>NC_056667.1:79565000-80202500 GCF_018350195.1 Panthera tigris
AAAAAAATTTTTAAAGTAGGCTTCATGCCAAGCATGGAGCCCAATGTGGGGCTGAACTCATGACCCTGAGATCAAGAGATGGACACTTAACCAACTGAGACACTCAGGTACCCCAAGAAATTATTTTTAAGAGGCCAAATTTATTAATTTTTTTCTTTGATAGCTTCTGGATTTTAATATTTGTGGTATGGTCTTCCCCATACCAAGATTATAAGATAATTATTTCATGAAGAATTCTTTCCTCTCTTTTTTTCTCATAGTTTTATGGTTTCTTTAACTTTTTTTTCTTTTTGTTCATTCTTTGAGCAATTTGGAAATTATTCTGTTTGGAGAATGAAGTATGTATGGATCATAGTCATTTTTCAGATGATTCGGGATTAGAGAAAAATAAGACTTGGTTTCTTCCCTTGTGATGGTTCCTTCCATTTAAATAAATAAGCATTATAGAAGCTGTGACAGAAATCTGAACAGAGTGCTTTGGGGACATCAAGGGAAGGAAAACAGAGTCCAGAAAAGGCTTCATAAAGAAATAGATATCCAATACTTACTGACAATCTCAATGACCATTCCTATACCCTTCTGGAAACTCTTCCATTGTGACTTCTGTGATCCTCATGACTCCAGATTCCCATATTGCCTCTTTAATTATTCTCACTGTCCTGGATTGTTTTCTTTCCTCCATTGATCAAATATATGTGTTCTACAGGATTATATTTCACTTCCCAACTGCCCATTCTTCTTTCTAATTCTTTTTCAGTTCCAAATATTCTCTTTTTTGTATATGAAGACCTCTAAGTCCATATACATTTTTTTCTGAGTGTATAACTAAAACTGTTTATTATATCTGGGATTTTATATTTGTGAGTATTTGATTAGTATGTATTCCCCTACTAGACTGTTCTGCATAAAGACTGTTTTGTTTTTATCACCACTGGTCCCAGTTCCTGGCATATAGTAAGTCGTTAATAAATATTTTCATATAAATAAATGTTTAGTACTGATCTTTTTTCCTAAAAACTAGTTCTTAATTTTTTGATTACTTGCTGAGCATTTCCACCAGGTATTCCTTTTAGCTCCTCAAAATCAATTTGCTCAGTGTAACAAACACTGAGATTCTGGCTAACACTGTATAGGACCTGAGGATATATTTACTCTAAATAACAGAAAACACAATAGTAAGTGCATATGGTTTTAATCCATGTGACTTAGGGCAGCACTCTGCTGTAAGTTAAGTTCTATTTTTAACTTTTTGTTGAAACTCCACACTGTTTTCCACAGTGGCTGCACCAGTTTGCATTCCTACAAACAATGCAACTTACCAACAAGTGATTCTTTTTTAAGCAAAGATGAAAATGATGAATTTTTCCTGGTGACTTGAGGTGTTTACCTTGTTAGAGAAATGAATGCTAGTTTCTCTTAAAAAACATGCAACCATTCATTAATAGAATTATATATGAGACAGAGGTAGCACAAAGGGAATGATTAACTTGCCAGGAGGTGGGGAGTTGGGGAATGTGGTCAGAAAAGACAGTTTGCAGGAGGAGACCATCAAAGCTTTATTTTAAAGGATGAACTGAGTGGGGAGTGAGGATATTAGGGGAGAAAGGGGTTGGTATTTCAGGTAGAAGGAATAGAATATTCTAAGGAAGACCACAGAGGGGGAATATCAGTGTGTATTTATCTCCTAGGGCAGAGGTGGAATATGTCTTTTCCAGGAGAGTGCCAGGGTAGGAATTCAGAGAGGTAGGCAGGGCTTATGTCATAACTAGCTTTGTGTAAGGTGCTTCACGGCGGATTTGGAATTTACCTTGGTGATTAGGAACTAGTGAGGAATCAGTCATCTGCATCTAATTATCTTCCCTGGCAAGAATGTTCCATTTCTGTGCTCCTGACTTCAGGTAACTAATGTCATCCTCTCAGGCACTCAACCAGGAAATATCGAAGTAAATTTAAAACTTTCCTTTCCATTAAATAACAATCTCACCATCCCCATCCAATTTGAACCCACAAAGTGTTTTCCTTCCTGTTTGCTCTGTGCTGCCTGACTCAGGTGCTTACAACCTTTCACCTAGATTATTTCAAGAGTGTTCAGACTGGATTCTCTGCTTGGTATTTCTTCCTGCAATCCATCCTACACGCTGCCACTGGCATAGTCTTTTTAAATGAAAGCTGAGATCATAACTCTTCCCCCAAACCTGGACTCCTCCCTCTTACATGCAGAATAAAATTCTACCTGGTTGAATGGGTGTTTTAGATCTTCCACCTTGACCTCCATTAAACATTTCAAGCTTTTTTCTTATTTCACACCCTTTCATGAACCTCCACCCAACACCAGACTTAATCATCTTGCTTTGTGCCTTCTTGTCTTGGTATCTTTGCTTCTGTTATATCTTCTCCTTTTTAAAAAAGTTTATTTATTTTGAGAGAGACGTAAGAGGGGCAGACAGAGAAGGAGAGAGAGAGAATCCCAAGCAGGCACTGTGCCATCAACGCAAAAGCCTGAGGCAAGGCTCAAACTTACAAACTGTGAAGTCATGACCTGAGCTGAAACCAAGAGTCGGACGCTTAATCCACTGAGCCACCCAGGCAGTTCTTCTCCTGAAGCCCCTTCCTTCCATCTGTTTTTCAAGGCTTGGCCCCAATCACATCAGCTGCATAACAAATTACCCCCAAACTTAGTGGCATAAAACAATGGTAAACATTTATTGTCTCTCACAGTTTTTATGGGTTATTTTGGAGCATCTTGGTGGAGCGTTCTGGCTCTGGATCGTTCATAAGGCTGCATTCACCCGTGGGGGTGGAAGATTCTGCTTCCAAGGCTGGTAAGCAGGTACTGGCTCTTGGTGGGAATCCATAATTCTTCTCTAGAGCTGTTTGAGTGTGCTTCGTAGTTTCCCTGAGAGCAAGCAATCCAAGAGACCAAGGTGGAAGCCACAATGCCTTTTATGATCTGGTCTCAGGAGTCACATGCTGTCATCTTCACCACATTCTTTCTGTCACAAAGACTAATCCTGATGTGAGGGAGATTACACAAGGGCATGAATACTGGAAAGCAAGGATCATTGGGGAGGATAATGGAGGATGGCTAACATAACAACTCTTCAAGAGGCTTTCCAGATTCTCTAACTCCCTGTGCCCTTCTTTTCTCTGTCTGCTATCCTGTGCATACCAAATTGCCTGATTGTTAACGGAGATGTAAAAATCAGAGCTCTTGGATAGCTTCCAATAAAGTCACATTTTTCTTAATTATTAACTATTATAAAGTGTGGACCTGAAAAATTGCTTTGGTTAATTATCAGAGGGCATGTACTGAGGAAATTTGTTCTGTAAAATCTTAAGTTGTCAGAAACTCTGTTGTTTCAAACTCATATTAGAGAGAGGGAGATGTAAACCATCGAAGTAAGTCACTTTGACTTGGAGAAGCTGCCTCTGAGTTTCAGAAAAGGGGTTTTTGGACACAACATTCTACATTGCTCTTAAATTTAAGTTACTAAGGGAATAGAACCCAGAGTAGACTTCTCAACTCAGGTCTAATTATTAACTCTACAGATCTGATTTGCTCTGAGTCTATTAAAAACTGTTTCATTTAGATTTTATCTAAACTCCTTTCTTCTAAAAGTATAATGACCCCCATTTCTTCCTTTTTTTTTTTTTGAGGCACACCCATAATTCCTCTGCTGTGTGGCATCCTCTCTGTAGCAAGTTAATAAACTTAACTTTGTTGGGTTACAGGTTTGTCCTTTGTGGTTTTACCTGATGGGCTTTATGAACAGCTAAAATTATTTGAACACACATTAACTAATTTCATTTTTTTAGAATCGCTTATGCTTTTTGAACAAGGGTACCTTTTAGAATATCTTGCCCAATGAGTCATTTTTATCTTTCCTCTGATCTGTAGTCTATTTCCTAAATATATCTTTCCTCTAAACTTGCATGCCCTTCCTTCATTGCTACAAACTTCAAGATAATATGTCACTTTCTCTCATGGTTCCTAACACTTTTATATTACTATGTAATTTATTGGTGAATTAATAATATTCCCTCTTGTCCTCTTGCATGGCTCTTTCTCTGGTCCTTTAGGATTCAGCTACAAAATCATTTTCTGTCAAGCCCTAATTGAAAGTCCTAGTCAAAACTAAACATTTTCCTTTTTCATGCTGTCATAGTGCTTTGTCCATATCTTTAATGTGACACTTACATATTTATAATTTTTTTTCAGGGGCACCTGGTGTCTCAGTCGGTTAAGCATCCAACATCAGCTCAGGTCATGATCTCACCATTTGTGGGTTCGAACCCCACGTCAGGCTCTGTGCTGACAGCTGAGGATCTAGAGCCTGCTTCTGATTCTGTCTCCAAATCTGTCTGCCCTCTCCTGTTCACACTCTGTCTCTCTCTCTCTCAAAAATAAATAAAACATTAAAAAAGATTAAAAAAATATTTTTTTTCATATTTTTTCCTCCTCTACCAGCCTTTGGAGAACAGGGATTGTGATCTGTTTATCTTTGTATCCTCTGTGCGTACCAAATTGCCTAATTGTTGAATGAGGTAATGAAAATGTCTACATGCCAAATGGAGAATTTAGTAGAAAGCTCCACCTTCGAAAAATGTAAACAGTTACCCCCCCCCCCCCCCCCCCGCATTGTGATTCTTGTAATCTGTATTAGGTTATCTCCCAGTTTATACTGGGAAAACACCTAGGAAAAGTTTTGTGGGCTACTTTAACACGTAGGCTACTTCAATATGTGTTTTTATTATGCAAGGTTTTATGCATTTATTTTCTGACTCCAGCTTCTTCAGCCGAAGACAAGGATTCACTAAGTTACTGTACATATGCCAGTCTAAATGCTAGGGATAATGATTTCTGCAGCATAGTGCCAGCCAGAAGAATGCTGTAATCTGTAATGCCCTTCTGATTCTGGGAGTAAGGCCAACGCTCCCACAACGCACGATTGTTATTTCTGAATGTCCCTTTGCAAAGAACAGTGTTTCTCAAACTTTTTGTTTGATCAGACCCACATTAAAGAAATACACTTTATCACTGCTTGGGACACATGGATACAAGACTGGAATAAAAATTTCTCAAAACAACTCGTTTACATGTGATGCACTATGAGATTTTTCTGTCGTCTATCCTTACCGATCTCTCTCTCCAACACACATAGACACACAGATGGTCTCAATCTACCAAACTGATTCCACAGTCCCCTAGAGATTATAACCCTTGGCTTAGAAAAACTGGCTTGTAAAAAGGTTCTTGATTTGTAGTCATTCTTCCCACATTTTCCTATATCTCTTCGGAGTTTCCGACGGTTATTTTCGTCTGAATAATTACGGTGACTTCGGTTTTGTGTAAATGTTCTGTGATGGGGCCATTCTTCTTCTTCCTGCGCTCCTTTAAGAGGGTGGTAACGGCCCTTCACAGTGCAGGGGGGGAAAAGGGGAGGTGGAGTGGCAGGTCCCACCAGGTTCGGTGCAGGGCAGGCTCGCTTTTCCAGTTCTTGGGAAAGGTCGGTGTGCGCGGAGGTGGGGGTAGAGGTGAGGCAAGGGAAGCAACCAGGCCGGGGAGAACTAACGAGCACCAGACCAAGGACCCACAGCGTCTCCGCGCCGGCAATCCCGGCGACTCTGCGGGGGTCCGCGCGTGCGCAGAAAGCATCCCAGGACTGTTCCGGCCTCCGTGGCGCCCGCGCGCGCTCCCGCCGAGCTGAAGTCAGTGGTGGGCTCCAGCGCGCGGACGACGCGGCGGCGCGCGCTAGGGGGCGGTCCTGCGCGGCCGGCACCGCCCTCCCTCCGCGCGCCCCTCTCCTCCCAGTCTGCCCCGCGCTTCCTGCACTAGGGTATCCGCTGCCGCCGCCGTCGCTGCCGCCGCGTCCCCGTTCCCGGCTCGCTTGCACTGGCGGTGCTATGGCGGCCTTCAGCAAGTACTTGACGGCGCGAAACTCCACGCTGGCCGGGGCCGCGCTCCTTTTGCTCTGCCTGCTTCACAAGAGGCGCCGCGCCCTCGGCCTGCACGGGTAAGAAGGCCCCTGGCCGCGCCGCCTTCCCGGGCCCGAGCGGGCGCGCCCCGCGCGCTCTCCCTTCTCTCCTGGCGCCGGGTGGCGGGTCCCTTTGCCCGGCGGGGTCAAGCGTAGAGGCCGGCCACGGCTGCTGCCAGGTTCCAATGTCAGGGTGTCTGGGTTTCCCTGCGGCGCCGTTGTCCCCAGTGTTCCCTGCGCCCCGCACTCTGCCTCCGGGATGTGACTCCCCACACCCTCTAGCAAACCTGTGCCTCTGCCCCGGGGCCTCGTTTCCAGTGCTCTCTGTGCCTTTTCACTGCCTCCAGGAGTGTGAATCTTTCTCCAGCGCCCGCTGGCATTCTTGTGCCCCGGCCGCGAGGCTGTTGCCCCCAGCCCACCTGCTGTGCCAACTTTCTGGGTATGTTCTAGTTTTGTCATCTCGTTTCCTGAGAGACCGTGGGTTTGCCTTGTGGACGTGTATGTATGATTTGAGACTGAGGATTGTACTCGCCAGGCTGGAGGCTGTTGTCTCAGTCACTTGGCTGGGGTTTGACACGATTCCCTAGTAGTTGTTGTTGAAAGTCGTGATGATGGTTCCTGCCAACTATCCTGGGTCCATTTGGCAAGATTGCTTTTGTAAAGTGGTTTCCCCATGGAGGTGGGTCAGTGAACTCCCTGGCATTTCATCCGGAAAGGCTCAAGTGGTTCCGTAGTTATTTGGAAAGCAAGTTTCCCTCCCCTGGCTCTTGAGGTGGAAGGTCAAAGTGTGATTTAGCTGAGGATCAAGATCCTTTTTGATTATATTCCGCTGCTTTCTCCTCGAGAGAATCTTAAGGTTTAGCTTTAACTTTGGGCGATTGTAAGTTAAGAGGAAGGAAAAGAGTATTGAGTTACTGTTGTGGGGTTACAGACATAATTTTTTATTAACTGGGAGACACTTGGCTTCAGCAAATGAATGAGGGAAGGTTACTTCCCAAGCTTTCTTGCCATTCATTGGATATTCCATGTTAAATCTTGGCATACCGCTTTCATGTATTTTATTTCATTCATCTCCCTGGGCAGGTACTGTTGCCTCTTGTTTTTGTTTTGCTTAAAATGTCTGACTAGTAGTAGACTTAGGACTAAATCACTAAGAAGTGACCTTCCTTTCATGAAGTGTTTACTAACGTTCTCCTAGAAGTCTTCCCTATCTTACTAAGGTTTGAAGTGATGGTCTTTCTTTTCCTTTCTAAATTTGATTAACAAAGTTGAAAATGATCTGCATCTTTGTCCAGACAATACAGCCCCAATTTACTTTTTTTCTATTCAATTTGCTTTTAAAATGATTTATTCTGGAAAATATAAACAGTTTTTTTTTTCTATTGGATTGTATGCTTTCTGAGCTCCCAGTTGGAAATGGAAGTTATTTGTTAACCTGGAATATGTCAAAATGTTAAATGCTATAAAATAGCGTTGAATTTTATTAGAGAAATGTTTCAGTGCATAGAACAGGTATTTTAGTGTCAGGTAAGGGATTTGAGGACAGCTCTAACAGATCTGGCTTACTTTGTTTTATCAGAGTATTACATGTGTAATGTGTTTGTCTGTAATATAGAAAAGTACACGTAAGTGGAGAGCTTCAAGATTTTTACAGATAGAAGTCACCCATGTAATCAGCCTTCAGATCTGTACCCAGATAAGAATATTATCAGCATCTCAGCATCTCTTCATGTCCTTTACAGTTACAGTTTAGGTGGCTCCTGATTTATAAGACCATAGATTATTAAGGAAAGTTTTATTTTATTTTATGTTATGTTATTTTATTTTACATTTACTTATTTTTTGAGACAGAGAGAGAGAGAGAGAGACAGAGGGAGACACAGAATCAGAAACAGGCTCCAGGCTCTGAGCTGTCAGCACAGAGCCTGAGGCGGGGCTTGAGCTCACGTGCAGTGAGATGATGACCTGAGCTGAAGTTGGAAGATTAACCGACTGAGCCACCCAGGGGCCCCGAGTAAGGAAAGTTTTAAATATAATCTCCTGGGAAATAGTAGCAAAACAATACAACAGAAATGGTTTTACTGAATTTTAGGTGTTTTTATCATTTACATTTTATTGTAAAATGCGTTAAAACTATCTTTTTTGAGAAACTTAGTAAACTTTTTGGGGGATTAAATTATGCAACAGTTATTTTACTGAACAGAAGATTGTTAACCTTGTGTATTGGCATGAGTAAGGAAAATCTTTATTTTCCACATTAAATATTTTGTGGGAGGAGAATGCAAATTAAGAGCAGATAAGCATGATGTTTAAATTACTGAGATAAAGTAAGTGAATTACTTTAAAACCATTAAGAATGGCATTGAGTCTATTTTTGTAGATGTTATATTTCCAGAAACTTTTGGAGATCTTTCAGATGCTATCTTTGGCTGCACAGTTTGAAGATTAGAAGATTAGAAGATTAGAAAATTCTGACTTTATATTTTACTGGCTTTTTGGGCATCGTTTGTAACAGGGCTAATTAATTTTCCTATCTGGTGCTTAATTAAGGAACCTGTGGCTGCTTGACCTTTTTTCATCTGTGCTTTTATTTTTTTTTTTATTTAAAAAAAAATTTTTTTTTTTATTTAAAAAAAAAAATTTTTTTTTTTTAACATTTATTTATTTTTGAGACAGAGAGAGACAGAGCATGAGCAGAGGAGGGTCAGAGAGAGAGGGAGACACAGAATCTGAAACAGGTTCCAGGCTCCGAGCTGTCAGCCCAGAGCCCGATGCGGGTCTCGAACTCAGGGACCGCGAGGTCATGACCTGAGCGGAAGTCGGACGCCCAACCGACTGAGCCACCCAGGCGTCCCTCATCTGTGCTTTTAATAATAAGTTTGTCTTAGAAGATATCCCTTAGAATCAAATAGATAATAGAGCTAGAAAAGCCACTTTAAAAGTTATAATGTCACATTATTCCAAACATTAGGAGAACAAGTAATTTAACTTCCTGAGTTATTTTTTAGTTTTGTTAATGCAGTTTTTTCAAAGTAAGCAGAATAACTACCTATATATACACTTCACTGAAGAAGTACCATCAACATTCTGCCATTCATGTTTCATCTATAGCCCCTTGCCTCCCACTCCTTATTTTTACAGATTTTTAGGTAAATTTATATATTGAACAGTATAAATCTTGCTTATACATTTTTTACGTAAATGCAGTACAACAATGTAACATACCCCTATCATAAATGAGAACATTTTCATCTTCCTAGAAAGTTGCCTTGTGTTCATTCCTCACTACAGTATGCTAACTTTTTTCACCTTAATTTTGCTTAGTCATACATTTTATTTTATTTATTATTTATGGGGAATAGTGGAATCTTTATTTATGGATAAAGGAGAATGCATGTTCAGTTGAAAGGAAGTTAATGGGTTTCAGAATGTTGTGGGATGGAGAGTGTGTGTGTGTGTGTGTATGTATTGCACACACATTAAAAAAATGTATGACAGGGATGCCTGGGTGGCTCAGTCTTGATTTTGATGCAGGTCATGATCCCATGGTTTGTGAATTCAAGTCTGGTGTCAGACTCTGTGCTGACAGTGTGGAGCCTGCTTGGGATTCTGTCTCTCCCTTTCTCTCTGCCCCTCCCCTGCTTGCACTCTCTCTTTCTCTCTCAAACTAAATAAATACATTTCAAAAAATACATGACATCTTAGAAAGGATACATTTTTGTTAGGGAGAAGAAATTTAAATGCAAGTTAGTTAAAAATGTAAGGTGGTTACAGAATGCATTGTACAGACAGATATGCCTTAGAAGTTCTGAGAAAGGGGAGATTAATGTGTTTGAGAAAAGTTAGGGAAGGTTTTATGAAGAATATGAGCTAAGCCCAGAAAGGGGGTAGGAATGGATAACTGCAGATAAATTGAACGTTAATAGCAGCCTTTATCAGATTTTTGTTGCATTTTGTGATATGAAGATGCTTTGTGGTTCCTTTTTAATCCAGCTTCCACTGCCACCAGAACTCTTTTTAAGAAACACAAATATGATCATGTTATTCCTTCATTAAAGTCTTTTGGCTCTTCTAAAATACAAAATTCTTTTTTAAAATTAAAAAAAAAATTTTTTATGTTTATTTTGAGAGAGAGAGAGAGAAAGAGAGAGAGAAAAAGAAAACGAGTGGGTGAGAGGCAGAGGGAGAGAGAGAATCCCAAGCAGGCTCCATGTGGTCAGTGCAGAGCCAAACTTGGGGCTCGAACCCACGAACTGTGAGATCATGGCCTGAGCTGAAGTTGGACGCTTAACCAACTGAGCCACCTAGGTGCCCCTCTAAAATGCAAAATTCTTATCATGAGAAAATCGTGTTCATGATCTGGTTCTTTCGTACTGCTTCTTATCCTCATCCAGCCAAATGGAATAGCAGTTCTGAGTAGGAGAGTTTGCTCAGCCTTTGCAGTTTGATTGCAATAACTGTCATCCCCACTACTTCTCCCCTACCCTTTGGTGTTTATTTTCTTTCAAAACTCAGTCCAGTTAACACTTTCTCTTAGGTGTTTTCTGTCTTTTCCTGATTTCCAAATTGATGTTGTCCTTTGCTCTAATGATACTCTAAGCATTTCTCGACTTTAGTAGTTAGCACTCTGTATTGTACTAGTTTGTTTTCTTGGCTTCTGCCTGCATCATATTGAGTCTCTTGAGGGCATGTACTGTGTCATTCTTAAATTCCTAGTTTGCATATGTTACAGGATAGACAATTAAGTGTTTTATGGGGTACACAAATTACATAGGGTAGTTGAAGAATTTTTAAGTGTAATTGTCTGATAGACAGTTGGAGATGTAGGACCAGTAAAAACATGAGTAGAAATTACATGAGTGGGAAATTATGAGCCAATTTTAGAGGGCAGACAACGACACCAGTCTGCACTGCTGTAGTATTTTATGATCTTAAAAACAACAACAACAAAAACACGAAAAACAAAAACAGAACAAAGCAGTTTCTTTCCCTTCCCATGAATGCTTGTCAAGTTCAGATTTCTCATCCTGAATTTCAGAGCCTTCCCTCACCTGGTCTCACCTTACCTGGCTAATCTTATCTGCCATTGCCTGCCAATGAGTACTCCGTGTTCCAAATGGGCAGTTTTGCACCGTTCTCTGAACAGGCCACACTCATTCTAAGTTTTGAAGCTTTATTCATATTAACCATCCTTGGAATATCTCTATATTTTCTGTTTTTCAGCTCTTATCCTTTAAGGTTTAGGTTAGAGTCACCCTTTTCGTGAAGTAGCATTCAACAACTCTGGATGATCTAAATAATGATTCTTTTAACTTTCTGAAGCATGAATTTAGCATACCTTTTCCTTTGGATCAAACCATTTTATTGAGGGGCTTCTGCAAAAGGTCATTAGGCTGGGAGCACAGTGAGATCTGACATCTGCAAGCCTGGCTGGGAATCTCTCCAGCTTCACCTGTGCAAAAGGTGAGGCATTTTTAATTGCTTGACTGGGTGTGAACTAGTTGTCAGCTATCAGGGTATAGCTAAGTAAACCAGCTTGTAGAGTGATCCTTTATCCTTTTCAGAGCCCAGTCTATATAGATGGTGGGAACACTGTTTCCTCCCCCAAATATTTTTGAGGAGTTTCAGGGAGATTGTGTTTTTCTTAATTACACCTTATTTCACTTTTTTGTCTCTGCTCTGTTTTATTTTATTATTTATTTTTTTAATTTTAAAATATATATTTTCATTTTTTTTTAATTTATTTTTTTTAAAGGTCTTATTTGTAATTAATCCCTATGCTCAATGAGGGGCTCAAACCCATGACTCTGAGATCAAGAGTCGCATGCTCTTCCAACTGAACCAGCCAGGCACCTCTAATATGTATATGTGTATACACACATATACATATACACATATACATATATATATTTTAACTCTAAGTATAGTTGACATACAGTGTTACATTAGTTACTGTTTTACAACATAGTGATTTTACAAGTTTATTAGTTATGCTTTGCATCACAAGTGTAGCTACTGTCACCGTACAATGCTGTTACAATACTGTTGACTATATTCCCTGTGCTGTACCTTTTGTCCCTGTGACTTATTCATCCCATAACTGGAAGCCTGTACTTTCCACTCCCCTTCACCCATTTTACCCATCCCCCGCCCTCCACTCCTATCCCTCTGGCTACCATCAGATCTCTCTGTGTATGAGTCTGTTTCTGCTTTTTGTTTATTTGTGTGGTTTTTTTTTTTGGATCCCACATATAAGTAAAATCATATGGTTTTTGTCTTTCCCTGATTTATTTCACTTAGCATACTGTTGTCTGAGTGCATCCATGTTGTCTCAAATGGCAAAATCTCCTTTTTTATGGCTGAGTAATACTCGTGTGTGTGTGTGTGTGTGTGTGTGTGTGTGTGTGTTTATCACAACTTTATCCATTCATCTATCAGTGGGTGCTTAGGTTGTGTTCATATCTGGCTGTTGTAAATAATGCTGCAATAAACATAGGGGTGCATGTATCCTTTTTTTTTTTTTTTTATGTTTATTTTTGAGAGAGAGCGCAAGTAGGGGAGGGGCAGAGAGAGAGGGAGACAGAATCTGAAGCAGGCTCCAAGCTCTGAACTGGACATGGGGCTTGAACCCACAAACCACAAGATCATGACCTGAGCCGAGTTGGACGCTTACCCAACTGAGCCACCCCGGCGTCCTGCATGTATATTTTTGAGTTAGTGTTTTTGTTTTCGTTGGGTAAATACTCAGTAGTGGAATTAATGGATCATATGGTATTTCTATTTCTAATATTTTGAGGAACCTCCATACTGTTTTCCACAGTGGTTATACCAATTTACATTCTACCAACAATGCATGAGGGTTCCCTTTTCTCCACATCCTTGACAACACTTGTTATTTTTTGTTGTTTTGATTTTAGCCATAGTGACAGGTATAAGGTGGTATTTCATTGTGGTTTGTTGTTGTTTTTTGTTTGTTTTAAATGTTTATCCATCTATTTTGAGAGAGAAAGAAGGAACCCCAAGCAGGCTCCACACCCCTAGCACAGAGTCAGATGTGGACCGGAACACATAAATTTTGAGACCATGACCTGAGCCGAAATCAAGAGTTGGACACTCAACTGACTGAGCCACCCAGGCGCCCCTCTTTGTGGTTTTGATTTGCATTTGCCTGATTAGTGATGTTGATCATCTTTTCATGTGTCTGTTGGCCATTTGTATGTCTTCTTTGGAAAAATGTCTATTCAGATCCTCTGCCCATTTTTAATTGGATTATTTGTTTTTTGTCTTTTTTTGTTTTTTTTTTTTGGTTGTTGAGTTGTAGTTTTTTTAAATTTTTTATTTATTTATCTTTTTAAATTTTTGTAATGTTTATTTATTTTTGAGAGAGAGAGAGAGACAGAGAGACAGAGTGCAAGTAGGGGAGGGGCAGAGAGAGAGAGGGAGAAACAGAATCCAAAGCAGGCTCCAGGCTCTGAGCTGTCAGCACAGAGCCCGATGCGGGGCTCGAACCCATGGACCGCGAGATCATGACCTGAGCTGAAGTCGGACGCTTAATCAACTGAGCCACCCAGGTGCCCCTGTAGTTTTTTTTTTTTTTTTTGATATATATTTTGGATATTATCAGATATATCATTTGCAAGTATCTTCTCCCATTCAGCAGGCTGCCTTTTTGTTTTGTTGATAGTTTCCTTCACTTTGCAAAAGCTGTTTTAGATCCCATTTACATTGTCTCTCTTTTTTATTTTTTCATCTTGTCTCTTGAACCTGTCTTTTTAGTATCTGCCTTGATTCCTATAAAGTGTCAGCCACAAAGCAGATAATTGTGATAGAGTTTTATTGAAAATTTGGGAGTGGTGGCAGGAATTATATCTCAGCATAGCGAACAGCTTAAAATGGAGACATTCTTTTATTTATAAATCCCTTTGATATTTCCACTGTTTTAAGTTTGTTGACTATTTTTTCCTGAGCCTCAGCCATGTGGCCTGTTGCTAGATCTTCTCTGTACCTTTTGGATATTCTCATATCTCTAGCTTCTACTCCCTGTACTCCCTCCCCACTAACTTTACAGCTTTCCTGCATACTTCAAATTCAGCTTTCTTTCCTTCCTGAGATCTGTTCCTTTCAAATCAAGCTCTAGAAGGGGCTGGCTTCCCTTTGCTCAGTTTGATAGGCCCACTAAATGTTTTGCAAAGTTCAAGTATGAGTCAGGTGAGGGGCTGGAGGTGCATAAGACTCTTGGGATGAACTATGAATGGAGTTTTTAGGCCCCATTTAGAGCCTCAGAATAAAAAGATGGTGGTTAAGCGAAAGACCTGAAGGAATTTGCCAAGAAAAGCATTTGTGTACTGAAACCAACTAATGCAGGTCAAGTCCAGAAGCAGTGTTCTCAGAACAGTAGAGCTGTCTGGGGTCTATTGGACAGGGACTGAGTACAAACTCTTTAATTAATTACACTTCTCAGTTTCTGGCACATTAGCATCACTGGCCAGGCATTCGTTTTCAAGAATTCGTTTTGTACTTGCTGTTGCCTTGCCTGATATGCTCTTTCCCCAGGTACCACACTGCTGACTCCCTCCCCTTTTTCAGTCTTTCTTCAGATAACTTCTCAGGGAGACCTTCCAATGCCATTCAGTTTACAAAAGCATTCTCGATACACACACTGCCCACTTCCCCAGATTTTCCTTATCAGTCAAATGTGATATTTATTTTACATATTTATCTTGTTTATTATATGTCTCTGCCTTTAGGATGTAAGCTCCATGAGGGCAGCAATTTTTGTCTGTTTTGTTTATTGATGCAACCTCAGTGGCTAGAACTATGTCTGGCATATAGTAGGCTCTCAGATAAAAATTGTTGAATGACTCTGTTTCTGAGATGCTCATTTCTTAGGGCTGTGGTTACTTTTATCTTAAATAACAAATTTTTCTTGCTATGAATGTTGTCTTTTTAAGTATATTATGAGCCATTTAGGAGCTGACCCCTTTTATATGCATTGGTAAAACAAGTCTTAGAAATTTATAAAAATGGTATTATTGTTTTATAATCTGTTTTTCACAGTTACAATACAGTGGAACAATACAGTGGAAACATTAAAGACAATTAAAAAAATTAAATTATCCATAATGTTATCACTATAACATACATATTGTTTTTATTACCTCTTATTTCTCATTTATATGCATATAGTTTACATAATTATAATGTATGTGTTTTGCTGTTTTCATTTAACATGTAGACATCTTCCCTATGTTTCATCATTAACTTCATAACTATAATTTTAAAGAAGTACATAAATACTCCTTCCTGTAACTGTATCATAATTTATTTTGGGCATCTAGTTTGCTTCTGTAATTTTTCTAGATAATACTAAATATATTTGCAGGTAAACATTTCTGTCTCTGCAGAATTATTTCCTTGGAATAAATTGCCAGAAATGCGATTATACAATTAAAGCTTATGAACTTTTCTTAGTGTTTACGGAAAGAGTGTGAACATTCTGGCGCTACACAAATTATAGGTGTTACTTTTCAAGAGTTGTGCCATAGAATACCATGGAATGAGTCCAAATTTAATTCTCTAATCATCATTAAAGGGTGTTTGAATTTGTTTTAGTACTTCAGAGGTGTAAAATAATGTCACAAGATTATTTTAATTTGCAAGAATGCACATTTGTACATGCAGCAACTTGATCTTTGTTATGGAGTCATTTTGGCTTAGTATAAAACGTGGTCTTTGGAGTTAGACACGGGTTCACGTTTTTATGCAGCTGTTTACTATATCTATAACCTTGTACGGTTTACTCAGCCTCTGAGCGTCAGTATTCTCACCTGCAGAACAGGGATAATAATAGTACTTAAATCAGTGGTTGTGAGGATTAAATCGGAAAATGTCTTTAACTTAGTAGTCTCTGGAACCCAACTGAATGCTGGAACCCAAGCATTAGTTCCCTATGCTTGCTAAAGGAAAACTAAAAGGACAGCAACACGTGCCACTATTGGGTTCTCAAAAACTGTCGAGCCTTCCTAAAAATTTCCTCAAAGGTGCCCCTGAAAATCTCCTCAAGAAGCCTTTTTGAATTGATAGAATCATTTACTCTCAGAGTTTGGAAGGTATTTAAGTTACCAGGCCTCTGTATTTTTTCCGTTGCTGCTTCCTGAAAATGTACTCATTTCTCCACCTCTTAAAGAAGAAGTCTAAAAGTCAGTTTATTATTTTAAGTGTGGTCTGACAGACACAGAGTGGAATGGCTTGTTATCTCCTTAGTGATCCTAAGCTTTGTTAAAATCAGGGGAATTACATTTATTTTTGTGACAGTCGTCAATACTCTTCACTCATATTTAGCTTTACACAGTTGTTTCCCCTCCATTTGCCTTCCTTAACCTGTTGTTGTATTTGTTTTTTTTTTTTTTTTAATTAAAACTGGGTGCAGGTATTTATGCTTATCTTTGGACATACCACTTACTCTAAATTTTTTTTTTGATCCTGCTCATTTAATTAATATTCCTTCTGTATATTTTCTCAATAAATTTAAGTTATTGGGTAGGACCAAGTATAGAACAGTGGATTTATACCTCTGTAACCTTTCTTTAATTGATACTCTTTGGGTGTTGGATTGGTTCTCATCTTCAACTTACCGAGCACTTTTCACACCTTTCCTTCCAGTAATGACCTGGCACTCTGACAGTAGGGCGAGGAATCTAATCCATACGGGGCCAGTTAAAGTCCTTTAAGTTGTTACTGCTGGAGGGTCTTTCTTTTCTGGTCATGGAGCTGTGAAAATGAGACCTTAGAGCTGTATGTGGCATTGGTTTCTTTTGCGTGGAAAAGGTGGAGAACTCCTGATTTGGGCCATCATCAAATGTTTTGTAGCATAGTAAACAAGGTTACAGAATTTTCATGATCCCTTCAGAGAAGGGAATGAATTTGGTTCCACATGACTTTTTGGTGAACTTGTGCTTGTTCTTAGAATTTACCATTTCTGATAACTGATACCATGTTGTCCATTTGGATAAATTGTAATTCCACCCCCCCCCCCCCCCCCCCCCCGATCATTGTCACTCTCATCCATGACCTGAAGAATATCATTACCTTCTAATCTATTACAATAAAATACAAGCTGGAATTATGAAGAAGAAAGATAGGCTCTTTACAGTTTTCTTTGCAATTATATATGCCAAATTGAATTTTATAAAAATGGGTACTGTATTTCTCTATTGTTATTTCTTTTGCAGTGATTTGCATGGAATGTTAGAGTTGTTTAAAAATGGCATTTCTAGTCATTTCTACAAAAAATTTCATATCAGGCCCTTGCTTAAGAACATTGCTCTCATTATGACAGTCTTTTTATGAAGAAATCACTTTTGTTTTAGGCATTTCTGTCAGTGATCCAGCCTTGCATAAATGCAAGGATAAAATTCTTTTACTAAGTGATGGTTGTGCTCTTCACTGGGAACTAATGTACATAGTAAGAGCATTTGAAGTCTTCTTAAGTAAAACCATAGTGAGTGTGTTTAAAAATGGTTTATTTTTATTTATTAAAGTTTATAAAATGTTTATTTTTGAGAGAGAGAGAGAGCATGCAAGTGGGGTATAGGCAGAGAGAGGGAGACACAGAATCTGAAGCAGGCTCTAGGCTCTGGCTGAAGGACAGAGCCCGACACGGGGCTTGAACTCATGAATCATGAGATCATGACCTGAGCCAAAGTCTGAGGCTTAACCGACTGAGCCACCCAGGGGCCCTTAAGTGTTTTTTTTTGTTTGTTTAGAAACATGCATTAGTAATCCTTTTGCTAGATTAACAGCCCTGAATGAATGCAATTAAATTAGTATAAAATTGAAAATAAAGCTCATCAAAGCATATTCAGCTAATTTGGTATCTGTTGTTACCTTGGGAGACTTCACATTTGAGTCTGACTTTAAGAGATTTTAGTGTTTTGCTAATGGGCGGGGCGGGGGGGGGTTAGGGGTAGAATGTCTTCTGTGTGGGGAAAACAGCATGAGCAAGGGCATGGAGTTAATGGAGTTATGATTTGAGAACAGACTGTGAAGACATGAAGCTGGAGGTATGACTATTAACTATTTATTGAGCACTTACCATATTTTAAGCATTGTTCTAAGTATTTTACATTTATTTCTTACAAATGGTCTTTTGGGATAGTTGTTTTACTATCTTCGTTTTACCAGTGATGAGTCAGGTAAAAATGGTACCTGATTATGAGAGTGTTTCAGTTTGAATTAGCCATGTGGAAGGTAAAAGACAAAATAAAGCATTTTTATCAGATCCTTCAGGTGGGCTTAGATTCAAAAGAATAGTCAGTAATCACTCAGGAGTTAAAAAAAAAAAGTCTGAGGTTAAATGCAAAATTAATTGTTAAAATTTTATGGCAAATGTTGATACTAAAATACTGGAATCATCACGAAATAGTCTAAGATTTCTAATGCCTTTTTATTGTATATTACCCTACAGATAAAGAAAACTGCATGAAAACACATACATAACTTAATGACTTTTTGCTTTTAAGATAAACACCCTTGTAACTACACACAGGTCTAGAAATAAATCTTTGCCAGCCACTCCAGAAGCCTTCCATGTGCCCCTTCCAATCACAGCCCATTCCTCTCCCTTGCTATATAATTGCTATCCTGACTTCTATAGTAATTGCATCTGTACGTCTCTTTTTTAATTTTATTGTCCAAAGGTGCATTCCTAAGCATTGTTGTGTGTTTTCTTGTCTCTCTTAATCTACATGTCCTGCTTGCTTTTTGTCTTGCCCCTTTCTTACAGTTTGTAGATTGCACTGATTGCATACATTTTTCTTCATTCTCTGTATTTCCTGTAAATTAGTAGTTGGATCTAAAAGCTTCATTAAAGTTTAGATTTTGTTTATTTTTTATTTTTTTGGACAAGAATACTTCTAGGTGTTGAGAGATACTCTCCATCAAGATGTATGTAGTGTCCGGTTGTTTCTCTTTTTGTGATTTTTAGCAGCCATCGTTGCCTGATGCCTTGATCAGTGCATTTATTATGGCTTGTAATATGGTGATATTTGAATTGTCATTCTTTATTTGTAAGGTGGAATGCTTCCATAATAAGAAACTTTTCTTTACTATTTGGTTACCCAGTGGTACAATTCAATTAGGAAAGGTAGGATAGATACATGCTTCTTAATTTACCAGTTTTCAAAATAATCCGTCAGTTCCCTTGTTCTCTGAAGGTGACCAATGAGTTGTTCTTAAGTGTCATCATGAACCTATTGATTTACCACAAGTAAATATTTAATGCTATTTTATAGATGCTTTGGTAGAACTCTATTTTATGAATGTAGTGGATCTTATAAATGAAATATAAAATGTGCCTCAGTTATCAACTCTTTCCACTATGTATTACTTCTATATAAATTTTAAGAGCAGCATGTTGGGATTTTGATGAAGATTGCTTCTAATCTGGATCAGTGTATGATTGCCTTTTTTTTTTTTTGATTAGTTTTGCCATAAGTTCGTAAAATGTGTGAAGTTTAAAAAATCCAGCTTTCGGTTTTGCTTTACCTCTATTTAGTGTCTGTTTCTTACTTCATTATTGTTTTCCTTTCTGTATTCTTTTATTCTTTACACTTTCTTCAGTTAATTTTATTTTTCTAATGTTCTGAGAGATACGAATTTCCAGACTTTGTTTTCCCTAGAGTGTGCAGTTAAGGTTATAAAGTCTTCTCTAAGCACTGCTTTCGTTGCAGCACACAGGTTTTTTGATGTATAAACTTTACCATTTTGTAAACGTATTTGATATGTCTATTATACATTTCAAAAATATTTTTATTTTGTTGACCCATGACTTTTCCCAAGTGTATCTCTTTATTTATGTCTTTATTTATGTTTATTTATTTATCTATTGTTGCATAAAAAACCACCCCACAACTTAATGGCTTTTTGCCACAATTCTGTGGGTGGCTCGTTTTGTCTGGGTTTGCTTGTGAGGCTGCATTCAACTAGAGGATTGGCTGCACAGGAAGATTCAAGATGGCTTTACTTCTTTCTGGCTGATGGTGCCAGCTGGTGGCTTGGGTAGTAGGTGCCTTGGTTCTCATCTAAGTAACTTTTTATTATCCAGTAGGCTTGACCAGTTTCCTCATGTGGTAGTCTCAGGTCAATATTCCAAGCGGCAAAAGTAAAAGAAAGGTTTTTGCCACATTCTTTTGGTTAGAGCAAGTCATAAGCTCGGCCCAGATTCAAGGATGAGAAAACAGATTCCTCCTTTTTAGGAGGAACACAAAGAATATGTCTCATATTTAATTTACCAGAATTTCAGGACATTTGGAAATTTTTCTTCTATTTTTTCTTTGTGTTATTGATTAACAGGATAATTGCTTTGTAGTTAGTATTTCTTTTTTCATTATTTTATTTTTATTCCTTATAGTAGTTTGGAAATTATTCTTTATTTTAATTTTTTCTTTTACTGGTGACCCTAGAAATTTTAACATATATTAAAATTTTCAAGGTTAAACATTAATAATACTTTGTCATCCTTGTAAGCAGTAAAATGACTTTAGAGCAGTGGCTCCTCTTAGTTTCCTCCTGATTTATATGTGTTTGGTGTGGTGTTGTTTTTCTTTTTTTTAAAGTACTAAAAGACATTATTATTGTTTTATGTAATTTTCATTTAGAGTTATGTTTACTACTCTTTAGTCTTCATTCATTTTTGCAATTTGCACCTTCCAACTAGAATCATTCTCCCCGCCACCAGCAATATGATCTTTAGTACAAATCTACTGATAATGAACTTTATGCATTTTGTCAGATAATATCTTTATTTGCTTTCATTCGTGGGAGTGTTTTTCCCCTGAATATTTAATTCTTTATTTATTTTGGGAGAGAGAAAGACAGCACAAGTAGGGGAGGGGCAGAGAGGGAGAATCCCAAGCAGGCTCTGCATTGTCAGCGAAGAGCCTGATGTAGGACTTGATCTCACAGACTGTGAGATCATGACCTGAGCCTACACCAAGAGTCAAACGCTTAACCGACTGAGCCACCCAGGTGCCCCTAGAATATTTAATTCTTGATTGGCAGTGATTGTCTTTCCACTGAAGATTTGATTCCACCATCTTCTGATTTCCATTATTATTGAGAAGTCAGCTATCAGTTTATAACTGTTGCCCCTTTGATGGTAATGGGTCTTTTTCTCCTCTAGCTCTAACTTTTAGGGATTTATCTTTATCTTTGACTTTTCCGGAGCTCAATATGATTTGGTTAGGTGTGGATGTTTTTATCTACCCTGCTTAGGATTCCCAGGGCCTTTTTGACTTTGTGGATTGGTTCATCTTCCATTTTGGAATATTCTCAGCCATATACCTTGTTCTCTTTCTTTATTCTTCCCGGACACCAACTAAGATAGTCTTGTTACGCAGTCTCTTACTTTTTTTTTTTTTTCTTTTAAAACACTTCATAAATTTGTGTTTCATTCTAGTGTGGGGACCATGCTGATCTTCCTTCTCAGTGTTATTCCAATTTTACTACATGTGCTGCTCACGTGAGCACTCTCTTGTTTTCCATTTTTTTTTTGTTTACTTTTTATTACACTCTGGATAGTAAATTCTGATTTAGCCTCGAGATTATTAACTAGTTTCTTCAGCTGTGTGAAATCTGCTAAAACTATTAAATATTTAATTTCATTTGTTTCTGTGTTATTTTTTTAAATGTCATTTGGTTCTCTTAGGTTTGTGTTGCTTTTTATAATTTACTTGGTTTGGTAGATATCTTTGTTTTATTTTGTGTATTTCTTTTTTTTTTTTTTTTAATGTTTTTTATTTTTGAGACAGAGAGACAGAGCATGAGCAGGGGAGGGGCAGAGAGAGAGGGAGACACAGAACCTGAAGTAGGCTCCAGGCTCTGAGCTGTCAGCACAGAGCACGACGCGGGGCTTGAACCACAAACTGTGAGATCATGACCTGAGCCGAAGTTGGACACTTAACCAACTGAGCCACCCAGGCGCCCCTTTGTGTATTTCTTTATATACAGTCTGGGGGAGGCTGGGTGGCTCAGTTGGTTAAGCAGCCAACTTCAGCTCAGGTCATGATCATACAGTTCGTGGATTTGAGCCCTGTGTCAGGCTCTGTGCTGACAGCACAGTCTGGAGCCTGTTTCAGATTCTCTGTCTCCCTCTCTCTTTGCCCCTCTCCAGCTCTCACTCTGTCTCTGTCTCTCTCAAAAATAAAATAAAAAACGTTAAAAAAATTTTTTTAAAGACAGTCTGCATTGTCTTTTAGGATGTGTTTGGCAGTTCCAACGTCTGAAATCTTTTTGGGTCTCCTTCTGTTTTCTTTAATTTCTTCTGGTTCCTGTTTATGGAGTCCGTTTGCTGTGTTCTTGGTTACTTTGATTATGGTCTGGACATTTTATTTCAAATTACTTACAGGGTTGTGCCTAGGTGGCTCAGTTGGTTAAAGAATCCAGCTCTTGACTTTGGCTTAGGTCATGATCTCACAGTTTGTGGGTTCAAGCCCTGTGTTGGGCTCTGTGCTGACAGTTTGGAACCTGCTTGGGATTCTCTCTCTCTGCCTCTCCCCCTACTCATGTGCTCTGTCTCTCTCACTCTCTCAAAATAAATAAATAAACTTAAAAAAAACTAAAATTACTTGTAGGAATAGTTTTGAGGCTTATAGTAAACATACTTTTCTTTTAAGAGGAAAGTTTGCTTTTTACAGTACCTGGAGGCATTATCATTCAGGTATCATTCACGTTCAACTTAAACCAAATAAGAGCACAGTCTAAAATTTTTTTTTTTTTAATGTTTATTTATTATTGAGACACAGGGAGAGACAGAGCATGAGCAGGGGAGGGGCTGAGAGAGAGGGAGGCACAGAATCTGAAGCAGGTTCCAGGCTCTGAGCTGTTAGCACAAAGCCCGATGCGGGGCCTGAACTCACAAACCGTGAGATCATGACCTGAGCCAAAGTCGGATGCTCAACCAACTGAGCCACCCAGGCGCCCCCAGTCTAAAATTTTTAGTACAGCATTTTAATAAACGCAAAACTGACATTTCAGAGTCCATATTTTTGTTTCCCAGAGGAGTCATATCATTATGTATCCACATTATTGTCATGTTAATAATGCCTTTCAAATCAATAACTCTACTCTTGAACTTCAAATGTAAAATTTTTAAAAATTGTCTTCTGGACAATTCCATATAGTTATGTTACGGGGACTTGAAATCGAACATGTTTACAGTGAGTCCAGTTATTTCCCTAACTGCTTTTTCTTTTTTTTTTTTTTTAATGTTTATTTTTGACAGAGAGAGAGAGAAGGGGGTGTGGAGACAGACTCTGGGGCATGAGTGTGGGAGGAGCAGAGAGAGAGAGAGGGAGATACAGAATCCGAAGCAGGCTCCAGGCTCTAAGCTGTCAACACACAGCCTGACGCAAGGCATGAACTCAGGAACTGAGAGATCATGACCTCAGCTGAAGTTGGATGCTTGACCGACTGAGCCACCCAGGCGCCCCTCTGAATGCTTTTTCTACCGTTATTTTTTTTTATGGCTAACAGAATCACTGTCCTCCAGTCACTCACGGTGTAATTGTTCGTGAAACCTGAGGAAAATGATCTTTGCCTTTCATGGCATCAGTTTGGAACTGATGGTTTCTACTATCTCCTCTATCTTTACACAGTTTTTAAAGTCTCTGTTCTTCTCCACTTTTTTCCATATTCATTCGAACCTTGAACAATGTAGCGATTAGGAGTACTGAACTCCCACGCATTTGACAATCTGTGTATAATTTTGGACTTCCCCCAAATTTAACTACTAATAGCCTATTATTAACTGACCAGAAGAAGCCTTACTGATAACATAAATATTGATGAACACATATTTAGTATATTATATGGATTATGTACTGTATTCTTATAGTGAAGTAAGCTAGAGAAAAGAAACTATTACTCAGAAAATCATAAGGAAGAGAAAAATGCATTTACAGTCTCGTATTGTAAAAAATCTGTGTATAAATGGTCCCGCACAGTTCAAACCTGTATTGTTAAGGGTTGGCTGTAGTCCCAGCTCTGATCTATTTCCTCACTCTGTCATTTCTAGCAGTTTCCCTATCTTTCTTTCCATTCTGATAGCCACCACCTATGTTCAGGTCTTCACCTTCGGGCCCTAATTAACCTCATTTGGGTGTATGCCATGTACGCGCACGCACATGCACACACATGCACACACACACACACACACACAATTTGATGTGGCTATGGAAATGAATTGAAAGAGCTTAGAGATGATAAGGAAACTATTTAGAAAGTAGGTAGGAAGAGTATAGTACTTCATGTGAGAAATTTTGATGGCCTGAATTGAAGTCCTGGAAGTACAGATGAAATGAAGAGCATAAGAGAGTGATTGGATATGAAGAGTATGAGAAAGGGAGAATACTTAAGAATAATTCCCAAGTTTGTGGTTTGGGTGGTAGCTTAGATGAAGGTACATTCACTGAGTTAGGGCCCAGGTTCAGTATGAGAAGATGAAAGACTAGATTTGGGGTAGAAAAGTAAGTTTAGAAGTATTCATTAAATATTATTTAATTTTTAGAATTTTATTTTGGAATATACTAATAAATTGATTATTCCATCAACACTAATGAAGCAGTGATTTAAAACCAATTCATTGTTTACAAAAGAAAAATAATATAAAATAATCTTGGACATTAACTGGAATAAATAATTCTTTATACTCTTTTACCCCCAGCACTGGTAATGAATTGTAGCAATATTATTTCACCTATCACTTTAAATGAATGTTGATTCCATTTTTATTGACCTTAAAATTTTTGCCTGTATTTAAATGGTAAATCTGTAGAAGAACTGTAAGAAAAAAAAGTAGTATATGCTTAATTTCATGCTTATACATATTTAAGGAAGCACCAGTTTCACTTAAGGCCAATGGTGGGATCTGTAAGAATTTGTTTTTTTCCTTCAAAAGAGGTTCATACATTATCCCAAGTCTGAGAAATACTGGCCTGGAAGAATTAACTAGGTGAGAAAAGCTTTAGGGACAACATTACTGTTCTGGTTAAATAAATTCTGATTAAGGTTTTCAGAATTGTTTTCTTCCTTTTTTAGTTTGAAAGCTCTTATCTAAAAACTTCTTTGTTTTAATTCTTGACAATTTCTTTTTCCTAGTCTTTAGTTGTCTCCTCCCATCTTTAGGGAACTTCCTGCCTGTTAATTTTATATGTTTTGCCGGCAGTATTAAGGAACAATTAACTCCATCTCCCCCTCCCTCACCTCTCCAAAAATAAAGAACAAACAAAATGCACTATTCTCTTATGTTCTTAGGAAAGAATCTTTTTTGGTATCTGTTAGTATTTTTTTTTTTTTTATGGCTTTATTGAAACATTATTGATAGTAAACTGCTGATATTTAAAGTATACAACTTGATGAGTTTTGGCATGTAACATCTCTGAAATAATTATTGTAATCAAGGTAATGAACATTTCCATCATCCCAAAGTTCCTTGTGACCCTTTGTAGTCAGTCTCCTCCTTGCCCTTAGCTTGAAGCAACCACTAATCTGCCTTCTGTAACTACAGATTGGTTTTAGTTGCTCTAGAATTTCCTAAGTGGAATCATACGTTATATACTTTTTTGTCTAACTACTTTCTGTCAGCATATTGCTTTCGAGATTCATCCATGTTGTGTGTATCAATAGTTTGTTTTTTTAATTGTTGAGTACATTTTATGGATATACCACTTGCTTGTTGATGGACATTTGGATTGTTTCCAGTTTTTGACCATTAAAAATAAAGCTGCTGTGAACATTTATGTAGAGTATATGTATGGATGTATGCTTTCATTTCTCATGAGCAAATAGGAATGGCTAGGTTGTATGGTAGGTGTATGTTTAACATTGAACATTTAACATTTTTTAAATTTTTTTTTTTAACGTTTATTTATTTTTGAGACAGAGAGAGACAGAGCATGAACGGGGGAGGGTCAGAGAGAGAGGGAGACACAGAATCCGAAACAGTCTCCAGGCTCTGAGCAGTCAGCACAGAGCCTGACACGGGGCTTGAACTCACGGACCGCGAGATCACGACCTGAGCCGAAGTCGGACGCTTAACCGACTGAGCCACCCAGGCGCCCCTAACATTTTTTTTTTTAATTTTTAAAAAAAATTTTTTTTGAGACAGAGCATGAGCGGGGGGGGGGGGGGGGGGTGGGGTGGGGGGTGGGGGGGGGAGGAGCAGAGAGAGAGAGAGAGAGAGAGAGAGAGAGAGAGAGGGAGACACAGAATCTGAAGCAGGCTCCAGGCTCTGAGCTGTCAGCAAAGAGCCCAACGCGGGCCTCGAACTCACAGAACGTGAGATCATGACCTGAGCCAAAGTCGGACCCTCAACCAGCTGAGCCACCCAGGCGCCCCTGTTTAACTTTTTAAGAAACTGTTTTCCAAAGTGATTGTATCATTTTATATTCCCATCAACAGTATATAGGAAGATTCCAGTTGTTCCACATCCTTGATAATTCTTGGTATGATCAGTCTTTTTAATCTGAGCCATTCTAGTGGATGAGTGTAGTGGTGTCTCACTGTGATCTTAATTTGCATTTCTCTAAGAACTAAGGGAATGTTTGAGCATTATTCATGTGTTTATTTTCCATCCATACATTTTCCTTGGCACAGTGTCTGTTTAAATCTTTAAAGGAATTGTCTTCTTATTTGACTTAAGATTATTATGTATTCTGAATATGCCTTTTTCTGGGATATGTTTTGTTTTGTTTTGTTTTTAAGTTTACTTATTCTGAGAGAGAGCACATGAGGTGGGGAGGAGCAGAGAGAGAATCCCAAGCAGGCTCTGCACTAGTAGCCTGAGATCACCACATGAGCCGAAATCAAGAGTTGCATGGTTAACTGAGCCATCCAGGTGCTTCTGGAAATATGCTTTATAAATATTTTCTTTATCTTTTGAAGAACAAACATTTAAAATTTTGATGAAATCCAAGTTATTGATTTTTTTTTTTTTTTTCTGGTACAGCTTGTATTTTGTGTGTCCTATTTAAGAAGTCTTTGTTTTAACTCAGGGTTACTAAGGTTTTTTTCCTGTTTTCTTCTAGAAGTTTCATAGTTTTAGCTCTTACATTTAGGTCTGTGTTCCACTTCCATTTCTTTTTTGTATATGGTGTGCAGTAAGTGGTAGGATTAATTTATTTTACATATGGCTGTCCAGTTGATCTGATACATTTGTTAAAAAGATTGTTCTTGGGGCACCTGGGTGGCTCAGTTGGTTAAGCGTCTGACTTTGGCTCAGGTCGTGACCTGGTGGTTTGTGAGTTTGAGTCCTGTGTTGGGCTCTGTGCTGACAGTTCAGAACCTGGAGCCTTTGTCTCCCTCTTTGTCCCTCCCCTACTTGTGTTCTATCTCTCTTTCTTTTTCTCTCAAAAATAAATAAACATTAAAAAATTTACATAAAAAAAGATTATTCTTTCCCCATTCAATTATCTTAGCACCTTTGTCTTAAATCAATTGGCCATAGGTGGAGCTGGATGCTGCACTTGATCCCGCAACCCTGGGATCATGACCTGAGCCAAAATGAAGAGTCAGATGCCAAGGGTGCCTGGGTGGCTCAGTCATTTGAGCATCTGACTCTTGATTTTGGCTTAGGTCATGATCCCATGGTCAAGGGATTGAGCCCCTGTGTCTGGCTCCGTGCTGAGCATGGAGCCTGGTTAAGATTCTCTCTCTCTCTCTCTCTCTCTCTCTCTCTCTCTCTCCCTCTCTCTCCCTCTCTCTCCCTCTCTCTCCCTCTCTCTCCCTCTCTCTCCCTCTCTCTCCCTCTCTCTCCCTCTCTCTCCCTCTCTCTCCCTCTCTGCCTCTGCCCCTCTGCCACTTGCACTTACCCTCTGTCTCTAAAATTAAAAAAAAAACAAAAAACTTTTCTGATGAGATTGGTGGCAGTATTAACAAATATAATTTTTAAAATATTGCATAATAAAATATATTACATTTGGAAGGTCTGCTACACAACTCAGTGAATCAGTATTTTCCAAAACTCAAATGCATATTACAAAATTTTGCATGGATAAAATATCCACCAAAAGTAATGTACTATAGACCAATGGATTTTATTGTATAGGGTACAAAGAGGTTCATTGATTTCATACTGCACTGTAACATTATAGTTATGAAAATTATGAAGTACTCCCATTTGACAACTATCTGTATCACAATAGAAAGAATGACTCTGATATGAGAACCCAGTTTTCTTCTATTAAGTCAGACATGAATAAGATTTTCCGAAATATAAGACAGTGCCACTTTCCTAACTAACTTTTTTGTTTGGGAAAATATAGCTATTTTTATAAAAAATTTATGTAACATTATCTTTAAATGAATTTTGTTGTACTCTGAAATGTAACAAGACAACTATTGACTAATGACTGTTGTAGTTATTACAGATACCTTGCCATTAGTGTAAAAATCAGCAATATATTTTGAACACGTTGACCTTTATTTTAATGCATTTCGCTGGTTAGTTGATCTTTTTGGTAGCCAAAGAATACACAAGAGTAGAAGACATGACTGTCGTAGAGCCTTTTTTAGTTTCATAAGATAAAAATCAAGAAAAGGTAAATACTTAATATTTGTTAGAATTGAATCTGCCTACTGGTAAGTAGATCATGTTTTGGAAGTAAATTAACTTCTCTCCAGGCTGTAGCATGACATTTCAAGTGAAAACATGTAACTCAATAATTAGGATTCTGGCATACTAATTCTAATAAATTCTAATTTATCATAAAATTTATCATAAAATTCTAATTTATCCTAAATGATCTACATATATTTATGTAGCTAGTGTCTTCAATATTGAGAACTTTCATGGAAAACATTAAATAATTCTTTTTTTTTAAGTTTATTTATTTATTTGGAGACCGAGAGTATGAGTGGGGGAGGGGCAGAGAAAGGGGGAGAATCTCAAGCAGGCTCCATGCTGTCAGCGCCTGACGGCCAGGCTAGAACTCGCAAAACTGAGATCGTGACCTGAGTCGAAATCCAGTGTGGGATGCTCAACCGACTGAGCCACCCAGACACCCCTTAAAGAATTGTTTTAAAAAGTGGAATTTAGGGGCGCCTGGGTGGCTCAGTCGGTTAAGCGTCCGACTTCAGCTCAGGTCATGATCTCGCGGTCCGTGAGTTCGAGCCCCGCGTCGGGCTCTGTGCTGACAGCTCAGAGCTTGGAGCCTGTTTCAGATTCTGTGTCTCCCTCTCTCTCTGACCCTCCACCGTTCATGCTCTGTCTCAAAAATAAATAAACGTTAAAAAAAAAAAATTAAAAAATTAAAAAGTGGAATTTAGAAAGCCTGTAAAAGAGAGCTCATAATTAATTGCACCTGCCTGAACATATATATAAAGGCATTTTCTAAAACAGTTTTACAATCTCATAAAAAATTTAAAACAGAAAAGCAATCCTGTAATACAATTGAAAATAGAAAAAATAATAAACCCAAGCACTCTTAGAATAAGAGCATTTACTAAACTGTAGTTAAGTTTGGCTTGCTAGCCTTGTTCAGTGATCTGGTATCTTATAACTGAAAGTGTTCATTTTAGATTGTTGGAGCCCCACTAAGTGTTGAACATAGAGGATTGAACAATATATGCCCCCTGTAGACACGGAGGTATGCTACCCACATTCCCCTCAAATAAGGGCTTACTGTCCAGCTATAAGGAGTTGGATAACCAAGTGACCCCTTCTGCCTGCATCTTAGAGTCTGCCTTTGTTACAGAGTCACCTTCCCCAAGTGATTGACCTTTCTGGACCAGCATGCATTTGTAGACTGAACAAGGAAAAGGTAAAAAGACCTGGCCTTTTCAACCTTTCACAGAGCACTCTTATGGACAGTACTTGCTACAGGGTTTCCTGCCTGGTTGGTTGAAATTTTATTGGGCCTGCATCACAGTTTGAGTTTTGTCTAGACTTGCTTTCCTTTCATAGGTATTGATCCCCAGTAAACATTTTGTACCCCAAACAGCACCTCATGTCTACTTTGGAGCGACCAACCTGCAGTAGCTCCTGATCTCATGGAACTGATTTATAGGGAGGAATTATCCATCAAAAGAGATTTAAAATGTGATCAGTGTTGTACAGAATTATAGGGTTCTATGATAGTGTGTTACAAAAAGAACCTAAGCCTGATTATTATGTTGTTTAGGGAGGTAACCTAAATTAGTGGTCAGACCTAGATGTAATTACCAGATTAATCGCTTTTGAATAGCATGAACCATGCCACTTATGTACCAAGTCAGTTTTCTATTTGTAACATGAATGGCACATGGTCCTTCCTCCTTTAGGCCACTAATCTGGGATTGCTCACATGGCTGGGAGAAGATTCCTAGCAGCAAGAGAGCCCAGTGCACAAATAGTTTGCAAGCCCTTGCTTGTGTTAATTTGCTAATATCCCATTGGTGGAAGCAGTTTGCATGGCCAAACCTTGATTCAAAGATGGAGAAATAGACTCTGCCTCTCCATGGGAAAATGAGTGTGTGTGTATTAAAAATTAATGATACAATGCTTGATATAGTAGTAGTTAACATATTGAGCATTTTCTCTAAATAATACTTAGTAAGGGGCAGCTGGAGTATTATATTTAATATGTTCTATCTTTGTGTGATATGAAAAAGAAGGAACTCACTTGGAGAATTTGGTATATTCTTCTGATGTCTTAAAATAATTTTTATGATGGGAACAGTTTGCAAATAAAGCTCTTTCTCTTTTCTTTTTTCCTCTGCAGTAAGAAAAATGGAAAACCACCATTACAGAACAATGAGGTAAAATTTTAAATAACCTACTCTTTGGGATTTCATGTATTTCATTTATTTTGTTACATAAATTTGAATTAGGATAAAATGATATTAGAATTAGAAGGGAACTTATTATTCAATCCACTGTTTATTATAGGAATTCTTTTTGAAATAGGATTCCTTGATAGGTGACTTCCAGTATTTACTTGAATCTGTTCATATGATGAGGAGTAGTAACACCTAGGAGGCAGCCATTACTGTATTAGTTCCAGCCCATAATGAGATTAATCTTCCCCTCTACCCTCTTAGTGATTGATTCTATTTTGTCTTTTGTAGCCATATAGGACAAGCCTGCTCTGTTTTCTCTAATAGACTTTCATATTGTTTGAAGATAGTTTATCTATCTTCTATCTATCTGTCATGGTTTCCAATCTTTTTCAATTCCATATACATTCTTCTGGACCTACACTGATTAGTTTCTCTAGACATTATTCTTAGTCTAGAACACTTGACTAGCATGGACTATATCAGCACTATTACCTCTCTTAATATGAAAGCCATATTGCTGAAATTCAGCCTAGAATTACATTTATATCTTTGCTCCTAACTGCTGTTTACATTGAATTGAGTTTTTGGTAGATTGTAACCTTCATTTATCCTTAAAAAAAATTATTTTAATGTTTGTTTATTTTTGAGAGAGAGACAGAGGGCGAGCGGGGGAGGAGCCACCCAGGCGTCCTTCCTTCAGTTACTTTCTGTTGAACAACTCTGTTGGCAGATTCCCTACATCTGTATTCATCAGTTGAATTTCTTCTTTAATAACAGCTTTATTGAGATATAATTTATAGACTATAAGATTTATCCATTCAAGGATACAGTTCAGTATATTCGCAGAGTTGTGTGGACTAATTTTAGGAAATTGTCTTCTCCCCAAAAAGAAATTCCATACCCATTAACAATCACTCCTCATTAACCTCTTCTTTTAGACCCCAGTAATCACTAATCTATTTTCTATTTCTGTGATTTGCCTGTTTCAGAAATTTTATGTAAAAAGAATCATATAATATGTGGTATGTTATGACTGCTTCTTTTATTTAGCATGACATTTTCAAGGTTCATTTGTGTTGTTGCATGTATCAGTATTTCATTCCTTTTTATTGCCAAATAATATTCTGTTGCATAGATTTACCACATTTTATTTATCCATTTATCAGTTGAGGGAAATTTAGGTTGTTTTCATTTTTAGGTTATAAGGAATAATGCTGCTATGAACATTCATGTGCAAATTTTTGTGTGAACCTGTGTTTTCATTTCTTTTGAGTAAATACCTAGAAGTGGAATTGCTGGATCATATGGTAACTTAGTTGATTTATTTTAAATAAATATTTATTTCTATACATGGCAGCTTATTGGATATGTGTTATTAGTCTATACTATAGTATGTCTGTACTGTTAGTGTAAGTTTGAATGTAATTCTGACGTCTAATAAGTCCGGTAGAAGGCATTCTCCATAATTAAAATTTTAGTTACTTATTTATTTATTTTAATATTTATTTATTTTTGAGAGAGAGAGACAGAGCATGAGCAGGGGAGGGGCAGAGAGAGAGGGAGACACAGAATCTGAAGCAGGCTCTAGGCGCTGAGCTGTCAGCAAAGAGCCTGACGTGGGACTCGAACTCACAAACTGTGAGATCATGACCTGAGCCGAAGTCAGATACTTCACTGACTGAGCCACCCAGGCGCCCTAAAATTTTTTGATGCTTGTTTATTTTTGAGAGAGATACAGAGAGCTCAAGTGGGGGAGGGGCAGAGAGAGAGGGAGACACAGAATCCAAAGCAGGCCCCAGGCTCTGAGCTGTCAGCACAGAGCCTGATGTGGGGCTCAAACCCATGACCCATGAGATCATGACCTGGACCACCCAGGTGCCCCATTTTCAGTAATTTAAATTGGCCTTCTCATTCTTCTTCAGAATTGCTGATATTATTGACTATGTAATTAGGACCAAGGAGGTTACTCCAGCATCTCTTAATCTTTATTTGTTTGCTTGTTTTCGGTTATGGTTTATTTGGCTATGACTATATCCAACTATAGCAAAATCAGTTTCATATTTCTTTATTAAGGGCCACAGTAATTTTCTAAGAACATCAATTCTTGATAAGTTTATTGATTCATTTATAAAGTCGATCTCTCAACAAATATTGATTGATCCCTTCATATATGTCTAGTTATTGGTCTTGTCTCTGGGTATACAGCAGATATGAATATAAGTCCTTACCCTTGTGGAGCTTACATTATACATGTCAGTTAATATACTAGTAAAATGTTCTTAACAAAGAAGAAAATGGGAAGAGTTAGACATGACTTATTCCTAGTAAACTCATGCTGGCTTCTAGTAATTAGTGTCTCTTAATGTACCCAGATCTTCCATATAATGTCTGTTCTCTGAATATTCCAGAGATTGATGTCAAAATTGCTGTTCTTTGGTTTCTGTGATCTTTTTCTCTGACTGTGAAGAATGGGACAAGGTTTGTTTATCTCAATGTCTGGCATATTTCCATCTTCATAATCTCATATCTAAATTATATCTGAGTAATCAAACCTTAATTATCTTAGTTATATCTACCATCTGCATCATATCATATCAAGTTCTAGGACATCATTAAAACTTGTCAGTACAGCTAAATTCATTCACTGATTCTTTAATTTCTATTTTTGTATAACTTTTTTTTAGCATATACTTATTTGCTCATTGTATAGTGTGAGCAAGATAACTTTATGTTAGATTAAATAGTTGACAAAGGGATATAATACAGTATGCACACTTATACCACATTTGTAAAATTTATAGGAAGTGAGCACATATACACATATATACATATATGCTGAAATGAAATCTGATGGGATATTTGCCTGGTAGTTGATGTCTCTAAATGATAGGTATAGGCTCCTTATTTTTGCTCTTCAGACTTTTTAATTTTTCTGTAGTTAATGTGTTACTTAGGAGGGAAAGCAGTTAAAAAGGGAATGTTTTTTTCATTGAAATTTTTTTATAATGTTTGGTGGGATGGTACAATTTTCACAAGACATGAGATTTAAGAAGAAGATTTAATAGAGTTACACAGTAGTATAAAGACATAGTTGAGTTGATTTAAAAATACTTATTTAATTTTGATGGCAGTATACATGACATAAAACTCAAAATATATAAAGGTAAACACAGTACTGTGTTTATGGGGAACCATAAATTCAAATGGAGAATTTAGCATTCCCATGCATGTTTTATACTGATGGGGTGTTTGTATGTATGTGTAGCTTCATAAACATTAGTGTAAGTAGAACTATTTTGCATATTAAAAATTCTATAAATTGAATCATGGATGTATCATTCTACTTTTTTTCAGCTTAATGTTTTTTAGTTTCAATGTTAATGTCTGTGTTGATAGCTGAAGATCTAGTTAATGTAACTGGTCTGTAGTATTTTGTTGTATAAATAGGAGCTGCTTCCTTTTTTACAGGTGTGTAGAATTTTCATTGCATAAATTTTCTATAATTTATATACTATATCATTATTGATGCATATTTAGGTTTTGATTTTATGATAATATACGGTGTGCAGATGTTTTTCATTTATGTGTTTAAGCATATGTGCCCGAATACCAATAGGATAAGTTCCTAAAAGTAAATATGCTGTGTTATTTTACATTTTACACCCCGTGTACATTTTACATTTTGTTAGTTGCTATTATAGGTATTACATGATAGTCGTATCAATTTGCACTTTCCCAACAATATACCGGAATGCTTACACTCTTGTCAGCGCCATATGACCTTTTATTTTATTTGCTGTTTCAAACATCTGTTTTAGTTCATTCTAGTTCATCTCACCTTTCTAAGTTGATTGGCACATCATTTGGAACTTCTTTTTGCCCTTTGACCTAGTTGCCTCCTGAGTGTTAGGTACATTATTTTCTGGTTGCATTTTTCTTTCATTATTTATTTTTTTTTATTTTTAAAAAAATTTTTTTTTTTCAACGTTTTTTATTTATTTGTGGGACAGAGAGAGACAGAGCATGAGCGGGGGAGGGGCAGAGAGAGAGGGAGACACAGAATCGGAAACAGGCTCCAGGCTCCGAGCCATCAGCCCAGAGCCTGACGCGGGGCTCGAACTCACGGACCGCGAGATCGTGACCTGGCTGAAGTCGGACGCTTAACCGACTGCGCCACCCAGGCGCCCCTCTTTCATTATTTAAATGGTCTTTATCTAATGGTTTGCTTTTTCTATAATTTAAGTTTTAAATTTGTAACATCAAGGTGTTTTTTTTGTATTTTTAAAGAAATAGTGGGAAGTTCCAGGTGGGGAAAGTCAATTGTGAAATTGAAGTGAATTCATAGGATGGTCTAGTAGTGCTTATGAAATGTACTGTCTCTGTAGATGCTCTCCTTTAGATTGGTTTCAGGTATGAGTTTTATTACGTGTCAAGACTGGTAGAGCATTTTGGTACGTCTTCAGCCTTTCTGAGCCAGCCTTCTAGTCCAGGGGTTTCTTTGCAAAACATGCGGTGATGACTTTAGGAAGTATATATGCAGTTCCTTCATGGCTTGAAATGAAATGCAAATCAAGTCAGGCTTTCAGAAAGCTTATGGGTTAGGAGTGGTGACAATAGGAGCAGTAATAAAAGAGGAGGAAGAATTATATACCAAGTAGCTGTTAATATTTTAAAGTGCTTCAATGTGACTTTCTTATAACTTTTCTAAAACTGTCCTCATTGTTTTCCCTAGATCGTTTTTTGAAAGCAACTAGAAATAGGTAATCCTCTGTTTAAGTCAGAAGATGGCCATTTAATTTATTACTACTCTGTTTATTCAAGGTATTGACTACATGTGCAGTGAGGTGTGGTAGGGAGGCAGTGACAGGAGGAAAAACTTGAAAGTAGAAGTTTTAACTTTTTTTTTAAAGGCAGTTGATATCTATTGCCTTGTCTTTATTTTTTTCTTCCTATATTTTGTCAGTTGGGGGAAGTAAAAGGGGAGATTTCAGTTGAAGTTGTAGGGTTTAGTTTGAGAAGAATAAGCTAGCTAAAGTAAATAGACTGGGGGCGCCTGAGTGGCTCAGTTGGTTAAGCATCCCACTTTGGCTCAGGTCATGATCTCACAGTTCATGAATTTGAGTCCCACGTTGGGCTTGCTGCTGTCCGTGCAGAGCCTGCTTCAGATTCTCTCTCAGTCTCCCGCCCCTAACCCATTCCTGCTCGCTCTCTCTCAAAAATAAATAAAAACATTAAAAAATATATTAAAAAAAACAAATAGACTGTAAGTAGCACTTTTGGTCTATTTTACTTACTGGTGTATCCACATCATTCAGAACAGTGCCTGGGACTGAGTGAGTATTTATTGAATGAATGCATGCATGTGTGAATGAAGTAGACTGGGCCTCTAATTCAGTAGAACGAGTTTTGCAACCTTCATAAGGTTTGAAAGACCTAAGCTCTGTTCTAGCAGTAACAGGGTAGGCTGATTGTTACCCATCTTAGTCTTCCTGATGTAACTGTACAAATACAGTGCCTTCAGACTTCCTTTCTTGGTTTACAGTTCTGTAATGCAGTCAGTGCCTGTTAAGATTATATAAATATAAGGCACTTAGCACAGTGTCTGACATACAGATGGAAGATTATTATTATTCTAATTCAGTATACAAACTATTCATTTCAGGTTCATCAGCTTAGATGAAACATATTTACACTAAAGTTTAACTATAGAATTTACTATACCATGGGTATTGTTTATCAAGAGCCTAGTAGTTAACAAATAAGTAACTTTGATTATGGGAAGTGGGGAAGGGTCTAGGGAGGGGATGGGATCCTTCTGGTGTGTGTTGCCTACTGCAGGAAGTTTCTCCTGTATATTCTTCCAAACAGTCCAGGGGTAATAAAGTAAATAGCCTCTACCATACCCAGTTCATCTTACATTTTCTTTATCCTTGCGAACACTTAAAAGAAGAAATGTCTGAGGATGGTAAGATTAATCACTGCTCTTAAGTTTCTTCAGTGGTTTCCCACTACACTGGCAATAAACTCTAAGTCCTTACTGTGGCCTCAAGGGTCTGTCTTTTGCAGGCCATGTCAACCTCTTCAGCTTTTCTCATTTTTATTCTCTTTGCTTTAGCATTTCTATACTCTTGCTCTTCGGTGTACGCACTAATTTTAATTCTCAACGCTGGGTTTTTGTGTTTGGTGTTCCCTGTGCTTGACTACCCTCCTGTCCCAAAGTTATCACATGGCTTCACTTTATGTCGCAGCTTGAATGTCACCTCCCCAAAGAGCTCTTGCTTTCATCCTAGCTGAATCCGTCTTTTTCTTCTGGTCCTGCCTAGTGTACCTGTAACAATTTATTGGTTTATTTTTATCTGTATTTCTCCTGTTAGAATGTGAGCTGTAGGAGTAAAGGTACCTTGTCTTAGAGTTTACGAGGAAGAGAGAGTGAGTTGGTAGATTGCATGTTGGAAATGCTAAATGATAAATATAGGAAACTAAAAGTTCCCGGTAATTAATACCAGGAAAATTCCTGTTCAGGATTTTAAAAACATTCTACTGTTAATCAGGAAGTGGATAATAGTAAGTACTTGACCATTTCTTAGCTGTCTCTCTGATCTCATCTTCTGCTTCTATCCTTTGCTTCTATGCTTCTAGTTCCAGCCAGATTGCCATTTCGTTGTTCCTCAAGCAACTAAATGAGCTTTCACCTTGGCATTTTACACTTGCTGTTTCTTCTGCTTGCAGTGTTCTCCCGGATATTCCCGTGGCCCAGAACTTCTCACTTCTTCAGTTTCTGATAACATTTTATTTTCTTGAAAGCATGTTTGAAGAGCAGTGCAAGTTTGCACTCTCTGAATGCAATATCCATTTTGATAATTGTTATTACTGACTTCGATGAAATGTGGTTCTTTAATCTTATTTGTTATAAATATCTTAACTTTTTTTGTTTTAATGTAGAAAGAGGGGAAAAAAGAGCGAGCTGTGGTGGACAAGGTGTTTCTTTTAAGACTCACACGGATTCTGAAAATCATGGTCCCTAGAACATTTTGTAAAGAGGTAAGTCTTATGAAATTATATTGTTTAACTTTTGAGGTTACATGAGATCAGACCAATAGCTTTTGTTATTCTACAGGTCAGATGTTTTCTGTGTAGGTAATGAAGACTCCTACTAAGTTTTAATTTTTTTTTAATCATCTCCTGTCATGTAAGTACTCTTGTTGTTTGGTGCCAATTTTTAAATAGTTTTCTCTTGTTTATGAAATATTCATTATATTTTGTGTGACATGCTAGATAGAGTACTTCACTGCAGCTACCTTAAATGGTGTTGTATTTTTTAATTAATTAATTTGAGGGAGAAAGAGAGGGTGTGTGTGCACTTGAGCTGGGGAGGGGCAGGGAGAGGGGAGGGGAGAGAGAGAGAGAGAGAGAGAGAGGGAGAAAGAAAGAGAGAAAGAGAAAGAGAAAGAATGAATATCCTAAACAATCTTGGAGGAGCCTGGTATGGGGCTTAATCCCATGACCGTGAGACCATGAGCTGTGCTGAAGTTGAGTCAGATGCTTAACCAACTGAGCCACCCAAGTGCCCCCGTATTGTTTTCTTATAGCTAAATTCTGTTAATAAAAACAAGATTAAATTTAGAAAGACAAACATTTTTATATCATTGAGATATTAACAAGTCACATTGATTTATGGATGGAATATGTTTGAGGGTTATGCTTTTGTATTTGATTAAATATGTTTTTGAGATGCCCAAAATGATATATGAATTTTCCCAGTAGTTTCAGTAAGTGAGCTGGTTCTAGGAATAAATTTTTATTATCTTTTCCTTTGCCCTTTTAATCAGTATTACCTTTATCATTATTTGAGGAGTATTTTTAATGATTAAAAAATAAGATAATGCTGTGTTCTCCATCTTTAGTCACCGTCTGTACCACTAGAAATATCATTACCTTTCACTCTCTTTCCCATAATTCATCTTTTCAGTCACTGGGATTGGATCATTTTTCATTCTGAATATTCTTAACCTGGATATTGTAGTGTTCTTTAGTTAGTTTCACTTCAAAGAAGCTCCCCTTTTTATCTTCTCTGCCAAATTTATTTTCTCGAAATGTGTTTTCCATTGTTCACATTTTAAAAACCATTAGCCTTATAATCTGTGAATAGCAAGAAAAAGATAGGAAGTTCCCAGTGCACTGTAATCCCCAAAGAGAATGCACATTCCTTCGTCACACTGGACTTGCTCTCTTTCTACTTCACTTTGGCATGGTGGCTTGTGGATTCCACCGTTATGCAACTGTAAAAAATAATTTAGTAGCATTTTTTCCCCCAAATAAGATAGAGATAATGCATGTTCCTTGAAGAAAAATTGGAAAATGCAGGTAGATTTTTTTCTTCTTGGTACCTATTAGCCTCTCAGAACTTCTGTTGTTATTTTGGTGTATAGTACATATTTTAATAAAAATGAGATCACACTGACACTTTTTAAATCTGCTCCTTTCTTTATTTTTAAATGTTTTGTAGGGTAAGTCACAACCTGACTTTGACCTGTCTTTCAGTATCATCTGCTTAGAATATTCTTTGCTATTTTGTAGTCAGGCTCTGTGCTCTTGTGCTTTCATGACCTCATGTCTACGACATCCTGCCCTCTACCCCAGCAAAAACAGATATTGATAAAAAGTAGCTTAATGCTCAGTATCTTCTTGTGAAGTTTTCTCATTCTCCAACCACCTGACTGAAGAATTCTTATTTAAAATACAAACTTCTCTGGAAAGATTTGTATATTCCCCTCTTATGAGTTAGCAGTTCAGTACTTATTTGACCTTTTAGCAAGGGTTTGCTGAGCATAAAATGAATGTGAGACATTGGATGGGTCTCCGGGAATTAGTAAGGAAGATAAGAAGGGCCTAAATTGGCCAACCTCGCAGCTTTGTCTAGGCCTAGCCATGCTGCAGAGTCATTTTGCACACTATCTTTGAGAAATATAAAAATCCAAGTTTAACCCCAGTTCACCAAAGTGAAGTAAACTCCCATAGAAATCACAGGAGATTGGAAGTAGGGATAGAGAGACTAACTGATTTAGGAAATAGAGAAATGATAATACTGCATATGGATATATGGAAGTTGATCTATATCATGAGGTAAAGGACTGCCTAAATCAGTGCAGATCTTTAGTTTATGACATGTTCACAGACCCATTAACCGTGGGAATAGTAGTGATTCTAAGGACTTCTTTGTAGAAAGGTGCTTCAGGAGTGTCAGTAATCAAAGTTTGCCAGATTTTGCTAAAGTGAGCCAAGTCAGGTGGGTACTTATTTCAGGGAAAAATTAAGCCAAGAACATAAAATGAAGGAAAAAAGAAACTATCTTTGTCTAGTGTTTCCTTTATATGTCAGTGATTAATTTAGGATTGAAATTGTGTTTAAGATCTGAATTGAAAGTTAGCATTACAGTTAAAGTGACATCTGCCCATAGTGTTTATTGAAATGAAGAGATTCTTCTGTTGCCAGTTGCATACCTAACTTTCAGATGGTGGCGAGTGTAGGAAGATGGTATCTTTGCTTTCTGGCAGATGTTGGGGTAGCAGCTTTCACTGCTCAGTTACACAGACTTTCTTTGACATTGTCTTTTCTTGTGGTTTCGTTGTTCTGTGTTTATGACTCCCTGCCTCGTCTTCATGGAAAGTGCTGTATTTTGAGTACCTTCACCTTTTTAAAAAACTATTTGTTTTGTAAAAGTTACATAAATAATAGTTGCAGTTCCCACTCGACTCCATATCTTTAACTTTAAATACATTATCCAACAAATGTCCCTGCTGCCACATGTCCTCTTCCCTGACTTGAGCTTCTATGTTACTGTCATTATTCCTCCAGTTTAGAAGATTTAAGTGGGGTCAGCTTTGAATGGTGTGTGTGTTGGAGGTTGGAGGGTAGGCTCTCATCTCGCAGAGAGAGTTGACTCCTCACTCAGTCTCTCATCTTTTCCCCTCGGTGATCTGTTTTCCACAGCATTGTTTAAGTAATGTCCCCTAAATGACACTTTTTCACATTTTGTTCTACTTAGAGGCTTACAGTAGCTTAATTCTGGTAAATTCTGCTGGATATGCAATACCATTATTCATACGGTTTTAATCTATTTTCTGTTTCCCATTAAATCCTTCATCTTTCTTTACTCATAATCCTCATTCTCTCCTTTGTTTTCCTTGGTCTGTTTGATTTGTTCCTAATGTCATAACCCTCTTTTGCCACCCCAGGCCTTCCTGTCCTGCCACTTATCACATGAAGCGATGGAAATATACTTGTCTCCTATGCTCTGTTTTCTTATTTTTTATTTCTTATTTTATATGTAAATCTTATTTTATTTCTTATTTTATGTGTAAATAACTAAATTGAGGGCAGGGGCAGTATTAGAGATTTTTCTAACAAATTGAACCAAATTTATTCCATTAGGCAAACTTTTAGCCTTTAATATGTGTTAGTTATTTAACTGTACATTAACAGTTACTGTCCTTTTTCTTTATTACACTTGTATATTCACAGTACAGGACAATCATAATACACTGTGCCTCAGGTAATTTAAGTTCTACTGCTACCTTCTGTTATTGGCTAATTGTATGAAGGGAAGTCGTTTGACCTGCCTGGGATTCACTTTGAATTCTGGATGACAGAGTTAGATTAAATGATTTTAAGGCTTTTTTCATTTGTATTTTTAAATTCTTTTAAAATTATATTTAAAAATTACCTGTAGGTAAAATGTCAGCTACTGTATTAAAGCTAGAATAAAGATTTGAATTTAGAAATCAAAAATCTTTACCAAAATAATGTTTCTTTTAATCTTTAAAAATGCATTTATTTAATTTACTGTGACTGGTTTATTTTAGACAGGTTACTTGATACTTATTGCTGTTATGCTGGTGTCTCGAACATACTGTGATGTTTGGATGATTCAAAATGGGACACTCATTGAAAGGTACTTTTCTATTCACCTTCCTCCTATATGTATAAAATACTAATTTGTCTCCTATATAACATTATCTTAAGCAAGAAATAGATTCTAAATTACATATAAATATTTAACTCAGGTGATGTATTTGTTCATTTACTTAAATGAGTGTTTCCCATGTGCCAGGCACCACGCTACTCTGTGATAGGGATATATTGGTGAACAGGAGAGACCCTGTACCAAGCCCTGCAGAGCTGACAGTTTATACAGGGCTCGGGACAAATAAACAAATTAAAAGGCAGTGTATTAAATGCTGTAATAGGGGTTTAAAAAAGTCACCAAGTTGGATATTTGAAATTAATCAGATAATTTGGAGGAAAAGATCAGAGCATTTCAGGGAATCACACTGAGAATGTTTACTGGAAAGAAGAAAACAATTCTTAGACATTTTCTTCAATTTTTGAAGTTAGTGCTTTATTATGTTTTTTTCAATATAGTCTTTCTGTATATTATCACTACATGTGATCATTTTGAATTTAAAAACAGTAACAGCTGGGATATTAACATTTATCTTAATAAAGATTTTACTCCTTATGATACCAATTTGAACATCAGAGTAAAATATTTTTCTTGGAATTCTATTTCCTAGTGTGCAATATTTTATCGGAGAATTTCTTAAAGTACTTAATTAATCTAAATTAATTCGTTCATTTGAATGACAGTACTTAAAATTTTTTAATGTTCCCAAATTTTGAAATAAGGGTTGATTTTTTTTTTTTTTCTTTCTCGATTTGTTTCTCAGGATTTATAGGATGAGAAAGAATGCTTTGTGCTCTTGTTTTGACTCATCTCTCTAGGAGAATACAGAAAGTCATTTGCAAAGGACTAAAGCCCCAACTACACGCCTTAGAACATGCGTAATTGTGTGGGCTCTTGTAGTCGACACAGGCCTCCCTGAAACCTGTGGTCAGTCCCCTGTCTTTTTCTTTTAATCAGAGTAGTACGTGAACAGCTTAAAAAGGAGTACATGAACTGGACTTAGTCATGAACACACTAGTCCTGTGCCCCATTCTTCCACTTTAACTGTCGCTCCCAGAGTCAGTTCTTTTCTTTTCTTTTGTTTTTACCATTTCATCTCTGTCTCTGCGTTTCAATGTAACTTACGTTACTGTCCTAGGTTTTTCAGTGTTAGAGAACATGCATTTATTTCCTACTTTGGAAGATGAGAATTTGCTCTTTTATACTCCTACCCGTGCTCACCCTCTCATGTTCTACCTTATTTATTGTTAAGTTAGAATTTATTGTTTACGTGATTTTGACTGTTTACCGCTGAGCTACATGCTGCACTTTGGTAGTTTCTTTTATGTACAACTTTTTGTTTTTCCTGGCATTTAAAAATCACAAGTTTTTGTTTGTTTGCCTTAGTTCTTTGCCTACTTCTTACTAATTCGGCTCAGACTTCCTGACAAACTGTAAAATCTTTACAGTGTTGTAATATGGTCCTGCACACCAGGATTTGATTTTTATCTCTATTTCCACTGCGCCTCATACCTCTTGTCAATTTCTTGTCTTCCTGCTCTACTCAGTATTGATTGCACTTTAGGCTCACTAAATAGCAGTCCTTTTTGAATTTGCTTTTATCATGATCTTGGGAATTTCCTTTATCTTTCTCTTTTGTATTAAATAACCTGTTTTCTGAATCCTTTGTCTCCCTCTTCCTTAGTTTACTTTCTCATTTTGGCAGGTGCAGTCTTTTTCTGAGAAAGGATACCAGGGAAGTAAATTTTTGAGGCCTTCCTTGTAGATCTGATAGTCTTTTCTTCTCTTAAACTTGACTGATAATTTAGCTATTAATGCATTCCAACTTGGAATTCATTTTTTGTTAGAATTTTGAAAACATCACCTGTTTGTTGTCTTCTGTAGAGCTTGGCAGTTCTCAACCTTGGTTGCAGGATGATTTGAATCATCTGGGGAATTTTGAGAAGGAATAATATCTGGGCTCACCCCTACACATTCTGATTCAATTAGTCATTACTTTTTGAAACATCCCAGTGATTCTAATTTGCAGCCATGGTTAAACACTGCTTGTCTAGCTGCCATGTTGGGTGTGGAGGCCCATTCTTGTGCAGATTGCCCTTCCTTGGCAGTACATCTATTTTAAGTCCCTATGGAAGCTTTTATTATCATTTTTTTATTGTTCATGTATTGCTGGTATTTGGGAATTTTACTGAATATTGCTGTGAATTTTTTTTTTTTCATTGTTCTGGGCACTAGATGGGCCTTTTTCTCCCCTCCCCTCCCCAGGTAGGCTTCATGCCCAGCGCAGAGTCTAACGGTGGGGCTTGAACTCACAACCCTGAGATCAAGACCTGAGCTGATATCTAGTCAGATGCTTAAGTGACTGAGCCACCCAGGTGTCCCACTAGGTGGGTTCTTTTCTTTCTTTCTTTAAAATGTATTTATTTATTTTTGAAAGAGACAGAGCGAGCAGGCAAAGGGCAGAGAGAGAGGGAGAATTCCAAGCAGGTCCCAAGCGCTGTCAGCACAGAGCCTGATGCAGGGTTCGAACTCACAAACTGTGAGATCATGACCTGAGCTGAAACCAAGAGCCAGATGCTTAATTGACTGAGCCACCCACGCACCCCGTAGGTGAGCTTTTTTTTCAATTTGAGGAACTCATTCTGCATTCTGAGATATTTTCTTGTGCTTTTGAAAAATTTTTTTCTCTCCCTTTTTTCTGGAATCCTTATTACTTGAGTGTTGGAACCCTAGACTGATCATCTGATTCTTATAATTTCTCTACTGTTTTCATCTCTGACATTTTCAAGGAAATTTCCTTTTACTGTATCATCCAGTGAATCTGTATTTGTCATAATTTTATTTCCAAGAGTTATCTTTTTGTATGGATGTTCATTTTTAGAGCAGTCATTCTTTCAAGTGTGTGACTTTCTTTCCTTCTTTCTTTCCTCCCTTCTTCCTTTCTTTCCTTCCTTTTCTTTCTCTTTCTCTCTCTCTCTCTCTCTCTCTCTCTCTCTCTCTCTCTCTCTGTCTGTCTGTCTTTTCTCTCTCACTGTCACTCTCACTCTCTTCCTGTCTCCCTGCATTGTTTCTGTTTCCTTCTTGGCCCTTTGTTCTCATCTTTGTTGTTTATGTTAGCAACTCTGTCACTCTTGCCTCTCTATTCACATTTAAAAGTGAGGGCTGAAGGAAGCCAAGTTGAGGGCTTATTGACGGTCTGGTCTTCCTGAATAGTGTTTTAAACAGACAGTCTGGTCATTTTTGTGTGTGTACCCTAGTGAGGAATTCACTAAAAAATTGTAAGAAGTTTGTCATAAACCTAAGTGTTTATTCATTGCTGCTAGCATATCAGCTTTGGAGGATCAATTTTATTGCTAAGTTCTGTTTACATGGGCTGTGTGCCTAAGTAATTTGAGTCTTTTGTATAACGTAGAGAAGAGATTTATACCCTTTTACATGATTGTAGAATTTATAGTTTTTCCTTTGATGACTTTATTATCTAAATGCCATATCTATTAATAAAAATACAGTCTCACCAATTACAGCATTGTTAAATACTTACAGCAAAAAATGTGCAGGTTATATACACTATGAATTTATTAGCTATCTGTGTAGAAAGTTACATATTATATATAAATAACCTTGCACAACCTTGGTATAGTATAGGAGAAGTAGTTTATTTCGTAAACTTTTTTCCCCTTTTATTTACATTTTGTGATTTCACGTTTTGTAATCTAAAATAATATTTGCTCTTATAAACTATGGATTTCCAACTTTAACTGAATAGACACTGATACTAGTTTTCTCACAGACTTAATGCCCTGGAGAAAATGCATTGCCAAGAGTAGGTGGTACATTATTTGGTGATGATGGACAGGAGGAAGGTTATTATCTGGCATAAGCCAGCTTATAATTCTGTTAGATAGAGTAATCAATTTGTTGGGTACTCAGTTTTAAAATGTAGTTTTGAGATGTAGAAAAAAAATGAAAAACAAAACTACTTAAGGGTTTCTAAATAACATATTATTTTGATACTATTTAAACGTACAGAAGAGTTGCAAGAACAGTGCAAGGAGCTTCCTTACACTCTTAACCCATATTCATCAATTGTGAAATGGCCATTTTAAAGTTAATTGTTAATTTTCTCCTTGATAAATATTTTTGAGCTTCTATGTATGAGATCTTTGATCTTTGGTTAAATTTAACATCTTTAAATGTGAATTCATAATATGAAAGTTTTATTTGAAAAATAACACATTCCTCTAACTCGGTACTAATGCCACATTGTAGATTGGTTTATCTGTCTTTTCCTTTTTGCCTCTGCCACGGAGGTTTAGATTCATGTATTTCTCCTAAAAAAAAAAAAAAAGAGTCTCAAAAAGACTCATGATGGTCCTTAATGTACATTTTAATATCCCTTACATGTTTATTTGTTAGCAGTGGCTAAAAGCTTTGGAGTATGGGCACATTTTAACAGGACAGACTCCTTCTTTAAGGTAGAGACTGGTAATTCCATGATTTGAAGGAGAATCCTTCATACCTTGTTGCTGCTATAGTGGAATCATAAAGATATATTTTATTTTCACCCAGGCTACAGGCAGCATTTTAAAATCACCAAATCATCATTTATAAAAGGCTTAAATGTTTTGGAAGTAATAATGATGTAAATAAACTGTAAAATTATTCTTTATTATTATTTTTCCTTTGCAGTGGAATAATAAGCAGAAATAAGGCTTTATTCAAGAAACCATTTTTTAAATTTATAGCTGCTACTCCAATGGTAAACCATTGCTGAATGATAGCATGTGCTTTACCAAGTTTTATAATCTTGTGTGTTTCACAGCTTGGGCTAAAGCTAAAGCACTTTGGTTTTATGTAAAGTTTGGTTCAAGTCATTTTAATTTAAACCTCTAAACTTTTTGTACTGTCTTAATTGCTTCTTGTTTTTAATATTCTTTTAAAAAAATTTTTTTAATGTTTATTTTTGAGAGAGAGAGAGAGACAGAGACAGAGCATGAGTGGGGGAGGAGCAGAGAGAGAGGGAGACACAAAACAGGCTCCAGGCTCAGAGCTGTCAGCACGGAGCCCGACGCAGGGCTCGAACTCACGAACGGTCAGATCATGACCTGAGCTGAAGTCGGATGCTTAACTGACTAAGCCACCCAGACGCCCCTTTAATTTTCTTGTTTCTACAAACATTTTTATATGATTCTATTTTAGCTTTTTCTAGTTCAACATAAAATTAAAAAACAAATTGTTTAGCACTTCTATCAAATTTGGACTATTAATTTTTTATCAGTCTAAAGGAGCATTTCCCTAAGTATGTCCTGTCTATGTATGACAGAGGAGATGCTACACGCTATAGAACTGTCTTAAAAGAGTTTCAGTGCAACACGTCATACTGTAAGAGCTTTGAGAAGACCTTTTGTAAAGACATTTGCTAGCTTTGTTTAGCTCAGATTTTCCAAATTTATTTGACCATACAACTTTTTTGCTCTAAAAGACCAGTTAACATTACATGGCATTATTCACCTATTCCCTCATAAAAATAAAATTATTACCATATCATTTTTTTGTGGTGTGGAGCTAGGTTTTGTTTTGTTTTGTTTTTCCGGTTATTTTGAAAGAGCAGAAGAGGGGCAGAGAGAGAGAGAATCCCAAGCAGACCCTGTGCTGTCAGCATGGAACCCAACTCTGGGCTTGATTCCACAAACTGAGATCATGACCTAAGCCAAAATCAAGAGTCAGATGCTTAACTGACTGAGCCACCCAGGTCCCCGTGGAGCTAGGTTAAATCATTTAGTGCATTGTTTTTCAAAATATATTTTACTTATATTTGAATATTAATAAATACTATTTGAGAAAAGAGTGTGTGACCAAAGAAGTTCTATCATTTTAGTAGATCACAGACATAAGGTACTCAGAGATCCTTTACTTATATGATAGTTTTCAAAAAAGTAGTGGAACCCTTACTTTGAATAAGTTCTTAATGGATATTTTTAGAACAGATAAATATGTAAAACAAATGAACGTAAAAGAAGAGTTGGTTTACTTTAAGTGTGTTAACACCTCTGAAGCCTCTGCAAAACCATCCTGAGGCTCTGAGGAACCCCACTAATCTACTTTCTGATTTATCATTTAGTCCTGGGGTCAGCAAACAAGCCTCCACAGGACAAATCCCACTGCCATCTGCTTTGGAAAATTTTATTAGGACACAGCCAGTCTCATTCTTGGCTGTTTTTGCTTCTGCAATTGCAGAATTGAGTAGTTGGAACAGAGACCTTCCTGCCCACGAAAGCTTAAAATATTTACTCTTGACCTTTTGCAGTGAGTTTGCTGATCTGTCATTAGTCTGTCTCTGCAATTAGTTCATACAAATGAGAATCATGGTATTAAAATATTTAAAAACAAAGAAATACTAGCTTATTTCATCCATAATAACCCATTCCTGACTCTATAAAGTTAATTGTTTTGCCATCTAAGCTCCTTTTGTGGCAGTTTAAGCCTTTTTTTAAATTGCCATTTTTACTAAGGAAAGAACTAAGGAAATTATTCGTATTTGATTTTGCCATTTATAGAGGGATTTCAGGCAGCCTATGTAAAATGATTAAATTTCAAAAGTTAGAAACATGTTTTTGCAAGAAAATGTTTTTCAGCACCTTTTTTCTTAATTGATTCTTTTGAGTCAATAAAAATTTCCAAGAGTAATTTTAGAGCTTTACAGGGTTTTTAGTGTGAAATATTGCTTCTTTTGCAACTAATGCATTGCATGTGGTGGTTTGCAGTGGTATCATTGGTCGTAGCAGGAAAGATTTCAAGAGATACTTATTCAACTTCATCGCTGCCATGCCTCTCGTAAGTGTAATTCTTTAAAAATCTTTACATACGGACAAATTTGTATCTTACTAAAATCTTCAAAGATTTGTGTGTACTTCTTAACTTTAAAGATTTATGGCAAGTTCCTATTCCGAGTTTAGTTTTGTAACTTACAGCAGAATCTTTCAATGTAAACCTTTATCCTAGATAGAAAAATAAATTGGATTGATGTGTGTGTGTGTGTGTGTGTGTTTTTTTTTTTTTTAACCTTTAGGCCAGGGTATCTCTGATGTTTAGTAGCATTGCACTTGATGGTAGTAGTGCCCCTCCCCCAGTTTTGAGGACCAAGTATGTCTCTAGGACATTGCCATATGTTCCATAGAGGCTGGGGTGGGGGTAGGCACGGTGGCAAAATCACCCTGGTTGAGAACCATTGCTTTAGGCCATTTATAGTAACTTGAACCACTGATGTAGTTTAAGTTAAATTGGATTTATTTATTTATTTGTTTGTTTGTTTAAAATGGGAATTTATTATCTATATATTAAAAATAAAGGTCAGTGTTTGGTTTAAATCATAAGTGATTTTCTTAGCTTGGTTCTTTATTGTCACTATAAGAATTTTAATGTAAATATATCAGTGAAAAAAACTTGATTGTAAAATCCAGTTAATCAGAAAATATGTCAGAGATTTAATAAAGCTTGAGGAATATACATACATGGCTTTTAGACCTTTAAGAAATTGAGATAAGTAGTATAGATATCAGTAAAAGGTTGAGATTCAGTAGGCGGCCAGTGTTTTCTTGAGAAAATGTTCATGTAAATGAGTTTGGAACTGTGGAAGAATTAACTTATTAATTTTAATATAATGATGGAAAAGAGAAATAAAGATGACTCTAGAAATACTCTGGAAATGGTATTAGTTGGTGTGAAACTTAGAGTACTTTTTTTTAACAAATGCAAATGAAAATAGAATTTCATTGTCTAGGGTTGTCAGTGCTTGTAGTAGGAAACAAAATATAAACGCAAATGTCAGGACTCCTTTACATTGGATACAAAGGTGACAGATTAGGCTTTTTGTTTGTTTACAAAAAAAGTAGCAAGGTGCTTCTCATAATTGATGATACTAACATATTCTAAAATTGAGTGTCAAGTTAGGTTTTAATAATATATCACGATAGTATAGCCAATTGCATTTGGTTTAGCATATTGTCTTTGTATCTTTGTAAACTCTAAGTAAAACAGAACTGAAGTACATCAGTTTGGACTGTTGGTAATAAAAAATCATAGGATTTAGGGACATACCCAGTGAAAGAGAAATAAATTGTAATTTTATAAGTAGAAATGTAGTGAAACCAGTCATATCTGTTTGTTTCAGATCTCTCTGGTTAATAACTTCTTGAAGTTTGGGTTAAATGAGCTCAAACTGTGCTTCCGCGTAAGACTAACTAAATACCTCTATGAGGAGTATCTCCAGTAAGTGATAACCTATTTTTGTATTAAAAATGCTTAAATTGAATAGAAATGCTTATGATATTGAGATATAGAGGTTTTTCCTTTGTATTGAATATATTTTTCAAGGGAATTGCTCTTGGACCCAGAAGCATACAGGGAAAGCCCTCAGTAATTTAGACTCTCCTACGGGCCTTTCCGTTAATCGACAAGTCATCCCTCTCTGGATGTTCTTCCTTGTTTCTAAAATCAGTTAGGACAATCTTTAGGGACTCTTCCAGCTCCTGACTTTTCTGTTTCTATGAATTTACACTATGTGCTAAAATGTGATTGTTTGTTTTAATGTCATTTTTTTACTGCTATTATAGAGCTTTCACATATTATAAAATGGGAAATCTGGACAACAGAATAGCCAATCCAGACCAGCTGCTTACACAAGATGTAGAAAAGTTTTGTAACAGTGTAGTTGATCTGTATTCAAATCTTAGTAAGGTAAGTTTCTTTATTTTCTTTTTTTAAACTATCAGAAAATTATAGGTTCATTCAATTATTTCAACACATGGATGTTTTGATAAAGTAATAGAATTAAACAATATTACAAGTAGAAAGAGCCTTTTGTTTTATAGGTGCAGATATATAGAAACCAGAAAAGGTGGTACTAGATTTGGGGTTCCATCTTAGGTCCTTGTATTCAGTGTCTTTACACTACATTGAGAAACTACTGGGTTACTAATGGTTAATTATCACAGTAGAGCTTCCTTAGTTGTTGGAAGGTGATACATGTTTTTCCCACTTGATGGTCAGTAGACATTGGTCATGCTGTCTCTATTTTAAGTTTTCAAGAACTGTTTCTTTTATGTATTTGTTGATCTATATACTGTTATAGTACATTATATATATAGTGGGAACTCTACGTGTTGACAAATATGTGTTAAATGTTGAATAGTATTTTATATTTGTTGTGTTGTGTTAGCTATATATCTATGCATTCCAGTTCTTTTTAATTCCTTACCTTCTAATATTTACGTTACAGCCATTTTTAGACATAGTTTTGTATATCTTCAAGTTAACAAGTGCAATAGGAGCTCAGGTGAGTTTAATCTCTTTTAAATTGCTCTAATATGGTGTTGTAAATAGCTGGAGTGTTTGTAGGAGTTTTTATATATCTCAAAGAATGTGCTTTTATGACATGTACCTAATAAAGTCTAGTTTATAAACTCATACTGTACTAGAGACTTAGAAAGTATTCTAATTTGGTGTTTTAATTTTCCTTAAGGCAGATACTTGGAAAGTTTCTGTGGCATTTATAACCAGAAGTGCTTTAACAATGACATACATGTACTTACTGTTGTAAAGTAATGGCTAAATAAGAAGAGATTTGGAGGCAGCCATTTTAATATGAAACTTGAATGTTAAAATGTCAGAAATACCTTTAGAGTGGCTGTAACTGTTTATTACATCATATATAATTTTATAAAAATGTAAATGGTTGACTATCTCATGAGCCTTATTACCCTGTCTTTCTGATACTCATGTTGGTAAGAATGACCTTTAGATTTTCTCTGAGTATTCTCATTGAAGTATTACTTTAGGCATTTAATACATTATTGTTACATATTTATCACACAACCATGTAATAATGTGGCCGTTGTATATATATATGTGCATGTGTATGTGTACACATTTTGTAGTTGAGAATATATGATTTCTATAGTGGATTTAGCTTTTTTTCCAGAATACTGGGAAAGTAGTTTTTTATTTGAATTCTCTTATCTACCTTACTAACTTTTTGCTACGCTGTGATCCAAGTTTAATCATTCTTCTAGTTTGTTTTTACTATAAGCAAGTGAATAGGCCTAATGCCTCTCATCTGTGTGCTCCAATATTTTTATGGTACTTAGTACATTTTTATACTTAAATAATCTTTCCATGTATCCCTGTTATCCAATTCTGATTCTCAAAGGTAGAAACTATGTTTTAGTTCTTTCCTTTGCCCATTCTTGCAGTAATTGTTGAACTGCATTGAATCAATCATATTTAATTAAAAAAATATTGAATACACATTATAGTCCACACATCTTGTGTTAGGTGGTAAGGATAAAAAGATGAATAAGACACAGTTCCTGCTGAAGAAGGTTTACAATCTAATAACAGAATAGATATTCAGATTATTATAAGGTCAAGTGCTAAGTTCAGTAACAGAAGTTTGAATAAAATCTTTAGTGTCCGGAAGAATTGGAGGTGATATTTGAGCTGCTCTGAGGAGGATGAGTAGGCATCCATTAGATATGTCAGGTTTGCCAGGCATAAGAACAACTTCATTGAATGGCGTGTTCAGGAAGTTGTTTTTTCAGCATGGCGGAACATGCGATATAGGTGGGAGTGAGGGAGTACCTGTGATGAACTTGGAGAGGTGAGCTTAAAGCTTCTCCCTTGGGTTGGTCAGTGGGTGATGTGGTGACTCACCAAGTTACAAGCTGTGGCAGCTGCAGGCAAGATGTAGAGGGAAGGGCAATTAGAGCTGCCTTGGGGGACTTTGCTTGAGGCCCTACAGAGTAGTGAGGTGTTAAGTGTATGGTACTTACTTGGAGATATTGTCTTGGATTCTTAAGAGTGATGGGGGTAGAGATAAAAATTTGGGAGAAGAGATCTAAGGAAGAAACCTCAGGGAATATTAACATTCCAGGAGAAGGCAAAAAAAAGAGGTCTGAGACTTTCTGTGGAATCTTAAGGGAATATCAGGAAGAGTTTCATCAGAAGAGTTTTAGATGCTATAGGAAGAGTGTAGACTGCAATTAGGAATTTTTGGGTGAACAAATTCAGGAGAGCGTACAGTGTTGGAGGAAGAGTTGATGAGTAGTTAAAAGGATGAAATGCCCAGTGTGTCCTTTCTCAAAAAAGAGTTAAGGGGAAAAAATTAACCAAAAGAGCAGTTTTTCTCAAAGCCACTGGAGCTAATTATAGAAATTGTACATGTTGCATCCGGTGAATGTATTATGATATCCTTAAACTTTGTATATTCTCTCTTCCAATAATAATAGGGCCCAGCAAGTATGATGGCCTACTTGATTGTTTCCGGGCTATTCCTAACTCGACTTAGAAGACCCGTTGGTAAGATGACAATAACTGAGCAAAAGTATGAAGGAGAGTATAGATACGTTAATTCCCGGCTCATCACCAACAGGTAAGGAGCAATGTGTTAAAGGAATTTAGCTGTGAAGCACCTGGGTGACCCAGTCAGTTAAGCGTCCGACTTTGGCTCAGGTCATGATCTCATGGTTCGTGAGTTCGAATCCCACATCAGGCTCTGTGCTGTCAGCACAGAGGCTGCTTTAGATCTCTGTCCCCCTCTCTTTCTGCCCTTCCTCTGCTCCCGCTCTCTCTCTCTCTCAAAAATAAACAAACATTAAAAAATAATAATAATCATTAAAAAATGAAGGAATTTAGCTGTATTAAAAATGTGTTTTTATGAATATTGATGTCATATAAGTTAACTCCAAAAAGTGTGGTAGACAGTGTTACTAAAATGGTGTTTGTGAATTTCCCTCTTTTGAAAATATACATTATGAAAGATAACCAGTTTTATACAAGAGTAATCTTCCACATTTCTAACTCTTTTTCTTAACTGTGTAGTATCCTTGGTTCACCTCTTCATAATTTTCTGTTCATTTCACTTTAAACATGCTCAAAATATAATTCAAATTCTGATTTACTTACAATACTTCTTCAAGGAAAGTTCTATCTCAGCTTATCCACAAATACTTTTGAGACTGTTTGGAATTCTTAGTAATTCAGTCTTCCTGCATCTGTCTCTATTTTCCTATTTTCCAGATAGTTTCCAAAATAGGAAGAAAAAGTATTAGGCTTTGGAGCCAGCCTGACTAGTTTCAAAATCTGCCTCCTCCATTTACCAGTTATATATTATACAACTTTCGGCAAGTTAGTTATAGCTTCACTTTTCTTGTTTATGATAGATAATATAGGGCTGTTGTGAGGATTAAATATGAAATATATACAAAGCTTCCAGCACAGGTTTTGATATGTAGTTTGTACTCAGTAAATTTTCTCATGTATTAATGTATGTATGTATTAAACTGTCAACCTTACCTCATTTTGAGAATCCTCATCTTTATTTAGTACCCCATAAGCATTTACAGACTTATTCAGAATACTTTTTTTAGGGGCACCTGGGTGGCTCAGTTGGTTAAGCGTCTGACTCTTGACTTCAGTTCAGGTTATGATCTCACGGTTCGTGGGCTTGAGCCCTGGTCAGGCTCTGCGCTGACAGTGTGGAGCCTGCTTGGGATTCTCTCTTTGTCCCTCTCTTTCTCTGCCCCTCCTCTGCTTTCTCTCTCTCTCTCTCTCTCTCTCTCTCTCTCTCAAAATAAATAAAAAATATTTTAAAAATATTACTCTTTTAATAATTCCCTCTTCCTTTATTTCCTTGCATCGCTAAAATGGTAGCAATGTTAAATAGAATTTTGTGCTGTAGGGAGGCTGAGGAATAGATGATTGGTTGAGTAGAGAGGTGATTTACCAAGTGAATGGAAGATGGTATCAGCTAGAATGCTTTCTTTTACAAGAAACAGAAAACCCTGATTCTGGCTGTAACAATAAGGACATTTACTACTTGACATAAGAACTCATAAGATGCCTGTTCCAGGCACAGCATGATCAGGGCTCTGGCTCTTCTTTTATATTCTCTTGGCTCAGCCTTCCTTTGTACGTTCCTCTTTTCCTCAGCCTAAGTTTTCTTGTGATTACAAGATGACGAAGCAGTTCCAGATGTCACCAGCACTCCTCCCCTGTAAAAAGTCCAGAAATCAGAACAGGCCATCTCTTCATGAGAGCAGGAAAACTTTCCCGGAAGTCCCATGGCTGACTTTGTTTCACCTCTCATTGACCAGAATTATCACTTACCCATGTCTGAAGCAGTCACAGTAAAGTGATTGCCTGAGACCAAATGGAACTCATTCCTTGTAGATAGGTAACTAAGAAAATTGGAGTTCTCTTAGGAAGAAGGATGTGGAAGAGAATTAATGGTAGATGCCCAGCCATAGTATTCTAGGATGTTTTTGCCCTTTCAGGTTTTAGATTGGGGCTAAAATGATTCAGTGGAATGTTTACTTTATCTTCCTCCATGGGCTTAAATGTGCAGAGGAGGTAGAAGGAAGCGAGAAACTAATTATAGGTATAGAATTGTTTTTAAACTGGAACTCTGATACCCTGGGGCTCTATATGATTGTGTCAAGGAAATGGTGAAACACAGGTCAAACGTGATTCATTTTTATACGAAGTTAATTTTACTTGAAGGGGCTGAGGCAAGAGCTACCTTGTTTTTATAATGGGAAGAATGCAGGTACATTTTGGAGTAGAATATGCAATTCACATAAATTTTTAAGGGAAAAAGAGACTTTAAGGAAATATTGGGTGTTTATTGAAGGCTTTTCAACTCTGCCCTTAGACTCCTATGTAAATCTTTACTTTTCTCTGCTGTAAGAGCTACTTTTCTGGGAATGTTTACATCATACTGATGTATGGGAAGACTAGACTTGAGGGTCAGGTATGGTTTACAATCTTATCTGCTTGACTTGCTAGCTGTGTGACAACAGATTTTCTTAACTGCACTTTACCTTTCTTCATCCGTAAGAATGCCTTTTTTCTTCTAGTCAAGATTCTTGTGGCCCTTATGGACCCATTCAGTCCAGCTCAAGAAAAGGAGAGTTGTTGTGAGGAAATGGTGGGGTTCCCAGAATAAGAATGACTGTTCAGCTGGGCCTCCTGGAAGCTGGCACTGTGAAATCATTTGGAGTTGGTTTGCTTTTCAGTCTTTCAAAGGCTGTATGTCATGGCATCGCTCAGTAGCTTCTTCTACCTGTTATTTATCCTCTCCCTCCTGTGTGTAGGGTCTATACTCCATTTGTCATCTATAATGGCTGTCCCAGCCCTGCTTTCCTATATATCATAGCAGCTTCCTTCTTATTTTTTATTAAAGAAATTAATTAAATTTCTGAGGACTCACCCGGCACATCTTTTCCAACCAGGCTACGGGTGGCATATGCAACATATGGCTGCAGTTCAGTCTGTGATCCGGTTAGGTGTGTGTTCCTGTGCTCTCTGGTCAGCTGAGCTTGGAGCAGGATCTCCAGCACAGAACTGTGGCAAGACACACCCATTAAGCCTATAGTCTTAAGTGTCCACTGAAGTTTTTTTTTTTAATGTTTATTTATATTTGAGAGACAGAGACAGAGCATGAGTGGGGAAGGGGTAGAGAGAGGGAGCTACAGAATCTGAAGCAGGCTCCAGGCTCTGAGCCATCAGCATGGAGCCCAACGCGGGTCTCGAACCCACAAACCATGAGGAGATCATGACCTGAGCCGAAGTCATATACTTAACCTGCTGAGCCACCCAGGCACCCCCTAAATGTCCATATCAATAAAATATTCAGTCATCAATTACTCTATTTCAGTTGTTTTTCAGGCATAGATAATGTTAAAATTAATTACTAAATTATTTTCTTTAATAGTGAAGAAATTGCCTTTTACAATGGAAATAAGAGAGAAAAGCAGACAATCCACTCAGTCTTCCGAAAACTGGTAAGATAACATGCTTGAGGCTCGTGTATTAATGGAAAGATTATTTTTGGCCCTTGACTATCTGAATCTATAGGTATATATCTTTAATCCTTAAGCTATTCATTTTTAAACAGCTATGAAGTATTTTTATGCTGTATTTTCATAAAAAATATAAGAATAAAAACTATCCTATTAGTGTATTAAGCCTCCCGTTACAAACATTATTTATTCATTAAAATAATTGTCAGTGTATTTTTAGAGATGCACAGGCGTCTTATTTAAAGATAAATTCTTTGCTTTCTGTAGCATTCTTGAAGATATTATTATGATGATGATTATTTAGAATAGGGGTCGGCAAACTGTTTCTGTAAAAGACAAGATAGTAGATCTGTAGCTTAGGCTTCTTAGACCGTATGGTCTGTGTTGTACCTATTCAGCTCTGCCCTTCAAAAGTAACTCTACACTCTATGTAAATGAGTGAGTGTGACTGTGTTCCAATAATACTTTATTTACAAAAATACGTGGCAGGCTGCATTTGTACTTTGGGCCATATAGTTGGTTGACCCTTGATTTAGGGTTCCAAACATTGTTTCTTGTGAAAACTGTACATACATCGGTTCTTTTCTTGCCATTTGGAAAATTTGAATTCAAGGAATTTTATTCATTCATTTAAAAGATACTGAGTGCCATCTAGGTGCCCATGCTTGTTCCAGGTGCTGGTAATTTTGTGGATGTGACATACAAAATCCTGCCTGTAAGGAGCTTACATTTAAGTGGAAGTTTGTGAAATTAAGTGTATATTTGAAGTGATTTAAAAAGGTTAAGGAAAGTCATTTTAAATTCCTTATTTCAGAAATTGGATTTTTGCCTTACTTATATTTAATGTGACTGAACTTTGATAGTGCTTACTGATAAAATGCATTTAGGGTAATTTTCCAGGGAACTGCTGCTGTTCACCAGCTCACTCTTTACCTGGGTTGCTTATTCTTATCCTTAGATTTTAGCCCCAAAGTTAACAGCTTATTGTGGCTTTGCCTTCTCTGGTTAGTCTATGTGAAATGGCCTTCCCGATTTAACGATCTGTTTCTTTAAAAGCATATATTGCAATTTATATTTATCTTACTTGTTTTCTAGTTTGTCTCTTTCATGAGGATGTAAACTCCATGAGCTCAGGGACCTTGTCTGTTTTATTCACTGTTGTATCTCCAGCATTGAGCATAGCATATAACACATGGCATTTGGTGAATAAATGTTCCAGTCATTGTACTTTCACAAGAGGTAGTAAGAGTAAGCCACCCTGACATGCATGGAGTGAGCAAGTTAGTCACAGAATAGAAATATCAAGGAAGATGGTATTCCTGGCCAAGAGAACAACAGAAGGAAAGCCTTAAGACAGGAACATGTTTGAGGAACCAGTATTTCTGGAACTCAGAGAGGAGGAGCAGCTTAGATTAAATTTAGGATAGAGCCCAGTGCCAGATCATGCAGGGCCTTGAATAATCTGATAAAAAGGCAGAATACAAAACATTTTTAGATTTGTTATTTTAAGGTACTGCATTTAACTGAGATTAAAGCTACAGACTAGGGCTGCGCAGCATTGATTACATTAGCACTTGGTTCAGATGCAGTGTAATATGATTCTTAGAGAAAGCATAGACCAGATGTCTCCAACTAAAGCAAAGCACTGAGTGCCAATCTAAGCAGCTAGTGTTTTACCTAAATTAGCTCATCCTTCTGTTTTGTTGTCGTTGTTTTAGTTATTGATCATTTTCAGCATATATGTATCTGACCATATTCTGAATACAATATTATGTGCAAATAATACCACATTATCATTTATATGTGATTTCCATTCTGTTTGCATAAAAATGGTTTCATAGAGTATTTTTGTGGCATCTACTCTGATCAGCACTGTGCTCAAGAAAATGTGATGTACAGTGTAATCAGAGATTGTAGGCATTCTAAATATTCATGGAATAAATCTTATAATTTTTTTATTTTTAGGGTAGATTCATATTTTTATATACGTACAATATATATGTATATTTTGTTTTTGCTTCTGCCAGGTGGAGCACCTACATAATTTCATTTTGTTTCGGTTTTCTATGGGCTTCATTGATAGCATAATTGCCAAATGTAAGTATGCTTTGAAATGGATAGTGGAATGAGATTTGTGGAAAAAGTGAAGTGTTATTAATGTTTCAATCCTAACTGTTTTGTGTCAGATCTTGCCACTGTTGTTGGTTACCTGGTTGTCAGTCGTCCTTTCCTAGATTTGTCTCATCCTCGACATGTCAAGAGTACACATTCAGAACTTCTAGAGGTAAAGTATTAGTAACCGTTGTCATAATAAATGGAAAATTTCAATATAAAAACAAATAAAAGCTGCTTTTTAGTCTTAGAAACATAAGTGAAAACCAGTATTTATTTCTTTTTAAGGATTACTACCAAAGTGGAAGAATGCTTTTGCGAATGTCTCAAGCTCTGGGTCGGATAGTTTTGGCTGGCCGTGAGATGACGAGATTGGCCGGGTAAGTAAGATTAGTAATGATGAACAAACAGTTGCAGAGAAGTTTTAAAACTATGTAATACTTAATGATTGTGCCCAGTTGAGGTTAAGATAAGGGGCAACTGAAGTCCCGTTTCCTACTCCTGGAAGCTGATTTAGGACCTTTAGAGAAGATTTTTCTCTGATCGTAAACTTTTCATGTTTGCTTAAGACAGCTGTTTTGAGCCTTCAACCAGGTTAGTGGTTCTTAAGCTGTCTGCTCTACGGACACTAGTATTCGATAAGTTGGGAAATGTTAAGTCATGGCAATCTTTTCTTAATTTACAGAAAATTAAGTTAATGAAGAGAATTTTTGCATTTGAACTTTTTTGTCCTCCTCTGTACTTTTTTTCCCCATAGGTCTTGTTACTGGCAACCTAGCAAAGGATAAACACAGATGAAGTTGATTTTAATGTGTAAAAAGTAAAAAGTCACTTCGTGGTGTCTGTGGCTGCAGTTGTAAATATGGTCATACTGTTAGGTGAAATTGTTCTTAGACCATAAAATGGAATTAAATATTTCAGTATTTTCAGCTCTAATATAAAGGGCTTGGTATGGTGTAAAAAACACCATCATGTAAAAAGTACTTCTGAAGAAACTGGATCACATCGGATCCTTCCCAGACTTGTGACCCATCCGCATGTTTCTTCTTTATTCTTCCTTATCTTCTATGGCAGTTTAGGGCTTCATTGCAAGATAGAGGAGATTGTCTACTGCTATGAGGAGTCTGTTTCTCTTGAGAATGCGGACACTCTTCCTGCTTGTTAATAACTTTTCTCATGTCTTTATGGTTCATGGTAGATGGGGTGCTTCTGTTCCTTTGGAAGGTTTCTGCTTGATTTTCACTCTTTTGATTCTTTGATGCAGATTGCTTTCTCTTTGACCATCGTGTTATTTTTATTTCCTCAATGTCTTGGCATTAGCTTTGATTTCTCTCTATTGCCACAGTGATTTCCAGCTAATATTAACACTTCATCTTTTCTCCCTTTTGAAGTAGGAAAGAGAGGAATCTTCCGTATTTGTCCATGTTTATAGGAAGGTAGCAGGCATTTTGGCATACTTGTAATAAATGCCTTCCTCAGACGGAGAAGCTAACTATACTTGGCATTGTAGCTCATTCTAGCAGGAACTCGGTCCATACTTCCTATGTCTAAGGAATGCACTAGTACTAGTCCTTAGTCTACTAGTCTAGTATCTACTACAAACTTCCTTAAAATTCTAGTGGCATACAACTTTCTTGTCTCACCTGTTAAAAGAAGTAACTGTGTTGAGGTGGGGATCCTATGAAACCTCTCTTATCCTGTTCCTGTTGTCCTACTGAAACATAATAAAGCATGCATACACTATTAGCGCTCATACTTTCTGATGATAAGACTTCTTCTTTTAGGTTATTTCATTTAAACTAAATTATAATTTTGGAAACGAGTTCAGTTTGAATAAGTTTTGAACTTACACAATGTCATATGTCGTTACATCTCAAATAAATAACAAAAATAATAGAGATATGATGGCCTTTGGAGTTTTCATTAGGACTTTTTTTTGTGTGTTTTTTTTTTAGTTTTACTGCTCGGATTACAGAATTAATGCAAGTACTGAAGGATTTAAATCAAGGCAAATATGAACGCACCATGGTCTCACAACAGGAAAGGGGTAAATATGAATGCACTGGGCCATGTAGTTTAAATTTTGGCTGACATAATGTGGTGCTTTAATACTTATTTTCCACTTAAGGTATTGAAGAAGGAGCACAAGTCATTCCCTTGATACCTGGTGCTGGAGAGATCTTCAATGCTGATAACATTATAAAGTATGTATTGAAAAGTTCTTTAGCACCATAAACATTTGCTAACTGCATAATAGCCTTTCTCTTTCAGCTGCATTTGCTTAGTATTTAATGTAAAATTTTAATTTTTTCTATCAATTTCCTCTGTAGATTTGATCATGTTCCTTTAGCAACGCCAAACGGAGATATCTTGATTCAAGACCTTAATTTTGAAGTAAGTTTTTAAATGATTGTATAAAAGCTTAGATCAGATTCAGAAAGTGAAATGGAAAACTGTTTTCTGAATATTTAAAATAACTGTAAGGCTTGTCTTAGTCTCTGAATCCGCAAAATTGTTTTAAAAAGTAAGTCTTTGAAACACTTAGAAATCTATTTTTCTTAATTGTCAGAACTTTAAAGTTTCCTATATTACTATGAAAAAATCTTTTGCAAATGAAGTCTGTCTCAAGAAAGCGATAGAAGGTATAGTTACTTGTAATCTCTGGTGAGGAATGAGTATTTAAACATGCAATATAATTTTATTCTAAGTTAAAAAAAACTATGGTTTGGTATTGTTTTGACCGTGCAGGAGGGTCTATACCTATACAAACAAAATACAGAATTTGTTATAACTGAAAACATGGAAGAACAGCACAGTAGCACTGCAGTAACATCTCATGCCAAGTGAATAGTGCTGCTGAGTCAGTGTGGTCTGTTAATCAAATGGGGATATAGCAGACGCCATTAAAAAGAAGCAGCAAAGATGCGTAGTTTTGTGATTTATAAGACATTCCCAGACTTGAGGAACTATAACTATTAGGTTATATGTCTGTTACGACTTTATGAATAGTTCAGATCTGAAAATCTTGTTGATTAGTAACAAATTCCTATCATGGAGGCTGTCTCCCCAGGTCTAGATATCATTTTTCTAGAACAACACTGTCCCGTTGAACCGTCTGCAGTGATGGAAATGTGCCATGTTTGCTTTGTCCAATATAGTAGCCACACTTAAAATTTAATTTTAGTAAGTTAGATCTTAAAAAGCTACACGTGACTGACCTAGTGGCTACCATATTGGACAGCACAGCTCTAGAATTCTTCTCCACATGCCTACATGAGTGGCCTTCTATAATTTGTTTTATGTGGAGCGTCTTTTCAACTACTTTCACTTTAGAAATGTCTGATAGTTGGGGCCCCTGGGTGGCTCAGTCGGTTAAGTGTCTGACTGCGGCTCAGGTCATGATCTCATGGTTCGTGAGTTCAAGCCCTGCGTTGGGCTCTGAGCTGTCAGCTCAGAGCCTGGAACCTGCTTCAGATTCTGTGTCTCCCTCTCTCTGCCCCTCCCCGCCCCTCACTTTCTCTCTCTGTCTCCCTCTCAAAAATAAATAAACATTAAAATAGTAATAAAAAAGAAATGTCTGATAGTTGATAAAATAAGTATCATTACTGGATTTGTTTTGCAATTGTTATAATCTTCAGCAAGTCTTCGATTTTGTTCCTGTTAGTAATGTATATTTTTTAAGTACGTCCCCACTTTCTTTTTAAGGAACTATAAAAATGAAAAATGTTAGCTATGCAAAGTACTTTGAACTTATTTGACAATGAGTATTATATATTACCATATTTATTTTCAAGCCAGGAAACACAAGAATACATAGGGAAAGTGTAAATATAATTGGTAAATAATGAATGACTCCCAAGTATCCCAGAAGTGTCTCATTTAATTCTCGGTGTGCCAGTCATTGTGGTGTGCTCCCTTGGCATAGTAGGTAGCCACCTACCTGGCTTGATTTCAGGGATAAAGAAGAGCTCAGAACCCCATTTTTGTTACACCAGGGTGAAGGAGGGCCATAGGATTTCTCCAGTGAAGAATCCTCTTGGCCCTTTCTCCCACTTTCCCTCACTTTGTCTTGATGCAGAAATAGATTACACCAACAATACAGATGTATACTTGATTAAGCATAGTGAGAATGGATTTGGGATCTATACGTACAGATACACGGAATAGAAAAGATCCCGATTATTGTCTGAGGTATTGCCTACTTTGTCACATGGGTATCATGCTAAAGGTGTCACTCTCCTTTTAGTCCTGAAGCCCTTCTTTTTAAAGTCCCTATGTTTGGATTTAATAAACTTCTGGCTAGTGCCTATAGCTTCACTTTTATAGTCTCAGAAAGACCGTTACTTTTTGCTCTTATTTTGGTTTCACTTGGAAAGTCTTTTGAGTCCCTAGTTATGCCCCTGCTTGTGTGTTACTTTGTGACCATGTTTCGTAGGATCTGTGATCTCTCCTGTTGATTCTTATTTTGTTTTCTCTTCCAATGGAAACTGTTTCTTTGACTTGTGCTCTTTGGGCCTAGTGTAATATATTCCTCTTCTGTCTTTCTCTGAGTTAGGTGTTTTAAGTTAGACTTGGCTTTTTCTCCTTTATTTCTGTCATTTTCCTTAATGTAGCCTTCCTTTATTTAACAAACATCCTTTACTTCTTTGTAACCTTTAGTTATTTTCTACCCATTTGGCTTACTTGAAAATAAGGATTCCTTTCTCCTGAAAAGAGGCATAATAAAACAGACTTGGCCACCAAAAAATAAATGTTTAATGCTTTATGATTATTTTGTCTTTTGGGTCACCTAATAACAAGATAATATACACCTCTTTAGGATAGGAGATTTTATCCCTCATTCCTTTATAAACTCCCCCACCACAGATGTATTTATCCATTCAGATGTAGACTGAAGAGACCCTCAGAGATTAAAGACTTGTGGATTATAATGTAGGCATTAAAATAGTACTTTGTAAGTTACTCAGATTTTTACTTTTTTAGTAAGGCACATTTATAATGTTTGAAGAAGCCTGTGAATCTTCATAAGCAGCATACTTTTGTATATTCTCTTTTTTACTTAAATCATATTTATGTGTATAACTGTTTTTGATGAAGTCTTATATCTGGGGGAATATTTTATTGGTAAAAATATAGTGGTACAGAGCACTTGTTGACCCCTTAAACTGATCCCGGAACCTCAGTAATTATAGTGTTATTAAGAACTTCGTAACTATAAAAGGCCATAAGTGAAAGTTACCCTTGTCTTTTAGTCTTCATTTAAGCTGGGGTGGGGGGACATTTTTATAAATCTTTACCATGGAAAAATTATCGCTGGCTTATTATGACTGAGTCATAATCAGAAGTTTGCCCACCATTACCAAAAGCCATGGGGGTAAAGTTATGGCTGAATCCAAGACATTTGAGCATAAGAGAGTGCTTACAGATGTCTGTAAGTCTAATTATTATTTTTACATGTCATTATAAATTTGGTTTTTGGATTTCCTGGCATATTGCACCAAATAGAGTGGAGAAGTATTGGATATCAGTGAAAACCACAATGAACAGTTAGGAACAGAAGAAGGTCTATATGATTGATATGACTCAAAGCATAGTAGTGGGGAACCATTTAATTAACAGCCCTGAACTTTAGGAGCTCCTAAGGAATCACCATTATAGTAAAGTAAAATTATTATATATAATCAGAAATATTCACTATATTCAGTTTCACAGGAAAAGGTAATAGGTAATTCCTTAGAAGTCCATCAAAAAGATTCTTTAAAAATAATTTCTCGGAAAATGGGATAGTTCATTTTTCTGGAAAAATCATTCAGTATAGTTCATTCTCTAACACTGAAGTACATAAGATGTGGTATTTTTTTGTAGATCAGTTATGTGGTAGGCTAGTCATTCTCAACCATTTTTTTTTTCAATATATGAAATTTATTGTCAAATTGGTTTCCATACAACACCCAGTGCTCATCCCAAAAGGTGCCCTCCTCAATACCCATCACCCACCCTCCCCTCCCTCCCATCCCCCATCAACCCTCAGTTTGTTCTCAGTTTTTAAGAGTCTCTTATGCTTTGGCTCACTCCCACTCTAACCTCTTTTTTTTTTTTTTTTTCCTTCCCCTCCTCCATGGGTTTCTGTTGAGTTTCTCAGGATCCACATAAGAGTGAAAACATATGGTATCTGTCTTTCTCTGTATGGCTTACTTCACTTAGCATCACACTCTCCAGTTCCATCCACGTTGCTACAAAGGGCCATATTTCGTTCTTTCTCATTGCCATGTAGTACTCCATTGTGTATATAAACCACAATTTCTTTATCCATTCATCAGATTCTCAACCATTTTTAAAAAGAAGCTCATTCTTTTGTTACTGTGGTAAAATATACATAACGTACAATTTATCCCTTTCTACCATTAAATTTTTTTATTGTGGCAAAATGCACATAACATAAAATTGACTCTTTTAACCATTTTTTAGTAAACAGTTCAGTGCCATTAAGTTCATTTATAGTGTTGTGCAGCCATCACCAACTAACCATCTCCACAAATTTTTATCGTAACCAACAGAAACTCTGGACCCATTAAACAATAATTCCTGATTTCCCACTCTCCCCAACCCCTGGTAACTACTATTCTACTTTATAGATATGACTATTCTAGGGACCTCATATAAGTGGAATCATACAGCAGTTGTCCTTTTGTGTCTAGCTTATTTCTTGAAGTTTCATCCATGTTGTAGCACGTGTCAGAATGTCCTTCCTTTTCAAGGCTGAATCCTATTCCATTGTACGTATAGTCTACATTTTGTTTATCCCTTCATCCTTCTGGGTTGCTGCCACCTTTGGCTGTTGTGGCTAATGCTGATGGCTCTGTGTTTCATTAGAGTAAAAGGCAGTCCTTTCAGTGGCTCCCAGTGCCCTGTAGGATTTGCCTGCACTGCTTTCCACCAACCTCTTACTTCTCTCAGCTCTTTTCCTACTACTCCTTCCTCTCTCTCAGTTTTCTCAACCTCTTTTCTGTTTTTTGACAAGGATACGTACATTCCTGCTTCAGTGCCTTCGAACCAGCTTTTTGTGGGTAGGGTTAGGCTAGAGCAGTCTTCCTCTAGATAAACTCCTAATTTACTCCTTTCAAAGTTGCCCAGTTGTCATTTCCAATGAGTCCTGGTCTGGCCACCTTCAAAACGTAACCTCCCCTAACCGCTTCCAAATTTCCTTACCTTGGTATATATTTTTTTCCATAGCACTTATTTTCTAAGATACTATTTAGTTTACTCATTTCTTGTGTGTATTCTTTATGTCTCTCCCACTAGAATGTAAACTGGTACGGGCAGGTTTTGTTTTTTTTTTATTCATTAGTATAGCTCCATTACCTAAAGCAGAACCTGACACTGAGCATTCCAAAAGTATTCATTCAATTAAGTAATAAGAACATAAGGCCTCAACAGTTAAAAAAATTTGTCAAAGGCAGGTTCCACAGCTAGAGTAACTCATACCTTTGTTGTCTCCTTTCCTGCTGTGATACATTGCTCTGTAATGTTGTGAGCTGAAATTCTAACCCAGGTTTCTGATTTTTCACAGGGTTGATTAACACTTATATGAGACCATAAGCTCAGAACTTAACCACTCTTGATTACGTTTTTTTCATTTAACTTTACATCATTGCAGAGCGATTTGGTGGCACTTGTAAATATTAATAATGCATATATACTTCTAAGAATCTGATCTGTATAGACACATTTCTCACCAATGCATAAATTCACTCACTGATTCCAGTTCATTGCAGTATTATCTAAAAGAGCAAAGCAAAATGCAAAAGACCTAACAAAAAGGAGGTAGTTAAATAAATTAGGGTGCATTCTTAGAATGGAATACACTGTAGGCCTTTAAAAATAGAATGGGAGGAATCTGAGTATACTGACTTAGAAGAATATTTGTGATATATTATTAAATAACATATAGAACATACATAGTATGATTCCATTTTTTTTTTGAAAACATATACACACATACTTGTTTTCAAGAATTCTCAAAATTTATAAGCTGCAGTCATTGACTTTTAAATGAAAAAAGTGAGTAAATATTGAAAGTAAACAAAAATGAAAGGTCAACCAAACCCTCCACTGCTTCTACCTATTATCACAGTTATAGACAAACTAGAAAGCTTATCGTTAGCAAAGAACAATTTGACTCAAAAGAAATGTTCACTGAGTATATATTCCCTATTAATTCATGGACTGATTTTCAGGTTCGATCTGGGGCCAATGTTTTAATTTGTGGTCCAAATGGCTGTGGGAAGAGTTCACTTTTCCGTGTTCTTGGTGAAGTAAGTACAAATTGGCCTCAAGATATTGTAATCTTGTTTTGCCATACAATCTACTACATGGTGAAATTTATAATTGCTCCTCTCCCCCTTCCTTTTCCTTTTATAGTTATGGCCTCTTTTTGGAGGGCGTCTAACTAAACCTGAGAGAGGAAAGTTATTCTATGTTCCTCAGGTAAGACCTTGTTTATTTTGTAATCTTTGATTTAAAGATCTTTTCATTTATTTTTAAAGAATTCACTTATAATAATTTTTGCTCTGCCACTATCAGAGACCTTATATGACCCTTGGAACACTTCGAGACCAAGTGATATATCCAGATGGAAGAGAAGATCAGAAAAGGAAGGGGATATCTGACCTAGTAAGGAAATGCTTATGGACTAGACCTACTGGAAATCCTCCATATCAGATTCTTTATCTTAATCAGTTAAGCATTTTAACTGCCAGGTAGTTTATCCTAGCCTGAAAAGCCTTCTAAAACCTTGTCATTAATTACAACTTTCCAAGTTGAGGTAAGATGTTATCTACTTTGCTTAAATATGGTTTGGTGAATTTAACCTGTCTTTACACTATTACTTTTTTTTTTTTTTTTTCATTGCCCTTATCTTTTAATTATATGCAATAGTGTTATTCTCTTTAAGCTACCACATATGTCAAAGTTAGCATAGATAGGAAGTAAAGGATTTAGGGCTATCTTTGTGCCACATTCTTTTGTGAAATGTGCCCCTGTAAGTAATATTGGCAGTAGAATTACAGCGATTCTAGTTTAAAAAATAAAGCAAGCTAGAGAATGTTGGTTTACATTACGTGTGATTTAATCTTTAATCATTTTGCTGAAAGGTACTAAAGGAATACTTAGATAATGTCCAGTTGGGTCATATCCTTGAACGTGAAGGAGGCTGGGACAGTGTTCAGGATTGGATGGATGTCCTCAGTGGTGGAGAGAAACAAAGAATGGCGGTAAGTTATTCTTGGACTATATTGCATGACAGGGCAACTGATTGCTTAGGGTCACTCTTACAGTCCAGTATTTTGATTAATCAAGGCACACAGTTTTATTTTAATCTTTTTATTTAGCAAGTATTGTTGAATGGATTAGTTTAAATGATAATAGAAATGCTTGAAAATATATAACTTGCATGTACATTTAGAAGTCTGAAAAATCCATAAATTTTCTAATTATATTACTATTAATTCATTGGGGATTAATTAAAGTTGGGGAAACTTTCCATCACATTGATCCTGGGTTATATGGTAGTCCAAGATGTCTTATATCTTTTTCCTGTTGACCTCTCACTGAAGCTTTTCTTTCTGAAATATCAGAAGGTAGTAGAAATCATCCACTCTAACTTTGTTCCCACTTTATTCTGTTCCTGCCCTTCCCTCTACCATTATGTGTGTCCTGGTTTCAGGGCTTAGTATCTGCTACCCAAAATTATTTAGATTTCTTACATTTTCCTAATATGAAGAAGGGTTTGCAAGGAACTGTTTTAATTTTATGATTGTCTAAACTTATTCCTGATCAAACTTGACTACAGGACACTGCATATTAAGAGTGATACCTTGAGTACTCTGTTAAGAGGGATAACTTTTAAAGAGTCATTTTCTAACCCTGCATACCATAGTTTGCGCAGATCCAGAGGAATTTTTTTTCCAGTGTGTTAACCTTGTGGAAATTAGAACTGTGGCTAAGGAAAAACAGTAAAAGAAATGGCTTATTGCTGAATTGCTTACTCATTATCTTTGGATTCTATTCTCCCTTTTCTGTTGCCTCCTATTCCCTGATACTGCATATTATTTTTCCCAAAACATACCCATTCTATATGAACTTAATAGTGATTTGTCTGGCTGGTGCTATAGCATAAGATTAATTGATAGAGTGAAGAATGAGTCATAAACAAAAGAAAAGAGATGTCAGCCATACTCAAAATGGAAATTGGGTGGTAGGAGTGAGAATTTGAAGTGATTGGGGTTTCTGGAATCAATTTAGTAGATGACTATAGAAATAACTACAAGTCAGTAGAGCAAATTTAAATTCTTGTTACCATGACTTCAAAGAAGATGGAGGGATAAGTCAAGATTCACAAATGGACACAGTATAAATCCAGAGAAAGAAAAATAAATGTGCTGAACTAAGAACTCTATGTGTAGGGTACAGAAGGGATAGTTCTTCTTTGAAGATAAGAAGTTCAAGGTCTGGAGGAGTGAGAGAATGTGTTAGGGAGAGGACAAGGGCCAAAGAAGGAGCCTTGTAAAACCAGATGAGCCACTCTGGAGCGCCTGGGTGGCCCAGTCGGCTAAGCGTCGGACTTCACCTCAGGTCATGATCTCACAGTCTGTGAGTTCGAGCCCTGCGTCGGGCTCTGTGCTGACAGTTCAGAGCCTGGAGCCTGTTTCAGATTCTGTGTCTCCCTCTCTCTCTGCCCCTCCCCCATTCATGCTCTGTCTCTCTCTGTCTCAAAAATAAATAAACGTTAGAAAAAAAAATTAAAAAATAAAATAAAACCAGATGAACCACTCTAGAGTTGGTTGGGAAATGGAGGAGCTTACCCATGACAGGGCTGCACGACCAAGCCATTGGCAGGTGTGTTCTGTGTAGACCAGTGTTTGCAGAACTGACTGAAATTTAAAACCAAGCATATTGCTTTGCTACCTTCAAAAGGTTTGTGGGGAGAGAGAGAAGGCTAATGCAACAGATGTTGATGTTGGTGAAATTGGGCGAAGAGTTTTTGTGTGGTCACTTTACTGTTCCTACAGTTCTGGGTAGGCTTGAAAATTTTCAAAGTAAACAATTGAGGGAAGAGAGGACATAATTTTTATAAGTTATAAAAATTATAATTTTTTAAGAGTAATAAGCTTGAAAGGTCTAACCACCCCAAACAGTGAATCTGTAAGAGTGATGGTTGGTATAAACAGATGAACCAAAGGAACTTTTGGGTAAGGAAAGTCACATTTAAATTTGAGGGAATGGAATAATACCTTTGAATAAAGGGAGGTCTGGTGAACAGATTTCTAAAAGTTCCTTGAAAAACGTCAGTATAAATGTAGGGAAATGAGATTATTATTCCATGATCTTAGTGAAAAAAACCTTAATTATGGTATAATTTTCACAGAGTTCATTATTAGCTGGGAATCTACTCTGTGCAGGCACTGAGATAGGTGCCTGCCCTTGATAATTGAGTGAGGAGATACAGATATTCTCAGCTATCTCACACACAAGGCAGTCTTCAGTTACAGCTGTAAGGAAGGTGCACTGGGATAACACGAGGGAAGGATTGGTTTTGCGTGGCAAACTCTATCTAACTCTCCTGGCAACCCTGTCAATTAAGGTATAGACAAGGGAAAGCCTTGCAGGCTACTGAGTGGCAGAATGGAGATTCAAGTGCAGGTGGGTCTGACACCAGAATTCTTGCTCTTTTTTTTTTTTTTTTAAAGTTTATTCATTTATTTTTGAGAGAGAGAGTGGGAGAGGGGCAGAGAAAGAATCCCAAACAGGCTCCACACTGTCCTTGTGGAACCTGATATGGGGCTGAAACCTATGAACTGTGAGATCATGACCTGAGCTGAAGTCAGATGCTTAACTGACTGAGCCTCCCAGGCACCCCCAGAATTCTTGCTCTTGACCAATATGTGATACAGCCTCCAGTGTCCAGGTGGACTGTCTGTCCAGTTCCCTTCTCTCACTGTCTGTTACAGTCTCAAGTAACATCTTCCTTACCTCCCCTGCACTTGTTTGGGCCCAGCCATTACCAGCCAGGGTTGCTCTACCCAGTATCGTAAGTTGCAATATCTTACTTCTCTGATTGATAGTTATCTTTCCTACTCCTCTATTCTTGTTCTTCCTATTTAGGAAAGTTTTTTTTTTTTTAATTATGAAAAAGTATGTATGATAGAAAAGTTGGAATATTTTTAAAAGTATAAAGAAGGGCCAAAACCCCCCTTACCAGAGATACCATTGTCATAAAATTTTTAGTGTTTTTTAAATCCATTTTTGCAATTCTTTTTCTTTTACCTAATTGGCAACTGTCTCCTTGCTTCAGACACCCTGATATTTTGAATATTGACCCATCCCTTTTCTTATAATTGATAAGTCCCCTTCTGACTCTGCCTCCTTTCTGTCCAGTACAAACTTAATAATCCAGGTCCTGGCACATAGAAGGTACTCAGGTAGTATTTCTTAAAGCAATGAACAAATGATTCCTTCCCTTTAACTTCCTTTCCCACTTTTTGTTTCCTCTTATTACCTCAGCCTCAGCCCAAGAGCAGTTGTTTGCCTTGGCGTTTGTGTATATAGGCTCCTGAGCACAGCTGAAAGATCAGGGTGACGGGGGTTGGTACCGTCACGCTTTCATGGTTTCCAGTCTTCCAGGGGCTCACAGCACGGTCAGGTGGTCATTTACTTACTTTTGCCCCTCTCTCTTATTTTCCACGAGTATCATTTATAAACTACCAATCTCAGGCTTTCTACCTCATTGCCTACTCCATGTCTCTCTGCAGAACAGCTCAACTTCTCCTCAGAGGAGAAAGAGAAGCTGTTATGTCAGTGAGATGACAGCTCATTTTTATTGAGTGCTTAATAGGTGATAGGCGGTAGGCTAAGCCCTCTCCATTCAATTCTCACAAGTCCCCTGGGGCAGGAACTGCGGAGTACCCCGTGTATGGAGGAAGGTGAGCAATAGCACAGTGAAGTGTGCTGCCACACAAGGCTGGGGGTGAAGGTGACCACCGAGGCGTAGGCGGTGGCGTGTCCAGCTCAGGTGGCAGTACAGCTGCAGGGGTCATGGACTTATTCACGTCACGATCTCGTACTGTGGGATCAAGTACTGACGGCGGAGTGGGAGAGAGACATGTGAGAAAATCGCTACACGATGTGCTGGGTGTGGTGAGGTAGGTATGCAGAGACTTCCATGGGGACACAGAGGAGGGGCATTTGTGGAATGCCTTTAGATAACCAATCCTCTTCATTGAGCTTGCACTAGGCTGCCCTGACCTCCCTCATTCTGTCTGTGGAGGCTATGTCATCCTTCCTCTTGAGAAAAGCTCAGTGTCTCCATGTTTTTGGACCCTCTCTCCTCTGACTTTATCATATTCTTTCCTTCGGTTATGCACATGTGCAGACACACACCCTGTGTTCAATCTCTTCTGGTCCTTCTCTTTCAGAAAGACATTCCAGGTCTCCCTGATCTAAAAGGCAAACTCAGCCTTAACCTCTGTCGTCTGTACCTTTCATTCTCTGCACAGCTGAACTTCTTCATAGTCTATACTTAATGCTTCCCCTTCCTCACCTCATCAAATAGATACAAACCCCAAGAGAACTGCTTATGTTCTGGCCATTAATTTATCAAATATTTAAATGTTTCCTTCATGCAAATATCGAGTGTACAGTAGTGATTAAAATAATCTCTGCTTATGCAAATATACTAGCCTAGAGGAGTAGACAAAGAAACAAGACAACACACAGTTCAAAACCTATGAAGCACTGCAGAGGTGTTAAGGAGTGACCCGCTTAGATTGTGGGACAGGGGTCAGGGTAGGTTTGAGGAGGTGGTCTAAACAGAAATTTCAAAGATGTGAGAAGCAGAGTACGGTGCGGTGTTTGAGACCTAAGAAAAATGACATGTGCTAAGCCTCTCTGGCCTTAGATACCTTGTGTCCTGGTCATGTTGAGGTTAGAAATATTGAGGTTAGAAAGTAAGTAGGAATCCGATTATGCAGGGTCTGTGGGCCATGCTAAGGAGTTTGGGTTTTGTTCTTAGTGAAGTGAGAAGTTGTTGAAGGGGTTTAAGCAGAAGAGTGAAATTCTCGGATTTACATTTCTGAAGAATCCTTCTAGTTACAGGGAAAATGGATTGGAGAGGAGTGAAAGAAGAAATAGGCCATTTGTGGTCCTCTAGGCAGGAGAGGATTGTATTCTGGGCTGAGGGCATGATTTTGGAGATGCAGTAAAGTGAGTGGACTACAAAAGACTGAAGGACTTACTCGAATGGACTAAAAAAAATGAGGAGTAGGAATGTGGAAGGAAGGAGAAGAAGGGAAAGATCAAGGAGGACTCATGGCCTTCTAGGTTGAGCAGCTGTTTGATAGTGTGATTTGCTGAAATGTTTAAGATGGGGGTGGAGTACATGAATGGATTTTAAGGGGAAAATCAGATAACTAAGTAGAAATATCAAAGAGGAATATTTATATATCAGTCTTGTAATTAGAAGAGAAGGATGGGCAAGAGATACATATTGAGAGTTTACAAATGTAAATAATACTTGAGATAATGAGATTCAATGAGATCACTCAGACAATGTAGGAAAAAGAGGAGAGGACTTAGGAATTGGCCCTGAGGAACCCCAACATTTAGTGGTCCAGCAGAAAAGAAAATGCTGGAAAAGAAACTGAGGAAGCAGCCTAAGAAGTGAGAAGAAACGTTAAGACTATGGTTTCACTGTTACTTTCTCAAGAAGGAGGAAGTGGTCATCTGAGTTGCATGTAGCAGAGAAGATAAATTGGGTAAGGATGGAAAAGTGTCCATTGGTCTTGCAACATGGCGATCGTTGTTGGGGGCTGATGACCAATTGGAATATCTGTTAGACAAAGGATCAGGGTAAATAATTCCCAGAAAATAAAATACGTATGGAAAATAAATGAGCAAATGTTCAGCATTTGTGCCAATCAAAGAAATGGAAGCTGTAACGATCTTGATGTTAATTTTTACTTACAAAATTTGCAGAGCCTTTAAAAAATGAGCACACCCAGTACTGACCTCAGGGATATAAAACAGGGGCACTCAAAAATAATTGGTGGAAATATTAATCGGCAGCTTAATATTAATTGCCATGACTGAGGTAACAGAATATTTAGAAGTAAACACATATTTGCACTTGAGCCATCTAGAGTCTGAATTCCAAGATTTGGTTACAATATATACCCTCTAATCTTGTTTAGAGAACTTTCTCTGATAGTTTGAAACTCAGCTTCATTTCACATCACATCTTAAATGTTTTGATGAACTCTTAACAGTATTTCCCATGTGTTACATTTTCCCCATTGTTTGGGAAGACAGTAAAAACAGGTTTTTTGATATTGTTTCTGTTTTGGGAAAACATTTTTTAAGTTAAAATAATTTTTGTACTTCTTTTACAAGACTAAGTGTAAATCTAGTTGAGCTTACTAGTTTTTGCATGTTGTGATTACACAAAATATTTCTTTTTGTGCTTCAGATGGCAAGGTTATTTTATCATAAACCCCAGTTTGCCATTTTGGACGAATGCACAAGTGCTGTGAGTGTGGATGTGGAAGGCTACATTTACAGTCATTGTCGAAAGGTAAGCACTTCAGGTTCTCAGTTTTAGGGTTTGTGTCATTCTTCTCTGTGTACTCTGTGTCCAGCGAAATATCTGTCCAAAGAGAAGATTTCAAGTTACTAAGTAATGAAATTACTATCAAAGAAGGATGTATCGACTTTAATAAAGATTTCAAATGATAATTAGTAGATATGAATAAAAGAAAAAGAATTGTAAATGATTTCTGTATATAATTCTTTAGCCGTATCTTAGATTTGAAACAAATAGTATATTTAAACTTACTTCCAACTTTCTTACCAAAGTTTCTTTTGGTAGCCTTTTCTTTAAGTAACTATTGAGTGGTTACTAGCAGTATATCCTAACCATTCGCAGCTCTGTGTAAGTAAACGAAGTACAGGAGTCTTTTAACAACTTGTAGCTGTTCTTTGGGGGTTTATAGTACACATAAAAGGTCATATCGCATATTTACAGTGTGAATTCCTACCCATCAGTGTTGGTACTAGCAGCAGCAGCAGCAGCAGCAGCATCTCCTGGGAACTTGTTAGGATGCGGACTCTGGCCCTACCAAGTCAGAGTCCACATTTTAACAAAATTCTCAAATGCACATTAAGGTTTGAGAAGCATTGGCATGATGACAAAGGAATGCATGTGCTACATTCATCTTTGTAGGAAGATTTTCGTTACTGATTTTATTTCTGTAATGGTTTGTTTTCTATTCTTGAATCCGTTTCAGTCATTTATAATTTCTCTATGTATTTGTTCATATAAACTTTCAGATTTATAGGTATTGGAGGTATTTATAGGTATAGTCCATTTGATCAATGATTTAGAGGCTGGTAGTTTTGACCATGCGACTTCCTCTTACATCTAGTTGTAGGCTGTGAGTCCCCACATAAGATGTGATTCTCCTATAAAGCATAGATTCCATTTAAAAGAAAAAAATTCTTATGGGACTCCCAGTTGATAATTTAGCTTATACTACTATAACAGCAATTGAATATGTATAAGTATGAAATCAAGTATGAGCTCCTTGAACTTAGAGCTGATTTACAGCCACAGAACTAGTAAATTCACAAATTAAGTACAGACAAAACAGAGTTTCAATTTGGTAACATTAAAGAGACCTGTAAATACTGTTTTGCTGAAACCAAACCACTGGTTTAGGATTTAATTATGGAAAGATACAGTCTGAGGTCCAGATCTTATATTTTGAATTTTGTTTATGTATCTTCAGCAATTCTAACAAAAAGAATGCTTTCATTAAGTTGAGATCTGATCCAATTATTGTGGAATCATAAGAATAAATAATTTCTGAAGTGAGCTCTCAAAGATTAAATAAGTGTTGTACCACTGAAATGTATTTTATTAGTAACTTATTTTGTCATGCAGTTTCTGACCAATTTGAGAACCTTTCCACGTGACATCCAAAGTCACGGCGCATTAAAAGTTTTAAGTGCTGTCACTTTAAGTAATCACTTGGTACCAGCAGAAGTATAAATCCAGACTTGGGCACTTAAATCTCATGTCGAAATGATCCGGAATGTACTTAGGCTAATTTTTAAAAAATTATCAAAATGAAAATAAAATTAGAACTCATGATGGAATTTTCTGGATATTCTGGCATTTATCTCTGTCAGCCTTGAGAGATCCATTTTAAGAAACCATGATCTAGAGCAGAGTTTCTCAGTCACCGCTCTTCTGACATTTTGGGCTGGATAATCCTTAGTTGTGGGGGGCTCTCCTTTGCGTTATAGGATATTTGGCAGCATCTCTGACCTCCATTCATTAGATGCCAGTAGCTCTCAGTTGTGACAATCAAGAATGTCTCCACGACATTGCCAAGTGTCCTCTAAGGGATAAAAATCCTCCCATCCCCAGTTGAGAACTACTGATCCACAGCATCTGTAGTTATATTGATTAGTGTTTTGTTTTTAATCTTTATTACAGTCTAAATCTTTATATACAGTTTAAAAACCAATAAGCTTTTTGGGGCTTCTGGGTGGCTCAGTTGGTTAAGCATCTGACTCTTGATTTTAGCTCAGGTCATGATCCCAGGGTCGTGGGATTGAGCCTCCCCCCGCCCCGCTCCCATGTTGGTCTCCGAGCTGGATGTGGAGCCTGCTTAAGATATTCTCTCTCTCTTTCTCTTGTTCTCTCTCTCTCTCCCTCCCTCACTCCCTCTCTCCCTCCCCTTCTACCTCTCCCCCACTCATGCTCAGACTTGCTCTGCTCTCTTGCTCCCTCTCTCTCAAAAAAAATTAAAAACAAAATAAAAAAATGAAAACCAATAAGCTTTTAAAACCACAAGATTTTTCATTATTTTGCAGCAAGCTCAACTGGGTAGCCAAACCTTGCCTGAACTAACAAAAGATATTTAAACTCTTAGACGTCTCAATGTCAGTGTTCTTACATGCTGCCACAGAAACATTCATGTGTTTAATTACAGAATTCTTTCCCAGAACCCTCCGGTGATGATACTACTACTTTTCCAAAATCTGAATTCCAAGACCTATTCCAAAACAGGGGTTCCAATAAAGGATTATGATCCTGTATTTGAAAAACAGATGTACTGTAGACAACACTATATTATATAGATTTAATTTTCCTGATTTTGACCTTTTGCTATTTTTACTGTTCTTGTACTCTTTTCATATATTTTTCACAGTAAAATAGGAAATGTGTTGGGATGTATATTTTCTGCTCCATACAAAATAGTATACTTAATGCTAGTACCTGTTAGTTTTTTTTATTTTTTAAGACTTTATTGATACTTGTTTGTTTTTGTTATGTGGTCAATGGTCAGTACTTTGCATTACCTTGAACATCGGGGCGTCCATTGTAATTTTTTCTCTTTCACATTGATTTTTAACTATAGCTTCTGAAGACAGTCATTTTAATAGCTTAAAAATATATACTAGTTTAATTTGTGATTCTGTGTTGTTGATGTAAACCTAAATCATTTTCTTTCTCTTAGGTCGGCATCACCCTCTTTACTGTGTCACATAGAAAGTCTCTTTGGAAACACCATGAGGTTTGTATTTCTTAACATTGAATGGTATAGGGGAATTTTATCTTATTTAAATATGTGCATTCAGGTGGTTATATGCTTTTAGATTTCTTGGTGTATGTTCCCTTTTAAATACATACCTTGAAGTACAAAAGGTGATTCTATTTCAGGTATATAAAATAAAATCGGTTTTTCTTAAATATTATTGTAGTTGTCAGTTTTGAAAGTTCTAATACATATAAACAAGCCTTCGTTGTATTTGAGAGATACTAGAAAACCACTTGTGGTTCTCTGTTTTTATAAATGACTGTTGTATAACTGACTAAAATTTACACAACCTTATCACAGCTATTGCTAAGTAAAGTTTTTCTCACCACCCAGTATTGGCAGGAGGGGAAAGAGTCTTGAGGATTAGATGGCAGAAGGTTTAGGGACATTTTTAGTGAGATCATGGCTATGAAGGGGAAACTGAATAATGTCGGCTATGTTTACCATTGCACTGTAACAAAATAGAATCATTAAGTAGTCGTTATAATTTACACAGAGATTGCGTGAGGTTTGCACTAGTACAATACCCTATTTATTCTGGTGCTTAAGCAGAGCCATTCTCGGTGTGGCAGTTCTTTTCAGCTCTTGATGTAAGGTGATCACACCCCCAAACTAAACCCTGTTGATTCATTTTCCCTCCCTCCCTACTTTCTTTTTCTCTTTCTTCCTTCTTTTTCTTCCTAAATGATACATTTTAGGTAGAAGAACGGGTTTGAGAAAAATTAGAACAATAGTATAGGGTATCTTGTGCCTTAAAATACATACCTCATGGAGCAGCGTTTTCACCAAGTACTGGGCTACGTAAATGTCCTTGAGGGATACAGAGTACTGTCTTTACCCCCAAGAACCTTATGGTTTATGTGATCGTGTACAAATGATCAAATGAAGAGATGGGATTTAAAGTCAGAAAACCTGGGTTTAAGCACCACTGTTTCTGGCATCAGTTGCTTCCTTCATTAATAAAGTTTCTTATCGTTGCCTTCCTGTCTCCTAGATTACCATGAGGATCAGAGAGATAGCCTCTATGAAAGTGTTTTGTGAAAAATAATGGAATTCTGTATAGCTGCTTGACTTTTAAAGATTCTTTTTATGATCTTATGACATAATTTGACCATTTTTTCATGAATGAAGTGAGAAAGTGAATAACAAAGCAGTTTGAAAAGTGTCCAGGCCTTTGTGTTTTCTCAGGGGTTCATAAACATTACAGCCAGAGAGGGCTGTGAGAGGACTTGGGCTTGATGTCCCCTCTTTTTCTGGTGGTGCACACAAGCAAAACATCAAGAAGTGATTATGTGAAGGAGGGGTGACACGTTACAATGTCAGAGGCCACAATAGCTAAGAAATAACAACATAGAAGATGGAAAAACAAGTCCTTTCTGTAAATAAAAAGCCACTAAATAAAACAGAAGCCTTTGTAACTGCCGTCCTAAGTGTCTTCAGTGGATAGGGTATATAGGAACTCTGTACAGCTCTTTTCCTCCTCTGCTAAGACCAAGAACTAACAAAAGCCTTAAGTTAGAGGTCCCACACTGATCCAGGAAACCAGATAAAGGAAGTATTCAAGACTGCCCTGTTGGTCAGTGTGTTTTTACACAACCAAGATCAGATCCTTGTTTTTGTGGAGTTACAGAAGCATTCTGATTTGTAGGAGGCTTATACATTTGGTTCCTTCAAGATAATAAGGAATTCTGGTATTTTAGTTCTCATAAAGGAAAGTACTATATCCACTCCAAGCAGAATTATATTGTTGCTATTTTTAAAAAGATAAGACGTCTTCATTTAGTCTTATTACCTTTCTGTGTATAAAACTTTTGAAGGTTTTAGTAAAGCTTAAAGTAATTCCCAATTGTACTCTTGCATAATAATCTCTACATAAATTGCTGACAAAAAGGAAATTCTCTTAGTCATTGATTTTTCTCCCCTGCTTCTTTCCTACAGTACTACCTGCATATGGATGGGAGAGGCAATTATGAATTCAAACAGATAACAGAAGATACAGTTGAGTTTGGCTCTTAGAATCCAGAGAGCTGTACTGCTTCAATGAATTCATTACAGAACACACTTAGAAATATACAGTACATTGTAAAATAAAGTTGAGCTTGTTTGTTTTTAAACAAAGCAACAAATTAGCTATGAAATGATTGAGAACAAGTTGTTACAATTAATATTATATAGGAGATTGCTAATTGTGTATATGTTGGTTTAATTATTAATATGTACTAAGAATGTCCTTATTCTTGTGGTTAAAAACCTGCCTAAATTAAATTGGGCTTAAATCAGTGTAACCTGATTCATCCTGGGATGTAAACCATTTGAAGTCAGCTGATTTGACTTTGATGGCTCTATCTTTTCCTTCAGTGAAGAACCCTATTAAAAACTGGGGTCATCATTTATCCTGTTCTAACAAGATAGTTTTGAGTTTCATTTTCTTGTGCTCCATGATAGTGGGAAACAAATCAGTGTATTATCAAAATGTACAACATCAATGCATAATAGCATTTATTACACGGTGGCAGATTTCTTTAGCTGCCACCACTACACTCATTCCTTGTATATGTCTTGGGGTACATTTGACTCCAGGAAAGCCATTTGAATTTTCTTTGGCTAAATCATAAATGTGCCCCTCTCGATCTGCAGTATTGAGTTGTTTTGAGGGTTCTTTGTGGTGATATAACAAAAATTTATGTGCAGTCTTGCTTACAAGGGGTGGTTACTATGTTTCACACCTGATCTTCCCAATGTTTGGGATATTAAAACACAAAGTCCTTATATATCAAGCTCAAGGTCTTTAAGAGTGTTAGATTTTTAAAAAGAATCGGATGGATTTGTGTATGGTAGAAACCCATTCATTAGAAGTATGGTGGTTACACGGCATTAAACTCCGGATGAGCCATAGGAATGCACTACAGGAAGTAATGCACTGAGTATGCAATGTTATCACTGTCTTTGACCGTGATTTTATGTTGGAGAAATATGTTATAAATGATTATGCACATGGGTGAATTATGTTTCTTAGGCACTGGTTTATCTCTGTGAATCTTGAATAGCTTTTTTATATTTGGGTTATTATGTTGAACTATCCTAAGAGAAATTGATTTCAGCTCACCAAACCACATTAATGACTTGTATTATTTGCACAGGGAAAACTGAAACTGAATATTCTCAATAAGCTAGATATGAAATCAGTTTTATCAAACTAGGGTTTAGAAAGGGGCGTTTTATATTCTTATTTCTGTATAACTGATTTTGGTTTTTTGCAGAATTAACTGAGAATCACCGGCTACCAAAGTAAAACTTGATGTACTGATTCCATAATACATAACTTTCAGTTTTTACCACTCTCTTTGGCAAACTTGTATACTTACTTATTTTCTGTTCAGATTAAAAAGAATCAGATATCCTGTACAACCTTTGCTTGTTCTTTTTATTCTGCTATCTAAAAACTGGGTAGTTCATACATAGTTCATATAATCTTGACTTGAAAAACACAAAAATAAATTGACATTCAGAAATCTCTTTTAGCACCCAATGTCTCTTTTAAAAAAGTTTTGTTAAATTTGATTTTAACAGAATGAATTTCTCTTTTAGAAAAACCACCATAACACCTTCAGTGTATCAGGGCACCTGGCTGGCTCAGTTAGTAGAGCATGTGACTCTTGATCCTCGGGGTCATGAGTTTGAACCCCACGTTGGATGTAGAGATTACTTAAAAAAAAAAAAAAAAGTTAAACTACAAACTTCAGTGTACCTCACAAATGCTGCCAAATAACCAGGAGACCTTAAAAGATATCAGTCCTGGGAAAGATTTTAAGTTACGGAGGAAATTTTAGATTTTCAGATTTCAAGATTACCCTAAACCTACTAATATCTGCCTCCTAATCCCTTCTGTAATGGATGTTTACCATCAAAAAACCATTTTGGGTTTTTTTAAAATTTTGTCTTCCTTTTAAAATTTAACAAACATTAAAGCACCTCACCATTTGAAGCATAGAGGAATATCCTTCTCCTGGAGAATCACCATTACATTAACGTAATGATGGTTCTGAGAAGATCTACAATAAAGAAACCAAACATTCCTAAAACATGATTGAACAGGGAACATCTTTTTCATCATAGTTCCTTGTAACATCGACTATAGGCTGCACTGGGAAATAGCAGTTTAATCTGAAAAATAAGCCAAAGGATAAGTTTTATCCAGGAGCAACATACTATTGCGTACCAAGCGTATCACTCTGTTCTAACACCAAGCTTCTAGTTTTCATACAACAGAAAATAGGGGCGTAAACAACTAAGGTTGTTTGCTATGCATTAATGGAATAAACATGTATCTAGGGTTTGCCTCTGCAGGGCAGGAAAAATGTTACCTTCCCCTTCTTTGGGTTTTTGGCTGGCTGGGCCTGAGAATTAAGTTGACCCAAGACGGACGAACAGGAAAGAAACATTTATTTAATACAAGTTTTCGGTGGCACAGAAGCCCTCATAAGGAGATGACCCAAAGACGTGGCATAACCTAAAGGCTTTGATACTGGGTTGAACAAAGAGAGGCAGCTGTGGAAAAGCAGATAAGGTATGTGAGGAAGCCAAGAAAAAAGGTTTTGTATAGAATTCTCTCAGTCTCAACATCCTGCCCTTGAATGAGGATGGTACTTTCCTTCTGGTTGAGGGAGGACATCTTCAGAATGAGGAGGACAAGTATTAGCTTGTTTTCAGAAAGAAAAAGGGCGGAGTCAAAGTGCCCTTCTTGTACCTGTTTTTTTTCTGTGTCTTTAGATCGCAACTGTCGTTATGCCGAAGTAAGCATGTCTTGGAGCGGCATATTTTGCCACCCTTCACCTTTTTCCTCCTCTCCTAACGATTAGCATTTGACTTAAAACTGTAGTGATACTATAGGTTGTATCATTTCCTTATGTAATTTTCACACTTTTAAAATTGGTGTTTAAAAGTGTAGTTTGCCTAAAGGCGGAGTGAATTGTCTTCTGTCAGATGGACTTGAGCATTGTTAGTTGTAGGAAACTGTTTACATTTTTACCTACACCAGTTATTTTTCCTTTGCAAGTCATTGAAATGTTCTGACCTATAAACATATGCATGTCACTTGGAAAAAATCTACCAAAAATTACTGAAAAACAGTCCCCTCCTCACCCCTAGAGGCAACCATTTTTAATTGTTTTGTGGTAATTCTTATTTTTAAAATAATATGCTCTACAGCTATTTCTAGATTTATCAATTTTAAAACACTTCCTATTGCCCATTTGTCACTGGCCCTGAACTCAGGACTGACCCCCTGAACTCAAACTCCTAGAAGCTTCTGCCTCAGTCATACTTTTTGAAAACTAACTTAAATGCTGGAACAGAAAAAAGAAAAATCTGAAGAAGACACCTGAGCAGATGAATCAAAAAATGCTTCAGCCTCATTATAATGGTAAAATCCCCTGAATGTTCATCCCAATCCCTACTAACAGGAGCCTGTCTTCTCTTGTTTAGGGAGTCACTGCTCTGGAAATTACACCCTGTGATCTCATTGTTTGTGCACATGAGGACCTTGTGAGGCAACTCCCATCTGGTGCAGTCTGTCTATAGGTCACCAAGAAGCGGACCAACTTTGGACCTGTAACAGATTTGGTGACCCAGATGACACTCTCGTCCTTCTGAGGTTCTATATTTCAGTTCCCTGGTTTCCCACGGGCAGAGCAGTGGGTAACAGCAGCTGCCCAGGCTATTGGGGCCAAGCGAGGATTCCTTGGGGGGACTCTCCCTTGTTGGTGCCTGTGTTACCCTACAGCATAAGAGACGAGGCTGGACCCAAAAGTCAAAGGCTCCTGCAAGGTTTTAACAGGTGTTACAGGTCTAGCTGAAGGGAGGTACCTTATAAAGAGGGAGGCTTACATAAAGTTCCCGCTCCAATCCAATCTGCTAATAAGAGAAAAAAAAGCCACCTCATCCTGATTGGTTGGAAGGGCCGTGTCCCTACTGGTCGAAATTGGCAGGCAATTCAGTTTGGCACTTTTGGGAGCGAGAGTCTTCTGTGTTAAGCCAGACTTGTATATGGGGCTACGTCGTGGTCACAGTCTCCTTCTGCTCTGTAACAGAAGCAGTTTAACAATAACAGCCCCCGGTGCATAAGGTTTTTTACTTGGAGCCTGTTCCATAGTCCCTAACTGTCTCAACCTGTGTTGCTGGAGCGGCCTCAGTGCCCCATTGGGAGACCCAGCAGCTACACTGAGCCTTCTGTTCAGAAGATCCTTCCACGGAGGTAAGTGGTGCTGATCCCACAGCACAGCTAGAAGAGTTACTCTTCAAGTTGTCTCACAAAATGTGGGTAATTCGGCAAAAAAAAAAAAAAAAAAAAAAAAAAAAATCTCGTTAGTCAAGCATACTTTGTTCAAGTCAAGCTGGGGGATTGAATGCTCCTTTAAATCCAGCCTAATCATCCCTGGGTTGAAGGATTGCAGCAGCCGGCTGTTTAGGGACTCGGAAGCACCGGCCCAGCAAAGCGGGAACAATCTATTGAGGGCTCATTTAGGGCCTGGATACCTGGTTGGTCTATTTGTCTCAGATACCTGACATTGTTGTGTTGTTTAAAAACCCATCAGTCTTCCCAGAGAGGCTGTGAGATTGTGTAAAAATGCATACAAATTGGGACCCTGAGGCCCAAGGTAGTCAAGTGGTCCTTAATACCCGTTTCTTCCTTTTTTTTAATATATTTTTTTAATTTTTAAATTTTTTTTTAAAATTAATGTTTATTTTTGACAGAGAGACACACAGTGTGAGTGGAGGAGGGGTTAGAGAGAGAGAGAATCTGAAGCAGGCTCTAGGCTCTGAGGTGTCAGCACAGAGTCTGACACGGGGCTTGAACCCACAAACTGTGAGATTATGACCTGAGCTGAAGTCAGACACTTAACCGACTGAACCACCCAGGCACCCCTAAATGTTTATTTTTGAGAGAGAGACAGAGTGCGAGCAGGGGAGGGACAAAGAGAGGGAGACAGAATCCTAAGCAGGCTTCAGGCTCCAAGCTGTCCAAAGCCCGTCTTGGGGCTTGAACTCAAGGACCATGAGACCGTGACCTGAGCTGAAGTTGGCCGCTTAACCGACCGAACCACCCAGGCGCCCCTTAATACCTATTGCATATCTCAAAGTGCTCCAGATATCTGCAGAAAACTTCAAAAATTGGCCATAGGTCCCAACACTAACTCCACTCAGTGGACAGAGACAGCTTTTAGGGTATTCAATAACTGATATGTGACAGAGGGTGAAGAAGAAGACAAGAAAATGAAGACAGACTGCCGTTGTGGCAGTGGCTCCAGTCTGCATGAGGTAACTCAGGGGAAGAAAGGAAGGCCCCATGGGTGAGTGTCCCTAGTCCCAATCGTGGGACCAAGATACCAAAGACAAGATAGGGTTACAGTCAGTGTGCGTATTGTAAGCACGAGGAGCGCTGGGAATGGGATTGCCCATATTGCCCCGGGGAAGGAGAGGGGATGGGCAAAACCAAATCATTCCAGGTGTCCCTCATAGAAAATCAGATCCTCATCTCCACGAGGAGCACCTGTGGCCCTAGTAGAAGAGCCAGTTGGCTTTTCCCTTGATACTGGGGCTGCCTTCTTTCTGTGGATCACCCAGGACAATAGCCTTTCCAGTAAAAATATAAGAAGAGTCTTGGGAAAAAGAGACCAAAAGATTTCTGGAGCTTTTGACCTATGAAACAGGGCCCAAATTACTAAAGCACCCCTGTTCAAACCTGGCCCGCGGCTTCCATAGACTTACTGGTCATCAAGGATAAGTACAAATCTTAATAAGGTTTTTGTGTCTAAGTGTGCTATGTTTGACCTCCGGATGGTTGTTAAAAGTAATTTGTAAAAGAACTCCATTTGATTTAAAGGCAAGTGCTTGTAAGAATTGGGCATTGTTGGGGTGCCTGGGTGGCTCAGTCATTTAAGTGACCTGCTCTCTATTTTGGTTCAGGTCATGATCTCACGGTTTGTGAGATCGAGCCTTGTCTTGGGCTCTGTGCTGGCAGCGAGGAGCCTGCTTGGGATTCTCTCCCTCTCGCCTGATTGTTCTTCTCTCTCAAAAATAAACAAATAAACTTAAAAAAATTGGGCACTCTAGAACTCCAAAATATAAACTAATCCAAATGCTTTTCAAGTTCACATGATCTGTGATAATCTCTTGTAAATTAAAATCCAAGTTTGTTGAGCATCAGCATATCTTTTGGAGTTATCAACATCAAACTTATTACAGTAATCAGCTTTTATTCTACCTGAATTTATGGTGCATCTGTTGCACCTTGTCAATAAAAATGGCTTAAAGTGATGGTTGATTTTTGTCTGTGAAATCATTAAGAACAAGTAGGTTGAATAGATAAAAAGGCCTGTAGGTAAACTTGTGAGTGGCTTCCAAAATCTGTGGTAACCTAAAACTTTAAATCTTTGCTGGATTAGATGATAAACTGGGTTGAACTCACTGGATATATAAGTTGGATAAAATATGGAAACGTTGATCACTAAAAATAAGCTTATTCACTTTTGTCCTATTACAGAGAAACTAACAATAACTTGGGTCTGTTAGTAATCATATTTTATGCTTTATGAAAAATGGTATTGTGAAAAGTAATGTTTTTAGGAATGATGAAATATATCCAGAAATTTGCTGACCTAAATAGTTCTGGTGTAACAGCTCACAACTGCTTTACTACTTAGTTTTTACTAGAAATTAAAGTCTCTAAGCATTTAGAATTCTAATAATTGTAACTAAGACTACTGGAAATAATATGGGAAATAACTCTGTATGCAAGGAAAGTAAGATATGTGTTTTTGGTAAGAAAGGTATGAGGAATGGAAATACATTTTTGTTGAGGAGAAAGAAAGTAACTTGTCCTAAAATGAGACTGGTTGTATAGGAGAGGGAAAATTCAGGATAAAATCTGAAGTTAAAAAGAAAATTGTAGAAAGCCTGTGAAAAAGGAATCTCTGGAAAGGAGTTTTATGGGTGATCAGGACTGAGATGGGAATGAATGAGATTTATTGATTTGTTGATTTATTGATTTATTGATTTATTTATAACTCTACCATTTAATCATTTATTTATTCAGTCACTACCATTGAAGACTCTGTGGGCCGGTTACTGGGCATTCCTGGATTTATTCAATATTTATTCATTCAATATACATTATTTTAGTGCTTACCACATGCTCTTTACTATTCCAGACTCCTTACTGTATTCTCTCCCTAGGACTATAATCTTGGGAGGTTCTAAAGATGGTCAGCCATGGGAAACTGTGCATGGCCATGGAGTCCAAATTGAACATTTTTAAAAATATAATTTATTGTCAAATTAGTTTCCATACAACACCCGCTGCTCATCCCAACTGCCCTCCTCAATGCCCATCACCCACTTTCCCCTCTCCCCCACCCCCATCAACCCTCAGTTTGTTCTCAGCATCCAAGAGTCTCTTATGGTTTGCCTCCCTCCCTCTCTGTAACTTTTTTTCCCCCTCCTCTTCCCCCACGGTCTTCTGTTAAGTTTCTCAAGATCTACATATGAGTGAAAACATAGGTTGTCTGTCTTTCTCTGACTGACTTATTTCACTTAGCATAATACCCTCCAGTTCCATCCACATTGCTGCAAATAGCCAGATTTCATTCTTTCTCATTGCCAAGTAGTATTCCATTGTGTATATAAATCATATCTTCTTTATCCATTAGTCAGTTGTTGGACGTTTAGGCTCTTTCCATAATTTGGCTATTGTTGAGAGTGCTGCTATAAACATTGGGGTACAAGTGCCCCTATGCATCAGCACTCCTGTATCCCTTGGGTGAATTCCTAGTAGGGCTATCTCTGGGTCATAGGGTAGTTCTATTTTTAATTTTTTGAGGAACCTCCACACTGTTTTCCAGAGTGGCTGCACCAGTTTGCATCCCACCAACAGTGCAAGAGGGTTCCCATTTCTTCACATCCTCACCAGCATCTATAGTTTCCTGATTTGTTCATTTTAGCCACTCTGACCGGCATGAGGTGGTATCTCAGTGTGGTTTTGATTTGTATTTCCCTGATAATGAGTGACATTGAGCATCTTTTCATGTGTCTGTTAGCCATCTGGATGTCTTCTTTGGAAAAGTATCTATTCATGTCTTCTGCCCATTTCTTCACTGGATTATTTGTTTTTCAGATGTGGAGTTTGGTGAGCTTTTTATAGATTTTGGATACTAGCCCTTTGTCCAATATGTCATTTGCAAATATCTTTTCCCATGGAATGAGTGAGTTTTAAAAGTACACTGGTATAGGGGCACCTGGCCTAGCTCAGTCAGAGGAACGTGTGACTCTTGATCTTGGCTTGGGGTCATGGGTTTGAGCCCCACATTGGGCGTAGAGATTACTAAAAAAAATAGAATAAACTTAAAAATATATACTGGCATAGGTTGGAATTTGATTCACTCTTGATAAAAAATTATAAACAAAGTTTTTTCTTGGGGCGCCTGGGTGGCTCAGCTGGTTGAGCATCCAACTCTTGATTTCAGCTCAGGTCATGATCATGGGATTGAGGCCTGCGTTGGACTCTGCACTGAGCGTGGAACTTGCTTAAGATTCTCTCTTTCCCTTTGCCCCTCTCCCTTCTCGTGTTCTCTCTCTCTCTCTCAAATCAGTCAATCAATAAATAAGTAAAGATTTTTCTTTATCTACCCAGGAAAAATGGTTTCTATGCTTTGTTTTTATCAGGTCTTTGATTATTTAAGAAAACAGAATCTTCTTAATAACCTCCTGTTGAATCTCTTATTACCAGCTTGGGCAAAAGTTTCATAATGATCTGTGATCCCACTTAGACATGGGCTTTAGAACCTTCCAATATTTTTTTTTTACAAACTTCCCCAAATTCAAAATCTAAATGAAGTCTTTGACTAATTAGGCTTGTTTATTTGGTTTGGGAAGCATTATCAACTAAGCAATGATAAACCTTCTTAGGTTATCTTGTATGGGTAAATGCTATGGCTGTTCTAGAAATTAAATGAAATCCCTCAAGTTCTAGTAGGTCCTGGTATAATATCATCACTGGTAATTCTGATTATTGAGGTGTTGTATATCACAAAAATACTATAGCCAGCAAGGGATATATAAGGTATTGAAAGGAAAGGCCCAAATTTTGAAGGAAGCTGTAAAGTACTTGGGGTTTATGATGTCTGAGGGGCAGTGAGGTCTTCCTCAAGAAAGGAAAATAGTATTATGTCAGCTGGCCCACCAAGGACCCACAAACAGTTGTGTGGGTATTTGGGAATGGCTGGTTTTGCCGCATCTGGATTCCTAATTTTGCCAATTGCAAAACCCCTTTAGGATAATCTTTAAAAAAATTTTTTTTAATATTTATTTATTTTTCTTTAATTTTTTATGTTTTATTTATTTTTGAGACAGAGAGAGACAGAGCATGAATGGGGGAGGGTCAGAGAGAGGGAGACACAGAATCGGAAACAGGCTCCAGGCTCTGAGCGGTCAGCACAGAGCCTGATGCGGGGCTCGAACTCACGGACTGCGAGATCATGACCTGAGCCGAAGTCGGACGCTCAACCGACAGAACCACCCAGGCGCCCCTTAATATTTATTTTTGACAGAGAGAGAGAGACAGAGCATGAGCAGGGGAGTGGCAGAGAGAGAGGGAGACACAGAATCCAAAGCAGGCTCCAGGCTCTGAGCTGTCAGCACAGAGCCTGCCGTGGGGCTTGAGCCCACAGACCGCGGGATCATGACCTGAGCCAAAGTTGGACACTCAACCGACTGAGCCACCCAGACGCCCCCCTTTAGGATAATCTTAAAAACAGACCTGTTTTTAAGAGACAGACCTGTTTGAGTGGGATTCAAGCATGTGATTAGGTTTGCTCTGGTCACAAAGGTCTCAAAAGTGAACCTTGTGTTCAATGCAGAAGTATAGGTATTTGTTTCCATTTTAGATGGTGGGGAGGGCAGATGGTCCTCACTGTAAAGATAAATATATTTTTTAGTGTTTATTTATTTTTGGGGGGTGGAGAGAGAGAGTGAGCATGAGCAGGGGAAGGGCAGAGGGGGGGTGGAGAGAGAGAGAGAGAGAGAGAGAGAGAGAGAGAATCCCAAGCAGGCTCTGTGCTGTCAGCACAGAGTCTGATGTGGGGCTCGATCTCACAAACTGTGGGATCATGACCTGAGCTGAAATCAAGAGTCGGATGCTTAACTGACTGAGCCGCCCAGGCATCCCAAAGATAATATTTAAAAAGATGTAAAGGAAGTGAGGGAGCTGGCCATATGGACATCGGGAGAAGAACATTTTAAACAGAAGGAAGTGGTAAGTGTGAAGGTCATGAGGCAGCCATGCCTGGCCTGTTAAAGTGTGATAGGCAGCCTCCCTATTCTCACCCCCTGGTGTTCATACCTTTATATAATTGGCTGTCACACTGAGTTAGTGCTGGCCCAGTATGATGAAAGAGCACAACAGAAGTGACCATGTATGACTTCTTTTTTTTTAATTTTTTTTTTTTTAACGTTTATTTATTTTCTTGAGACAGAGAGAGAGACAGAGCATCTGAGCTGTCAGCACAGAGCCCGACGTGGGGCTCAAACTCACGGACTGTGAGATCATGACCTGAGCTGAAGTCGGACGCTTAACCGACTGAGCCACCCAGGTGCCCCGACCATGTGTGATTTCTGAGGCCAAGTCAGCAAAGGCATTGTGGTTTTGCCTTGATTGCTTGGATCACTCACCCTGAGGGAAACCAACTGCTGTGATGTTGAGGACACCCAGGCAGTGTGAGGAAAGGTCCCAGGCTATAGCCAGTGCTGATGTGCCAGTGTGTAAGTGGGCCATCACAGAAGCAGGTCTAATCCCAGCTCCAGTCTAGCCTTCAGACAGCTGTAGCTCCAGATAATATCTTGAGTGCAGGCCTCTTGAATACCCTGATTGAGAAGTGCTTCTGATCCCTTCCTGAAGTCTTGACCAAAGGAAAACATGACTTTTGATGTTTTCTTTTCATTAAAAAAAATTTGTTTTAAGTTTACTTATTTTGTGCGAGAGAGAGTATACAAGTGAGGAAGGGTCAGAGAGAGGGAGAGTAAGAGAGTCCCAAGCAGACTCTGCACCATCAGCACAGAGCCTGATGTGGGGCTTGATCTCCCAATCTGTGAGATCATGACCTGAGCCGAAACTGAGAGGCAGACACTAACCTAACCTGAGCCACCCATGTGCCCTGCTTTTGTTGTTTTTAACTGCCAGACTTGGGGATGCTTTGTTATGCAGCACTGGATTACTAACGCCTGATGAAACATTAAAGAGGCAAAAGTAATAAGACAGTGGGTCAAGGGTTCAGAGAAGCAATGAGGGCCTAGATTATGTGGGACTTTTTGGTCACAGAAAGCACTTTGACTTTCTTGTCTGATGGGAAGTCATTGGGGTGACATGATATGACTTAGGTTTGAATAGGCTCCCTCGGGCCGCTGTGTTGAGGCATGGACTGCACACACAGGGGTAGAGGCAGAGGAGTGGGTGAGGAGGTCCTCACAATAATCGCATAAGAGGCCGTGAGGACCTGAGGACTGGGGCAGGGTAGTGGTAGTGAGTGTGGTGAGCAGTGGTAAAATTCTGGATGTATTTTGAAGGTAGAACTGATAAGACTTGCTGAAAATAAGTTAAAAGCCTGGGCAGAATATAAAGAAGCAACCTCTTAAAAACATCCTAGATCCAGCATATAGTGAAGAATTACCTAGCCGAGATCAAGGAAAGGCCTAGAGCTCAGAAGGATAAGCTAGAGATGCTCTGTCCTGGAGGTAATTGCAGAGCCCAGAGCAGGAAGCTGAGAGCTAGAGTGAGTCTTTGAATTGGGCTCATAAGTGTCAGTCAGCTGCTGCCGAGAATGGGAACCACTGCACGCTCTGAGCAGCTATCCTGGAAAGACAGAACAGGCTAAAAAACCCTGAAAAAGATCCTGGCTAGTTTGTGCCAAGAAACACAGGAAAATTGGTTGAGACTATTATTACCAATATCCCTTTCTAGGATAAGGGCTGCCTCAAGAGGTAAACTAAAACTTAGCTTATTCAAGATGACTTATGGGAAGGGCGCCTGGGTGACTCAGTGGGTTGAGAGTCCAACTCTTGATTTTGGCTCAGGTCATGATCTCATGGTTCATGAGATCGAGCCCCATGTCAGGCCCTGCGTTGACAGTGTAGAGCCTTCTTGGGATTTTCTCTCTCTGTCTCTCTCTGCCCCTCCTCCACTTTCTCTCTCTTTCACTCTCTTTCTTTCTCTCTCTGCTCATCCCTCAAAATAAATAAATAAACTAAAAAAAAAAAAAATGACGTATGGGAGGCCCTTTCCTACAAACTACTCCTCCTCACTGCCAGACCCAGAGGGTTCTCTGGCTATTAAGCATATAATTAACCTTTGACAAGTGGTGGAGACACTCAACGAGTATGGAAGCTTTTACCTCCCCCTACTTACTGAAATTGGACTTCACCCAATGGACCTGGGGAGAAGGTGTACCTCAAAAGTTGGAAAAATGGGTTGCTGCAGGACCAGTTACGCCCAACTAGACAGGGCTCCACCTAGTAGTATTAGCCACACATTCTTCCTTAATATTAGAGGGAGGGGCTCAGTTGGGTAGCTCAGTTGGTTAAGCGTCTGACTTTGGCTCAGTTCATGATCTCACGGTTCATGAGTTTGAGCCCCGCGTTGGGCTCTGTGCTGACAGCTCAGAGCCTGGAGCCTGCTTCACATTCTGCGTCTCCCTCTCTCTCTGCCCCTCCCCTGCTTGCTCTTTCTCTCTCCCTCTCTCTCAAACATAAAAATAGACATTTAAAAAAATAAATAAATAAAATAAAATTAGAGGGAGTCATGGCCTGGATCCACCACTCCAGAGTGAAAAAGGCACCGGCACCAGAAACTCAGGAGGAGGCGCTCCTAAAACAAATGACCACAAGTACAGGTATGAGTCACTTACAGGCCTGTAACTTCTGTTCTGCATCCACGAGGTAAGTGAAGCCCCCATGGATAGAGGTTCTCAGGTTTGAACTCTGAGAGTTTCAATCTGAACGATACTGGCTCTGCTGATGTGGTTTCTTCAGTCTTGTCTCACCCCTTGAGTGGGTGAAATCATTTTCTCTGCGACTGTTCAATAACGAGTGCCACAGATCGTAGTTAGCACAGTAAATGGATAGTTTTCTGGTTCTCTTTGTCCATTGGGTTCTAGAGACTGGGTGCGATGTTTTAGCCTTACGATCTCAAAATGAATGCTTTTCCTGATAGTAGTTTTTGTCACAGTCGTTCTAGGGATATCTAAAACTATCAACACAGCAGGGCACTCTTGGGAATTAAATTCTCTGGTGAATTTAAGTAAGAGATACTAGACTGGCTGTGGACTACCTGTTAGTGGGAGGAAGGTCTGTGCAGTAATTAATACTTCATGTAGTACCTGGATTAATACCTCAGCTGTAGTAGAAGTAAATATTAAGAAAATCTTTGATCAGGCAGCTTGCCTACCTACCTTCAACCAAAGAGGAGGACCCTCCAGAATGTGCAGAATGGCACTACCCACCCAGGATCACATGGTTCCTCTCTTCTCTGGGGTCACTAATAATCCTGCTATTCTTATCAGTTTTTGGACCCTGCATACCCAACTCTTGGGTAGTTTGGGGTCAAGCATATGGAGGCTGCAAAACTGCAGATAGTACTAACACAAGGGTGTGAACAGCTACAGGTTAAACCCAGTGACACACAAACATGTCTCAGACTAGCCGGGAAAACAGTTCTGCTCCTCTACTAACCCCTGTGACGTCACACACGTCAGGCAGGAAGTAGCTGCGGGAGATGGCCCTTTGGCCTGTGCCCCTGAAGGATGAGGAGCAGAGTAAAACTAGAGGACGGGTTTTGTCACCAGCCTGACCTCCTGAACTCAGGAAACTCCTAGAAGCTTCTGCCTGTCCATCTTAACTTTTAGAAACTAACAAACGGCTGGAACAGAAAAAGAAACATTTGAGGAAAACACCTGAGCAGATGAATCAGAAAGTGCCAGAAAGTGTCTCAGCCTCCTTATAATGTTACGTTGACCTTCTGAATCTTCATCCCAAGTGCTTATAAAAGGAGCCTGCTCTGCCTTGTTCAGGGGGTCATGGCTTGGAGAATCAGCATTCCCTGTGGTCTCCTTTCTTGTACAAATAACATGACCTTGTGAGGCAATTCCACATGGAACTGGTGTCTGTAGCTCACGCAGGAGTGGCACCCCCTTTGGTCTGCCACATCCTCCACTGAGAGTTAAATCATTTAAACCATTTAAATTCATTTAAAATGAATTTTAAACACTCTATTGAAGCATAATACATAGGCAGCAAAGTCCATCAGTCTTAAGCTCCATGAGTTTTTGGAAAGTGTGCATACTCATTATCACCCTCCAAATCAAGAAATAGAACGTTTTTACGTCTCAAAGGTCACCCTCCTGTTGCCTTCTAATTCTCAGCCCCTAAGAGCCACTATTCTCAGTTCTGTCACATAAATTACTTGGTCTATTTTTGATATGTATTAGATATGATATCTAATATATATCATATATATTAGATACCCTTCTGTGTACAACTTCTGTTCTTCAACCTTATGAAACTGATCCATTGTAGATGTGGCAAGAGGTCCCTCATTTTTATTGCTGTATAATATTTAATCATATGAATAGACCATACTTTATTCACTTTCCCATTGGTGGGCATTGGGTTTTCTGTTTGGGGCTATTACAAATAGCCCTAATAAACATTCTTATGCACATCTTTTGGTGCCCATGTGTGTGCAATTTTGGGGTGGAATGTGTTCAGCTTTGTTATGTTTTGCAGACTGTTCTCTGAAGCAGTTGTACCGTTTTTACACTCCCACCGTTAAGTATATGAGAATTCCAGTTTTCCCAGTCCTTGCCAATATTTGATATTGCTAGTGGGTTTTTTTTTTACTTTTTTCTTTTTACTTACGTATTTTTAGCCATCAGCAGCAAATCTTGTGGTTTCATTCTGCATTTCCCTGATCAGTAATGAGGCTGAACTTCCGTTGCATGTTTATCGCCCATTTGGATATCCTCTTTTTTGAAGTGGCCATATAAATCTTTGGGCCAGCTTTTATAAATTGTCCTAGTGATATTATAGATTTTTATATATTCTGGGTATAAGTCCCTTATTACCTAAATGTTCTAAGATCAGACAACACAGACTTTAGGACAATGAGCATTTCTCAAAAAATAGACAAACAAAAACCCACATAAATGCTTAAACACAATTAACCAACTTGACCTAACTGGCCTATGTAAATGGCAACTGTAGATTTCTTCCAATCCTTGAATATGATAGATCTGTCCATTTAAGACTTCTTTAATGTTTGTCAGTAACATTTGGTAGTTTTCTGTGTAGAGGTCTTACACATCTTCCATTAGCTTTGTTGCTAGACATCTGATGTTTGTCGTGTCCTGGTATAAATTGTATCTATTTAATACTCCTAACTGTTGCTACTGAATAGAAATGCAGTTAATTTTTGTATATGGATCTTAGTGACAGATTGTATTTTTCCAAGAATGGTTCCCTGAATATATATCCCATCCCACATACTCTTTACAGTGTGGAGAGGTGAAGTCTATATTGCCTCCTCTTGAACGGGAAACGTTTGTAATTTGTTATGATAAGTTGGGAGATTTGGGCGTCAATCCAGGAGACAGGATCAGGAGAGGCAGTAACACGCAAACCTTATTTGGGTGGTGCTTGAACACAATTGCCTGAGAGGGAAGTTCCTCCCAGTAGCAGGGTCAAAACCCATAAGAACTGACAGAACTAAGGAGAAATTAGTTCCAGAGATGGTGGTGTAGGACCAGCACCCATGAGGGGAACAGGACAAGGGGACCACCGGTGGGGGAGGGGCGGGGGGAGAGAAAATCAAATGGACTCCTCTGTCTAGGTAATGCCGTTCAGCAGCAACTGCTCCAAAGGGCAGCAGGAGTTTGGGTCTCTTACAGCTGTAGTGTTGTCTCGTCTGTGGTTGGCAGAAGTTCAAGGCAGTTTCATGGGCTATGTACAGTAAGTATGCTCTAATTGGCTAAAAATATGGGAGGGTTTTTTTTGTTGTTGTTGGTTTTTTTTACTATATTTAAAGCAAATGGATGTGTGAAGATTTGAGTTTGGCACTGGTGGGCTTTGGGCTGATGGTCCTAGACTGCTGTGAAGAAAGAAACAGCAGGCCATTATAGGCTAATTTACAGGGACCGTCTTGAGTCCATTTATAGAACACTTCTGCAACGAATAGAACGTAGCACAAATTCCAGTTAAATCATTTTATGTTTTTTTAAAGTTTATTTTATTTTTAAGAGAGGCAGGGGGGCGGGGCAGGCAAGGAGAATCCCAAGCAGGCTCTGCACTATCAGCACAGAGCCCAGTGTGGGGCTTGAACTCAGGAACCGCGAGACCATGATTTGAGCTGAAATCAAGAGTCAGAGGCTCAACCGACTGAGCCACCCAGGTGGCCCCCAGTTAAATCATTTTGAATTCATAATCAGCATTTGCTTTCTGATGAATGTATAATATAGTTCATTGCAGAGCCAAGCAGAGAGCTGTGTTTGTTTCTTACTGTCTTTTCTCTCTAGTGTCCCATAGCCTTTTTTTTTTTTAACCTTGCTCTATCTGCCGCAATTATCATAACAGATAATCTTTAATTACTTCCCGCTGTGCCACCATATCAATGTTTTATTACTTTCCAGAGGTGTTCTTCCTGGGGTCTTCTGGCTTCTCCTTCCCTCTGGTTCTGGAGACCGGCTGAGCTGCTAGCCTGACACTGGGTTCTCCTGCATTGAATCCCATGTCCTCCTCTACTTTGGGTTTACTCCTTTAGAGTGGAACATGTCCTGCTGTGGCTTTCTGGGACAGGGTGCATGGGAGGAAAATTCTTTGAAGTCTTTCATGTCTGAAAATATCCTTATTCTGTTATACTGGTGGGATGTTCAGCTGGAATGCTGAATTTAAGCTGAAGATCATTATCCCTTAAAATTTTTGTATATTCATCAGCCTCTTATATTTGTTTTCTTAATATCCAGTTTGCTGTCGAGACTTTTTCTCCTATCCCCCCGCCCCAACACCCGTCCCGCTCCAGATACTCCCCTGCCATATCTGGCAAGTCCTAGTGTCTGAGTTTCTTCAGATCTCTTTGTCAAACACACTTTATTTTTGGTATTATCTGATGCCCAAGATACGGTTTTAATGATGCAAGCATTCCCCCTTCCTGGAGGACTTCTGCTACTCTCCCGTCTCCCTTTCCCCCTTTGCCTGATTAACTCTGTATCCTTTCCTGGAGATTTTACTTACTTATTTATATTTTATTTATATTTTGAGGGGGAAAGAGAGAGTGTGAGCGGGGAAGAGGGGCAGAGAGAAAGGGAGAGCAAGAATCCCAAGCAGGCTCTGTGCTGTCAGCACAGAGCCCAATGACGGACTCAAAATCACAAACTGTGAGATCATGACCTGAGCTGAAACCAAGAGTCAGAAACTTAACCGACTGAGCCACCCAGGCGTCTCTTTAGCTGAGATTTTTAAGTAGTTCTTCCAAGTCTAAGTTAGATGGCCCCCAAACACCCTATTCTTGACCCACATATTGTTATCGATTACCTATTATTCTGTTATCATTATTTGACATTTTACTCTACAAATATATGAGCTCTATAAGTGCTGGGATTGTGCCCGTTGTATTTTAATCAAATGCATAATGCCTGGCACATAGTAGGTGCTTAGAATTAGAATAAATTAATGAATTCAAATGCATAATCATGGCTCTTTTTTTCAAGGCAATTATGATTGAAAAAAGGAGCCAAGGCAAGTAAAGAATTATTTTGTACAACACTAAGGGTCCTGAGAAAGAGCGTAAGGGTGTAGAGGGGTAGTGGGGAGAGTGTTCTGGGAATCCAGGGGAGGAAAGCTTCTGGCTGACATCCAGGAGACATTATGAACTACCTTGAAGGGGGAGCTCGGTCGAAGCAAGGCACATGAATCAGTGGAATTGAGGCAGGAAAGCTTTCGGTCTTTAGACAGCTGCGGATGAGGCAGAGGTCCTCAAAGTACTGTCTTTGGAAAATAACAGAGTGCGTCTTTGGAAAATGTAATATTTGTAATATCATGGCTCTGCTTTTACTCTTGGCATGGGTTAATAACTTGCTGATATTTAATGTTAATGAACGGCATCCTCTCATCAAGTCTGTGCAGTTCTATCCGTTGGTGAGGTGTGTTTTCCTTCTCCACCCTATGTCCCCTAACCTGCTTTTGTGAAATCGGGAATAGTGGCCTCAGTCATTGGGAAAGCACACAGAACAGAGCTTCTCAGACCTTGGTGAGGGTACACATCACCTGGAAACTGAAGATTCTGATCGAGTAGATCTGGAGTGGGGCTTGAGAATTTCCATCTCTCACTAGATCTCAAAGCATGCCCAAGCCGCTGTCCCCCCGACCGCACTTGAGGTAGCAGGATCTGGGGTAGAGCTCTAGCTCTGGACCGCAGAGACCATCACAGGTAGAGTTGCAGCAGCTTGGAGAAGGTACTGTGGTTCCACGACTCTGGCCACTCCTGCACTTACAGGTGTTTGGTTTTACCACGACTCCCTTCTTTTCTAACCCAGTCTACAAGCAGTCTGGTCATGCTGTCGATCCTCCTCAGGACCTGAAGATGGCGCCACGATCTTAGTTATCAAGCACTCTTCCATCTGCAGTTAGGCGAGGGAAAAGCATTTCCTGCCCCTCCGAATGTTCCGGTTCTCATTCTCTGGTTTGATACGTGCTCGGAGAACAAAAGTAACTTTGCAGATGAAGCATCGTCTTTTGGTGGTGTTTGAAAATCAAGTTGGAGAAAGAATTTTAGGTCAGGAACCTTTTCCTTAAAGCGTTGTTTTAGAACCCTATTTAAAAGTTTATTTAATTTTGCGTGTTCAAGATGAATTGCAGTTTTTCGGTTTCAAAATTCTTGGGTTTTTTTTTTTTTTTTTTTGTATTTTCATTTCCCCAGAGGAAGAGTGTTATTCTTAGTTGTTAATTATTGATGGTCTAATAACGTGTTATAATGTAATTTAGGCTAAAAGGAGCTGAAGAGCTTTAGGTCAATTAGTGCACTTGACAAAAGAGAAAACAGGCTTCCCAATTTCATTTAAGTTCTCTTGAAAGAGTTTCTGTTCCTTGCAACAGGTTAAATCCTAAGAGATTCCTACATGACAAATGTTCTCCAAGGCAGTATAGTCTATAGTTGGAGAATCTTATCATGCTGTATGTGTTAATTTGATTGTGGCTCTACAGCAGGCTGCATTCTGACCTTTGCAAGGGCTAGGAATGCCCCGTTTGGGTCTATAGCTACTCTTACTGCAGTAAATAATAGATTAAGCCAGTGGTTCTCAAACTTGATTGGGCATTAGAATAACTTGGAGAGTTTCTTGTTACAACACAGATTGCTGACTCCTGTTCTTATCCCACTCGCAAAAATTAACTCAGAGTGGATTACAAACTTAAATGTAAGATTTGAAACCATGAAACTCCTAGAAGAAAACATAGGAACGAAGCTCCTTCGTAATGAATTTTTGGAAATGACACCTAAAGCACAGGCAACAGAATAAAAAATAAACTTGTGGGACTACATCAAAATATAAAGTTTCTCCACAGCAAAGGAAGTCATCAACAAAATGAAAAGACAACCTATGGAATGGGAAAAAATATTTGCAAACTATATATCTGATGAGGAATTAATATCCAAAATATATACAGTACTCATATAATGTAACATCAAAAACCAAAAACTAAAAGTAAAAAATGAGCAAAGGACCTGAATAGACATTTTCCCAAAGAAGACATACAAATGGTCAACAGGTACATGAGAAGATGCTCAACATCGCCGGTCATTAGGGAAATGCGAATCAAAACCACGACGAGATATCACCTCACAGCTGTCAGAATGGCCATGGTCGAAAAGACAGGAGATAACAAAAGCTGGTGAGGATGTTGGTGAAAGGGAGCTCCTGTGCACTGTTGGTGGGAATGTAATTGTGCAGCCACTGTGGAAACAGTATGGAGGATTCTCTAAAAATTAAAAATAGAAATACCATACAATCCAGCAATTCCACTTCTGGGAATATATCTAAAGGAAATAAAAACACTAACTCGAAAAGATGCCTGTACCGCCTCATTCATAGCGGTATTATTCACAACAGCCAAGACATGGAAACAACCTAAGTGTCCATCGATGGATGCGTGGATAAAGAAGTTGTCGTGCAATGAAATACTCTCCAGCCATAAAAAATACAGCTAAGACAGTTCTACCATTTGCAACAACATGGATGTACCTTGAAGGCATTATGTTCAATGGAATAAGTCAGGGAAACACAGATACTGTATGATCTCACTTAGAGGTGGAGTCTAACAAGAACACCACCACCAGTATCACAGAAAGAGGTCAGACTTGCAGTTACCAGAGTGAGGGTTGTTGGCCAGAAAGGGGAATTGGAGGGAGGTGGTCGAAAGCATAACGGTCCAGTTAGAAAATAAAGCTGCACTAGGTCGGGCTGGAAAGTACAATAGACGACTAGCCAGTGCGGCTGTGAGATGCGCAGGAAAGCTGTTACGGGAGTCGGTCTTAAGAGTTGGCAGCACAAGGCGAATTTTTTTTTTCTTTTTATCCTATCTGTGTGAGATGATGGATGTTAACTAAACCTGTTGTGATCATCATTTCACAATATGTGAAAATCAAACCATCATGCTGTGTACAGCATGTATACCTTAAATGTATACAGTGATGTATACCAATCATTTCTCAATAAAACTGTGAAAAAACCCACAGATTTCCAGTTCTGTAAGTCTGAGGTCAGGGTTATAAATTTGCTTTGCTTTTTTGTTTTTTAACGTTTATTTTTGAGACAGAGAGAGACAGAGCATGAACAGGGGAGGGGCAGAGAGAGAGGGAGACACAGAATCTGAAACAGGCTCCAGGCTCTGAGCTGTGAGCACAGAACCCGATGCGGTGCTCGAACTCACGGACCGTGAGATCATGACCTGAGCCGAAGTCGGATGCCCAACCGACCAAGCCACCCAGGTGCCCCTAAATTTGCTTTTCTAACGAGTTCTGGAGTGATGGTAATGCCGCTAGTTTGGGGATCCTCACACTTGCAGAACCATTGGATTAAGCTAACGCTGGACCACAGCAATGGTTTGGAAGTATCCAGGAAACAATACAATTTCTTTCAGGGAATCAGATATGCACACAAGATTTAATCTTTGCCAACACGCAGACAGCTTCCCTTTAAAAGGAAACAGTGTGGTTTAGCTGTTGGTCAGGGGAGGATATTAAAAATGTGAACAAGTGGGAACCCAGGCATGGAGCAAAGTGTAAGCAGTATTTTTTTAAATGTTTATTTATTTATTGAGAGAGAGAGAGAATCCCAAGCAGGCTCTGCACTGTCAGCACACGGCCCGACATGGGGTTCGACCCCACAAACCCGTGAGATCATGACGTGAGTTGAAATCAAGAGTCCGACGCTTAACCGACTAAGCCACCCAGGTGCCCCAAAGTATAAGCCGTATCATGGGCGGATGCCGGAAGGGCCAGGGATCTGTCCTACAGAGTGGCAGACCTGCATGTGCTCTGATTTAGGACAGAGAAAACTCTTCTTCTGTCTCCACAACAGCTGATGAGTGAAATCCCACCAGCACTCTCTCATTCTTCTTCAAAGTGTGACTCTAGGTAAAATACTGTGATGAGTCACTGACCCCTTACTGTAAGTGATTTTCAAATGCTTTTTTTTTTTAGTTGGGACAGTGGGATGATGTGCTCTGAAATACCCTTGACCCTTCTCCCTGTTCAGTCAGTCCGCAGTCCTGTGCTCCTTGTTCGGGAGAGATAACAGGAGCCGAAAGCAGAGAAGAGTGGAGTTTCCTCTGGTTCTGGACAGTCTGGACAGACAGGACTAGTGCACAGACAGCAGATTGAAAGAGGACATGGCCGTGAGTACTAGCGAGGCTCCTGCCACCTCCAGCCCACCACGCCCGCCTAGAAAAGATTTCCTTGAGCAGGGGGGAGAGACTAGACACGGGAAGTGGAGGGACCCAAGGCAGGAACAGTGGCAGTGGACACAAGTCCAGGGAAAAAGCGGACGTCCCAGGGAAACGCCACATTACTCGGGATGGTTTCTACCAGCTGGTGCAAAGAGAGCCTAAATGAAAATTAAGTCAAGTGTTAAGAAAATGAAGAACAATCCTCCACTATAAGCTTCTGAATGAAAGTCACATTGCAACAGTGATGAACCTCAGGCAACCCTTGGAGAAGAAATAACACGCTAAATACACATGTCCTAGAACAGGTAAAAATTGCATTTGGGAACGAGTTTATTTCCTATTTGATGGACAGAGATCATTGTTCATTTATATAAGAGATGGATATTTGGATTATAAGCCATCAGTTGTAACTAGGGTAAAATGTCTTTGGATTTCACAAGTCAAACTTCATCAGTATTTTAAGATCATAATTTAAGGTCATAGAAATCCCTTTTCAAAGCTTGGAAGTTGACTTTAGTAACAATCAGCTTTATGATACTTTAAGGGCCAGGCTAAGTAACGAAGTATACTCTGGCCCCCTGGAGGGCAGTAGTCTCTGGATGCCCGCCAGCCAGGACTCTAGGCTTTTTCTGCTCCCAGCGCTAACTGCTGTGTTGATTTTAGAGGCAGCTGTTTAGTCTCAGCCATAAGGACAGGTGGGGAAACCTGAGGCGCAGCGACAATGTGCGGTATGAAGCCTCCCAAACGTGGCCTCGTCGGGATGTGTAATGAATTCCTTCCCTGTGAACAGCCAGCCACCTCATTAGCACCTGACCTGCTTTCACTCGGCCTGTGCTCTCTTTAATGGGACCATTCAAATTCCTTAGATTAGGAGGCCGCACGGTCACGTATCGCTGAGATTATGCCTGGCAGGGAACAAGCAGCCTGATGGAAAGGCTCCGTCAGATGCCCTCTCTGGGAAGTGTTCTTCACCCCCCCCCCCCCCCCCCCCCCCCACGTCTAGTGCACTAAGCTCTTTGTCCTGGCCAGCGCCGCATGAGCAGGACTTCCAGGTACTGGCCCAAGCACACCTACCTCAGGACATGCGCCCCTGACAAGCTCTCTGTTGTTGACACTGCTGCACACGCACACGCACCCCGTCCGTTCTCTGGCACGCTGCAACAGGGTAGACAGAAACGCTGCAACAGGGTACGATTCAGCCTCTCCCGCGTCGGTACGGATCGTCCAAGGCAAGCGCGCCAACAAAACTAGCCCAATAAACCAACATGTTCTCCTTGACGTCTCCAAAGTTTCGACCATGTATTCGCCTTTCAGGCTACCACTGGTAGGGGAACAGCAAAGGGGTTTTTGCCCATTCTTCCACGGACTGTGATGTTCTATCACACATTTCATGTTTAGAGTTTTACTGATAATGCTTGGAGTTCTTTGGAGCAGAGGAACAGATGAACTTAAAATTTATGAACAGCTGGACAGTGAACAGATTCTTTGCTTTTTTTTTTTTAATGTTTTTATTTATTTTTGAGACAGAGAGAGACAGAGCACGAGCAGGGGAGGGGCAGAGAAAGAGGGAGACACAGAATCCGAAGCAGGCTCCAGGCTCTGAGCTGTCAGCACAGAGCCTGACGCGGGGCTTGAACTCACGGACCGGACCGTGAGATCATGACCTGAGCTGAAGTCGGACGCTTAACCGACTGAGCCACCCAGGCGCCCCTCTTTGCTTATTTTAATGTCAGCTCAGGTCTCCTTGGCGGGGCGCTTCCGGGTGGGTGTGCCATCTGGAGGCTTTAACTACACTGACTGCACCGGCCCAGACTTTCACAGTGGGAAGCAAACACGGTTGAGGCCCAGCTACGTGCTGGGAAAGTCACTTCCATTTCGAGTTAGAATCCTCTTCCAACACATTCGTGAGATCAAGACTTCTGCTGCGTTTTATTTGTATTTGAATATTTCCATTTCTCTTCTCTAGAGGGAGCTAATGCAGTCAGTTGGACTGAGCCATGACTAAGAGTCTGCTGGCCCCGCCACCATAAAGGGGAAGTAAATGTGAGCCAGACCCAGTCCCACTCACAAAGGGCTCTCCATTTAGTTTTTCTTATTTTTAAATGTTTGTTTATTTTTGGGAGAGAAAGAAAGAGAGAGGGAGTACAAGTGGGGGAGGGGCAGAGAGAGAGAGAGAGGGAGACACAGGATCCAAAGCAGGTTCCAAGCCGATAGCAGAGAGTCCGATGCAGGGCTTGAACTCAGAACTGTGGGATCATGACCTAAACCAAAGGTCATGATGCTCAAACGACTGAGCCACCCAGGTGTCCCTCAATTTAGTTTGCTTTTAATGAACTCTAGACACTCCACTTCTCTATCTTACATTGTCCTTTTGTCCAATTTTCTTTGAAGACAATAATCCAAAGAATTTTTCCTTTCTCCTCTCCAACTTTCATCTCCAACTCAAACTGATGCCCATGGGAAGAAATCACATCTTCTAAATCTGCAGTCAGTTGTATCATTTTCTGTCTTCCCTGTAATGCCATGTGTCCCTGCCATTGCCATGCGACGGGGGGTGCCTCCTTGCAGGCAGAGTATTGTCAGGCGTGGTCAGGTATCTTGCCTGGGGCAGTTGCACGGGAGCAGAAGTTTTGTGTTTTTCTTTTTTTAACAATTTCTTTTTGATTTTAATTTAATTTAATTTTATTGAGAGAGAGAGAAAGCACATGCACAAGTAGGGAGGGAGCAGAGGGAGAGAGAGAGAAGTTTTAAGAGGTGGCTTAAAGCTTGAAGATGTGACTACTCTTCCTCCTGTTTTTTGCTTTTCCCTCTGCCCTGACCCAAACAGAGCCTTCACCTTCGGTGTGGGTTCTAGAATGAGAACCTAATTAAGAAGAGCTGTGGTCAGCTTGCAGCCACCAAACTAATGTACGCGAGAATTCAAGGTAATGCTGTTGTGAGCCACTGAGAATTTGGGGGTCATTTGTTACCACAGCAGTGCCAACTCGTACAATGGCCAAATCGTAATCAATACGTGGAAGATATAATCAAGACGATAGCCACAATTCCCAGTCACCTTTATTTATATAAAAGTATATTAAATAAATTATCTCAATATATACAAACAGAACAATATTACTTCTATAAATAGATAATCCCCATGTGTAAAACCTCTTAAAAATATATAAATATACACAATATTGGCCATAAAAGCTCGAAGTACCTTAAATCATAAACTCTATGTGGTTTGTATAGTAGTCTTATAAAAATATAGTTAATTGTCAAGTGCTTAATCAACAGCACGGAAGTCAGTTAAAGTGCTACCCCTAAGGTGCTTTAGGAATGTGCCCCAAACAGAAGTCTTCTGCATTTCACACATTCACATAAACGTTTGCCAATTGTTTTGAACCTCCAAGAGAACTCAGAAAAGAAGCAGCAGAAGACCCTAAACACCATATATCACAAAAGCAGAGACACAGGTTAGACAAGTCCACCCAATTTCCATTTTACTCTCCTGTGTGATTTGAAGTCAGCTTCTCAAAAGCTTTCCAAAAGTCTACCCAGGAGTTTTTTGTTTTTGTTTTAAGGCATTTGTTCATTCGTTTTTGATGAGACAACCTGGTTTCATCTTGGGTGTAGAATATACATTCTAGAACATGATATGTGCAAAGGATGTCATAGTGTTAAACAGAAATTTTAAAAACTTGGAATGGGTTGTACCGTTCGTTACATTCCACAGCGTCTAATGCTGCTGTCGAAACCAGAATGCTAACTGTGAGAACAGGTCAGATAAAGAGCTATTGTTGAGCCCGAGAGTCTCCGTGCTCCAAAATACTCATTTGTGTTTCCATATATTCTATTCTCTTCAAAGTTCTTGGTCGCAGTGCAACATGAACTGTGCCGTGGTCGGCAGCTCCAAGGGTGTGTTCTTTATGCAGCATTGAGTGGGGAGCCCTCCTTCCCGCCTCGCCCCCTGCGCACCTTCCTGCACTTGTACAGGGACACCCCCAGGATGATGGTCAGGATGATGACTGCAAGCACCACCATTCCAATGACGAGGAACATTTCTGGAAAACAAAAGGTCCCAGTCAACTTTGAGAGCTTGAACCCCATTTATCAGCGGGCAGAACGGAGGGTGTAACTCTAAATTACACCAGCCTGCTTTTGCGTAATTTGAAATTTCTTTCTTCCACCCTTTCTACCACAACATATTTTGATTAGGAAAGAACTGGTCAAACCCTAGATGTTTTAGGGCAATTGACAGTGGCGAAATCATTCAATGGGCTACTTAATAAACTGGATAATGTTCACAGCCAGGAGATGGTACACGTAAATGGGAGCAAGAACAGCTTTTGGAAACAAGTGGCTAAAAATAATGCTGGGTTTGGTGGCAACAATTATCATAGTAGAAGATAAATGATCAGTGCAAAGAGCAAGATGCAGAGTGCTGGCAGGGTTCAGGTCAATAGAGATGATCATTGGTTGGGGCAACAGGAAGGGCTTCCTGGTGGAGGAGGCATGTGAGACGGTTCTCAAAGACACATTTCAGTAGATGGAGCAGAGGCAGGGAAGCAGCGATCTGGGTGTGCATGAAGACAGAGAGGCAGCAGAACTCCAGCTGGCTTGAGGGAGATGGCTGTGAGGACTGTGGGTAATGATGGTCCAGAGGGGTACAGGACCAGAGCGAAGGCCAGCCCTTTTCTTCCATCATGGTTAATCAACAGGAAAAATTTGTTTAAAAGTGCTTTTAAATTTTCAAATCTCATCTTAGCAAGGAGCCATCCTGTGACTCTTTTGATCCCAGAATGTCCTCAGAGTACTATCCCTACAAAGCCTGGAGGGAGACTCAGGCTGTCAGCTTCATGGACGAGTCTGAACCCCTCTCAGCACTGCCAATTAGGAACCAGTCCTCACAAGGGGTCTGGGCCCCATGTAGGCACACACACTCACGTAGGTATATTTGCTAGAGGCAATCCCCTCCCTTCATGGGTTAAACGTTCTGTCTTCTGTGACAACAGCCCATAGCAAGTGCTCACAGATGTCTATTGGGTGCAGCTGCAGCTGGCCCAGAAACTCCCCCATAACCCGCAGAATCAGAATTTAAGTATGAAAAAAATACCCAGAGAAATCTGTGATTTGATGCTAAATGCTAAACATGTACAGTGTGTCCATTGCTCAGCAGTGAGCTTGGCACACAGTAGGTGCTCAAGAAAACACTAGCTAAAACAAGGGAACAACGCAGAAACATTTTCAAATGCCTAAAATTGTAAGAGTCTCCCCCAAACAACATGACCCAAACAAACAGCAACAACAACCAAAAACATGGCTGTTTCTCCCTGAACAAAAATACTTCCTGGTTCTAAGGGTGCACTCGAACTCTGGAAGGTCTCCATGCCTCCCAGAAGAATAACGGACAGAGCCATTCACCTCTGGACATACCTTTCTCTTGGCTAGTACACTCGATGAGACTTTCTGGACTCTTTTGGTTTACTTTCCGTGATGGAATCACTGCTTGAACATTGAAACAGTAGCTTTCTCCTTTATCCACATCAATCAAAAACTCATTAGTGTTTGTCTTGGCTGTTTTCTGTTAAAAGATCAAGAGTTCTTAATTTATCTGGGCTCAGAGTGAATTCTTTCCCCTTCACTAAGTCAACTGTGGAAGCAAAAGCCTGCAGGGGCACACCAGACATATAATGGATTAGAAGTGACTTGGCTGGTCAGTTCCCCCTGATAACTGCAAAGGATGCTTCTTCCTAGACCCAAAATACCCAACTTAAGCCCATCCAACCCAATTTAGCTCCTTTAGAAGATATTTGCAATAAAGGGAAAAAGGAATGAAGCATTAGTTGTGAATGGAAAACAGACTTTGTCTCTGGGATCCTCAAGAGAGGAAGAAATGGGAGAGCCAGCAGGAGCCTCAGAGAAGACCTGGTCCAGCCCTTGGCTGAGCAGCCTGTGTATCCGAGGGGCCACGCCCAGAGTCACAGAGCCGGGACAGCAGGCACCCCTGCTCCTCCACCACACTGCTCTCTCAACCACCCCATTCTGGCATCTTTGAATTGAGGGAAGAAGCGGGCTGTAAAGTCAAGGATCCACAATTTAAAACAAGTCCTAAAACCAAATGAAAGAATCCTCACCTTTCCCGTACTTGAAGCTTTCCAATAATAAAGTATGTAACTTAAGTCTTTCCCAAAAACATCCCGGAGGCTTAGGAATGTGCCGTTCATCCTGACTAAGGTATGTGCATCTTGTACGGTCACATTCAGTTTTGTCCCAACTTGTTTGTAACTCTGAATCATGGGCTGTCCGAGCTTTGCTAAAACATAGAAAATGAGCTTCATTGGAACCAAAGAATTCTATACCAAGTAGAATCGCATTTAGTTATCACAATTAATAACAAGCCAGTACTCCCCCCACCCCCCATTGTAAAACAGCCGCATAGAATACGCTCCTTGCAGGAGTTCGCTCAGTGGCTCCAGAGCGGGACATCCTACGGCAGTGCTATCCAGTGCAAATATAACAGCCACAGATGTGATTTAAAATTTTCTTGTAGTCGCATTAGAAAATGTAAAAAGGAACAGCTGAAATTAAACTTTAATAATACATTTCATTTAATCCAAAATAGCTAAAATATTATCATTTGGCATGTAATCAATAGAAAAAATTTTGGAGATATTTTTCAAAATCCAGTGTGTATTTTATACTTACAGCATTTAGCTGTGGGTGCTCAGTGGCCATATGTGGCTAGTGGCTGTTGTATTAAACAATACAGTTGTATACGGTTCCATATTTGAGATAGAGTAAATTAGGGGCTGTGGAAAGCCCAGGAAATGTCCTTGGTACCTCAAGGAACCAGTGTTAACTGGTCATCTCCTATGCTTAGGCTGAAGGACAGTAGAATAATCCCAGTAATTTCACACGAATTATATGCAGTTATATGTGTGTGTGTGTGAGCACATGCAAAATTAATATATAAAATACTTTCTCACGTCAAGGAAGGATTTGAAGTGGCTTAGAAGAAACTCAAGAATTATAAAAAGGGGAATGAGTGTCACTGAGCCTGTACTGTCACTGAGGTGGCTGTGGCTGTGGTGGCCATGCTCCAGCTGAGGGCCCAGAGAGACACGGGAGCAAAGGCCACAGAGGAGTTTGAAGGCAGGCTCTGGCCAACAGGGGCTCAGGAAAGGCACACAGATTCGCTCGGGGGTCAGGCCGCCCCCTATTTCCACCCTCCAAGTAGATACCTGAGGGACCAGGTGGTTGAAGGTCCCTCCCCCCTCCCCCCTCCCTGCCGGGAGAGAGTGTTCTCACTGGGCAGCCGCAGGGCTACACACAAAAGCACCAGATAAAAAACATGACACGCTTCCATTCTAACCTTTCGTTCTAATTCTTCTTAAAAGAGCAGCTGATTTCACCCAGCACGATGTGCTGCATCTGTTTATTTAAAATACCTAGTTCTGACCAAAAAAAAAAAAAAGTTGAAATCTCCTACTTGGCAGGAATCCTCTGCATTCCGTTTTTAGATGCTCAGGTCAGCTTACTGGGACAAAGGCTGGGGAGGAAAGCATTTTCAAAACCAGCACGAAGGAGGCAGGCTGGGAGCCGGCCCAGCAGGGCATCACGTGACGCGGAGCACAGTCAGGTTATTTAAAAAGGTCAGCGAGCCTGATTGTGGACTCAGAGGGACACCGGACCTATCCCCTGGATTTGTGACTGTTTGTGAAAACCCGAAACGGGGACTTCTGGTCTGATAATGGAAGAGAAAATTCAGGAGATTTAGTTGCATCTGTAATATATAATGTAAATGTCCTCCTAGACGCTGAATCTCCAGCTTTGATGGATTTCCTACTCCCCAGCCCCTCCATCCAGGCAGTTGCTGGGAGGGCCTGGTGACAGACAAAAGTTACTCAATGACACTGTCACCAACTCCAGAGTTCACGTTCTGTGAACCTCCTAGCACGCCTGGACGGAGCCAACAGCGCTGTGGCACTTACCAATTTCTGAGAAAGAGAACATGTTTAAGGATGAATATTCTTTTCTTTTAAATTTATTCTTATTTTTTAATTTACATCCAAGTTAATTAGCATATAGTGCTATAACGATTTCAGGAGTAGATTCCAGTGACTCAACGGATGAGTATTCTTTATGGAATAGCCCCTGCAAGTCACAAGCTCACAAAAACATTCAGACCACGAATGAAAGGGTATTACACATTGAGCACTTACTCTCTAAGTAAGGTGTGAACTCTGGGGAGTTTGTAAACTGAGGCTCCCCAGCGTAATCGGTGGCATCAGCTGGGTAGGAAAAGACCCGGGCCAGGTACGTCTGATTCACATTGTTCACGATCTCGTCGGTGAGGTCACACTCCGTGTCTGTGGTGTAGAAGCATTTGCTTTTCCAGTTGCCTAATCTGGGGCTGAAGGAAGGAGGAGGAGCGTATGAGGATCTGCAGCTGAGACAGACGGCTTTCTGGTGTGGTGCCGGGTTCCAACACCACTCACAAGCAGTCTGAGTAGGCATTTGCTACGCCGAGTCCTTTGGACATATCTGAGTCCTCACAGCAAACTGGGGATGGCTCTGTAATTACTGTTTTCACAGATAAGGCAACTGAGGCAAAGTGAGACTGGGTGACCAGCTCATACAGCAGGACTTTGGGCCACACAGCACTTTGCCTGCCGAGTCTGTGCTCTTAACCATTCGTTAAATGTCTTTTTTAAAATGTAGACAATTTGTTAGAGTCACACAGGAGAGAGAGCAACATCCCATCAAGACCCAATTATTTGTTCTAGTCTACTTATTATATCATTGTATAACACACGTATCTTTATCACATTCTATAGTCTGTGTGGAACATAGCCACTGTAGTAATAATAGAATCTACATAATAATCTATTCTATATCTTACATTTGACTGACCATTGCTGGTATGGTTATTTATCATTGAATCTACTGTATGCCAGGTACTGTACAGGGCCCTTTACACAGGCTACCTCATTTGATAGAATCCTTTCAGGAAGGGATTGGATCTTTTTTACATATAAGGACACATGCTCAGGACCACTAAGTGACTTGTACAAGGTCACCTAGCTGATGAGGTGCGGGCTGAGTCTGTCCATCTCATTTTACGACATGCCTCCCTCACTTTACAAGATATGAATACAGCCCAACAAAGTTTACAACATAACAATAAAGGCAGGATCGGAGAGTCTGAGAGACTAAGAGACTGGGACAGACCTTTCTTTTGTAAGATGCCATTGAAGGGGAAATAGTTTAAAGAACTGCTAAACACGAAATTATTCTAAAGGACCAAAACAATTTGTAGATGAATGCCCCTGCTCCTGGATCCACACACTTCTGACCCACGTATATTGACAGCCACACTGTTCTCTCCTTTGGCATCATGGACCTCCAGAGAGCCCTGCCCACCATTTAAGACCATGCTCCAGTCCCACTTTCTCCAGGAATCTCCAGATCTCCTTTCTCAGAATTGACCTCTCTTCCTTGTTCCCAGCAATGATACCTCCATTAAAGCACTTACTGTGAACTTGGTCCCACTCCCCATTAAGCAGCAGGGCTAACTTGAAGGATCACACATAGCCGGGCCTTGCTGAGTGTTAGGCAGTTTGCACTTACGAGTTGGATCAGGGGGAAAATGGAGCTGCCATAGGATTCGACTGTCTCAGTCCACACACGAGAGCCGTAAGTACATATTTTTTTAAAAAATCTGAACTAAATATCCAGGCTAAGAGGATGTGGGCAAACACACTCTGCCCTAAAATTCACAAACTGAGATCGACACAGAAATATTTTGGTTTTCTAGATTTCTCTTTCTGTGAAAAAGTAGAGAGTCTGTCTCAATTCCAGAATGACAAAAATGCTTTTTTAATAGTTATATCACTTCTCTTTTACACAGTGAATCAGAGCATGACGATTCTTCTCCATCACTGTGGCACACACACGGTTCAGATTATCAGGGGAAAGACTCCTGGGCTCTGTGACTACGTTCCATCCGAGAGACAGGTATTGGGCTCCCCCAGCTCACTCATAGAAATCACAGTACTCTATGGTGAAATTTAGCACAAGCGCCTGGATCACTGAACGTCGTAAAGTAATGTGAACAGGTAATGAAGGGGCGGTTCTGTACTACATTCCTCTAAATGCTATTGCCAGCATTAATATTTAAAAGACTTCAAGGTTCCTCTAGGTATTGTACACCCTCCTGATTTGGAAATCATAAATGTCCCATCTGAATTACTAAAAAATTCCAGCAGAATCCAGATTCACCAATTTAGGAGCAGGTTGTTTTCTAGAAGGTGTGGAAGTTTAGTGTTAGAATTCAGAACATTTCTGTGGAATCAACATCACAGGTGGTGGTTGGGTGCTAAGGCTTGAGCCAACAGCACTTCCCAGCTACCTCTAGAAAGTGTTTCCAAAGAGGAAAAGTGCAGCTGGATCTCCAGGCACAGCAGTGGCACCCATGGCTGGGGACAGGCCAGCAGCGAGGTGGCGGGGGGGCGGGGAGTGGGTGAAGAGCGACAGTAGGTTAAAATGCTTTCTCTAGGGACAGAGAACCGGGAAGGAAGAAAGCCCACAGAGGAGATGCAGTGGGAATGACCTTCCTTCCTCCTCCCAGCCTTGGGGCCTCACATCAGACTGTGGCAGACCCACCCAAGTAGGTGGTGGTATGGGGTCCTGGGGAGACCTTGGTTCCAGACCTGGGTGGGCACCCGTTATCAGGGCAGGCAGTCACGAATAAACCGCTCACTTGCCCATGGCAACAGTGTCCTCTTCTATAATAGGATTGCTGTGGTCCTTTTCACCCAGGAATCCTATTTATTCATGGGGAGGCTGCAGGAGAGTATGTGTCTCCCAGGAGCAGGATTGGGGACTGTTCACAGGCCTTGGGGTGCAGGGCCAAGAGTACAGGGAGATCCCTCTCTTGGCAGGAACTCCCCACCCCTACCCTCAGGCACCGCCAAGCTTCAGCTCAGCTAGGATGTGCGCACATCGCTCTTCATGGGGGACGTGTTCATTTAAATATTAGCAGCCTTGCAAAGTCTAAGAACTTAGGGTTAACTAAGGCTTAGGTTTAAAAATCAGGTAGGGTGGCTCTATCGGTTGAGGGTCTGACTCTCAATATTGGCTCAGGTTGTGATCCCAGGGTCATGGAACCGAGCCCGTATTGGGCTCCATGCTCAGCAGTGGATTCTCTCTCACTCTCACTCTCCCTCTCCCTCTGCAAACCACCCCCCACCCCACTCTTCTCTCCTGCTTGTGTGCTCTCTCTCTAAAATTAAAAATAAAAAGAATAATCTTGGGAGATTATTTACAATTGTGACGGGGAAGTGATTTATTAAAAAAGAATAAAAAATAAAAATCAAGTAAATCATAAATGTTTCCACATGTTCACCAAACATAAGACTGAGTATATTTAGGAGTAAGCATTCTTCCTAAAATCTTATTTTCTCAATCCAGAAGGAAGGTGTTTTACTAAAGTAAGCTTCAGCTCTCTATCAGAGGAATTAATTACTAATTCTCAATTAGTGGAATCTGAATTGACAAGTGTGACCACAATTATAATTATTCCCTGGGGTTATGAAACCCCCGTATCTCTATACATGAACGAACACACACACACACACACACACACACACACACACACCCCACACACACACACACCACACACACACACACACACACACACACACAGATTCTCCTCCTTGTCTAGCAAACAGTCGTCATGAAGTTCATTTTGAAAAACAAGAACATCCACCTAAAAGACCCACTGCGTATTTAGGAGCTGTGTTCAAACACAACAGCAAAACATCTTTAATTCTTAGCCAGTGATACTATTGTGCCTTTATTCAGTTAGTGTTAAAATAACTTCCACAGCAGCTCTCCTCTATTTAATAAGATCTCTAGCAAGCCTCCTGAACATTTCAGAAACCCCAAACTCACCAAGAATATGGTGAAAACCATCAAGGAACAGAGATGGCACATGTCCGACATTCAGACTGAACGTGCAAATCACCAGCTCTTGGAAAGAGCTGCCAATCAGAGCAGGATGGATGAGTGCAGACAGAGGAGGATTTCTCCTGGGCTTAGTGAGTCACAGATTTGACCTCCGAGATCGTGGATGCAACTGAATTTTGAACCAGTGTCTAAAGATTAATGAATCAAATACTGCTTAAGGGCAATGTACACATTTGTACTCCTCCCCGCTTCCTCCTGAACATGTTAGATCTGGCTCACAGTCTAGACAGTTAGCGAGGAAAAAGACGGGTGTGCTGAGAGGATGTTAGTTATCTTCAATTGTGACCCACACCTACCCATGCTGCCATAGTCTGCTCAAGAGAGTTCACCTACCTACGGCTTACACTCCATTTGAGAATCTTCCCATCCTGTCCAAAACCAAGTAAAACATTCTATCAGTTTAAGCTGAGGAATGTTGCAGGCTTCATAGACTATGCCACTGGCCAGCAAATTACCACCAATGCCCTCTTTGTCATCTGTTAAATACTCTCATCCATTAATCAGCTTTAAAGACGTTTGTATTCAGCACAGGAAAGTGAAAACATCAAAAACCTTAATTTTCTTTCTTTTTTTTTTTTTTTTTGTACGTAGCTTACCTTATCTGAACAGTGTAGACATGATTGATGGGTTTGGGTTCCCACTCCAAAATTGTCTTGAAATTAGTTGATTTCCAAGTTAAATTATATGCTGCCACTACATCTGTAATGCCTTTAAACAACAGAGAAACAGCTATTATTACGTGAACTCAGTACATGATTTCATGTTGATGCTATAAAACATCTTCCCATCCCTCCCACATCACTATAAACTTCATATTAATTTTTTTTTGCAACCACGAAAGCTTCCATTCACTACTGAATTATCAAGACAAAAAAACATTCAAGTTTTTCTTAATTTTCTTAAATTCTCTTAATTTTCTCCTGGCAAGATTGACCTTGTAATCTAAGAAAATCCTTGTTTGAAATGATTTATGGAGGAAGCCCTGTGATAACCTGACCTAGCACACAGCCCAGGAGCTATCAGCCTCCTGGGAGGTCCCAGGCCAGCCCAGGGAAGTACAGGACTCCAGAGGTTCCACTCACCAGGGAGGGCCATGTAGGATGGGTTTGGGGTAAGCTATGGAAGAGAGCAGATCCCACATGTGTGAGAGAGGTTAGGGCCGCATACCATAAGAAAGTCAAATCTTGACTTTTCTCATTTGTATCTAGCATGTCTCTATACTGAAACTTTCAGAGAGCCAGGCGGAAGTGTGGCCCGTCACACCATCGGATATATTCAGTTAGGACGCTTTATTATTAAGGTCTGCTTTGCCAATACGCAGCAGGTCACAGTCTCTGCCCTGCCCCCCCACACCGAATAAGCATAAGGGTCATGCACCATGTGGTGTCTACGCCAATCCAAGCGACTTTTTGCCACAGGATTGCCTCTAATTGAATCTAAAAGGTGATCGAGGAACCACAAGTGCCTCTCCCGCTCCATCAGGGAACGTGGACGCGCAGTGAAGGATGGTATCTATCCAAACCCTGCACGACGCTGACCAGTGCAGGTGCGGGTCCACGTCCACCACCTTCAAGGTCGCGGACCACTGGAACAGACTGGCTAAACTTAGAGCGGGAGCCACACTCCACGTGTGCAATCCCAGCGGCCGGACACCGAGCAAGCCTCTCCAGCAGAAGCGGCAGCCGCCTCCTACCCTCCAACTCCCGCCTGCGCGCCCCGGGGGCCGGCTTCGCTGACACGGGTGAGAGCTGCCGCTTCAGGCGGGCGAGCCCATTCCTCCGAGCCTCGCGCTCCTGGGCTTCGGGGGCGGCCGCCACTCACCGGAGGCTCCGGTCACCTGCAGGAGTACCAAGCCAAGCAGGAGCATCCGAGCGACGGTGTCCTCGAGGCAGGGAGTCCGGGGTCCGGGGAGGGTCTCCATGTCCACGAGCTGGCGGTGAGGTCGGGAGGATTCCGTTGCGCCGCGAAGACTGGGGAGGCTGGGCTGGAGGCCCCTTTGGGCACTGGCGGCAACGGAAACGATCCCGGAGAACCCCGAGTCTGGGGGAGCTCTGGCCTCGCGCGCTTTAAAGAGTCGCGCGGACGCCGGCGCCTCCGCAGGCCCCCGGCCCGCCCCCGCCGCTCCTCCCCACTCCCGCCCCCGGCCCGATCACTGGCAGTCGTGCTGGGCGGACCCCGGGACCGGTCCCCACCCCTGCTCCGCCCCCTCCGGGTAGGAAACTCCGAGGAGTGATTCACGCGTGATTCAACCGCGCCACCGAGCGCGGTGCTGCCCTTCGGTCCGGCGGCTCCAGGTGCTGCGGGGAACCGGGTCCCCCGGCCCCCAGCGCTCCCCGCCCGGTCCCCGGGGTCGCCGAGGCCGGCGACCCCGACGTCCGGCCTGAGTGGGCAGGTCTTGGGGCTGAAAGCGGGGGCGCTTTGGAAGCAGTTCTCGAGGTGGAGGGAAAGGATTCTTCTCTACCGTTTGGAGACCCAGTGCTGTCCCGGCCGGTGGGAGCGGCAGCACTGACGGGGTCTAACGGCAGGTAGGGGCTCCGGGCTCGGTATTTCCCCCGCGCTTCGCCCATGTGGGGCCGAGCCTCGGAATCTGCAGCCAGGTGGCCGCGTGACTCTGAGCAGAGCTCCCTCCCAGCCTTCGTCTTCTCCCCCGAAAGCAATCATACCTGGCCTTCCCACCTCACAGGGCCCTTAGCGTGGGTCGCGAATGCAGGTGTCTGCCCACTGGTCCGAAGGTCAGTTAGCGAGGCTCAGGCCAGCCCCGCTGGGGGTAGTAACTTGGGAAGAGCTGCTTCAGGCCGGCAGTTTGCCCCTGGGAGAATTCCAGCATGACATCTGCAGCCCTGTGGTTCCCGAAAGGACTGCTCTCACACCGAAGAAGAAGACGTTCGTGGGACTGAGTCCCACCCAAGTGTAGAGAAACCAAAAATGAAATAAAAAAATCAGACTTTTTTTTTTTTGGCCACTAGTCCTCAGCATTGGTTTTTGGAACGTATTTCTGGCTTCCTCTTCTGGGCTTTCCTGTAAAATTGTCAGGCGATAGGATGTTACCGTGTATTCTACTAAAGCGGCATTGTAGAAAGCCTTGTTAAAGTATTTGCCATCATTCCTTTATTATTACTCCTTAGTTGCCTCCAAGACAGACTGGAGAGGTGTTCGGGAGAAAGTAGATAGAGTCTCCCACTTTTTTCTAGGGAAGTCAGCCTTGCATTTGCATTTAGTGTATACTAAATACTGTATATTTCCATATAGCCCGGGAAACCGTAGCATACACTCATTTTAAAAGAAATAAAACCTCACAAAAGTTTTGTTTTCTCCCTTTGCCTGAACTGAAATAGCACATCCAGTTCTTGTTCTTTTTTCCTAGAAGCTGAACGCTGCACTTGGTGGTTTCTTTTTGTGGTCTCTTCCAGCTCTATACCCCACAAAGTTTGTATTTGCAAAACGAGACCATGTGGGCCTCCTTTTTGTAGTCTCCCGCCTGAGTCATTTTCCCTAACAGATCTTTAGCCCAGCCTGGGATGTGATTCTTTGTACCGGAGTTGAAGGTACCTAGGAGAAAACGTTACACTTGCTTTCCGAGACTCAGGGAATCGTTGCTGTGTCTACAGAGTGATTGGCTCCACTCGGAGTCCCTGACTCTCCTGAAACATAAAGGGACTTAAGTGTGTCAAGGTCAGCAATTTGGCAAGAAAAGTATGTTTCACGTTAGACGGTGACACAATGAAATGCCTTAAAGGTTGATACATTAGATACTTATTTTGCAAATTCACCCAAATTATCAGACAGGGAAGAGAGGAATTTGTTGAGTTTCTGCGTAGGTTTTTGAGTAAATATAGAATTATATCCTTCAAGGTTTGAAAAATGCTAAAATTTTTTTACTACTTCCAAGAAAAAGAGGAAGCAGACTGGCTATAGTAAATAATATCTCTGTGATATTGCACTCAATCAGACTGTGGCCAGACGATTTCTAGATCTCTGATGCTTGGCACTGTTAAAAGAACATTCCTAAAATTTCACTGTTGATATTTATTGCACAGAAACCAAGTGATTGTTAAAAATTATTCCCTACCCATACACATTTTTTTTTTAACCCCCTTCGGTAAACCTGAGCTTAGCAGTTACCAAAGTTCCCTCCGGTTTGGTATATCTTGGAGACTCTGAGAAGTTGGAAAAATTCTTAAACTATAATGATAATCAGGCTGGCTGGACCACTCCCTTTATGGTTAAGTCGTAGAGTATCAGAAGGCTGGCGGGGACCTCACAAACATTCTTTTAGGGATGAGGGTCCTACAGACAGCCTCACCATGCAGCTCTGGTCTTCTGACCTCAGGAACTTTTCTTTCCACAACCAACTTTCCTCTGTTCCAGTGCATGGAAATAAGACTGGCTTATAAACCGTGACTTACTTGATTAATTTATTCATCCATAGGCACTCAACAATGCTCTCCAAGTAGGTATAGAAAATGCTTGCAGTTTGGGGAACTCACTGTTCTCCGGAGGAAATATCCTGATGGTTATTCCTTGAAGCGTGCATACATGGAGACTTGTGGAGCAGCTGCATAGCTTTTGCATAACCAGTGATGCACTGTGGTTGATGAGGAGTGTGAGGATGAGGGCCATGTTGCAGCCCTTCCTCTGTGCCCCCCCGAGAACTTCACTGACTTGATTTCATGGAGTACTTCACTTGATTTCAACTCTGTGTTTGTTGTCTTTCTTCCTCACTAGAGCTCCTTGGGGGTAGTCAGGACTGGATTTTTCTTCTTCACATCTCTCAACCCTTTGTGCAATTACCAGCACAGGGTAGGCTTTTATACATTTGAATCAATGAAAACGTTTTTTTTGGAACCATGCATGTGGCCAAATATTTTCGCTGGCATTCAAGAGATGAGATTTGCCATTGAAGTTTTTCTGTCTAATGGCTGGGCGGTGAGTGTTCCATAAAGCTCAGATTGGTAAGAAAATACGAATCCATCATGGGTTGCAAGGTGTCCCTTGACAGTAAGCTCTGGCTGTCTCACTAGTGACTAATGATTCTTGCTATAGCAAGAAAATCTAATCTGGAGGAGAGGTAGCCGAACAGCAGAAAACAAATGTGGAAGTTTGGAAATGGTTAGCAGTTTTCTAACAGCCTGGATTCTGGGGTGATTCAGAAGATTTTCAGTCATATGATGAGGCTGTTCTTGCATGGAAAGGCTTCACGACTTTTCGGAAGAAACTGCACAAAATGTATATCTCTCCAGGAAGGGGACAGGCTAAGCTTTATGATCGCAGGTGAGATTGAGAGTAATTTATGTAAAACTATTATATTCATATAGAATGGTAAAAAGAGCAATGGATCCTTTTTACCCCAAATTCAGGAAAAGGGCTAAGTCTGAGAAAAGGCCAGAGGGACTTAGGAGTGGGAGGGAACACAGAGTTCTGGAAAAAGAAAATATGACTTAGCAGAACTTAAAACAACATCTGGGAGGGTATAGTTAGTCATGGAAAAATTGGCAGCCATGATTGTGCATTTTATGAAAATAATTATGTACTAGTTCAAAAGTTAGCGTTTACACTGAAATTAAATAGTCGAAAGCCTGTACGATGAACTCTATTATCCTCGCCATGCAAAAATACTTCTATTAGCTGTCTAAAATCATTTACAGGAAGCTTTACCAAGTACGTTATCGCACAGCACCAATATTTTCAAAGCATAATTTTAGAGAAATAACTTCCAGTTCAAACCTTACACAGGATTAGTATTTTCAGCACAAAAATATCTTTATAAACCCAAGGCTTATCAAACAGCCTGTCAACCTCCATTTCATGAGCAGTAAATGTTATTTTTATTCTGTACGTACAATGTTGATAAACTAGATACATCCTAAACACAAGTCGTGGATATTGTTTTAGCAACAAAAAGTCATTTAAAATGAAAACCTTTAACGTATATTCTCATTAATATAGCACATATACTTTTAAAGTTTGTACATGGTATCATTTTATGTAAGCATCCCTTAATTCCCAATTTCTATAGCTCCTTATGCTTGACATATGCAGTAACTCGATGAACAGAAATCCATTCATTCAATAAATACTTGACTATCTTCCTGATGCTGGGTTCTCCCTAGACCTTGGATATACAGAATAAAACAAGGAGTCTCTTTCCAATTAAATATATGAGCACTCCTACTTACTGTCCTGGTTTTAATTGTTTGAATGACTTCCTGTCAGCATTTTGGATTGGATATAAAACAATCTTAATGTTATTTACTAATAAATGTTCTTCCATGCCAAAAAAATTTATAAGGTTAGGCATGTCATGGTCAATCCATCGAACAGGTGTCTTCAACTCAGAAAATTATCTGTAGCCTTAAAATCCATGTACTTTATCAGTTTGAAAGTATGGATGAACTTTCAAAATTTTGCACGTGGAAAAAAAGTCAATATCCCAATATACAGAGCCATGTCTATAAACAGGCAAAAGATAGCTAAGTATGGGATTCCTCAGATGAAGAGTTAAAAAAAAAATTGGTGAAATAACTAGTTTAAAAGTACTCGCATCTGGAGGCCTTGTTCTTTTTTAGATAATTTATTTGTTGACATTTTATAAAATAGCATAGTTTACAGATGCTGTAACATATTAGCTTGCAATCCATCCAGTCACTTGCCGCCTTTAATGGATGATACTCCATCCTGTTACAGCAATGCCTCTTTCACACAGAGCTTGCAAGCTGGAAAGTAATTGCTGAATAAGCAAAGTTTTCTGCACATTGGAAGCATGGTTATAGCATTCGGCTAGTTGTACTTGCCAACCTAAACCACTACCCTCTGCTACTGTATTGCAGCAACTCGAAGTTCTAAATCAGCTACACACCAACCACAAAATGACTCCTCTCCCCTGTCATAAGGACCATAACAGGACATAGACTATAGAGGGAGCTTGTGGTACCATGACAGGACTGGGTTTTCAGGATTTGGTAAACTTTATAGACAGCTGTTAAATTGACCAAATCAAAAGGATGGGCCTTAAACCTGGCCCTTATTTTTAAAAATAGGTTTTGTCTTACATCTCCTATCCTTTATGGATTTGTCAACCCAGATCTTCCCGTATACAGGCTAATAAATATGTACTGAAGGATTACTGTGTGTAAGGCAACGTACTAGGAACGTTATGAGTCCTTTTTTTTTTTTTTTTTTCTGTTTATTTATTTTAGAGAGTGAAAGGGCGGGAGCAGGGGAGGAGCAGAGAGAGAGAGAGAGATCCAGAATCCAAAGCAAGCTCTAGGGTCTGAGCTGTCAGCACAGAGCCAGACAGGGGGCTTGAACCCATGAATGTGAGAACATGACCTGAGCTGAAGTCAGACGCTTAACCGACTGGGCCACCCAGGCACCCCATGAGTACTTTTTCTAGAATATCTTGCAAGCTAGTCAGAGAGCTGAAGCAAATGTGTAAGCTTCCACAGGAGAAGGCGGGGGGTAAGTGAAATGCGACACGTCGCCATGTCTCTCACTAGTAGATTGAGAGCTCTGTGCCAGCAGAGTCTGCTTTATCTTTACTGGCATCCCTAGTGCCTGGTGTAGTGCCTGGCACGTAGTGTGTCCTCCACACCCATAAAGCTTTGTTTAAAGATATAGGAGATATTTGGGACTTCGAGGAGACAGTTCACTGTTGTTGTTGTCTTTTTTTAAGTTTCTTTATTTATTTTGAGACAGAGAGAAAGGGTGAGGGAGGGACATGGAGAGGGAGAGAGAGAATCCCAAGCAGTCTCTGTGCTGTTTGCGTATAGAGGGGTTGAACTTGCAAACCATGAGATCGTGAAATGAGCCAAGATCAAAAGTCAAACGTTTAACCTGCTGAGCCCGCAGGTGTCCTGAGAGAATTCACTTTTCACTGGGATGATGAGAGAAGGTTCCCTGGAGGAAAGCATTATCTGAGCTGGATCCCAGGGGAATGGGTAAGGGGGGGATGGGTAAGGGGGAAAAGGGTGAGCCAAGGGCTGAGGCCTTTGTGAGCAGAGTGGGGGCCACACACACCGGGTCTGGAGATCCTGCAGGTGACAAGTGTTGCCAAAAGCTAGAACATTGGGTCATGGGCAGCTCTGGGGGCTCCACTAAGAAGTCTGGACTTGGTTCAGCAGACGTTACCTTAAGAGGCTTACTCTTCTGGTCGTGGAATGTCAGAAGAATTGAGTCAAGGGGCATAGCAGGAATCTAACCCCCTAACCCAAATGGTGGCTGAGAAATGGAAAGGAAGGACAGCTGTAGGAAACTGTATGAAGGAAGAAGCTGCAGGACTCAGTGACTGATTGTGGGTGCGGGCAGGAAGGAGAGAGAAGAGTAAGGTCTTGGGGCAGAGAAAAATGGCGGCACAGGTCAAGATGGAGCCTGGAATGGAAGGTTGGCAGCTCAGAAGCTGTGAATTTACACATGTTGAAGGGGAGGGGCAGTGGACATCTAGGAAGAGTGCCCAGCACAAAGAGTTGGGAGCGGGGCACTAAGGCTTGCGAAGAGATTGAGGGTAGAGCTAGAAATTGGGAGACATTTGCCTAGAGGTTTGGTCAAAGATGTAAAAGTGGACAAGGTCTCCAAAGGAGGGTCTTTAGTGACAGTAAATCCCTTAGCAAGCACTAACCACCTGCTCAGCCTGGCTCAAATCAAAGGGGCATTTACAAGTTTATGAGTCTGGGAAGCTCATAGCCCAGTGGAAGGGTTACAGAACCAGGGCCTCTGAGACTGGGTTTCTCTCTTGCTCTTGCCTGCTCTTTCTCCCATTGAAGCTGGTCTCCATTTGTGTCTGCACATGGACTCTACGTGGTAGGGCCTGGTTACTGCCAACAGTGTAGAGCAACATTCTCTCAGCTCTATCACACCAGGGTCCAGCCATCATTCTGGGGAAGGACTTTGTCCCTATTTGGGGCATTTGTTCACTCCTTGGCCAGTCACCATTGCCAGAGGAATATTAGGCCTGGCCATGTGTCCACTCCTGGGGTCAGGGAGTGGGTCTCCTCTACTAGAAAGAACAGGTCAATAAAGTTAGCCGTCAGACAGAAACAATCGCTACCAGTGGGTCTAGAACTGAGGCTGGGACATGACTGGAGGAGGAAGATGACCTAGGGAAGAAAGTAGAAGAGAGTCCGGAGAGATGGGGGAGGACAGATGGGACCCCAACACTGAAGGAGAAGAGTTTTAATAAGAAAGAAGGGGCCAGGGCACCTGGGTGGCTCAGTTGGTTAAGCATCTGACTCTTGATTTTGGCTCAAGTCATGATCTCACAGTTTGTGAGTTTGAGCCCCCCTCCAGCACTGTGATGACAATGCAGAGCCTTCTTGGGATTCTCTCTCTCTCTCCGTCTCTCTCTGCCCCTCTCTCAAATAAATGCGCTCTCTCTCTCTCTTTCTCTCTCTCTCTCAAAATAAATAAACTTATAAAAAATTTTTTTAATTAAAAAAAAAAAAGGAAGGGACCATGGCAGCTAACAGTGAGCAGAAAACCAGTTATGTATGTAATTTTAATGGGTACTAAAAAACACCCCAACTCCTAAAATTAACTTGGCTACCCATCTTGTCAAGTTTCTTATTTCTTTGGGTTAAAACTAGAAAGATCTACACGGCTGAATAGGGGAGAGACACATTAGGTTTTCTTAGTCATTCAGATCAATTCAATAAACTTTTATTAACCCCTTTCCCCTATGTGGTAGGCGTGATGTCAGGTGCTGGGGACACAAAAAGAAAGATGTATTCTTGCTCTGAAGATTCTGAGACGAAGGACAACCTGAAATTTACAATAAAGCACAGGAAGTGCTATGTTCCTTAATCCCATGAATGTTTATGGAGCAGCTACTATGGACTTGACTAGTGCTGGGTACTTGGGGGAGGTCCCGTCTTCTGCCTGGTCAGTGGCCAGAATCCCGATCTCACCCTCCTACCACAGTTAATGCCCTGTACTGAAGTTAGTTGTGAGGTCATTCTCTTCTGCTCTGGTCTAAGCATCATGCAGGCAGGAACGTGTCTGCCTTGTTCCTGCACTGAAGGCCAGTAGCTTAGATGCTAGTATCACATATTTGCCAAATGAGAGAATAATAAACTATACATAGCCCTGACATGATGTCATTTTCGAGAATCCAGGAAACATGCAAAATAACTTTGTTCTCTCTACATTTTCTTTCTTATTAGCTGATATCATGCCGCCAGTGGAAAAGCGAATGGTCATTTGGAAGCATTCAGCAGCCCTCAGTAGCTGTCCATTTCTATTATTTGTGGCGAGTAAAAATCACCAGAAAATACTATTCTAGCATTCTCTAGGTATTAGCTTATTTAATCCTCACAACAACCCTGTGAGATGTAGGTAGAATTTTATACACGTGAGTTAACCCAAAGCCCAGAGAGGTTAAGTAACTCACTCAGGGTTACCCAGCTGGCAGGTGGCGAGAGCTGGGATTTGACCGTAGGCAGTTAGCTCCGGGGTGCACCTCCGCACCCACTATACCAGGCCACCTCTCCACAGGGGCAGCGTTAAGGTGCGCACCTTCCCTGCTGCACATCCCTTTTCCTTTTTCCCAGTGTTTCCTGCCCTTGTGCAGCTGGCCCTCTCTGAGGTTCCTGGCTTTGAAATACGGGGAATTTCCAATAGAAAACCATGGCAAAACCAGGCCTTAGTTGAGAATAAAGGGCTCCTTCTTTTGCTTTGTTTCCACCTCATTTAGTCCTTAATATTTTTTGACATCCAGATTTTTTTTTTTCTCTCCGGAGTGGGGAAAAAAAAGGAGACCCTAGCCTGAAGATGTCTTTTCCCCCCGCTGACAACATGAAACAAAAGCTCTTCCCTGTTTCTGTTTTTCATTAAGAAATAGGGGTCATGATGATAATTAACAAACCAGAGTTTAGGTTAGGAAGGCCCTTCTGACGTACTTCTTGCTCATGCCATAACTGAGCTGATGAGCTAGTTGAATCTAGAAATCACCTCCACCTATCGATCCACCTTCCACATGCCTTTTCTAACATGTGAATTCTCGCCCTATTTGATACACATGTTCAGGCTTGAGATGGAACTTGTCGTAGAATCACTTATATTTCTACTGGTCTATGTGTACGCTGATTTCTCCTTATTGGAGAGCCCAGAGGGGATGCTCAGGCAGGTAAGCTCCCTCCTTTGGGATGCAGAAGCCATTTCCACCTCCGTGGCCCCTCACTTGCCCATACCTTCTGCCTCCTGCTAACCCCTGAGCTTGCCTCTGGAAACAAGCGAAGTGGCCCCAGTGCCGGGGTGACAGAGGCCTTTCTTAGCTGAACAGCTACGATCTTTTTGCCTTTCCTATGTGGTCATTTCCACGTCACCTTTAAAGCATCTTAGAAAAATGTTGATGGTATCTGAGATGGTATCTTCTCCCCCCTCCCACTGGAAACATTTTTATCATTTGGCAGTCAGGTTCCAATAATCATTAAGGGCGTCCACGAGGCAACACCCCCTGGGGGCAGCAGGAGCTGAGTGAGACAGTGTGTGCGATGTTAAGGGGCTACGGGGAAAGATAGGGAGAAATCTGTGTTTGTAATAGGGAGGAGTTTGGGTCTGACTCTCTGACATGAACCACAGGTTCCCACCAGCTGCCTCCGAATCTCCAAGAGGTACTTCGGGGTATGTGAACACTTAGTCCCCATACCCGAGGAAGTCACTTTGCCTCTTTTTATGTGGGGCAGAAAGGTTGTGTTGTAACAGGGGATATTACTCTGATGCTATCAGGCAGTACTCACAGACTCTGATTCCCGGTAGCTGTTTAACCCAGTGGGGCAAGGATGGTTACTGCACTCACGCCGTGATGGGTACCAAGAACATCAGGTGTGTGAGAGATGCCATTCCGTGGGTCTTTCACAGAGAGTTCCACCCACCCTGAGGTACCCAAGAGAGCTGCTCCCTACAGCGCAGCCTCAGCTCTCACTGCCACGCTATTTCCTGATAGTATCTGGTGCCTCTCCAGATAGCCTCCACTTCTCTCTGCCTCTGCTTTGATCTCTAACCTCGGTAAGCTGGATCTGACATCGGCTCCATAAAAATCTGGTCCTGGACCTCTGACCAGGAACTTTGTGTCGCTAAAGAAGTGTGCATGCAGGCTCCTTGCTTCCTTCTGTGCCTGTGACCTGTTGGGCAGGGCACTAATTCTTTAAGTCAGCATTTCAAAGAGAAAATTAAGAACAAGTTAAGCCTTTAGTTCAAAAAGTTCAGTTAATCCTAGAGCGAAGCACACTGGGTTTTGAGGCCATGTGAAATAGCCAAGCCTTAAAGTCAACAGTGGTCATGGAAAAGTCACACACAGTCCTTCCACTAAGAGGGAGAAATTTATATGGTGAGCGTGTGTGTATGCGCGTGCATGTGTGTGCACAAGCTGTTTGATTTCTCAGGGTTTTCCTTTTCCTATCTGTAAAATGGGCACAATGAATCAGTGGTCCAGATGTCCTATCCTCTGTTTTGCTATCTTAGAGACGGATGTGTGGACCAGAGCTTTTCTTCCTGGCTGCTACATGCTTGTTGTATCAAATAGTTACTATTTCCAATTTTTAAAAAAAGTTTTAAATTGACATTTGTCTTCTTCTAAGGATTATATAGTTTATAGTTTCTGTGAACATACCTCCTAAACTGACTTGGTTCAAAGCATCCAGTGGTTCCAGACAAACTGGTTGTGCGAGCTGGAGACCAAACTGGAATTCACTTAGATATTAGGGGCCATTTACTTGTGAGTCTGCTTATTTTATCTCAGCATTGGCACATGCAGTATTATAGTTATCACGGTCTCAGCAATACCCATGATTTACTGAGGTCCAGACATGCAGTGGTGCACAATGGGTGCACAGCTCTCGGCGCAGATAAACCTAACCAGGTACACCGGTAGGACACATCACTCAGAGGGGGGAGGCTTGCTGGCAGCTGATTGCATGACAAGGTCTGCACCTGTTCCTTAGTGCCCATCTCTTTCCAAGGTCAGCGGGAGGTGCTGTTCCGGGAGGAAGAGAACTTGAGAGGGAACGGCTCAGAAGGTGAAGCACAGAGCATTTTCTGCGACTCTCCTACGTGCCTGTAAGACTCTTCTGCGAAAACTCACTGGGTTCTCCCTTCACCTAAAAGCTCCTGAAACCTCCATTCTTCAAAGTCTTCTTCATCAAGAAGGGATGTTCACAGAAACTATAATCCTTAGAAGAAGGTAAGTGCCAATTTAAAACGTTTTTTCACAATTGGAAAAGGTAAAAGCATGTAGTAGCCATCGAAAAATGCTCTGGTCCACACGTCCGTCTCTAAGATAGCAAAACAGAGAATAGGACATCTGGACCACTGATTCATTGTGCCCATTTTACAGATAGGAAAAGGAAAACCCTGAGAAATCAAACGGCTTGTGTGCGTGCACGGGCATGCACACACACACACACACACACACATACACACACACACCATATAAATTTCTCTCTCTTAGTGGAAGGAGTATGTGCGACTTTTCCATGACCGCTTTTGATTTTAAGACTTGGCTATTTCACCTGGCCTCAAAACCCTGGACAAGCTGGTGGTCTCTCCCCAATACCCACCTCTGAACACTCCCCTCTTTGCGAAGCACCATCTAAATGAGGAGGTTTTCATTTGCCCGAACACTTCATAAATAAGTAATTGTTTGGCTCGTATTGATGAACTTTTGCATCTAGATCATCAAGATTTAGTCACAATAACCATGTACTGGGATGATCTAATTTACGTCTGATGAAAATCCTGGAGAGCAGGTGCTGTAATTTCCCCTGTGAGAAAACTGAAGCGTAGCAAGGCTAAAGTAACCTGGTCAAGATCACACACTGGGACGAGGCCGAGCTCACTCTCAAACCAGGTTGTGCAGCTCCAGAGCATGTACAGTTGAGCACGACCCAGCCTGCTAGCACCTCATCCTGGGCCCTCACTCTGCGCCCGCTCAGGGCCAGGTGCTGCGGGGAACCGGGGAGAGCAAGATGTTCCCCTGTCCTCACGGGGGCCCAGGGAGGTGAAGGCATCAGTGTGTGCTATAACATGGGAGATGCCGTGCTAGGTCCGTGACCCAGGAAGGACAAAAAGTGCTGCAGCAGCCTAAGAAAGGAGTCCTGAGTTCTCCCCGGGGAACTATTTTATCTTTTCAGTCTCACCTGGCTAACTTGAATTTTTTGTGTATTAAAAGGATGACTCAGACTTTGTAAACTGGGAGAAAGTACCTATACAACAAAACAAAACAAAATAGAAAAAAAAAAAAAAGACTTTATGGCTTTAAATAAAACCCCTTGTTTGCCTCCCCTGGTGAGTGGCAGGTAGTCTGGGACGCCCTTCTGTTTATTCTGTTTGCCTTTTTCTTGTATTGTCTGTTCTGCCCGACCGTGAAATTCAGCTTCCTTCAGCAGCTAACTTCATTGCCTTGCAAGGCATTAACCTTGATAGAAAATTTTCTAATTAACGCCGAGGAGGAAGGGCAGGCTCTGAAGCCTTTCCTGCCCTCCCATACCTGTTCAACGACTCCGGCAGCTTTCTTCGGCAAGCCAGAGAAGCAAACAAACGGAAAATCCAGCCCGTCGTCAAGTTTATCCCAAAACGGTTGTTGGATTAATGTATGAGGTGGACTTGACTGCTCCAGCCAGTGATGGTAGTGACACTGTTTTGAGCTTATAGACAAAGCCTAAACCTTCAGCGATGTCTCCAGGTGTTGAAAGTAACAAAACCCCTTAGGGAAGTGTCATGATTAAAATACCACTTAGGAATGGGCCTGAGCGGACTTTTTTTTCCTTGACAAATTCACTGAGAATGAGGCAGCAGGAAGCCATGGGTGGGGAGGGGGTGAGCAGATCTACCCTGGGTCAGAACAGAGGAGAGGTGCTTCCTGGGCAATCGGGCTGAGCTCCAGGCTGCAAGTCTGGGTGAGGGTGAAGGGTAAGGAAGTCCCCCACCCTAAGCAGGCTTCCAGCAGCCCTTATTCTTTCTGGAAAACATAAACAGATTGAGGGCTCTGTACAAATTGCTACATGATACCCAACATCCTGTGTCTGAGTAAATGGACATGGCTAGCTCAGGCCTTGATTGTGCTTCAAAATTTAACCTCTCAGGGTGCCTGGGTAGCTCAGTCAGTTAAGCGTCCAGCACCCAACTTCGGCTCAGGTCATGATCTTACAGCTCCCGCGTTTGAGCCCGGAGTCCGTTTCTGTGCTGCACATTCAGAGTCTGGAGCCTGCTTTGGCTTCTGTGTCTCACTCTCTCTCTCTCTGCCCCTCTCCTGCTTGTGCTCTGTCTCTCAAAAATAAGTTAACATTAAAAAAAATTAAAATAAAATTTAACTTCTCAAGGCAAACAGATATGTAGGGAAGCAGAGATTCTATACCAAGGATGTTCGGGTTTGGGCATGACTTATTCTCTCTTAGGAAACAGAAACATATCTTCACTTTGAAGGTAACAACAGTACTGTCCCAGGACAGCATAATACCAGGAGAAACAAATATCTTAAATAACAAATAGACTCTTCATTTCCCCTTATCGGTCCAGAGGAACACATTAAAAAAAAAAAAAAAAAAGATTTGCAATGTAAGAAGTCTTGTCCAGACGTATTTCCCCCCTAAATATTAATAAATCAAAAAGTAAATTATGGTACTAGACTATTTAAATTAGGTATATTTTTGCAAGGCATTAATATAAAAGGAAGAAATTAGAGTCAGATATACTGGGCTCTACTCCCTTCCTTCTTCCAGAAGGAAAGAAGGACTGTGAGGCCTCCCCAGCCCCACGGGACCGTTCGAACTTCTTCAGGCCTCAGCAGAGCAGTGCAGGGTCCCGTCTTGTCTGTCTGGTGGCTCCAGGGAATTTCCTCAGCTGCTTTCCTGCCTGAACTTCTTTCCTTTTTTTACTCATTTAAAAAAAATTAAGGCTTTATTTTTTTTTAAGAGCAGTTTTAGGTTGACAGCAAAATTGAGCAGAAAGTACAGAGATTTCCCATATGCCCCGAGGCCCCCACACATGCACAGCCTCCCCCATTGCGAACATCCCCACCAGAGTGGTACGTTTCTTACAACAGGTGAACCCACACTGACACATCGTTATCACCCAAAGTCCGCAGTGCACATTACGGTCCACTCATGCTGGTGTGCATTCTATAGGTTTGGATAACTGTGTAATGGCCTGAATCCATTATTATGGTGTCATACAGAGTATTTCACTGCCTTCAAAACCCTCTGTGTTCTACTCACAAAAATAGGGAATGTTTCATGCATTCGTGTGTCATTCTTGCAGGGGGGCCAAGCTAATCTTCTCTGTATGGTTATAGCTTTAGGACATGGGCGGCCGAAGAGGGCACTGAGCTTCTTATGAGGCAAAACCAAAAAGACTCTCCCTTGTTGAAAATCAGCCCTCAGTGCCTGGAGGGCTGCAGAGTTGGCTCAGGTCAGCTTTGTGTTGCCCTGACCGGTATTGCCACCCCTTTGCCCTGGTGGGGAAACCAATCTCCATCCTCTACGTGAATCTGTGGAGGACTCAGGTCCCTGGAAGCAATTTCTGGGTTTGGAATTGCATGGATTCACCAGTCTTCCTATGCTGAGGGCAGGTTCATTGCTTTTCTAATAAAATGTTCATAGCTCTGGTTCCAGGCAGAGAATTGGCACACAGTAAGTGTTTGTTGAGTTCAACTGAATAAACTAGAATTCAGGGGAGAAATATCATTGTTCTTTATAGTAATATCTCTATTAATGAAGCAGGTGTGTCCCTAGTGCATGTGTAATTGCCATTAATGTGTCCGGCAGAGCCAGGAATAGCAGAGGAAGTGGGAGTTTCGGTTTCTCTCTGACCACATCCTTCCAGGACATTCCCCCTTCCCTCTCCTCCAGATAGAGTGGATGGTATTGCTCTGGCTCATGTGAAGGGTTGAGGGGTTTCTATTCATCTGCAGTGCTTAGAGTAGTGCCTGGCACACTGCAAGTGTTCAGTGATTTTCTGTGGAATCAACGAATAAACCATGGTTCCGCACCCCAGCAATGGGAGGGCCTTGGGAAGCTGCAGCCTGGGCAGTGCTTTTGCAGTTTTGGAATTAGACCCATGAGAGTCCAGACACACAGCTATCCACCCTCTGCCAGAGCTGGGGCTGATTCTATCCTGTTTGGCTCCTTAGCTGCTGCTTTCAATCTCCATTCTTCTAGACGAGCTTTATTAGAATGAGTTGTATCTACAGGAAGCGAGTTCTGTTTACCTTCTGAATCTTCTACTTTGCAATCCAACCATGCATTATGATTCTTTAATACTCCCTTGGAGTTCATGCTTCCTGGATTTCAGCCCAGTCTCATGGCCATCTTCTTCACTTTCCTAAAAGTGCTTTAATATATTTGATAATATATTTGATAAAATATATATGATATTTGTTGTCACGGATGAGCAGGAAAAAGTCCTTTGTGCCACCTAATCCTCTTTAATCAGTGGCCTACAGCAATACTTTCAAGCTCTCCTTTCCCCACCCCATCCCACCCACCACCATATTTGTAGCCTATTCACCGCCCCATTGTTGATTTCTGAATAGTGTATTTCCCATTAGATTAGAAATTGGTCCTTCTCTGTCCAGCCCTGTATGGTAGGGGTGTACATTTCCCAGGCTCCCGTTTAGCTTCTTAGCATAGTCATTGGGAAGAAGTGGTAGGAGACTGATGGGCAACAGGAAGGGAGAAGCCAGGGTATCTCTCTCCATCTCTAGCCCCCACTTTGGTCAGCACGCCCCCTGTCAGCTGCACCTCCTCTGTGGACCCAGCATGGCAGTTCTATCCCTGGGATCTGGTAGCACTACCTATTGTGCCTCCATCCCTAGGGATAGTGGCAGATGTTTGCTCGTGTTCTTCTTGAGATTGCTTCCCTGTGTCCTCTTTGGTTTCTTAGCTCTTCCATGATCTCTGTAACCAATTCCATGTATTAAAAAAAAAATGTTTATTTACTTTTGAGACCGAGAGAGAGAGAGAGGGAGAGAGAGAGAGAGGACCATGTGGGTGGGGGGAAGGGCAGAGAGAGGGGGAGACAGAGGATCCAAAGTGGGATCTGTGGTGACAGCAGAGAGTGTGACACGGGGCTCAAACTCATGAACCGTGAGATCCTGACCTGAGCCGAAGTCGGACGCTTAACCGACTGAGCCACCCAGGTGCCCCATGTAACCAATTCCCTGTATTAAATCCAGTCTGGTTTGAGACACCTAGAGTGGTGTCTGGTTTTTGACTAGACTCTAATAGATACAGCATGCAAATAAATACTACTGCTGACTTCATGTGAACTCCTCACTTTTCTTCTGACTCCTCTGTAGACTGAAGCACTTACCTCACAAGGTGTTGTCATAATAAGTTGTTTGTGGAAGATCTCTGAGATCCTGGAGTGGCTGGTAAATTATAAGCAAGTGCAATATGTCATTAATTAGCTTTCATCCAAATACTCTGTGCATGCTAAAGAAGGCTTAATTTCTATTCTTTTTGGAGGGACTATTTGAAAAGTCCCTGGTTGAAGAGGCTGCAGCACTCCCTTGACAGTGCTTTGGCTTGGCTTCTAAGCCTGGAGGCAGTTGTGGTACCTGACTTGTCACTCACTCAGTGCTGGGTCACCTTGCACCTGTCCCAAAGCCATTCATCCTCTCAACTTTGGGTTCCAGTGGGCACCCAAACCTATATTTAGGGTAGCTGTCCCCAGGGACCTGGCAAATGACTCAGGGCTGCAGGTTTGGGTGGAGCATGGCTTTGAGGGCTGGATACACCTGGATTTGAATCCCAGCTTTGCATCTCCTGAGATGTGTAAGTTTGGAAAAATTACTTCACTTCTTTAAACCTCAATTTTTTGTTTAATGTCAAATGAAGAGAAGAAAGTTTCATATCAGGCTTTACATTAGATGGTTGCCTCAAAGAAAAAGATCTATCTTAAGGCCCCAACCAGAGTTTACAAATATTAAGACTTGGCTACTGAGAGTTGGATCTTCTCCCTTCCCATCAACACAGTATGTAAAGTAATACATGTTCTGTATGGTCTGTGGAGAATCCCAAACCCGCCCCTGTCCAAATCCAGATAGGCTCAGAAGTAACCTAGAACCTAAGACTTCTTATTTTTATTTTTTATATTAAAATGTTTATTTACTTATTTTTGAGAGACAGAGAGTGCATGCAAGCAAGGGAGGGGCAGAGAGAAAGGGAGACAGAGAACCCCAAGCAGGCTCTGTCAGCACAGAGCCTGATGTGGGGTTCGAACTCGTGAACTGTGAGATCATGACCTGAGCCAAAATCAAGAGTCAGAGGCTTAACTGACTGAGCCACCCAGGTGCCCCAAACCTAAGACTTTTAAAAGAATACAATAATTATGTTTCTGATAAAACATCAGCCTCCTTAATTTATTTCTTGTCTGTGTTTATTCACCTTGCCTATTTATTAAACATGTTCGATTTCTTATTCTTTGCAAGTAGGATATGAAAAGGGAGAGATAAGGAATGCTTAACTTTGTATAGCTCTGATTTCACACCTGGTAAATATTGGATGGTGTTGACAGGAATCCAGGTCCTGAATGTCTGACCTTGAGGGACTAGGCAAGAGTCTTTCATTATGAGATGTAGTCTAAGCTCTGGCTTGACCAAACTCTAAGCTGGAGGGCATCACATTGGCATTATGCTTTTGTTTTGAGCTCCCTTGAAAGGAATTGATTTCTGCTGTTTGGGGGGAATGGGCAAAATATGCCACTAACTTAATTTTATTTAATAACTCTGTTAAATGGTTTTAGCTTTCACTATTTAAAAGGGAAAATGTAAGCCAGTCAACCCACATTATGATCTAAAAAGCAAACCCTGATGAATGGGAATGTGGAGGAGGAGGAATTCCACATCTCAAACTATCCTACTAAGTGCTGATTTGCATAGATTTGAACCGCCTGGCTGGGAAAGAAACTGGGGCACAGCTTTGTCAATGAGGTATCAGAGATCTAAAGACTGAGATGTTCTCAGATGAGGAACCTCAGAACCTTAACTCTCGTCAAAGAGGGACTTTTGCCATAGGAGGTGGTCAAGGGACTTTTGGGGCAGCTGAAAGAAGCCTTTCCCCTTCTTGCCCTTTGAGGAGTCGGGGGAAGGGTGGGCCAGGTGGTGTGAGGAATTGCTGGTCTGTCAGAATACATATTGCTTAAATAGCAGCAGAGTCAAAGTTCTTCTGACTCTGAAACAATTCAAAAAGTAGGGGCGCCTGGGTGGCGCAGTCGGTTAAGCGTCCCACTTCAGCCAGGTCACGATCTCACGGTCCGTGAGTTCGAGCCCCGCGTCGGGCTCTGGGCTGATGGCTCAGAGCCTGGAGCCTGTTTCCGATTCTGTGTCTCCCTCTCTCTCTGTCCCTCCCCCGTTCATGCTCTCTCTCTGTCCCAACAATAAATAAACGTTGAAAAAAAAATTTAAAAAAAACCAAAAAACAAAAAGCAGCATGTCTCTGGGGACTGGTCCTAAAGAAGCCCCCAACGAGAATACGAGGAAAGCCCAGGTAAAATCGCCCTTATGTAGGACAGATGTGATCAATGTGCTTAGCTTCTCTTTCCAGCTTTCTTGCCCAGCCTGCAGGTTTGCAAAGGAGCCTTTGGATAACATGTGTGGTCATATGTTCACTCTCATGGGCCTAAACCAGGCAGCACCCAATTGAGCCTTTTTCGTTCTGCAATCTCTCTATTAAGTACTCTGGATTCTTCTTACCTGATTCTACTGTTATTTTTCGAAAATTTAAATAACACTTATCTCTTTCTAAAATGCTACGTACATATTTTTAATTTTGTTAAATGATTGTCCACCCTCCAGGACTGTAATTTCCTTGAGAATAGATATCTTTGTGTGTTTTATTCGCCCACATATGTCCCCAGCACTTAGAACAGGGCTTGAAACATAGCAGATCTTCAATAAATATTTGTTGAATGCATGAGTGAATAAACCACAATCCTGGTTTCATATTTTCAGTATATCAGAAGGCTAATAATAGAGACTTACATTTAAAAAACATTCAAGAGTAAGTAAAAATTCAGCTCAGTATCTTTTCCCTCTCTATACCTATAGTCTACACAGCTGGTTGGACCTGTGTAGATTCCAAGTTGGATATCTTAGCCAGATTAGAACAGGATTCTTTGTGCTCACTGCTGGAGATTGTACTGGAAGGCAGTGGAATTTGGGGACACAGAGGGCTCTCAATAGGAGGGATACACTAGCTGGACTTAATGAATTTGCCACTTGAGTAAGTCGTATAGACCGGGAAACACAATTCATTTATGTGCTTCATTATGTAAATGAACTCCATGCTTAAAAATTCATAAGAGACTACTATCTCTAATCATAAATTCAATTAACTTACCAGGCTGGAAAAACAGAATTCAGGCAGACAAGATAATCAAGCCAAGCTTACTACATTGGTCTCTCCCATTGGAAAACTGTGCAGGAAGGCAATGATCAGCTTAGTAATGCTGGATTCAGAGCCAGGTATCTTAGTTCTAGAACTCAGATGTTGGAGCCCACACTCTGAGGGCTGATGTGTGTTTCTCCACAGCTGGGCACTCTGCACCCCCATTGGCCTCCATTCTACTTCCAGTCAAGACACCCTCGGGTCTCTTGGGATGGTGTGTGGATGGGCCAGCCAGATTCTGAAACTTCCCCTTTTCTGTGCTTCTGTAGGTGATTAACACATTCCATGAAATATGTTCATGCTTCAGTCAAGTCTTGGTCTGGCCTGGGAATCATTCCATCTCACTACTTCTTAGATTAAATATGCATGCAGATCATATTTTTTGAGTGTTTGCCCCATGCTGACCAATCCAAATGGTTCTTCTGCGACCCACTGGATGGTTTGACTCTTCAGAAGTTATCCATTTCTGTCGTTTCCAAATGTTTGGGATATCCCTCTATCTCCCCTATTCACTGTCTTTGCCTATGAAGTAAGCTCCAAATACTGATGGATCTGCCCTCCTGAGCAGCCTCTCCCCCAGAGAGCAAAGTGATGACTCTCTGAGCCAAACCTTCTGATCCCTGATCATTAGTTTCTTCCTATAAATCAGTAAGTTGTCTTTTGAGTGTATATGACCACCTCCAGTGAAGTGAACTCCCCTCTAGTGAGTTCAGCTTGTTCCTCTAGAGCTTGATCATTCCTGGCATATTGGAAAGTCACCACAGGATTGAGAGATGTGGCCTGAAGGAAGCTCACATTAGTGGCTGTCTCTGCATGGGTTCCCCCACCCATTCCCACACCACAGCCTCTCTCGCATAAATCCACCCACCTTTAGAGCCCCTAAGCCCCTGTGCAGCGGATCCGCCCTGTAGTTTGGGGCCCAGCCCATGACTTTTGGGAGGTGAAAAGCTGAATTAGCAAGATGACAGATAGAATGATCCAGAAAATCCTGTCCTTCTGGGAAGTCACTGGTCTCACACCAACTCTTGAGAAATGTGTCCCTATGGTCCCAGCCAAGAAACCTATTAAGTTCATGTTCTGAAACCTGTGAAGCTAAGGACCCCAAGCCCGGGGCCCCTCCATGGGCAGTGCCAGTGTGGGAGAGCCATTTTCACCACCCTTACGACAATGGGGCCACTGAGTAATGTTTAGAACAAAGCTTTGATGATGCAGAATAACTGACACACTCTCCACATTAATGAAAGTAAATTCAATTACATTAGTTATACTTTGCATGGTTTTGTTTATTAAAACTAGGAAATGGACAATACACTTTGGAAAAAAAACATTAAGCAAGGCTTGAAATAACAAGAGATTTCTTCAAATAATTCAGTTTATAATACCAGGGCTATCCAATAGAAATATAATCCACACCACAAATGTAATTTAAAATTTTCTAGTAGCGATATTAAAAAAGTAAAAACAATTTCCCTACCTACTTTTGTCATATCTTAGTAATAGAAAAACTATGAAAAAGGTAAAAAGAAACAGGTGAAATTAATTTCAAGAGTATGTTTTTCCAGTCCTGAGGAGAACGTGCCTCCTCCCGGTTGGGCAGATAAACCTTCATCCTAACATATGGAATCATGGACCCTAAGGCAAGACTTGTCTACATTCATCACCGACAGCGGGGGACATTCAGGACTGAATCTTGGCACAAAGAATGATTAACAGCTGTGGGGACCAGAAGTAGCAGGTGAAAAAGAGCCCGTAATCAAAGCTTCTGACTTCATTTGGAAAATGTGGTCCTAACTTAAAAGTGAGATTACTTTCCCTTATCACTGCTTTGCCAAATTAACTCCTTTGAGAAGAAAAGCCACGTTATTCTTTTTTTTTAATGTTTATTTTTAATGTGTATTTTTGAGAGAGAGCACGCGAGGGCACGTGAGTAGGGGAGGGGCGGAGAGAGGGACAGAGGATCCGAAACCCACTCCAAGCTGTCAGCAGAGCCCCCCGACGCGGGGCTCACTCGAACTCACCAACCACAAGATCGTGACCTGAGCCGAAGTCACTCAGCCGACTGAGCCACCCAGGCGCCCCCCACGCTATTCTTTTTATTGCAACTTGTCCGTAGGCTGCTGTAGGAATGACCGTACATAGTAAGACAAACTGGATCTCGATAATTGTGAGAGCAGCTTGCCTGCAGCTTGGCTGGCATTCATGGCCTTCCTTTTGATACAAGATCAAGCACTTACAAAGCACATGTTGTGGGACCGACAGGGTGTACTGGGCCCTGTAATGTATAAAGAAAAAAACTAAGCCCTTGTCATTTTGCCGAAGTTAGGCTTTTTTAGAAAACAATACAATATCTAATATAATGCTAATTATGTGGCATGCACACTACATGTAATAAAGGTTTTGAGGAGAGAAAAAAAATATGTTTCACTCAACCAATATATCCAAAACATTATCATTTCAATATGTAATCATATAAAAATTATTAATGAGATATTTTATATTCTGGTTTTTGGGAGTTTTGTTTTTTCTACCAAATCTTTGAAACTCAGTATAATTTATACTTCTAGAACATCTCCATTTAGACCAGCTGTATTGCAAGTTCTCAATAGCCACATGTGGCTGGTGGCTACTATGCTGGACAATATTAAGACCCTTCCATCCCACAAACTTTTTTTTTTTTTAATAATGTTCATTTATTTTGAAGGAGAGAGAGAGACAGAGCATGAGCAGCAGAGGGGCAGAGAGAGAGGGAGACACAGAATCTGAAACGGGCTCCAGGCTCCATGTTGTCGCACAGAGCCCGATGTAGGGCTTGAACCCATGGACCGTGAGATCATGACCTGAGCTGAAGTCAGATGCTCAACTGACTGAGCCACCCAGGCGCCCCCACAAACTTTCTGATTAATTGAGATTCCGTGGTTTTGAACTCAAAGAAGGCATTATTAATTTACCTTGACCTGGGCTTCCGGGCACAGATGACAAAGCTCATGTTAATAATGTGCTAAGGAGCTACACCCTGGGGTTGTCCCTGGAGTATTCCTGCTTCTGTTCTGTTTTGCAGATACAGCCAGAGTGATCCCTATAAAGTCTAAATTAGATACCATCACTTCTCTGCTCAGAAACTTTCCACGGCTTCCTAGCTCAGTCTTCTCATGGCTTACAAGGCCCCACACAGTAGAACCCCTGCCTACATTTCTGTCTCATTTCCTGCCATTCCTGCCTGTCCCTCATTTGCTCAGCCACACCATCTGTTGCTGTTGCTTGACCTTGCCAGCACACTCTTGCCCCAGGGACTTTGCACTCGCTCCTCCCCTTCTGCCCGGAACACTTTCCCCCCACAACTTCCCAGGGTTTACCCTGCACTTTCTGCACAAATGTCACTCATCAGAGGAGACTTCCCTGGCCATTCTATACACTTGCCCTTAAAGAGGGTTTCTCTTGAGGCCCCCTTCTTGTCATCCTGCATCCCCACCCGCTTACTACCTGCCTTATTGCTTTTCATGGCACTTGCTTATTTATTAGTTAATTTTCTGTCTTCCCCAGCCCCACCCTACTAAAATGTGAGTTCTATGAGGGCAGGGACTTTCTCTGTTTCTTTTGGAGGCACTGAAGCCCCAGCGGCAATAGTATCTGGCACATAGTAGGTGCTTAACAAACACTGGTGAGTAAAGGAAAGAATCCAACTTGGCAAGAAATGCTTATAGGAATCACAGGCTTTCATAACAATAATAGATATATATTTAAGATCCTTATTTGAGTTCAGTCTTGGAACTAAGCAAGAGTTCTCCTGGTGGTGAGTAACTCACCTCAACAGAAAGGCAACGGCCTCGGGACGCCTGGGTGGCTCGGTCGGTTGAGTGTCTGACTTCGGCTCAGGTCATGATCTCACGGTCCGTGAGTTCGAGCCCCGCGTCGGGCTCTGTGCTGACAGCTCAGAGCCTGGAGCCTGTTTCAGATTCTGTGTCTCCCTCTCTCTGTGACCCTCCCCCGTTCATGCTCTGTCTCTCTCTGTCTCAAGAATAAATTAAAAAAAAAACGTTAAAAAAAAAAAAATTAGGCAACGGCCTCTCATCCAGGTCACCCCATCCAGCTGGGGTCTCTCTCTCCATGACCTCCTTATTGCTCTTATCACTTCTCAGCTGTGACAGGCCTGGATTAGACACACTGTTTTTATTTGATGAACCATAAACTGACAGTCACCTAACGGTCCTAGATGTGCTGCTTTGCCAATGTTGCCTGCTTGCTTATAGCACCTCAAATTGCTTAAAACCAGATCAATAATCTCAGTCAAAGAATTCCTGTCCCATGAGTATCTGACTGCCCTTCTCTTCATCAGTATTTAGATACATTCCCATCAGGAGTGCAGGGTGGGGGGTGGGGGTAGGAAAGGCTCCATATGCGTTCTTTAGGTCTCTGGAATTCACAATTATTTTCCTGTCTGGGTTGGGTGTGCACAGATGCAGCCATCAGCGGCTCCTAGCTCCTTCGTGCCTCTCAGGCTCCTGCGTTTCCTTTGTTCTGCTTTGGAGCAGATCGAGGGAGCTGCCTCAGAACCCACCATTTAGTGGGATTTATAAAAAGCCCTCCTGCATTAACTCTGTATGGTTGTGTAGTATCTACCCTAATTAGTCTATATTCTCACAGGCTCCCCCGCCCTGGCCCCCAGGGCCTACGGCACAGAGCTGTGAAGTCACTGGTCAGGGGTGGAATGAGACCAGTGGCCATGGGATGGACGACGTCATCAGGATCCAACCTGAACGTCCCCCAAATGCGCCAAAGACATCGTGTTCTCACCGGGTGAACCGTGAGAACTGTAACCCACCGGGCCTCTGATGTGTTAGCTGTGAGATTGGACCAGTGTGAGCCCACAGAGGTCTGCACGCTTGGAACTACTCAGAGGGATCTTTAGGAAACACAGCCGCAAATGCTGCCACTCAACCCAGCTTCAGCGCGTGATGAAGCGTGTGCTCCAGGGAGGTGCGGAAGAGAGCGTCGTCTTCTTGATAAGCGTTCTTACTTTACAGTGACAGTGTAGAGTAAACGCACAGTGAATTCTCACTAGTTGTAGGACAAACCTAAAAAATCTTTTTATATAAGGACATAGAAAAATGTAATGGCCACAGGCCATGAGAAACAGCCTGTCAGGATTAAGCAAATTATTCAGAATTTATTTGAAGCTGTGAGAGCCATTCCTTTTTTGCACAGCTGAGTCATGGTGTAATTGTCAGACATTCTGTGAGCACACTGAGCAAATTTCTCCCTGCTATTCTCTATCCTATATGCTGTTTGTTTCTTTAATAGTAGTAATTATAGGGGCGCCTGGGTGGCTCAGTTGGTAAAGGCGTCTGACTTCAGCTTAGGTCATGATCTCGCGTTTTGCAAGTTCGAGCCCCCTGCCAGGCTCTGTGTCGACAGCTCAGGGCCTGGAGCCTGCTCCAGATTCTGTATCTCCCTCTCTCTCTGCCCCTCCCCTGCTCACACTCTGTCTCTCTCCCTCCCCCAAATAAATAAACATTAAAAAAAATTTTTTTTAAATCGTAGTAATTATACATTTATTTGTTTTTTTTGTTTTTGTTTCTTACCTGTATCCCTGACAAGACTATAAAGTCCACAAGGCAACAGAACATTATGTATTTTATTCACCAGTGTGTACCCAAGAACAAGTACCATACCTAGCCCCTGGAAGTTTTTAAAACTAATATTGACCACTAATAATATAAATTGAGTGAATAGATCAGTGTCAGTCTTTCAACAACATGTTTAAACAAAACGGCCAAATCAAGATAAAACATTTTCCACAAGTCACTGTTGTAGATATCAATTTCCAAAGTGTAAACTATTTTTGAAAGAGATAACTAATCCAATCCAGGAGTTAAAGCATGTTAATTCTTGAGAACAAAGTGATTCCAACTAGGCGAACAGTGATTTGTGTTGCAGAATTTTATATTCATGTAATGCAGGTGTCCCCCACTATCTGAAAGTAGAGCATTCTGGTGAAACTTTCATAGGCCCAAATGGCATAAAGCCCAGTGTATCTGTCGCTAATTTAGGTCTTTCTTAAAAGTCGAGTGGTCTTTCCTAAACTTTCAGAAGGGAGGGGATACCTGTATTGATTTATTAAAGTTCACAAACTTTGTCAAGTTTTACCCAGAGAGAACTGGAGCATGAGGATGCTGGCTTAACACGGTCCGGGAATGTAAGGATTGACCTACAGCTCAGCAATGGGAGGCTCTGCCTGCCACGTTAGGACCCTAAGCGCCATTCACTTCACGTCCACAGATATTGATCCGTGACTTACAGTGCTCCAGGTAGCATGATGGGAATTAGATGCCGTTCTTGTATTCAATGGACCCATAGTCTGTCAGAGGGAGATAAGCTTGATGACGTTGACAAGCACACACATAGGAATATGGTCGCTGTGCTTTAGTCACTCAGAAGAGAGGTGGCTTGTTTCCCTGGTGTGCTGGGGACACTTCCCACAGGAGGTGGCTGTGGGGGTCAGCCCCTGAAGAGCCCATGTTATGGCCCTGGCACCTGCCATTTCCACTCCCGGAATAGATCCTGGCCCTGGATTTTCCAAACCCCCTCACACCACCTCAGATTACCCCCTCAGTCACTATTTCTCTGTTTTCTTCTTGGCACTTAACATTATCTGAAGTTATCTTGATGTTTTTTGGTTTCCTTATTTGGTGTCTGTCTTATCCTTCAAGTACATAAGCTTTGTGAGAGCAGGAACCTAGTTTTCATTGTGCATTAATGTATGCACAGTGGCTAGAAAAGTGTCTGAGACATAGAAGGAAACCAGTAAATGCTTGTGGAGGGATGGAAGGGTGTAGTAGCATGAAGGAGCCATTGGAGCTTCTTGATTGTGAGATGACATGATGAAATTGTTCTGGAAAAGCCATTCTGGCAGTTGGTTTAAGATGAATTGTGTGGGACATAGACTTGGGACAAGAACAATGAGGAGATTCCTGCAGTAAGTTAGATGTGAGTGCTACAGGTCAGGAAAGAGTTGTGGCAGGAGGAAAAACACGTTGAATCCAAGGCATATGTTGAGAGAAGAGACTCCACTCGCTCTGGCCCGCCTTTTCATCTTACAGACACAGCTCATTCCCACCTCAGCTTTGTGGTTTTCCCCTCTTCCTACAGCACCCCTTCCCCAGATCTTTGCTTTTTTTTTTTTGAGAGAGAGAGAGGGGGGTGGGGAGAGAATCTTAGGCAGGTTCCACACTCAGCATGGAGCCCAATGTGGGGCTCAATCCCACAACCCTGGGACCATGACCTGAGCTGAAATCAAGAGTTGGATGTTCAACTGACTGAGCCACCCAGGCAGCCCCAGGTCTTTGCATTTTATTTAGGTTTCTGTTAATATATCAGAAGTTCTTTATTTAGAGAGTTCTTTCCTGACCCCCTTAAGCATCCCCACCCTATACCCTGGTTTTGATTTTCTTTTAGCACGCTTACCCCCTGTCATTACATTATATATACTACGTGACCTTACACATCACAAGGAAGTTCCTTGAGGCCAGGGGGCAAAAACTCCATCTGCCTTGTCTACCACTGTATCTCTAATGGATGACACATCACAGGGGCTCAACACATATTTGCTGAGTGAATAAATAGATTAGATTGAGTATGATGGTAATTAATGAGAGAACCTATCAAGGAAGACCTGAGTCACTAGGAAATTAAAATAACAAAAATAGAGAGCTTTCCATTAAGACAGACTCCGCTAAGCCTCTATGTTGCCGCATTGAACAGTACCTGACACATAATAGGCCCACACAATAGACTGATTTAAAGTGAATGAAAGAACACTTGTTTGCTTTTCCAGTTACTGTATTGAGAAACCAATAAAAATGATGTCCTCAGTGAAGAACTTTCTTTCTTCAGAGATTTGACTAATTCATACTGGTTCTCGCACTGTTTTATATGTACCAGTAAAGCTTTGCTGGATTAAACTAAACCATTCGTATCACTGATTCATGGTTGCCCTGGGAATTACAGTGAACATCTCATAATACTCTAGTGTGAATGAATGACAACTTCCTTTTAAAAGTATATAAAACTTTGCTCCTTTATAGCCTCATTCTCTCCCCCTCCTTCACAGTTATTGTCATAAAAATTATGTTTTTATGCATTGTTCACCAATCAACACAGATTTATACTTATTGTTTTATAGAGTTGTCTTTTAAATCAAAGAGGAGAAAACAAGTTACAAACAAAAAAATACGTCTATACTGTCTTTCATATTTGCAACATCATCTTTACCAGTTTATTTCTCCATATGGATTCATGTTATTATCTAGAGTACTTTCACCTAAGCCTGAAGGAAGGATTCCCTTTAATATTTTTTGTAGGGCAGGTTTGCTACTGACAAATTCTCTCCATTTTTGTTCATCTTGGAATGTCCTAATTTCTCTTTCATTTTTAAAAAATGTTTATTTATTGTGTGAGAGAGAGAGAGTGCGAGCTAGAGGAGGGGCAGAGAGAGAGGGAGAGGGAGAGAGAGAATCCAAGCAGGCTCTGCACTGTCAGCACAGGGCTCAATCCCACAAACCCATGAGATCATGATCTGAGCTGAAATCAAGAGTCGGACATTTAACCAACTGAGCTACAGGTGCCCCTCGCTTTCAGTTTTGAAGGATAGTTTTGCTGGACATAGAATTCTTGTGGCAATCTTTCTGTCAGTACTCTGAACATGCCACCCCACTGCCTTGTGGCCTCCTTGGTCATGGATGAGAAATCAGCTGTCAATCTCATCGAGACTCCCTTACATATGATAAGTCCCTTCTCTCTTGCTGCCTTCAAGATTTTCTCTTTGTCTTTAGCATTCAGCAGTTTGATTATGATCTAAATGTTAATCTCTTTCTGTGTATCCTACTTGGAGGATTTTTGTTTTTTTCTTCTTTCTTTCTTTCTTTCTTTCTTTCTGTTTTTAGCTTCTTGGATGTGTAGATTGTTTTTCATGAACTTTGGGAAGTTTTCAGTCATTATTTCTTCAAATATTTTTTCTATCTCTTTTTGTCCTTTTCTGGAACCATCATTATGCATATTTTGGTATGCTTGATGGTGTTCCACAGGTCACTGGGAGTTCTGTTCATCTTTCTTTATTCTTTTTGTTTTTTTTCTTTTCCTCAGACCGTATAATCTCAATTGACGTATCTTAAAATTCATTGCTTCTTTCTTCTGCCAGCTTAAATATGCTGTTGAACTCCTGTAATGAGTTTTTACATTTCACTTATTATATTTTTTAACTTCAGAGTTCCTATCTGGTTCTTTTTTATAATTTCTATCTATTTATTTGGTGAGACATCCTTCTCATACTTGCCTTTAGTTCTTTAGACATAGTTTTTTTTAGTTCTTTGAACACATTTAAAATAGCTGATTTGCAATCTTTGTCTAGTGTAAGTCTAATACCTTGGCTTCCTCAGGGAGAGTTTCTACTGACTGTTTTTTTCCCCCTGAAAAAAGGCCATATATGCCATATGTTCCTGTTTCTTTGCACGTTTCATAATTTTTTATTGAAAATTGGACATTTAAAAAATATAATTTGGTTGTTTTGGAAATTATTGTATCCCCTCTCAGCATTTGCTGTTGCTGCCGATTTGGTTAGTAGCTTTTCTGAACTAAGTCTGGAGTTTAATTCTGTATACTTTGTCATGTATGGCCACTGAAGTCTCTGCTCATTTAGTGTTGTGGTCAGTTAATGATTGGATAGAAATTTCATTAAAATGTGTGGGACTAATAAGTCTGCTGAGGAGCTCTGTGTGAGTATTTCGGGGCACACCTTCAACATTTGGATAGGCAGTGTCCAACTCTTAGTCTTCACTTCCTGCTTGCGTGCAGCCTCACTGTCAGCCAGAGGTGAGAATTTAGGACCTTTCTCAGGTCTTTCCTGAGGTTTATGGCCTTGGGCATGCATGAAGCCTTCTAGATTCCCAGGAATATATGAAAGCTTTTCAAAGTTCCCTAAAGATGTTTCACTCCCCAGCTTTTTCTTTAAAGCTTTTTGGTCAGCCTGTTTGACCCAGCTGTTATCTGCCACCTTGGGCAGCTGTAATGTTTTCAGCTAATGCTTCTGGGGAAAGGGCTCTTCATAGTGGGTAAGTTCCAAGTCAGTCCAAATAAAGACGGTTTTGTGAGTGGGGTCTTCTAAGAACCACCAGATAGATCAAATATTGCCAGTTCTCTGAGAATAGAAATTTAAAGGAGCCCCAGCTCCATTCTGCCCCCTCCAGTGGTTGCAAGGATGCTGGTTTTCACCGTGCTTGAGGGTCGTTAATTATCAAGGCTACTTTTGGGTTGGGGAGGTGAATTGGAGATAGAGCAAGTTAAAATGTCACAAAGCTTGCCAGTCTTGCTGAGATTCAGCCTTTTTTCTTTCTTTCTTTCTTTTTGAGAGAGCACATGCATGTGGAGGAGGGGCAGAGAGAGAGAATCCCAAGCAGGCTCCACACTGACAGTGTGAATTTTTACATTTCATTTATATTTCACTGACAGTGTGGAGCCCTATGCGGGGCTTGATCTCACGAACTGCGAGATCATGACCTGAACTGAAACCAAGAGTCAGACACTTAACTGACCCAGCTGCCCAGGCACCCCTCAGCCTTTTTTCTCAAATAAACTCTTCTCAGATTGCCATAACTCTTTGACTAATTTCCAGAGTTGTGAGAAAGTAGATTCTGACAATTTTTGCAAGTGTTCTCACTGCTTTTATTGAGATTTTTCAGAGGCCCACTCTCTGCCAGTTTTGCTGCTATCCCTCCACAGATTCTTTCAGTGCAATTTATCCTTTCCTTGACATAAACTACTATTTTCGAAATATTGACCACCTAAAGCCACAAAGTGTTTAGATTTATTCTAAATTTTCAGGAACTGAGTTTTCTGAGACAAACGTTTACTTTTATAAAACTACCAAGGAAACAAGGCAATTAAAGTAGGTACAAACAGAAAGCCACAGAGAAAAGATAAATTGTTCGTGGCTGTCTACAACTTTCACCATTACTTATGTCTTTTTGCTTTTTGTTTTAGCATGGACCTGGTTACTTTGAAAATACCTGGTTAAGGTTCACCTGTGTGTCTGTTTCCCATCTCCTCCCCGGGCTTGGGTAAGCTTGAAGCAGTATAAGACTGAAGCAGTCTTCAGCAGCCCCTTCACTGTTGGCCATCTTTGTTGTATTAGTCAGCTTGGGCTGCCATAATAAAATACCACAGACTAAATAACAGGATGGCTTAAAACAGAATGGCTTACTGGCAGAAATAACAGAAATTGACTTTCTCATAGTTCTGGAAGTTTGATGTCCAAGATCAATCAGTGCCAACAGGTTTGGTTTCTTCTGAGGTCTCTCCCTGGCTTTCAGATGGCCACCTTCTTTTTTTATTGTATTATATTATATTATATTATATTATATTATATTATATTATAATTTATTTAAATTCAAGTTAGTTAACATACAGTGTAGTATTGGTTTCAGGAGTAGAACCCAGTGATTCATCACTTAAATATGACACCCAGTGCTCATCCCAAGTGCCCACCTTAATGCCCATCACCCATTTAGCCCATCTTCTTATTATGTCCTCCCATGGCTTTTCCTCTGATCACATAGGCTCCTTCCTATAAGGACACCGGTCCTATTGGATTAGGGCCCCATACTTGTGACCTCATTTAATCCTAATTACTTCCTCAAGGTCCTGTCTCCAAATACAGTCACAATGGGGGTTAGGTTTCAACATATGAATGCCGGTGTAGCGGGAGGAGGAGGGGGCACAATCCGATCTGTAACAAGTGTCCAACATGCAATAAGTGGGTTCTCCATAAACATTTCTATTGATGATATGCATCCTCTTTTGTCCCTTGTCCTTTATGCTTCTGTACCGTCCGTCCTTTATCCCTCTGTAACACATCCCAAACTAGGCACAGTGGCTTCTGGTCTATTGGGAGAGCAGCACTGTGTGGAGCTTCCAGAGTAATCTCAATGCCACAGTTCAAATCCCCACTCTGGTACCAACTAGGTCAGTTAACTCACTTTCTCTGGCTTTTGTATTCTCGGGTGCTTTGGCTCTATTCTCTTTCACTTCTCTCTACCCTCTAGGCTCTGGACTTTATACCGACTCCTACTCTAAACCGTCTTTACTTCAGCCTCTGTGTAGCACATCTAGGGGTCCACTAGTAAAATATATCCTGGGTACATGCACTGATTAAACACTTCTGAGTGGTCTCCATCTCCATCTGGGTAACATATGTGTTTCCAGAGATGCTGTCCCTGCTATGGCTGCTCAGGCAAGAGTGGCATTAACATTGTTGGGCAATGTAGTTCAGGAGGGAAGGGAAGGTGCAGTGTGGGCTAGTGGTGAGATAACAAGGGGTAGACCAGAAGCTGGGAGTCCCCTCACATATACTTACTTCACCAACTTTCACCGAGAATCTGCTTTGTTCTGGGCGCTGTGCAAAGTGATGGGCCAGAGCTCCTATCAGTGGCTTCTCTGACCAAAGGATTGAACTTGGCATAAACTACAGCACTGTAGTGGAAAAAATGGCCTGAATTTAAGTCTTGGGTTTATTGTTTATTTCTTTCTGACCATAGACAAGCCACTTAGTTTCTCAGAGTCTTAGTTATTCCTGTTTTATTTATTTATTTATTTATTTATTTATTTATTTATTTGAGTTTATGTATTTATTTTGAGAGAGAGAGAGAAAGGAAGAGAGTGAGGAAGGGGCAGAGAGAGAGAGGGAGAGAGAGAATCCCAAGTGGGCTCCACAACACAGGGTTAAATTCACCAACTGTGAGATCATGACCTAAGCTGAAGTCAAGAGTCAGATGCTCAACCAACTGAGCCATCCAGGTTCCCCTAAGTTATTCTGTTTTTATTTTTTTATTTTACTACTGTTTTTAATATTTATTTATTTTTGACAGAGAGAGAGAGAGAGAGAGAGAGAGAGAGAGGCAGAGAGAGAGGGAGACACAGAAACCAAAGCAGGCTCCAGGCTGTGAGCTGTCAGCAAGGAGCCCAGTAGGGGATTGAACTCATGAATCCTGAGATCATGACCTGAGCTGAAGTCAGATGCTTAACTGACTGAGCCACCCAGGTGGCCCAGTTATTCCATTTTTAAAATAACGGATGGGTCAGGTGCTCTATATGCTTAGTTCTACCATGTTGGCTCTCATCTTCTAGAATTCTCTACTGGGAGTGTGGATTCTGCCTAAGGAAGAATCTGTATCTTTAATGTTGATTTCAGCACATGGCCACTCCAGCTGGGATGATGGGAGGAGAGAGATACATACAAGTGGTTAATGTTTGGGGGAGAAAGTTAACCCTACAGTTCATTCAGAAAACATGGAAGTGAACGTTTAAAGGAACCAAATGTTTGCATTCTTATGCTATCCTTTGATGTTATTATTCACGAATAGCTCACATACGGTGAGAAAGAACTCACCTTCACAGTTTAGGCAAAGAGAGGTGTATTGTGGGTTATTAATCCTAAAGAAATTCATAGTAAATGCAGACTTAAGAGGCAAAACTCTCGTTTGCCCAGTGTCACAGATGAAGTATCACATGTTGATGTGTTTCAATGCAGGAGCCATGTTTTGTTAGCTTCCCTATTCCTAGCACCAGGCTGCACAGAATGGACATTTGATGGACACAATAGTCCTTATTCTCCAAATGGAATTTTCTTCACCTTACCTGCTGAAAAAGAGAGGTAAAATCAAGACCCAATTTTAATACTGACTTTGTCCCTTAAATTGTTGGAGAACTGGATTTCATTATTTTCAACAAATTCAGTGGAAATTGTCCTCACCTTTGGAATAAACAATTTAAGCCTTTGGCTCCCCAGAGCCTCGTGTTCAGGCTAACCTCCTTGGTGGCAGCCTTCAGGGACAGCTTGTATGTCTGAGGGTGGCAGCAGATAACAAGAGGGAGGAGGCTCAGGCTGCTGGCTAGAGCTGGATTCAAGTTCAGGCTCTGTCACTCACAATTTTTAACCCCAGCAAGGTGTTAATCTCTCGAAGTTCACTTTCCTTATCTGTCAAATGGGGATGATACTGTCACCTACCTCACAGAGTCATTATGAAGATCAATTTTAAAAAGGCCTGAAAGTATACAGTGGCTGGCATGCAAGTTAAAAGCACAGAAAATCTTAGCTTGAAGAACTGACAGTAATGGGCAGGAAGAACTTTCTATTTCTTTTATTTTTTTCAAGATCCACGCAGCCTACTATAATAATAATTATTATTATTCTATTTTTTATAATTAGTTTTAATAGCATGATTATTTTTATAATTATTTTAAATATTATTGTCGTATTTGGGGACTTTAAGTCTTTGTACTTTAACATAATTGAGAAACTTGGATGCTTGTGAACTATGGGTACTCAACCAACCTGGGAAGTCATTAGTTTGTCTTTTAGGTGTCCTTTTAGAAAGTCTCACAAACCACCATCTCTTATCATTGGGGTGCTTACAAAGGTCGGAAAAAACAAGTCAAAAGATAGATGCAGTCAAAGAAGGTGAGGAAAAGAAAATATCAATAAGAGCCTTAATTCTTTTAAAGAACATTTACTCTCATCTCATACATTTGTATTTATAAACAGCAGCATATTCTCTATGAAATAATGCTTAAAATCATTGAGGATTTACATGTAATTTCTTCAAAGCCTTCTCAGGAAATAAAACATAAATAAGTTCTTGATACTGGTATAAATATTTTTAAAGTCTTTCCAAACCAGTGAATCTAAACACTTCCTTTCTTTGTGCCTTCCCCGCCTTCCTCCTTCAAATGAGTACTGTTGTTATCTTTAGATCCCAAAGGCGCTTTGGATTTATGTACTGATGATTAGAGAGTAAAATTTTAAGAGTCTTCTCTCTAAAGTTTTTAGAAATACAGTAGTCTCCCTTATCCACAGGGATATATTCCAACACCCCCAGTGGGTCCTCAAAATCATGTGTAGTGCTGAACCCGACATATACTAGGTTTCTTCCTATACATACCTACCTATAATAAGGTTTAATTGATAAATTAGGTACATTAGAGATTAACAACAGTGAGTAATAATAAATAGGCAATTATAATAATATAGCTGTAATAAAAGTTAGGTGAATGTGGTCTCTTTCTCTCTCAAAATACCTTTTTGTGTTATATTCATGCTTCTTGAGATGATAGGAGGTGATAAAAGGCCTACGTGAGGAGATGAAGTGAGGTGAATGGTGTAGGTGTTGTGACACAATGTTAGGCTACTACCGACCTTCTGATGATACATCGGGAGGATTACCTACTTCCAGAAACTGCAAATGATGGGAAACTACTGTATTTTAAACCACTACAGCCAGGTAAAGAGAGATTGTCTGAAAATCAAGCTAGCTTTGCCTCAAATTATGAGAAATTTAGTGAGCACTGATTCCTTTAGAATCCTCAAAGAAATCTTTTTTTTTTTCTCCCAAAGAAATCTTAAGCAGGGTCGTGGTGATCTTGGAGAAGGGAGAAAAATATGAGCTACGTGCTAGAGAAAGGTTTTGGTCAAAATTCTATTAAAAACAGGAAGGTTAATCTGCCAGGACCTGATTAAGCTTCACTGGATCAAATACACAGCTCATGATAACCTTTTTTTCTAGAGAACTTTGGGGGAAAGAAATGAATGACCTGATATCTACACTTGTTGAGATGCCAGAGATTGAAGTCACAATAACCTGGGGTTGAGTGAGGTGTCCTAGCTGCTCTATTTGCTGAGGATTTTTCCAGGGACCAGAGGCTTCTCTGAAGTTTACATACATGCACAACTCCCTGTGTCCACTCCCTGCAGACCCGAGGCCTCCCTCATTATCTGGGACTCCAGATCTCACCCACCTTGTAACAATTACACTCACAATTTTTCCTGAGTCAGGGGACGGGGTCAGTGAAAGCACAGAACAAGACTAGAGGTCTAAGCAAATGAAATGACCCTGCTATTTTCTTTCCCTCTGCTGGCACAGCCTTCCCCTGAGTGTCTCACTCAGATATGGGATTGTTTGTTGTTGTTGGTGGTGGTGGTGGTGGTTTTAATTTTTTTTAACGTTTATTTATTTTTTGAGAGACAGAGACAGAGCATGGGCTGGGGAGGGAACAGAGAGAGAGGCGGAGTCACAGATTCCGAAGAAGGCTCCAGGCTCCAAGCTGTCAGCACAGAGCCTGATGCAGGGCTCGAACTCATGAACCACGAGATCATGACCTGAGCCAAAGTCGGATGCTTAACTGACTGAGCCACCCAGGCCCCCCCAAATATGGGATTGTTTTTAAAAAACGTCTCAAGCCAGACAATAACCTTTGATTCACAGTGAATGGACCAAATGCCCATCAGTAATAGAATGATTAATCTGAGCCGTATTCAACACAGTGGGATGCATTGCAGTGGTTAGAAGGAGCCACCTGCTACTAAAACCACAATATGGGTGACTCTCATAAACATGGTGTTAAGTGAAAGAAGCCAGGCACTATAGGGTATACGCTATTTTCTTTCTTTTATATAAAACCCAGAAACAGGCAAACTAATCAGGTAGGTCTCCCTTTGGGGAAGGAGGTATAGGAGGGCCTTCTGGGGTGCTGGTGATATATATATATTTTTTTTAACATTTATTTATTTTTGAGAGACAGAGAGAGAGTGCAAGTGGGGTAAGGGCAGAGAGAGAGAGAAGGAGACGAAGAATCTGAAGCAGGCTCCAGGCTCTGAGCTGTCAGCACAGAGCCTGACGTGGGGCTCAAACCCATGAACCTGAGCCGAAGTCAGACACTTAACCGACTGAGCCACCCAGGTGCCCTGATACTCTGTTTTTTTTGTTATAGTTCTGAGTGCTGGTCACATAGCTGTGTTCTTTGTTAAAATTCACTAACCTGTACACTAATAATACATGCCCCTGATGTATTCTTAATTTCATTAAAAAGCTTTTTAAAATGATATATGGAAGGGTGCCTGGGTGGCTCAGTCGGTTGAGCATCTGACTTTGGCTCAGGTGATGATCTCCTGGTTCACAAGTTGGGTTTCTTAGAGTCACCTAATTTTAGAGGGCAGCTGAGGTAGAACAGATGTGAGGGTGCTGGGGCACAGGTCACACAAAGGCCTTTTGAGCATCGAAATACTTGCAGTTCTGAGTGTTCTATTTGTTCTTTGTTTTTATACTGATTGGTTGTTTTATACTGATTGGTAGATGATCGGTGTTGTCCCATGAGTTTTAACAAACAAGAAAGAAAAGCAAATAAATGAATTGAGCAATAGAGGCATCTTTTGTTAAAATATTTGGATTTTGTCCTCAGTTCTTGAAATGGCTTCAGAGTAATAAACGTGAGGTGGATATTTTTTGTTATTCATAACAAACCCTTGTTAACCACATCTGCGTTTATGTTAATGCAGTGACTTTTGGAAAGCCCCTAGGTCACCACTGGATGGGGACTGGTTGCCAAGAGAACCAGTTATGATTAGAAGGTTGGAACTTTCCATGTGGGAAGGGGAGACGGGCTGGAGGTTGAATTCATCACCAATGGCTAATGATTTGATCAATCATGCCTATGGAATGACGCCTCTATAACAAGCCCAAAGGACAGGGTTTAGGGAGCTTCCAAGTTGGCTAGGAAGGTGGTACACTGGGAGAGGGCATAGGAACTCCACACCCGTTCCCACATACTTTGTTCTCTGCATCTCTCCCATCTGGCTTTCCTGAGTTAGACCTTTGGCTTTGAGTGTCCCTCTCTTGCAACCCTGGCTCAGAAGTCTTCTTTGGTACATGAAGTTGACTTCAAAGCAGAGCTAGAGACTTCCTCCCTGTATGACCAGGGCTCCTGTATCAAAAGCCAGATTAAGCCTATTAATTTTGTGTGACCTCTTAAGCTAGCACCTTGCTTAGATTTCATCCTACATAAAGATCTACGATTCATTGAAGACTGAAAACACTTCACGGTTTTTCCAAATCTGCCCCCTGGTATATGAAACAAATTTCATGCAAAATGAGATAATTTCTCAGGATGCTTGCCTTTCCAATGCACATTGCCAAAAACTGGCACTGCCTTGGTTAGCGAGAGCCCCGGGGTCATCTACATTAAACACCATACCCTTGTGTGCTTCCGCTGAAGGGTCTGCCTTAGCCATATCTGGTACGCAGGATCCTATTTCTCTCCATCCCCACCCTCCAAGGCACTTGTGCAGCCATAGAAAATGGCCTGGGATGGGCTGTTGACCCAGGGTCATGCATAGTCTGTCTAGCTCAAAATGATGAGCTCATCCCAGGAATTTCAATGAAAAATATCGAGAGAATGAGTTAGCACCAGGAGCTGAATCACAAAGGGACATATTCAGGAGTGGATGAAGCCAGGACCATGCAGGGCCCATGGTCATGACATCCAAAGTTAGGGGCGAGGAGGAGTGACACCCTAAGCACCAGCCAGGAGGAAAAATAAGACTGAACAAGCGGGAAAGAACATGGCAGAAGGTAGAAGAGCAGAAAAAGAGTAGCTGAGAAGATTTCCTGAATATTCTGTTTCTTTTCCTGCATTTCTGTGCACTCCTTAGAATAAGGAATAAACCTCCGTTCTTTGTATGTGACCTGGATAAATATCTATGTCTTGCATCCAAAGCCCAGAAAAGTTGGAGCAGATGCACACACTGCTCCCTTCTTTCCGCCCAGTGATTGGGAGCAGGTGTGGAGGAATCCCAGATTATTCTTGTTATGGATTTTCGGTGCTGATAGGGCTTGCTAACTCATCAGTGACCCTACAAACTTTCCAGGGCTCAGATGGACAGGTCTCTAAATTACAAGACTAAATAATTATACCTCACTGAGTTTCCTCATTTCCGGTTCCCTTCCAGTTTATAGACAGGGCCCTCCTTCTGGGTGAGAAATGGCTTGGGGGAATAAAGGTCATTGATTCTCATGGCTTTTCTTCCTGTGATTTGTAAGGATGGGGAGGAGGGAATTCCTCAAGAAGGCATTTTGCATTTCTGTACAAGAAGAAACTAGAAAAAGTCCATCACCTTGCAGCACTATTTGATTTTGCATAATCATGCCGTTAGGCATTAAAAGAAAAAAGGCCCAAGCAGCAGTGCTGAATTTTAGGGCACTTCTAGCTCATCTGGTGCTTGCTGATTAGACTGGATGGTTCTGGGCGGGATGGGTGCAAACTTCATCCCTGCAACCAAACAGTGGGGGTGTCCACATCAGCCCGAGGGCAGAACTGCCAGATCCCGGACTCTGTCTCCCCAGTGTGCCTGTCACCGGTCTGTCTTCCAAGCGGGGCTTTATTGCACAAATGAATGCTTTATGGCTTTTCTGCACTTGGAAGTTCACTGAAGGTTGATTGATTCAGTTAGTTGCTCTTAAAAAGAGTTCTCTCATTGTAAACTTGCTTTGTGAGATGAATTTAAAACAAGCCAGGCTGATCTGACTAGCTCTGCTTCTCTCCTTGTCTACCGCCTTGAGAAGCATTTGAAGCTGTTTGCCGAGGAAATCATGTTTTCTTCAAATGTTCATTCCTTTCCGTCTTGTGGGTAATCGGACTGTTAAGGCCCCACCGCTTGCTGCTTTCCACCTGTAAAAGCAATTGGAATCTGGGCTGTGGGCTGAAGCAGTTAACAGGGTGTCCCCTCCACCCTGGGGAGCGGCCCCTTGAATGGGAACAGTCCAGAAATTCCTAACTGCCAGGCCACTGCAGGTGCCCTCCTAACTTGAGGCGCTCTGACTCATTTCTCTCACCCCACTTCTGAGAGGCTCAGGAGCCCAGTTCCGTCCCGGGGAGGGGGGCAGCATGTGGCTGGGACTTAGAAAGGCTTACAGAGAGAAGAAAAGAGTCCCATGTTTTCCCTGCCAAACATGAAACAGAGGCCCGCTTGTGCCCCTTCTCTCCGGTCATCCTGCCTCTGTTCCGGAATAATTTGCTCCGTGAAGAGTGGGCAGGGGCCCCAAGTTGCAGCTCCCTCCCCACCCCCACCCCCATAGCTGTTCTTTCATCCCTGTGGTAATTCCCATCCGAGGAATGTCTCTGGTTTACCTCAGAATAAACCCCCTTCAGGAAGAAGTGTCCAAACAACCCTCCAAAACAATAGTGCTGATGAGCGTGGTGGCATTCCTTCCCTAGTGGGAAGGGGGATGGTCCCGAAGATGAATTAACCCTGTTGCTAAGCAACCCTCTCTAACCCCAGTCCCAGATGAGCAAGATGAGAAAGAACCAGGCCACTGATTTCCCAGTCTCTGCTCATTACCAGTCACAGCTTTGTCTGAACTGAGGGCGTGCAGATGTCCTCGGGCTTGCTCTAGTGGCAATGCTGGCTTTCATGACAGAGTGACAAAACAGCCGTGGCCTGGAAGCGGGCTGGGTCACTTCCTGCAGGCCTGATGAAGTGTCCAAGGCAGCGAGGCTGTGCCAGAGACCAGCCCTGTACAGCGCAGCTCTCTATACCTTTTCTCAAGCCACACAACCCTGGGCGCTGAGTGCCAGTTATGCTTGACAGATGATGGGCTTGAAGCTCAGAGAGATGCAGCGACTGGGCTAAGGTCGCCCAGGAAGTGGGCAGCTCATTTACCCGGCTCTCTCTGGGAGAAAGCAAGGCGGTCCCCCCACGTCGTCAGCTGCGGTTGCCAGGCTTCTGCCGCACCGCTGGGGAAGAAGAGTGGGGCCAGCCACGCAGGTACTGGTGTTCGTTATCAGACTAAATATTTGCAGATGAAGAAGGCCTGCGGAGCTGCTCACCAGCCGGTCACGATGTGATTTCTTTCTGGTCACACAGCAGCTTACTGTCTGTCCACGTAGTTACGCTCATCTGGAGAGGCTGAGCCTTCTCCGCTTCGCGCGGGAGGGATGAAGTCAGGTCTTCCTGGCGGGTGAGGAGTGTTACCCTCTTACTTCCTCTCAATGCAACCCCCTAGTCTCTGGGGCAACAGCAACCCGAGGCCCTGCGACTCGAATTTTCTACACTTTTTCTTCCTGAAAGCTCTTCTCATCCTCCCAGACTCTTCTCAGTGGAGCCTTCGTGACTGTTCCCCTCCCTGTTTTCAGAGCGCTCTGGGTGACGGGGTGGCCACCGTGGTCCCGCACGCAGGTTCCCGTGATCGGCGGCCGTGTTGCCCGACTGCTGGAAGCTTTGCCGGCGGACGGTCTTCAGCGGCCTGGCTCCCCAGGGATGGCCCCGGCTGCCTGAGTCGTGCCCCATTCCGGGGGCCCCAGCCAAAGATTAATCAGTGCAGTGACCTTCCCTCGGCCTAACTCTGTGAGGCCTTTCTAGCACCGGCGCTGCCCGTGGGTGGCGGAGGCCATCACCAGGCCTACGCCGCCGTTGGACATCCCCCTCTCCCCATCCTGCCTCCCTCCCTGCCCTTCCGCACGTGTGGATCCCAAGGGCACCCTGCACGCTCAGCTCTGTCTCAGCGTCTGCTTCCTGTAGCGCTCACCTGCCACATTCTCCCTTAGACTTTCTCTGTACGTGACTGTCCTGCCCTTTAGACTGAGCTCCTTAAGGGCAGGGGCTGAACCTTGTTTATTTCCCAACCCACAGTGCCCAGGGCAGGCGTGTAGTAGGTCCTCAGGAGATGTTTGAGGATAAATAAATGTAGTCATTTACAAGCTGTTGTGAGACAGAGGAAATGAAAGGCGGGATAGGCACCTCATTCAGTGCCTTTTGTTTACTGTCGCCTTCCCAGAAGAGTATGAGTTTCTCTTATCCTGTCCTCCCCTCCCCTGTGTCACTTCCCACAGGCAACTCCACTCTCCAAACCAGGATTTCCCCCCAGACTCCATCTGTCTTTCTGCACTAAAAACTGGGTTTGGGACGTGGTCTCTCAGGAGCTCTTGAAGTAACAGGAGAAGCCAATGTGTAGGCTGGAGGCTGCTTATTCCAGAAGAACGACCTTGTGCTCCCCGGCTCTCTCCACGTGTAGACATTTTTCTCTTAGTTGATTCCTATTTATCTCAACCTTGGCACTTTTCATTAAATACTCTGTTTCAGGTGAGATCAACGTGTTGCTGACACCTAGCCAGGCCCGTCCCAGGGCTCTCAGGAGGTGGCACCCGTGGGGTTGGCGCTTGTGGAAGGAATGCCATGTTGAGCCGGGACACAGTTAGTAATCAAGACGAGGGACTTGGGCAGAACAGCAATTCCTTTCCACGATCCTTCCTGGAAGACACTTCAGGGACAGGTGCTCCCATCTCCATTACCCCCACAGAGTTAGGAGGAATGGGCAGTTCTCTGAAGGGAGAAGCTCTGATAAGCTTCACATGAGGGACCCCAGTGGGCACGCTAAAGAAAGCTTCGTGGGTCTCAAGTCACAACCCTGACTGATCCTGGGATTATTGTGTCAGGAGCTTCAGTACTCTACCCCAGGTGCATTTTGAATAGCCTGGGCCCAGCCACCTTGGCTGTAGAGGCTCCTCGCTGGGCCTCCTTGAGGACTGGAAGGAAATTGGCCCAAAGGAAAAATCGACTGAGAGTCTTATCCCCTCACGGAGGACTCTCCTCCTCTCCTAAGCAGGCCAGGCACTTTCCTCGTGTCATCTCAGGCCTAAAGTGGCTCCCTGTGACGTGACATTGGAGGCCCCCCCGAGGGAGGACATTCCTCTGATCTGCAGTCGTGCAGCTGTGCTTGTGTGGGGATCAACACATAAACAAGAGCCGCCCGGGCGGCATGGCAGACTCCTAAGGTAATCAGAACGCATTTTTATCTGTAGTCTCAGCATTCTTCACGATCTGTTTACTGTTGGTAATTCTTCCCTGCCCCTGCACGAGAACTCCAGCAGGCCCCAAAATGTTTTTGCTTATTAAGTAGGAGACAATCCTTGAGTCCTTTTAGGCTTCAAGTGCTGACTTAGCCCAGCAATGAGCGTGTCTAGTTCCCAAGAGCAGTCAACATCCTGAACCCAGTAAGAGGCCAAACCTTGTCTCCTTCCCCAGTGGCTGCCTGTGGGCTGGAAGCCAGCTGTGGGGAACTGGGTGGCAGTCTGGTTGACTTTTCCTCAGTCTCTCTGTGGCTGGCCCACGGGCTCATGGCGCAAGGGAGGACGAGGAAAAAGGTGAGGAAAAGTCTCACTTCATGGATGGAATCGTCATAAACTGGCCTCACCTTTCAGGGATGATCAGTCATCTAAAGCCGGCTCTCCCTCTCTTGGGGTGTTCTCATGAGCCACTTATAGGTTCCCCCCGGACTCCCCACTGTGACAGTGCCCTTAGCCTCCACATCAGGGCATTTCCATTTCAAGAGGTTATTGACACTCCTTTTTCAGCCTTTAGTCATTTACCTCCAACTACTCTCTACTAGAGTCTCTCTGCACCTCACAGAGGTGCAAGATCCTTAGGCCAAGATCCTAGGTGACCCCACATGAGATCTCTCTCCTTAAAGTCCATTGTCCCAACACTACACAACCCTTACCCCAACAAGCCTGGTGTTCTGGCCAATCCTGCCACGACAGCAGTCTCCTGGCTCAGCTTCCAAAGCTGGGGGCTCAGTCAGTTGACTGTCTGACTCTTGATTTCTGCTCAGGTCATGATCTCACAGGTTGGGAGATCGAGCCCTGTGTTGTGTTCTGTGTTGAAAGTGTGGATCCTGCTTGAGCAATCTCTCTCTCTCTCTCTCTGTCTCCCTCTCCCTCTTTCTGCCGCCCCCCAAAACCTATGGCTCACAGGGATGATGCTACCAATAAACTTGTTGTTTACCTCATAGAGTCAAGATAACTAGCAAGAGGACAAAGTCCCAGATTTAGTCATTAGTGAAAAGGCAATCTTTTTGGCAATCTTGCTTATAAAACTCAAGGAACTGAGCTGTGCAAACTCGTGACCACAGCTCTGCCCCTGTGGACTGAGGGGGAGAAAGAAAGGCTGGAAATGGACCCAGATGTCACTTTGGGTGACAGCAGAGGTTGAAGGGGGTGAATAACAGGAAAATCTTCTGCTCTTTGAGCAGCAGTGTGGTCAATGGCATGGATTCTAGACTCAGGTAGCTCTGGATTTGAATCCCAGAACCTGTGTAATTTGGGGTAAATATTTCACGACCTTGAATCTCAGCTTCTTTAGTAAAATGTGGATGTCCCTTACCTCACGTGGTGCATTCATGATAACAAGATGAGATTTTAGGTGGAAAGTGACTGCACAGTGACTGGCACCTGGCAAGCTCCCCATAAGTCAGTTCAGCCCCACCAGATGCTGTGTTTTACGGTGACTCAGGAGAAGAACTCTGAAGAGGTCATACATGTTACCCTGGTGAAAGTCACAGCAAAACCTTTCAACCCTGAGCTGGAAAAGCAGGGACGTAGGAAAAGGTATTTATTGATCACATCCTGTGTGTCAAACTAAGACTTAAGAAGAGTCTTCTTAAAGAGCATTTTGAAAGAGCTTTCTCGTTTAGTATTCCAAATAATGCTCTGACATTGGTAGTTTTTATAAAAAGAAATCAAGGCTCAGAAATATCTCAGATTGGCTTAGATTTGAATGCATGGGACAGAAAAACTCAAAATAATAATGACTTAAATAGGAAAGAGAGAGACATAGTGTTAGCACCCAAGCTTCTCCTATCTTGTTGCTCTCCCATCCTCAGCATTGGCTTCCACTCTGTGGCTCAAGATGGCTGCTTAAGCTTCAGCCATCCCCTCCACATTCCAGCCAGTACGAAGGAGGAAGGACCAAAGAAGGGTGCACCTTCTTCCTTCAATGACACTTTCTGGAAGTTGTACACATACTACTTTCCCTTACAAGCTATTGGCTAAAACTTAGTCACCTGGCTACACATAGCTGTCAGGGAGTTGGGAAATGCAGTCTTTATTCTAGGCAGCTCTGATTTAAAAATCAGAGCCTCTGTTACCAAAGGAGTAAAGAATGGATAGCGGGCCGAACAACGAACAATTTCTGCTATGGATATTAAGTAACTTGCCCAGAGTTTTCCAGTTGAACTCTGTCTGAAGAAGATGCTGGTGCTACCAGAGGGAAGAGGCAGTAAGGACATAGGAGTGTGAGGAGGCAGAAGCTTAGGATAATGTCGGCCCTGCTCCAGGGTCTCCTGTCTGCTCTGCTGAAACTCCAGTTGCTTTGCCAGGAGTCTAGTCAAGTACCTAGCCACCTGAATCTTCACTGAAGAAGAAAGCCACATGGCTTTGGCCATTGGACGCTGGTGCTAAAACCTACATGGCAGAGGACAGAGGAAATATGTCAAAGTCAGTGTTGAAAGGGTGGGAAGGGGTAAAAAGTAGAGCGATTTTCATTTCCCTTCAGCTTTCTGCCTCTTGGCTTCTCTTCAACAATGGTTGACTCATGGTTCCATTCTATTCTAGCTGATACGTGGTCAGCTTTTACTCCATGGAAGACCCCAAATGGGCCCTGGGGCGGGGGGTTGTTGGGGGAAGATCATTGAAAAGATGTTATGGCCAGGGGACCTGTGAGATGGATCTGGGAAATCTGAGTCTGGATAGCAAGAAGAACTGGAATTTGAATTGTGATCTTTTGACCTCACGTTACAAACAAGCAAGACGAATGAAAGCAAGACTAAGCAAACCCAGCTCTCTCCAGAGTAGAGACCCCTAATGCCAACACCAGACATGGGTACCCCACTTTACAAAATGTCCCTCCGTCTCTTGTCCAGGCAATGATCCAGGGCCCATTAATGGCTAACAGAAGCATCACAGCCACCAGACCCAACTGAGGACAGGTGCAAATAGTCAACATGCTTCAGTAGCCCCAGGGGGCAATGTAGAACTGAGAATGGTCTCCAAACTGGTTTTCATAACAATGACCTTAAGTCAGCAAGGCAAATGGGATCCTATCCTCATTGCACTCTTATTTCAGAAAGCAGTGAGTGCGCAAGAGATTTGAGGAAATCAAAAATGTTTAACACAGATGTTTAATCAAGAGTAAATTGTTTAGAGCACTTGTAAGTTTTCAATAACGTGGAGAGGAGTTGTTGACTCTGGCAGATGGAGTAGGCGGCTTCTGAGGAGAAGGGATCGCCCCAGAATTTCCCACCGTGAAGCTGAGCGCCCAGGACACTGTGGTGGATGAGCATTGGGGTTCCGCAGCATATGCCAATTCCCTTTCCTTTCATCAGGACAGGAAGAAGGGAATGAGCTTCCAAAATCCCTGTTGGAAGTTACATTGATTTACCATTTCCATTCTTTATGACATTTTTCAGGGACTATTAAATGTTTCTGGTCAGGGCTGTGTTATTATTTCAGCCTTAGTAGCCCTTTAAGGGTTCCCGACGCCTCTGGAGAGCAGCAAGTAGACTGCATCAGCACTGAGTGGGTCTGAGCTATAATAGGGTGTCTTCTGACCCTAATCCCAACTGCCGTCTGGACTTACAGGCTCCCACCAGTGCAGAGGGTGGGTGGAAGGACCAGGGAGGCTCACTAGCTGCGCGATCAGCCTAGGGAGCTGGGATTACATAGCTGGGATCTGCTCAAAGCACCAACTTCATAAGATTCCCCCATTTTGCACAACCCTGCAACAGAAGCCACATCCTCATTGTGCAAGTTCGGGTTTAACCACAGACCAAACAGCCTGTGCCTTGCTAGGCAAGGAGGGGCCTGACCCACTGAAGAGTGCTTTCTTTTAATAAGGAGGAAGGGGTTTTTTGGAGGGTGGGAATCAGGGGCCCTAAGGTTTCAGATTAGGACACTGTGCAAGATTTTGTCTTATAAGTTGTTAGGTCACTGTTCCAACATGTGATTAAAATGAGCAACTGATTAAAAACCAGACATAGTGCCATTATAAAATATTTTAGTTTGGACAAAGCCTGAGAAAAACTCAGGCTTCTCCTCCACAAAAACTGACAAAACAATTTATGCAGAAAACTCACGGTTGTCCAGTGAATTGAATGAATGAATACACACAAACCATGGGGGAAATTCTAAAGGCTGAGTTGAGAGAACAGTGGATGGTAGAAATAAAACTTTTATCTTGAAGCTATAATAAAAGGAAACCCAATAAATTAAATGGGCTACAGGATTCATAAAGCTGAGTTATAAAAAAAATAATAAACACAAAATCCCGTGGGTCAGGCAACATAAAGATAAGAATTCAGAGTCTGTTTGTTTATTTTTTTATTTTATTTAAAAAAAAAAATTTTTTTTTCAACGTCTTTTATTTATTTTTGGGACAGAGAGAGACAGAGCATGAACGGGGGAGGGGCAGAGAGAGAGGGAGACACAGAATCCGAAACAGGCTCCAGGCTCCGAGCCATCAGCCCAGAGCCTGACGCGGGGCTCGAACTCATGGACCGCGAGATCGTGACCTGGCTGAAGTCGGACGCTTAACCGACTGCACCACCCAGGCGCCCCAAGTCTGTTTGTTTAATAATAGGCTCTTTCCTGTTTAGACAAAGAGCATATCAAGGAATTGATGCAAATTGTGTTTCTGTTTCTATTCTCATAGTTCCACTTTCCCTGCTAAAATTACTTTCTGTAGCAGATGTAACAATTAAATGAGATACTATGTGTCACTAAGCTTCGGTGCACAAGAAAAACAAAATACATGTGGTTAAATTGGAATCTGAATAGTGCTGTTCTTCCTCTGTATTCCTTCTCCTTTTTCCAGTCTCCTCTGCTTTGTTGGTTCTGTTTGAGAACTATGTCCCTGGATCAGTGCTGACATGGCCCTGATCTCCAGGAATTTTGCTCATTCACATCCTCAGTCAATATTTATTGAGTTCCTATGATGTACCAGGCTCTCTTCAAGGCCCTGGAGACTCAGTGTTTAAGGATGACAAAGTCCCTGTTTACATGTGAGGGGTAATAAACCAACAGATGCATAAATCTATGGTATAACTTGGAATCCTGTAAAGTGCTCTCAAGAAATGCAAAGGAGAGTAATGGGATAGAGACCAGCAGGTGGGGGTTGGGGGACATTTTATGTGGAAAGATCAGGGAACCCTCTCTAGAGAAGGTGGAGCAGTGTCCTGAATCATGTGAGGAGTAAATCCACAGGAGGATCTGGGCAAAGGATGTGGCAGAGGCAGAAGAAACAGCATGTGCAAAGGGCCCAGAGGTGGGAAACAAGATTGGTGTGATTTTAGGAAAACAAAAAGGCCGTGTGGCTGGAACCGAGTGAATTGCAGAGAGGGTTGTTGGTGATGAGCCTAGAGGCTTGCTGAGGGGCCAGGTCACGTGGGGCCTCATGGGGCATTCTAAGCGGTTCATTCAGATTGTTGAAACGTTATTGATGAAAACAGGATTGATGAAAAGTTATTGGAGGGTTTGAGTCACAATATCGTTTATGTGTATTAAAAGGATCAGTCTGCCTACTGGCCAAAAGGGCAAACCAGAAACAGAGACACCCGTTAGGAGAGGCAGTGTAACATAGTGGGCAAGGCTCTGGAGCCGGACTGCCTATGCCATTAATGAGCAACGTGAACATAGCCAAGTTAAATGACTCGTCTGTGCCTCGGCTTCCTGATCTGTAAAATGGGGATGATCGTAGTAAAGTCTGCCACTTTGTACAGGTGGAACCGCCCCCTGGAGCAGTGAACACCGTGTGAAGGGTACCTTTTGGAGCTGTGCAGCACTGTGGTCTTACAAATAACAGAGGTGGGTCTTTCTACCTCGTTGGGTTAAATGGTCAAACACAGAGAAGTGCTTAGAACAATGCCTGGCACCTAGGAAGAGTTTAATAAATATTAGCTATTATTTGTAGTCCGGGTGAGAGATGATGGCGGCTTGGACTAAGGTGGTGGTGGTACCAACCGGGGTGGTGAGTGCTCAAGTTTGAAATAAAATGTGAAGAAAGAACCTGCGCTGGCTCCCAGGGGCACAACGGGTCCCGATGATGGAACTCAAGGGCTACATCTTCGCCAAGACTTCTAGGTGGGTTTTTTTGGTCTGATTCATTTTGGAGCTGAGTTTTTCAGCATCTTCCCCACCAGTATGTTTCCCGCCTCGAACAATGAGTGTACGTAGTATCTCATTGATAGAGTGACCGTGCAGGGAAGAGAGTTCAGTGCTTCTCTCGTCTTGTGAGGATAAAGTGTGCAGAGACTTCAGGAGTTACTGTCTTGAGGCCACAGTGTCCCTGAAGTCCTTAGTGTCCCTGGTTCCTGAAATGCCTGTCCTTGTGCCCTCGGACACCCTCCATGGCCCCCAAAGGGCTCAGTTAAGAAGCAGCCCAACCAGGAAAAGAAGCACCAGAACATACATAAAAGCAGATGGTTCAAAGGCACCATTCATTTTCATTTCATCGCTTTCATCAACCACAGAACCCAAGTCAACCATTTAAGGTTAAGAAATTTGTTTAGAGGGGCACCTGGGTGGCTCAAGGTGGTTAAGCGTTTGACTCTCGGTTTCCCCTCGGGCCATGATCTCACGGTTTGTGAGTTCGAGCCCCACCTTGGGCTCTGCACGGGCAGCCTGGAGCCTGCTTGGGATTCTCTCTCTCTCTCTGCTCCTCCCCACTCTCTCTCAAAATAAATAAATAAATAAATAAATAAATAAATAAATAAAATAAATCCTGAAATTTGTTTAGGTTCTGTTCCATTTTCTCACCCACTTGGCCCTAAGGAATCTCAAACATGAGTATTGGAGGCAGCAGGGGCATCGGGCGGGCTCAAGAGTGCAGACGCCTAACTCCTCCAGGGTCTTCCTCAACCCCCCAGCACGGCAGCCATGGGGTAGGAGGTGTGGGTAGCTCTACGTAGCTGCTCTGCCACCCTCGGCCTTAGGTGCCAGTGACATTGCTGTCTGGTAACTCATACGTGAGGTAATCTCATTTTATTTGTTCTGGACGCGTGAGGCATGCGATTCCTTCTTCAGAAGTTATAAAGTGGGGCCCCAGCCAATAACTGAACATAAAAAGAGGCTGCCATTTTCTCATTCTCAGGCTCAGTAATAATTCCTGCCGTGAGCCAGTCATCATGGAAATGACTCAGGCTTTCTCTCCAGTGTTAATAAGGTTTAACTGTCTTTGGTCCTGACTCAAACTGGCTGGGAGCAAAGCCCGAATATTAGAAGCTATACCGAAGTGTGCCACTGTGTAACTGTTTACTTGACTTACCCGGATACTCTGCAACCCGGTCATGCCAGCCCTTGGCCTTCCTTCTGAGTCGGCTGCCTTCTTAGCCCCGTTCACCCAATGGGGGTATCTGTTGCCCTCTGTCCTCTCTTGCCAGGGAGCTGAGGCCACAGTTCTGAACTCAAAATCAGGCATCTGGCTCTCTTTGCATCTCTAATATTAGTGATGCTTCGTGTCTTCTTGGGGGGTCCCAGTATGAGAACTGATCCAGCCCCAGGTCTCAAGTGAACCCTCTGGTTAGAGGGCTATGACGGAGGGAACCTCCAGTCTTCTTTTAGTTGAAATGATCACTCTGGGGTACACCTGAGATCCTGGCAGTTCAGAAGTGAGCCAGAGGCCCTTCATTTACCTGCAGACATTTTCGATTATCTACCCAGCACCCGGCAGTGCTAGTCATCAAGGACAGAGAGACAAAGGCATAGTTCCTAACATCAGGGACCCCGGTATGGTGGGCTGATGAGAAAATAAACAATTGGAGAACAGTCTGGCCACTGTTGTAACAGATCTTCAGGTGCTACAGGGAATTCAGGGGGTACCTGACCCACACCAGTGGCGAAGAAAGAATTCCTCAAGTCCGGTATGCTTAAATGTCTCCAGAAGGGTGCACAGAGCCATGTAATCAGAGAAGGGCCAGGAAGGGTGTTCCTAAAGAGAGAGGGAACAGCATGAAAGGCATGTGTGACAAAGCCAGCTAGCTGTGACAGGAAGATCTACTTTCTCCCCCTTCCTGGGCTCACAGCCCCTCTTGCAGTATGACAGAAGGTGTGCAGACATGATGGGTGGGCCTGACCCAGAAGACCCTGTCCTATATGCCCTTCCCTGGGCTTTCCCATGTCAGCTAACTGGGAGCAGGTAGGAACCAGAGCTCGAAGTGCTCGCATGCCACTTGCAGGAGCTCCAAAACTGAGGTGCGGGTGAGAAGAAATCACATTTTGTTTTTAGAGTAAAAGAGATGGTACTTTGTCAGTGGTCAAGCCCAACTTGACCTGGGCTCTGTGCTCCTGGAAAACAGCGCTATTAAAGAAATCCCCTGCCCTTTTGTTTTCCCAAACCTTTATCCTTTGCCGTTCCAAGGCTAAGCCTCAGAGGACCACCGTGGCCTCCAGTGTTTCAAGATAATAAGACCCCCTCTGCCTCCTTTCTCAAGGCTTCTATAGGACTCGAGGATGACTCCCTCCTTTACTAACCCACCTAGAACCCCAGGGCCCCTTCCTTTTTTGTTTGAGACTTTCCTCCCTCATCATTATTCTCCTGATTGCAATAGCTGGAATGAAAGCAGCTCTTTAATCGTCTGTGGCATTTGGTCTTTATGTTAATACAGTAGCATCGAACTGAAACTCACTTCTACTTGGGAGTAGACGGCTATCTGCTTTATTTTTCTTTAACAACTTTTATTATATATTAATTTGTCACCAGTCAGCCATGAGAATATAGCCTCCTTGAGGGAAGAGTTTGTCTTCTTCACCATTTGCCACCATATCCCCAAAGGCCTAGAACAGTTCCTGGTACACAGTAGGTACTCAATAATTAGGACAACTCATGGCATGGTGACCCCCAGCCCATGTGAGCTTTCTGCCATCCTCCCTGAGCTCCTCCTGCCCTTCTCTCTCTTGTCTCTTTACCTCTTTCTCTGTGTCTGGTTGTCTCCTGCTCTAGCCCCTTTCTGACCACCTGCCTGCCCCTCTCTTCCCTCTCTCTTTTTTTATTCAAGTTTTTTTTTCTTTTTTGAGAGAGAGAGAGAGAGAGAGAGAAATCTCATGAACTGTGAGATCGTGACCTGAGCTGAAATTAAGACTAAAGCACGTGGACACCCCTTCATTTTGATCTCTTTCCTAATCCCTCTCTTCCTCTTGCTTCCCTCTCTCCTCCTCAGGCCTGGCAGTCCCGTCTCCTCCCTTCAGCCCCTATTCTCCAGTCAGGTTGTTCAGTTGGGAGTGTGCAGGGTCAAGTGAGAAGGCTCCACTATGGCAGGAGCGAACCAGCCAAGCTCATGTCTGTATCTGCTGGGTCAGGACAGTTCTAGTGACTCTGGACATGCATTTGGCCAAGGGATCCTTCAAAGTTAAAGATTCACTCAAAACTACCCAAGTGAGTGTTTGGAAAACAACCAACAATTGGTCACTAAGCTTTGCTCTAAGCAAAATGCTGAGAGCTGGGGAGGAAACAGGGAACAGGATGAGGCCCCTGCCTTCAAGGAGCTCCCAGTCTATTAGCCAGGGAGGTTAAGGCCCACAGGTGATCTTCTGGGAAACAGTGGGGGAACAGAAACAGTCAGACATAGGGTGCCCGTGTGGAAGCCAGAGAGTTCTGGAAGGCATCAGATGCTGTTAACTTTGGGGCATGTGGCCTATATGTGAACGATGGCAGCCAGACAGAAGAGGAGACCAGGCATTCAGCTGCAGAAGGGAAAGTGTCTGCCCGTGACTGCCAGGCTCCTCCGGGCCACTTGGGCCAGGGCTTGAAGAGAAGCCCCTTCACTTGTCCAACACCTGCACTGCTTCCTCTCCCTGTCCCCTCCCCGAGGCTGAGGAAAGGAGCCCAAATCAATGCCTGCAGATTTCGGGAGAGCACAGAATCAGCACTGATGAGCAGGACCTTCAGTCGTGGCTACAGAAAGCATCACAAAGCCTCAGTGTCCTGCCGCTGGGTGACCTACCCTCGGTCCTCAACAGGACAAAGTGTCTCAGCAGAGTCGGGCACAAGCCCTCCCCCTAGTTTCTTACTAATTATCAGCTGAACTGGTTTAGCTGCTCGGAAGCTGATTAATAAGACCTGCCGTATCAACCCCTTCCTCTCCACATTAGCGTCCAATACTCTGGGGCACAGGGTGGGGCGAGCCAGCTGGAGGCAAGGGGAGAAAGAAGGTGGGTGGTCCGTGCTGGTGCACCCACTCCAGGCAGATGGCAGCCTGCCCAGTGTGAGAACTGTTTATGCTGAGCACAACCTGGTCCTCTTGCAGCTGCTTCTACAAGAAGGGTGGGCCAGAGTCCTCCTGGGAAATTCCTGGGGGAACCTTGTGGCTTCCTAAGGTGGGTCCTTGTTCTGTAACTCTGGGAAGGCAGAGGAGGGAGAGAGTGTTCTAGAGCCCTGGCATTTACAGATGTGCTTTGGGGAAGGAAAGAGAGGGGAATGGCGGTAATGAGTAAAGCCATCGATGAGTGCGTGTTTGCCCAGGAGGCTGATTCTCGGAGCCCAGGGGGAATAGCGAGGGACGGGGTTAGCAGAAAGGGGTTAGCGTGAGTGTTTGCTCGAGCCACCCCCGAGTTCCTCCAGAAAGAGAGCCCCCATTTGGTTATCCTGATAACTTGTGCCACTCTCCCCAATAACTGTGAACAAAGTACCCACTGAAAATATCCCCTCGAAGGCTTGTTGGCTTAGTCATTCCTTCCTTATCAGTGACGGTCTCCCTACGTGTATTTCACTCCCCTGGCTGACTCACAGATTCCCTTAAAAGCTGCACTTTTTGTGCCTTGGAAAGATAGTTTTATAATACCACAGCTGCTCCCTGGCCTGTGTGCTGTGTGAGTCGGTGTGTTATGAGTGTGCTGACAATATCTGAAACCAAAGTTCATGGCCCAGGTTAATGGATATTTAGGACAAAGTTCCTGGTTCCATTTCCAAATCTCCCTCCCCCGTCAACTGGGATATTTTAAAACATGTCTAAATAGCAATGCAAAAAAGACTAACTTGATTTACTTCTGTCTCCACTAAAAAAAAAAAAAAAAAAAAAAATTAGCATTTTCCAGGTTCCACATTTCAATATTAAGATGCCTTACGTTATTGAAATGTCAATAGCAGTAAAGCAACACAAGGAATCCTGGAGGCAGGGGAGCGACAAGGGGTAGATATTTCTAATATTTAATGACTATCTGTGCTGTGCCAGGCACCACGCTTTGCTCACATTTTATCCCTCACAGGAATGGGGTGTTAAAAACTGTGATGGATCTCATTCCACAGTTGAAGAAAGTTGAAGAAAGGCTCAGAAAGGCTAAGTGCCACATATAAGTTCACTTGGCCAGTAGAAGATGCAGCTAAGACCCGAGTCCACATCTGCGTGACTTCAAGGCCAAGATCCTTCCCACCACACCAGAGTCTGTCCACAAAACCCAGGATGCCTTCCTCAGCCACTGGAGTCTCCCTTGACCATCCAGCGGCACAGACAATGGTTGTTGCCTTTGGTTATAGTATCAACGCAATGTATCTCTTGTGTGTGTGTGGAAAAGCAGAATTATCTACTTAATGAAAAAAACAACTTTTAGATATAATTGCTTTATGATTTACAAACCTCTAAAAAATCCATATGATTTAACTCTTACCACAACCCTGTAGAGTAGTATCATTGTTAGGGATTATGGTAAACACCTGTTGTTTTTGCCAGTCCATTGTTTTGTTTTGTTTTTTTCTGGTACCTTCTGCTTCCTTTAGGGGATCACTCTTTATTCACCAAAGTCCGTGTATTTTGTCTGAGGCTGATCCCACCCACTGGCTCTGGGGGTCTAGACCCAAACCTAGCCAGTGAGGGCACGTCATCTTTGATCGGTTTTGGGGTGACCACACTGGGCCAATCAGAGCAAATGGGAGTCAGCTCCTGAACTTTGGCGGGAGTTTTCTTTTTGTTGGTGATGCAAAGCTCTAGGAAATGCTGCTGATTGTCTCTGCCTGTCTTTGCGGAAGGCTGCTCTGAGAATCGAACCGCTACAGGGGAAGTAGACCTGAAGAAGAGGCAGGGAGCTGGGCCCTGATGACAGTGTCTGTGCACCTGGGTCCAGTGGCACTCTAGGTCCCGGAAGCCTGGACTTCTCAATTCATTTTTTGCTAATTAATTTGCTTTTGCCTAATCTACTTTGAATTGGGTTTTTATCGTTTTGTTATGTAACATTCAAGTTATTGCTCTCCATCATCAAAGGAAATCTGGTTCATGTCATTGCCTTCATCATTGTCAACCTTAGCGACTTAATAAGCGACTGCTTATTAATTGGGGGTTCTGCAGACAAAAGAAGCATCTAGCCCCAGAGATTTCATATTTTGTTATGGGGTGGCAGGGCGTGGTGGTGGAGTGAGTGCTGATAATAACAGTATAAGGCATTGTGGACTAAAAATTGCACTTAAAACCACCCTTCCTCTTTCCCTTCCTTCTCCTCAATCTCTCTCTCTCGTTGGAAAGGGTACAGAGGAGTCTAGAGAAATGACAGAAGTGGGGAACTAGGAGGAAGAGGTGGTGTTTGGAAACGTTGTCTATTGGGAAGGAAACAGGACTCCATGTGAAATGCACACTAGGCAATATCAAATGTGACCCTGGGTATTTGATGAGAGGTCAGAAATGAAGATGCAGCTTTAGGTGATACCCACAGAGGTGAAAGATGAATTTTCAGAAGCTTATACCGTGAAGGGAGAGCAGGGTACTAGCACTGAGCCGTGGAAGAGACGACTAGTCAGCATCAGTGTCATTCAAGGGAAAACTCACGCAGAAAATTTACTTGAGAACACGGGATAGATGTGTCTTCAGGTATATACATTGATTTTCAGAAAATGCAGACTCTTGTTAAAGTAACAAAATGTATTATTCCTTCATACCTCATTAATTTCTTTGTCAGTTGGAAAAAATGTATTTAGGGCGAAATGCCTTCAGCGATTTTGACCACAATAGATAGTTGTCATTTGAAAATAATTTCGGAATGTCAGAGAATTAAATAATGTTTATGTGTAATTTTGACTAAATTTGGAATCAAAACAAAATGCCCACTCAAATGATAAGACTGAAGTGTTATTGTAGAGCAGAGCCTTGTCAACGTTGTGTGTAAGTCAAGGGTCTTTTAATTATTTTGAGAAGTCTGCAGGCTAGAAAGCACATCACATGAGAAGACGGTAATCTGATTGGAGCTACTATTGGAAATTCATATGTAAGGATTTTGTTTTTTCCTGGCTTCGTGGAGCCAATGTTTATTATTATTTTTTAATGTTTATTTAATTTTGAGAGAGAGAGAGAGTGCGTGTGCGCACACAAGTGGGGGAAGGGCAGAGAGAGAGGAGACACAGGATCCGAAGCAGGCTCCAGGCTCTGAGCTGTCGGCACAGAGCCCGATGCGGGGCTCGAACTCATGAACCCTGCCATCATGACCTGAGCCAAAGTCAGACGCTTAAGTGACTGAGCCACCCAGGCTCCTGGGAACCAACCCTTATTTATCTAGAATGAGAGAGAAAAAAGAAAGCAGGGGGCATATCACACTCCTAAGAGTGTGTATACTTAAATGCAAGTATCCTGGACAATAGTAGTAGACAGATTTTGAGCCCACTTGATTTTTGAAGCATTTCCCTACTTTTCCTTAAGTAAGCCCTGCCCTCCAGGTCACAGGCTCTTTGTACATATTTATTGAGGCTGAGGCTGATGATGACGTCAGTCTTTTTTCGACAAAGCCCCCTGAAGATAAAGCTCAGATTGGCTATGTAGAGTTTCAGACCAGATCCAGAGCTGAGCACCACTCCGAGGGCATGGACCCACCCAGGAGTGCAGCTGACATTTGAGACGGGATGTTCTTCATAATGCAGAACTGTCCCTTCACTGCAGGATGGTTGGCATCCCGGACCCCTGCATTAAATGTTTGCAACACCCCCCAGTCACTCTGACAACCATATCACCATCCGCATTTCCAAATGCCCTCCAAAGGGTACTGTCTCCCTTTCTTAGGCTAGGGGATTGCCTCTTTGGGTCTGAAGACGTTAGTTCTGGAGAACTTGGAGGGTTAAGTGTTAAAAGATAAACTGAGGCACGTTAAACGTTTTTTAAGAGTTTATTTGAGCACAAATTGACCTGAATGGGATGCAGCACCAAACCAGAAGTTGTCAAGAGTGCTTGGAGGAAAGGAGCTGAGGGTGTATGTGTTGGGGGGCTTATATAGAAAAAGTGCAGAAGCAAAGAAAGGAAATTATTTGGTTGGCTGTAGCTTACAGCCTAGTTGGCTGTTTGTGGTTGGTTGTCCTTAGGGTTTGATTTCATAACCTTGGGGCATTTACAGACTCAGAATCTGGTCTCTTTCCATAGACTGCCATTGAACTAGAGCCACCTCAGTCTAACGGCCTGCTTGTCTAATTAATTTAACATGAGAGACCTACATGCCTAACCCAACCTCACTCCACCATCCATTTCTGCTCTTGACATGTTTCTTTCATCCCTTTGGTTGTCAAGCAGAAATAACAGATCTGTTGGGATCTCATTCATGACTGTCATCACCTGACTTTCTTACTAAATTACATACAAATGATATAGGCCTGTACATTAGAGTTAAGACTTTGGAGTTATTCCCTGGGAAGGAAAAGTTCCAGAAATCCAGAAACCTGGGAAGTGGTGTGGAGCCAAAAAAACAAAGAGAAGAATGAAACTGGACCACTTTCTTACACATACACAAAAATAAATTCAAAATGAATGAAAAACCTAAATGTGAGACAGGAAACCATCAAAATCCTAGAGGAGAAAATAGGCAACAACCTCTTCAATCTTGGCCACAGCAGCTTCTTCTTATCTGACGTGTCTCTGAAGGCAAGGGAAATGAAATAAAAAATGAACTATCGGGACCTCATCAGGATAAAATCTTCTGCAGAGCAAAAAAACAATCAACAAAACTAAAAGGCAACCAAAGGAATGGGAGAAGATATTTGCAAATGACATATTGGATAAAGGGTTAGTATCCAATATCCATAAAGAACTTACCAAACTCAACACCCAAAAAACAAATAATCCAGTGAAGATATGGGTAGAAGACATGAATAGACACTTTTCCAAAGAAGACATCCAGATGGGCAATAGACACATGAAAAGATGCTCAACATCACTCATCATCAGGGAAATACAAATCAAAACCACACTGAGATACCAACTCACACTGGTCAGAGTGGCTAAAATGAACAAATCAGGGAACAACACATGTTGGCAAGGATGTGGAGAAGAGGGAACCCTCTTGCACTGTTGGTGGGAATGCAAACTGGTGCAGCCGCTCTGGGAAACAGTGTGGAGGTTCCTCAGAAAATTAAAAATAGACCTACCCTATGACCCAGCAATAGCACTGCTAGGAATTTACCCAAGGGATACAGGAGTGCTGATGCATAGGGGCACTTGTACCCCAATGTTTATAGCAGCACTATCAACAATAGCCAAATTATGGAAAGAGCCCAAATGTCATCATCAACTGAGGAATGGATAAAGAAGATGTGGTGCACATACATACACACACACACACACACACACACACACACACTGGAATACTACTTGGCAATGGAAAAGAATGAAATCTTTCCATTTGCAACAACATGGATGGAACTGGATGATATTACGCTAAGTGAAATAAGTCAGTCAGAGAAAGACAGATATCATATGTTTTCACTGATATGTGAAATTTGAGAAACTTAACAAAAGACCAAAGGGGAAGGGAAGGAAAAATGAGATACAGAGAGAGAGGAAAACCATAAGAGACTCTTAAATACAGAGAACAAACTGAGGGTTGGTGGAGGTGGGGAAAATGGGTGATGGGCATTGAGGAGGGCACTTGTTGGGACGAGCACTGTATGTAAGTGATGAATCATGGGATTCTACTCCTGAAGCCAAGACTACACCATATGTTAGCTAACTTGACAATAAATTAAAACAAAACAACAAAAAAAGAGTAGCAGTCCTTCCTTGGAGCAAACACATGGCTTGTGAAACCCTTCTTGGGGTGGAGGTGTGGTGGGAAGATGACCTTGGTCTGTGACCCACTTTGCACTTGCCTTTGCACCTGAGGCGCTCAGCCAGAAGCCTCTCCCTGCATCTGTCTGTCAGACATATGACACTCCAGCTGCACCCCTGCCCTGACTGTGCCTGTTCCCAGTTGTGCTGTTTTATTTGTTGTTGATCCCAGTGTCTGAGGCCCTAATGTGCAGAAACTGTCATAGCTAGGCTGTTGTATTTCTGAGAAAAAACATTTAAAGGATTTTTTTAGAGGGATAACAGAACTTGGCTTCCATGGGGGAACACGTGGGATGTCACAGTATAGGCCTGCTATCCTAAGAGCGTTAAGTCATGGTTTCTACAATGTTTGCAAGGCCACACGGCTGTCCACACCACTTTCAAGTACACCTAGATCAAAACGCCAACCTGGGCAGCTGCTTTAAGGTGCCTTGTAACTGCTTCCTTGGATATAATAATCTATCTGGAACGGAGGGACCACTCAGCCCTCAGAAATATAATTATTTGGGCCACCAAAAGCAATGTAGAGGGTTCTTGATGGTCTGTAGAAACTTGGAGAATGTAGTGTAATGATAAAGAAGAGAACAGTCATTGGCATTCTGGATTCAAGTCATAGATTTACTCTATTGGCTAGGTGACCTTGGGAAAGTTACTTACCCTCTCTTATCCTACCATTCTCAGGTATGAAATAGGAATGGTAATAATATAGCAGGCGCTTGTGACAGAGGGTTGTTGAGAGCATTACATGAAGTAAAGTAAGTGGAGAATTTTGCCCATTCCTGGCATGTTGTTGGGCACGTATTTATTACTCAATACATTGTAATTATTGTGATGAATATCTCTGTAGAAAGAAGAGTAGGCATTTGAGAAAATAAAGCTTTTGTGGGAGAGAAAGTAAGGGGAGAGGTGAGGCCAAAGAAGTAAAAACCCTGTTTACAATTACAAATTAATTTTATTAATATTAACAAAATATTGTTATATTTTGTCATGAAGTTTCAGAGAAAATTAGGAACATAGGAAAAAAGCAAAAAAAAAAATTGTGGTGATATATATGGAGTTAATGGAAGGAAAAGGCATTGCTTTAAGAAACAAGAATTGGGAAGCCTTTGAGTTGAGATGGTAGAATTTATAGCTGGTCTCCTTGCCCACCAAGAAGCCCTGTTAATCCAGATTCCTTAGAGAACTAAGAGATTTCTTACATTCCTCTGGGGGCAGTGGAGTGGCCTGGCCAGCAGCAGCCCCATTTATGGGCAGAGCCTCCAAAGCCCCCAGATTGAACTGCACATAACAAAGCTGCCTTCTGGACAGGCGCGAAAAGATCAGGGTTTGCCTCTTTCAAAGGGCAGGAGACAGCTGCTCATGAGGCAGTGCAGTGGAGGGTTAATACAGAAATGCATGCGGCTGGACTTGATTTTAACATAAAAGAAAAACCCGCTGACAGTTGTATTTCCTGTTGGAAAGCCCTGTGGGTGGGTGGGGTCTGAGGGTTCCTAAGAATGAATGACAGATATGAGATGTGCAGCACGTAGCCGGGCATCGAGGAGGTAACGAGCTGTAGGATTAAAACTCACCTACCATCCACTGAGCCCCATTCCTCCTTCAGGGCCCTCTCTGGTCTCCTGTCTTCCAAGAAGCATTATTAATGTCACCCGTATCGGAGATGATGATAAGACTATATTAACTACAGTAATGACCATTCATTTCAAAGCCAGCAGGTGCTAGGCCCCATGCTAAGACCTTACCACATATCTATTTCTTAACGATCCAATCCTAGAAACAGTCCAACATGCTTTACGCGTATCCTCTCTAATTCTTACAACAAGCAACATAGGTTTTATGACCCTTGTCTTACAGACGAGAAAGTGCACTTAGAGAGGTTGTAGTGTGCCTAGGGCCACATGGCCTGCTGCAGACAGAGCTGGCGTTTGGACCCTGACCTTCTCGAGGTCAAGGGTCATCTTGTGTCCATCATGCCCCTCACAACATGACCCCTTAGCCCATTGTTCTGCAGAAGGTTCTCAGCAAATACTAATTTCTTAAGTGATCCAAATTCACGTTTGCCGTCTACACCCAGGAGTGGTACTATGAGATGTGCCTTTGTGTGTACGTCCTAGGAGTAGCAGGAAAAAGAATGTGGATGCAGTCTCTGAAGGCGCTCGGGCACCAGCACCCACCTGCCCCGGGCTGGCAGCAGCCAGGCTGCCCCCTCTAACCCTGCTCTTCCACGTCTCAGAGGATGCCAGGATTTAGAGCTGGAACTGGCCCCACAGACTGGCTGGCCCTGACCCCTTTGTTGTATAGATATTGCCATCCATAAATCTATAGGTCTACAGCCTTGATGAGTGAGGCCCAGAGAGGTTGAGTGAGTTCACTAAGGTCACACAGCTAGGAAGAGGCAGGCCTAGAACATGAACACAGGCCACCTCTTAAACCTGCATCCAGCCCCCTTTCCATTATACACCAACAAGACATAGTGTGAGGGCACGTGAGAGCAGAAGGGGTCTTTGCTTGGCTGACCATGGTGATGCCAAATCCTCCCTGGAGCTGAGATAGAGTGACACAGAGCACTCGCTTGCCCGCCATGATCTGCCCAGCCATCACTTACAAGCAGCCCCGGGTGCCTCTGTGGGGCAGGCAGGGAATCTGCCTGTCTGGACCATTTTGTCTGCCAAGAGTCAGGCCTTAGGGTAAGGTTTATTTTCTTAGAGTATAATTCTGCATGCTCCCTTAAAGACCCATCGTGATGTTCACCCAAACAGGCTGAAAATTTGTGGTAGTTGTCTCTAGATTATATTTGGTTTGCTTTGCTTATCTCAGCTTTCAACTGTTATCCCTGTCTGAACACTCCAGGATGAACTATAGGTATGGACATCGTGGTTAATTATTTTATTTTATTTTTTTTTTAATTTTTTTTTTAACTTTTATTTATTTTTGAGACAGAGAGAGACAGAGCATGAACGGGGGAGGGTCAGAGAGAGGGAGACAGAATCCGAAGCAGGCTCCAGGCTCTGAGCCATTAGCCCAGAGCCCGATGCGGGGCTCGAACTCACAGACCACAAGATCGTGACCTGAGCTGAAGTCGGACGCTTAATTGACTGAGCCACCCAGGCGCCCCGTGGTTAATTATTTTAAAACATGCAATTGAAAATAATTTTATTGGAGGAAGAGACTTTTTCATGGTCTGTGCCAAGTTTCATGAATTCACTGCTTTTTCTTTCCTGAAGGAAATTGTCCTCCACAATGGAAGATCAAAGATCAGCACATTCTTGGGTATATGTTAGTTGCAAGGCCCTGTGGAAAATAACTAAGTACTGTGAGAATTAGCCTCTGCCCTCAAGGGATGTACAGTTTAGTTGTAGAAACATAGTAATAAAGGTGGCAGATATTGAATACTTCCCAGGGGCCAAGTCCAGCGAGGAATGTGACCCTCCTGGACTATACCATCTGCGACATTTGAAGCCATTTCCTAGCAAACTTTTAGTTCCTGGGCAGAGGGGTCTGACTAGCCTCCCTTCCCACCCGCCCCCCTCCACTTCCATTTGGTGCTTCCTTGGCCAAGAACACGAGGGCGCTACCTGTGTGAGTTGGTCAGGTTGGTCTGCAGCCAGAGAATGTGGGGGCTGGCCACGTCCCAGCAACACCACACCCAGATCTGCACACCCTCCACATTTCTCCGCATTGCTCGGGGAGAGGAGGTAAGCCCGCTTGGCATGACTCAGGCCACGGAAGTGAAAAGCCCAGACGCGGTGGTTCATCAGTTTCTCCCAGGTCTTAGTCCACGCTTACTAACCCGGCAGCATGTATAGACTCTGAGACCTCAAGGCAATAACGGGGAGTCTCTGGGGACCAGTTGTCTGAGACCTGTGGGTGACAAATATCATTTGATTTCATTTCCAGGGCTGGCAGGTTTTTTTCCTCTTTCCTTCTTTATGAGGGAATTTTTCAGTAGGGTTATATGAAACAGCACCCCTCAAGCTTGTTCCCAAGCTCAGATCTAAGCAGGAGTTTTCAACATCTTCCTGGTTCTCTCCAGTTATGGGCAAGAAACAAATGCCATAACCAAATTTTATGACATTGTGGGAGCAGTGTCCAGGGTGAGCCTTGTAGAAATGGCACGTAAAGGGGCCCTGCACATCCTGTTTGCAGTTATAGGGACAGGGCAATGTTCACTTTACGGCTTGGCCTTGTGCCCCGGAGGCCAGGCCTAGCTCCAAGCTTCTCCTCTGAAGACGACCTCACAGTTCTCACACAAGGAGTCCTAGGCCGCTCATGAGCCCTGCGGTAGAAGTTGACTCCTCCAGTGCTAGAGAGAAATGGGATGGCCTGGTGCCTGAACGGTTTCTCCTTAGCGGCTTCAGATGGATGGAAAGTCAAAGAGCCCTTCTCTCTCATGAGGTGTGTGTGGGGGGTGTCTTTGAAGAGCCCCTCTCAGTGAGCTTCCCTGGGGGTGCTCTGCCTAGTACAGCACTTATCGGGAACCTACTGAACGCCACACCTGTGCCAGGCACCATAGAAGGAAGGATGGATGTGCCTTAGTTGTGTCCCCGAGGGCCTCAAAGCCTGTGGTTGCTGAGATAGACATAATTACTAACCCAAGATGGCGGTAAGAGCCCACTCCTCCCATATTCATTGCGGTCTGCTCTTCTCCTGGATTTGGGCTTGATAGAATCCTAAAGGAAGCACTGTCTCTTCAATGTTCCCTCTTTTTTTTCCCCCTCATTTTTATTTGTTTGAGAGAGAGAGAATGAACGGGGGAGAGGGACAGAGGGAGAGAGAGAGAATCTTAAGCAGGCTCCATGCTCAGTGTGGAGTCTGATGTGGGCTCAATCCCATGACCCTAAGATCATGACCTGAACTGAAATCAAGGGTTGGAAGCTCAACTGACTGAGCCACCCAGAAGCCCCTCCTCTTTCTTTCTAACACTGATCATCCCTCTGCGGGTTTAAGTGGGCTGACAAGGGAAGGAAGCATATTCAAAGTGCATTGAACGAGCAGGTTACCACACTCTCATTCCTCCTGGGGGGCGTCTGGGAAATGGTGTGGAGTCTGCCTGGCCTTGCCCCCTCCCCGTCCCATGCACGGGGCCAGGAAGCTGGGAGAGGTGACTGCCAGTTCTCTCCATCCCTGGTGGGGGGCACAGACTCCCAGCAAGCCCAGCCTGCCCTGCCTGGAGGCTGAGCACCTTCCCGCAGAGAAATCCCTCAGGCAGGTTCACAGAGTGCACAGGCCCGTGGAAGGGGGAACATGGCTGGATGTGGCTGAGGCATCCCAGTGGCTGCCTCACCCACCCAGGCCTGGGCCTGGAGATGCCGCACGGAGATGGAGGCCAAACATTCTGAGGCTGAGAGGAACCCCAGCTGGCTGCGTGGGAATGGCCAAATTAATACCCAACCCCGGCAAGAGGAATGGAGCCCCACTGGTGTTGACCTCTCAGCCTCTTCCCAGCAGGGGAAGCAGGGGCAGATGTGTTGTCTCCTACAGCTGTCTTTATGAAAACGTAGGTGCTCAGGGATGTGGGTTTGAATTAACCTCACACATACATAATGATGCTTCCTTGGTCCTTGGCTGCCCTGACCACAAGCTCAGAGTGTCACCTGCACAATTCTTACACCAACTCAACACACAGCTTTTGCGGGGGGGGGGGGGTCGGGGGTGGGCAGCTGCTGGGTAGGAATGTTCTGGTTCCTGCTTTTCAGCATCATGTAAATGTTCTGAGACCAGGGTCTGATCTTGGGCCTTCTGGAAGCTGCTCCACATTCTGAGTATCGGGGTGGGTTCAGTGTTCATGCCTGCCTGTCAGAGGGAAGTTTCTGTGACGGTGAAACGGGTCTGTGAGATGCCCAGTATGGCTGTCATGAGCCAGCTTCCTGGGAACAGCAGTGAACCATCCTGCCTGGCTCCCCCATCCAGACTCAACAGGGGCTAGCAAAACCCTCAGACCGCATGGGGGGGCTACACTTGGCCCAAGTTCACTTGGGAAGTGATTGGGCCTGCTCCTGCGTGCCAAGGAGCTTGTTAGTATTTATGAGCTGTTTATTAGCCTTGAAGGAAATCAGCCCAAACCCTGGCGGGAAGGGAGGGCTGAGGAGGGAGGCTGTCTTCACCTCAGCGCCCCAGCTTTTGTTTGTATAAACAGCTGGGTGCTTGGCCAGCTGCCCTCCTGCTGGTGGAGTCTTCGATGCCCCGATGCCTGGGGCTGGCAGGCAGATGAGGACCTGGGACAAACCAGCAGCTCCTCCTTCCCCAGGCTCTGAATGTGGGGAAGGAAACATTCAGGTGTAAGTCCCCTTCATCCTCACACTAAGGGTAGATTGAAACCTGCCAGGTGTCTTTCCAATGCTCTCACTTTTCAACTGCATCACACCTGAGTTTTTTAATCAGGAGCGCTCACAGGGCAAAGGAAAGGTAAGTTTTCCCCTGTCAACCAATCACTCGCTCCATGGTTGGGCCTCTGCTCTGGAGCAGAGCAGGCAGACCAGCCGAGGGACATTTCTGAGGTGAGTCTCCTCCAGCTCAGAGATCACGAGCACTTACATCCAGCCCGACCTGCCGAGGCCGTGATGCTCTTCTTCTTCAGGCCAACATAGCCTCTTTAGTTTGAGAAGGGAGCAGCCGCTGACCAGAAAAACCGGTCATTCTCCAAAGATCCTGCCTGGGAAGAAAGCAGTTAGAGTTTGACCTCAAATTCTGTATCAGATTCAGGGGGCCACGCCCAGCAAAGCCCAAGCATTTTCCTTCTCTGCTGGAAATCTGGGCCTCTCTGGTGCAGCTTGGGCTGCCTGAGAGTGGTCTATTTTTTAGGGGGTATAGGAGCCTTCCGGAGAACTCATTCCAGGCAGAGAGCCGGTGCAGTGAGCCAAGCTGGGAGCAGAGCGTTAGGTGTTAGAGGCCAGGCATGATTCTATCCTCAGCCTGGCTTCTCAGACTTGTTACTGGGCCACAGGGAGACAAGGGCTGGGAGTAAACCACACGTTTAAAAAAAAATTCTAGCCCCATCCCACCACTCACAGAGTGACTTCGGGCAAGTTACCTAACCCTTCAAGGGCGGCCCCCTCTAGCAAATAGCCATATATGTGTGGTTCCTAGCTTACAGAGTTGCTATGAAGTCGTGTGAGTTCGTGCTTGCAAACTGCTTTGAATATTGTAAGTGCAAAATATTGGGTGAAATGAAACCCAAAGCATCTGTAAGATTACGGGCCCAGGTAGCACTACTTTGGGACTCTACCAGTGCATGAGGAAGGGAATGGAGCACTTTCTCACCTCTTTCCACAGACCACTCACTTCTCCAGCACGTGAGAGAGCGGCGCTCAGAACAGTAACTGTGCATCCAAGGTGCCCCCCACCCCCACCAAGCGAGCACCCCTTGGGGACACAGACCCCTGGGACTGAGAGGTGGTTACTGGGAGGAAGCCTTGTAGGAGCAGGTGAGAGGGTACAAGTGGGTACACATTACTGTTAATGTGGCCTCTTCCACACCCTGTAACCAGCGAGGCCTGAGGAGCTGGGTCACAGGCAGAAGCCCTAGGCGCCACCCAGAGTCACAGTTTCTTAGCAGCCTGAAGTTCAGAGAATGGGAAGGGATGTTTCCTGGTAGGGGCCTAAGTAAGGCTCGTGGGCCTAGCTTCTTTCCACCCCAGCTATTAGTTTATGGTATTTAGTAAAACTCTTTGGTTCTTTTCTCACTTCTGTGGTGCTGAAATCTAACTCTCACAATCCCCACTCACAGAGAGCTGCGTTTCAGATCCTCTGTGTTAATCATTGGGGTGGTTGTTAAAACTGACCAAGAAGATTTCTAGAAAGGGCATCACCAAAAGACAGGATTTTTGAAAAGCAGCTGGAACCGGAAGTTAAGCCGGAAAATGGAGGCCCATGCTCTATTGGACAACAGGAGTGCTCGGAGCCCCTCATTCTAAGGAAGGGCCAGACCACTCACTCCATGCTTAACAAGAGGATGACTCCCTGTAACCTTCACCCCACTCCCTTCCGCAATATAATTAGAGACCTGGGGAAGGAGAGAGAAAGAGGGCAAGTTTCGGCCAGTGCAGTGTTCACGGGGGAAGGTTACTTCCTCCCCGAAGTGAGGTGGAGAGCCAGATGTGCTCTAAGACTGAGGGGCCATCTGCGTGGATCAGAACGTGGCAGGACTCGGAAAGTTCTTGCGGGAGCACAACTGATGTTCCTGTCGTTTGCAGGCACCCATAAAACTTTTAGGTCAAAACGTCGAGATTTCCCAAGGCAGAAGGCCTGTGGGAGCAGCCTGGGCAGAGGGCTGCAGAGGCCGCTTGGTAGTTGCTTGACAACAAGCCAAGTGGCCAAGTGAGGCAATACCCACCCAGAGAAGAGGTTAACGGCGCAGACTAATGCTGGCCAGACGGAGGTATGGCTGTCGCCAAGGGGGCCTCAGTTCCGGGGCTTTCTCAGGGAGAGAGGGAAGGAGAGGCTTACGCTGGATCTGAGATTGGAATTTTGACCCAGACTGGGCTGGACGGGCAAAGGTGGTGACTGGGGGAAATGCACCTTATTATATTTGTTTCCCACTTAGTTGAGGCTCCTCAAACTGTTTTTGCAGCCATGAATTCTAGGGGCTTTAAGGACATATTTTCTTCTTGAAACACACGATCTGGAGAAAACCAGAAAACGGAGCAAGAATGGATGCCTTGTTTGCAGCAGAGTTCTGAAAACGCTGAAGCATTCCTCAACGCCCTGACACCTGTTTCTCACCCGGCTAATACATAGCATATTAGTTTCCTATTGCTGCTGTATCAAGTTACCGCGGACTTAGCGACTGACTATAACAACTTTATCACCTTATGGTTCTGTAGGCTAAAAGTCCAACATGGGTTTCATTGCGCTGAAATCAAGATGTCAGCAGAGTTACACAGAGTCCTCACATGACGTCACTTCAACCTCTCCCCTTGCCTTTCTCTTCCATTGTTAAGCACCCTTGATGTTATATCAGGCTCGCCTAGATAATCCGGGCTAATCTCTCAATCTTAGAGTGAATTGGTTAGCAACCTTAATTTCATCTGTAATCTTGTTTCCCCTTTGTCATGCGACCTAACATAGTCACAGGTTCTGGGGATGATGACGTGGACAACTTTGGGGGGGATCATTATTCTCCTAACACATGTGACTTATGTATTACTGAATTCAGTTTAATTAAAAATACACGTGAGTCCCAGGTCACCCAAGCTAAGATTCAGCCACATTCCATCGCCTTGCCTCCGGGGGTTGGGGGAGGCTTACTGTGAACTGGGAGGCTGTGGCCAAGGGACTGTTGGACTTTCGTCATGTCTGGAAGGCCCCACAAAAGGCATTCAATCCCTCTTAGGCCCCGAGCAGGGGCGACTGGAGGAGCCCGTGCCCTGCATTCACCCCTAGAGGTAAGGGGCTCTGAACGCCCCTCTGAGCTGCCACACGTGTGCATCAGCTGACACCAGGACTTACTCTTTCCACTGATAAGCATCTTCTGCAGTAAGTGCCCGAATTTCAAAATTCCAGGCAGTTTTAACCGGTTTCTGGTGCTGGAGATGCTGCGGACTTTGGGAACAAGGAAGGAGGTGAATGTTGTCACAGCGTTCCTGAGCATTGAGGCTCACCTTTCTCCGGGTGGAATCTTCTGGTTAAAGGCTGCATTGGTACAGGTGTGGAGGAGGAGGGAGCTAGAGCCAACCCCTCCTGACCTGCCTGGACGGTTGGTGGTGGAAGGGCTCTGTAGACACTGGGGCTCAAGCACCATTAACTGTGCTTACTGGGATGGGGAAGCATGCATTTCGTACAACTTTTCTGTGTATCGCAGCACTGGTGTCTAGTCCCTCGCTTCCCAGCTTGAGATGCACCAGCAGCTCTTGTACCGCCTCTAGATATAAAAATGAGGATCGGCCCCCATGCTAAGAGCTGGTTCCCTGGGCCCTATAGGTGTCCTGGGAGTAGAAAGAGGCTTTTGTGCAGCTTCATTCTCATGCTTCCATCAGTCACTTGAGTACTCACCCTCATTAGTGGGCCCCCACAGTTTAGGTTGGCCCTGGGGCAGGGGCAGGCACAGGTCCAGCAACCCCCTGGGACAGGAGAATGTTTCTGCTAGTGCTCCCCATCCCCCATCCCATCACCAGGGCACCTTGAGGACACCAAACCTTCCTTCATCCCACCCTCAGGGTTGGTGTCCAGGCAGCTGAGGCCCCTGGCCCTGGAGCACTGCTCCCCCCCCAACACTGCCTTCAGTTCTTGGGCACAATGACTCTCATTGTCTCTCTTCTCTTATGCAATAAAGCTTAACAGCTTGTTGGAAAGAACATGATGGCCTGTTAAGTCAGAAAATCAAGCGTAAAAACTTATTTACCCTCTTGGAGAGTGGAAAGGGTCCAGTCCTCTCTTAGAAACACAAAACCGCTGGGACCTTGACACAACTCTTTTCCAGGAGCATTCATTCCTTTAAGATGAGGTCACTTTCCCCCAGGGATGGTCCAAAGTCTCTACCTTGGAAACACAAAAATCCACAAATCCGGTCTCTAAACACGTTTTCTAGAATGAACATTATTACTATCATAATGGGAACAATAATCACCTGTATTTCTGAATGTTTGAATAACAAGGCCTTGCAGATCGAAGCCAAATGCAGTCATGTTTCCAAATTGGTAGGAGCAGTTTCTTTCGTTTGGATGTGGAGCCCTAGCCTTGCATCATGATTTTGTCACAGTTATTTGAGGGGTGAAAAAACAGGACGTTTCCTACCCCAGAAAGACCTCTGGATTAAGTCCAAAGACCTGGTTGCTGATTCCAGCCCTTTTACTGACTTGAATTTGAGACTCCGTTTCTTTGGTCAGGCATGGAAACCTCATAACACTGCCTGCCCACCTGTGACAAGCCAGGGAGAGGGGGGGGCAGTGCATGCATATTGGAGGCTCCCGGTGGCCCTGCGTCATTAGGTGGCCCTGGAGAGGGGAAGTGGTGGATAATTCCTGAGATTTTAGTGATTCTATAGGCAAGGGTAGCAGAAAGCATCCTGCTTACAACCCCTGCCACCCCCAAGCACAGCATCCGAAGGACTCCCTCGGCAGAGATTGTGACAGCAGCCACAATGGCAGAATGAGCCAAGGAGAAGCAGGGGCTGGGAGAGGGGGCCAGAGGAGGTCAGACTTGCTGTCACTTCCCTTGTGGTGTCGGTGAGAGCGCTGCCCAACCTGGCAGTGAGGCAGGGCAAGACCCACTTCCAGGACAGAGTTCTAGCAGAGTCCTTTAGGAAACCTCAAGGCTGGGATTCTCCCCCTTGTCGGCATGTCCCCAGGCCCAAGCTGTGGCCCCAGGAGAGCCGTGCTGCCCGCCACAGAAGCTGTCATAACCCTACGCTCCAAGACTTTGCCTCTAATCCTGTCTTTTTAAAAGATTTTATTATTTTTGAGTAATCTGTACATCCAACGTAACCCAACCCTTTCAACCTCGAGATCAAGGGTCACACACTCTATGGGGCCCCTGGGTGGCTCAGTCAGTTAAGGGTCCCACTCTTGATTTTGGCCCAAGTCATGATCTCACTGTTGTGGGACCATATCTGGTCCATGGAGCCTATTTGAGATTCCCTCTCTGCCCCTCCCCAACTTGTACTCTTGCGCGTGCTCTCTCTCTCTCTCTCTTAACTACCAGCTGCCCAAATCTGCATTTGTGTCAGCGGGCTCTTTCACCCATCTCCCGGTTCAGATCTGGGGAAGGATGCGTAATTTGTGCTTCCTTTAGGCAGCCAGAGGTGCTGAGAAATTAACATATGCCCCGCATATGCTCAACTGGACTCTGGAATTAGCCTTACAAATATTCCAGCAACCTGGCCTTTGGGTGGAATACATTTTCCAGACAGTTTTATACCTTTCCCCAGAGTTTCCCTTTAGGTGGAAGCTTTAGTAGCTCACTATGGTAGCTGATTTCTTGGCTTCCTTTCCTTCCCTGGATCCCTTTCTCACTCCCCTGCAAGTATTAGCCGCACTGGCCAAAAAAACTATTTCCGCTTGAGTCTTTGTCTCAGGATCTGCTTCTGGGAGAACTCAAACTAAAAGAGGTACAAATAAACAAAAATGAATAGGAACTAGTAAAATGCTTGACACATTACAAATATTCAAATAAACGTTTGTTCCTTTGAAGAGACAGCAACGCAAAATCTGTTCTCAATGCTTATCCCAGAGCTGAGTGCATAGTAGACATTCAATAAAAGCTTGGAGAGTGGGGAAGACAGCCTAGTCAAGTATAGGCTAGGTAATCACCTGGTAAGGATATTATAGAGAGGTTGAAGAATCACCAGCTAAGTGGATAAGACAGCCTTTGAAAATCCATACGTTCAGAGCTCTATGGGTGTGACTGTTGTCACAGCAGTGGTGGGGAGCCTCCCAGGTGCTAAGAATGGGATTTTTGGTTAGCCTGTCTCATTTTCCTATTGAATTTCCCACAAGCATTATTTTAAACAGCTTTATTGAGGTATAATTTATATATCAGAGTATTCGCCACTTTCAGAGTTGTACAACTATTACAACTTATCAATTCCGGAATATTTTCATCACCAACCACCCCCCCCAAAAAAACCGGTGCCTATTCTCAGTCACCCCATTGTTGCTCCTTCCAGCCCCTGGCAAGCACTGTCCTATTGTCTGCTTCTGTAGATTTGCCTATTCTGGATATGTCATATAAATGGAATCGTGTAATGTGTGGTCTCTGTGGATGGATTCTTTCCCTTGGCATAACATGCTCAAGGGTCATCGATTGTTGTAACATGAATCAGTGCTTCATTCCTTTTGATTGCCAAATAGTATTCCATTGCATGTATATGCATCCTTCGTTTATCCATTCCTTACTTGATGAATATTGGGTTATTCCCACCTCCTGGCTATTATGACTAATACTGCTATAAACGTTCATGTACAAGTTTTTGCACATTTAAATGTTTTCGTGTGTGTATGTATACACACACCCCTAGGAGTAGAAATGCTGGGTCGTGTGGTAGCTCCGTGTTGAACTTTTTGAGCACTATTTTACATACCTACCAGCAGTGAAGGAGGGTTCCAATTCCTCATCATCCTCACTATTCTTGTTATTAGCTGTCTTTTTCTTTTATAGCCATCCTAGGCTGTACAGAGTGACATCACATTATTGTTTTGACTTATATTTCCCTAATGCTTAATGATGTTGAATATCTTTTCACAAATGCTTATTACGCATTTGTTCATCTTATTATGAGAAATGGCTATTTAAATCCTTTACCATTTTAAAGTTGTGTTTGTTTTGCCTTTTTTATAGTTTAATGTATTTTCATAGAAATCTTACAGGAACAGCATAGAAGACAGACAACATTAAAAGCATGGACTTGCATGTAGGACAACTCAGAAAAGTATAGTGAATGTGTTTTTTGTCTTTTTATTCTTGAGTTGTTAAGTACTCTTTATATATTCTGGATACTGGACCCATATCAGATATATAGTTTGCTAATATTTTCTCCCATGCTGTGGCTTTTCTTTTTAGTTTCTTCATGGTGTCATTTGAAGCACAGAAGTTTTCAATTTTGATGAAATCCAACCTGTATATTTTTTGCCTTTGGCTGCTTGTGCTTTTGGTGTCACATGTAAGAAATTGTTGCCCAATTCAAGGTCATGACGATTTATACCTCTATTTTCTTCTAAGAGTTTTATAGCGTTAGTTCTTATATTTAGGTCTTTGGTCCATTTTGAATTAATTTTGATATATGAGGTGAGCTAGGAGTCCAACATCATTCTTTTGCATGGTGATATCCACTTGTCCCAGAACTATTTGTTACAAAGAACTATAGAATTGTCTTAGCACCCTTGTCGAAATTAGTTGACCACAAATATAAGAATTTCTTTCTACATTCTCAATTCTACTCTACTGATCTATATATCTTTATTCTGGTGTTACAATACCTTGATTCCTATACTTTGCAATTTTTTTCAAAAATTTTTTTAATGTTTGATTTATTTTTGAGAAAGAAAGAGGGAGGGAGGGAGAGAGAGAGAAAGAGAGCAAGAGAGAGAGAGAGAGAGAGAGGACGAGCAGGGGAGGGGCAGAGAGAGAGGGAGACACAAAACCTAAAGCAGGCTCCAGGCTGTCAACACAGAGCCTGACACAGGACTTGAACTCACAAACTGTGAGATCATGACCTAATCCAAAGTCAGACATTTAACTGACTAAGCCACCCAGGTACCCCTGAAATTTTGAAATCAGGGAGTATAAGTCTTCTAACTTTGTTCTTTGTAAGATTGTTTTGGCTATTCTGGGTCCCTTGCATTTATATGTACATTTTAGTATCAGTTTGTCAATTTCTATAAAAAAAGTCAGCTTTTTGATAGGGATTGTGTGTGATCTGTGAATCAGTTTAGGGAATGTGGCCATCTTAACAGTGTTAAGTCATTCAGTCTACAGACATGGGATATCTCCCTATGTATTTAGGTCTTCAATTTTCTCAACAACGTGTTTTAATTTTCAGCGTGCCAGTATTGCACTTCTGTTGTTAAATTTGTTTCTAAGTATTTTATTCTTTTTGATACTATGGCAAATGAAAATCTTAATTTCATTTTTGATTTTTCATTGTTGGTGTATAGAAATACAGTTGTTTCTTTTTATGATCCCACAAAATTTTAAAGTCTGTTTTTTTCCCCTTCAAAATCAAGAGTTATCATATCCAAGAAATATTTTGTCCTTCTTAAGGCATGGGATTCTTTGAGGCCTGCCACAAAGCACCAAAAGCTGGCTGCTGTCCTTGAGAGAAAACTGGGAAAGAAAATCTTGATGTCGGGAAGTAAAGTATGTGATTTATTTAGTCCAGATAAGGCAGGTTCATGTAGCCATGAACTTTAAAAAATAAGAAGTCCTTGAGCATAGAATACGGCTCTGGGGGTGCTACAAATAGGTTACAAAGTGAAAGGTTAAACTCAAAGAGCCAATAGTATTATGAGGGCAGGAAAAATGCATGGTAATATAAAACACATAAGAAGCATCCTAGAGAAACCAGGTATGCATTCAAGTACCAACTTTGGCATTAGCTATGAAATACCATGAGATCATCCAGTCTGCTCCTCCAAATTTACAGATGAGAAGACTCAGTATGATGTGCTATATAGGAGAAAAAGCAAAGGGTTTAGAGAGAAGTGACTGAGTCATCACTATCAGGAGACCTTGGGAGAGGCTCCTTAGCTCCTGTCCACCTCAGTTCTTCATCTGTAAAAGGAGAAAAATGTTGCCTGCTTTGTAGGGTGATTGTAAGGAATCAGTGATTAGTGAGTCACCAGTCTTTCCTAGCACCATGTGCCAGGCACTGTGATCAGTGCTGGGGACAAAGTGGGGAACAAAAGGGACACAGTGAATGACCACAAAAGAGCAGATTTAGGGTGATGCTTAAAGGGCACAAGGCTCAGCATGGTGTTTCTCTGGCTCATTGTAAGTTTCAGTTAAATTTCCCAAGGGCAGGGCCCCATTGCATTTATGTCTAAATCTTGAGTGCCAAGCACATGCCTGACATCTTGTAGTTACTCAATAAGTTTGTTGAATTAAACAAATTTTCTTTTCTTACCCCAACACAAAGGAGGACTTTAGACACTGAAGGGGAGAAGAGTGTTTTCCTGGCAAGAGCAGAGTGTTTCAGGAGGAGGTGATGACAGGCATGGAGATTGGAAAGAGAGGTGCTGGGCCAAAGGAAAAGGTACGTGATCGGTTGAACCACAGCTTATTTTATTTTTAAAAGAAAGATATCTCATGATAAATTAAAACAAAAACAGAAGAGCCTTTCCGGTCCTTTCTCCCTTTCTGCTAACATCTACATGTGAATGTATTTCCTCATCAAATACATCAGTTATTCTTAAACATGTAGGCTAAGTTTTAAAAGAAGTAACTGTGGTGTGTGTTAGCATCACTCTGAGAAAAAAAATGCAAGGAGTTCTGTGCATACTATCACAAGTTTGAGCCCATCCAAACTGGGATGATAAGAATTCTGAGGGCGGGGCGCCTGGGTGCCTCAGTCGGTTGAGCTTCTGACTTGGGCTCAGGTCATGAACTTGCGGTTGGTGAGTTTGAGCCCTGCATCGGGCTCTGTGCTGATGACTCAGAGCCTGGAGCCCACTTCTGATTCTGTGTCTCCCTCTCCTTCTGTTCCTCCTCCACTCACACTGGCTTTCTCTCTCTTTCAAAAATAAAGATTTAAAAAATTAAAAAAAAAAGAATTCTGAGGGCAACATGGCTACAGGCAGGAGGAAATAACATCATGCTCTGGGTCAGGAGCCCAGGCCCCTGTGAATCACTGTAGATTTCTGCATGGGGAAGGCCCCTCATTCTTCTTGCCAGGTCCACAATAGCTTGAGGAGTCCAGAACTGCTGGGAGGGAGCAGACGGAGTGGGAACCAGGCTAGGACCACTGAGGCAACGGATCACCGTGAGCCGTGCGTCAGGCATTACACAGAGCCAGCCGGGTCCCCGGTCCTTCCTTGCCTTATGAAGTCAGCCCTTTATAGACTTTATGAATGAGAGCAAAGAAGAGTAAATGTTGAAAGTGATCCTCAGGTGGAAATCCAGACACTTGGATTCTAGGTCTGGCTCTGCTTCCCACTGTTGGTATGATCTTGATGGAGTCACCTCAGTTCTCTGAGCATCGGTTCCCTCAGTTGTAAAATGAGAAGTTGGCAGTAGGTCAGACGTGGCAAATACCCAAGAGGCAGGCCCCTGTACTCTGTCTCATCCATGGCAGACATTACCAGTCAATCACCCCTCACTTCCTTCCCACCCAGCCGCCTGTAACTCCTTCACAGACCAGCGTTATGTGGAGCCTACACCAGGCACGTGGTACTGGAGCACAAGACATGACCTCCTTGCCTTCCTTTACCTGAAATTATGTGATTCTAAATCCTGTATGGACTTGTCCAGGCTTCCTACTAAAGTTGCCATGAGGCAGAAAACTAATGAGTCCATAAAGTCAAGAAATAGCCTGACGTGGCTCAGTGTAATGCAAGCTGTACTATTATTTATGCAGAGTGCTCGCAATACTGCTATCACACAGGGCTTTCCAGTTGCTGATGGAAGGGGCCTACCTACTGAGCTTGGTCAAAGATGGTCCCTGGGGGTGGAGATTGAGTAGCCGGGCAGAAACAGAGAAAAGGATTTTGAAAGATTTTTTTTTTTTTTCCGGAAATATAAACTTCCAGTGCTATGCCAGAATGAATTCCATGCCGTGCCAGAACTGTTAGGGCAGCGTTGCTAGGAAATTAGCAGCTGTTAGTCTGGATGAGTTTCGACAGGAATGTGTCATTCATGCGATGCAAACAGAGAGGGCTTTGAAGTGGATGGAGCTGGTCTCTGTCAAGTGCTATTTAAGGAAGCGTAGCACAGGGCTTTTGAGACAGAGCCAAGGTGGAGAATCTTTCCCAAGGTGATCCAATTCCTGGGGCTGGACGGCGTGCGGTCACCTTGCATCCGCCAGGCTTGGCATTGCCCTCCCTCACCACCGCTGCCTGGCTTTCCCTGCTGGGCCTGGCCGCTGGTGCCTGGGACCAGAGCGACGGCTGAACTGGAAGGAAGGTGATACCTCTTTAGAAATGAGCCCCGGAAAAATAAGATAAAAACAGAGAGGGAGGCAAGCCGTAAGAGACTCTTAAATACAGGGAACAAACTGAGGGTTGCTGGAGGGATGTTGGGTGGGGGGATGGGCTAAATGGGGGCTGGGCATAAAGGAGGGCGCTTGTTGGGATGAGCACGGGGTGTTACATGTAAGTGATGAATCACTCCTGAAACCAATACTACACGGTACGTTAACTAACTTGAATATAAATAAATTAATTAAAAAACAAAAACAAAAACAGAAAAACCAGAAATGAGCCTTAGAAAGCTAACTCACCCCCCAAAATTCAGCCTTTGGAACTGTGAATTGGACACCTTAGGAGTACCCCTACTCATCTCCAGCTTCACCTCTGATGTGTCTTAACAATTTATTTGTTTGGAATCTTTGTCTCTCCTTTCTCTCTCCTTTCTTGCTGGAAGCTCCATGAGGGTGTGGAGTTTTGTCTGGTTTGCTCATAGCTGCTTCTTTGGTACCTGGAACAGTCTCTGGAACACAATAGGCACCAAAAAGTGTTTGTCAAATGACCAAATCCATTTATCTCTTCAATATTTTGTTCATCCAGAAACTGGATTTGTTTCAGCTAAGGAAACTTCTGTTGAATCTGAATGTCTGGAATTATTCCTGGGGTTTGGGCTTGGGATCCAGGAGGGAGTTTGAAAGGAAAGAAGGTTCCCACTGAACCTTGGAGAAAGAGACAATATAACAATAGCGTCCTTCATGTATCACTTCTTAGCCTGCAGTCCTGTGGTCACTGTGCCTCAAACAGCCCTCGGAAGTAAACGAGCAAAATAAGTAAACTTAGTTCAGGTTTTCAGAGGAAGAGATGGAGGTTCAAAGAAAGTCCAGTAGAACCTTGGATTGAGAGTGATTTGTTCTGTGAGTGTTTTGCACGGTGAGCAAATATTTCTAACAAATTTTAACTTGATAAATGAGTGATGTCTTGAAATATGAGTAGTATGTGATGGCATCACATGACCCCAGCTGAGCCAATGGTTCTTGAAATTCGGTTTGACAAACAAGTTTGGATTACAGACATGTTTCCAGAACGAATTATGCTCGCAAATCAAGGTTTTACTGTAATTTGCCCGAAAACACATGTCTACAACGTGGTAAAGCCCAGGCCTTTATAAAATAGACAAGTGCCTCCCTCAGCTGCTGGCCACCAGCCCTTCTTTCTCCTCCTTGCACCGTCTGTCCAGCTAGCTGCTTTCCAGAGGGGCAAAGCTGTTCTAATGACCAGGGTCTGACAGAAGTCCCTCAGAGAGTAGAGTATCGTGTAAGTGACTAGCAGACTTGCCTGTTTGTTTGATCTGCCTTGGTTCGAGATTTCTACTACGTGAGCTCTAAAAAGCAGACTAATTCACTGTGACTCTTACTCATAGGATGAGAGAATGTGTGTCAGAGAAGAGAGAGATGTTCAAGTTTGGAATCAGATTTCCCAAATAACTAAGGTGGGAATCCTGGGTAGGATCAGAGTCAGCTGGCTCTGTTTTAGGGAACCCTTGGTTTGCACTACAAAATCAAATTTGTTTCCAATCAAGTGTAGGCTTAGAGATCTTAGTGATGTACCCCTGTTCCAGGCCACCAGACAGCCCTCTAATCTGCAAACTGCAGACTGGAAACACCGAAAATCTTCTGACTGAGCAACTGAAGATTCCAAATTAACCTCCCAGCAGTCTGGAAACATCCTCTGTGTGAGATGGTTGGCCTGAGATCTTTCTGAAGGAAGTTTAAATTCTGGTCCTGAGAAAGTACCATTGATCTGTGTGTATTACAGGATCACTGGATGTCCAGGGCAGTGGCATTGGCCTGCCTAGCGTAGTGGGGTGAAAGAAGTCGGGGTTTCACTGCAAATAAATATCCTCCAAGCAAATATTTAAATAATACAATTTTCTTCTAATGGAGCTTCTCTTATGTCTTTATTCATGCCATTTTTTTTTCTTTACTCATTCAGTTTGTGAAATAATTTTAAAACTTTAACATTAATTTCTTTTGCTGGGTTGTCAGGCAAAAACCACATCTGTTTTCAGAAAGGGCCTCGATGTTTGCTCACACCCTGATGAAACATGTTCCTCTGTTAGCTCTGATGGGAAGGTCGGCAGCATGGTCTAAATACAGCCATGTCCCGCCATCCCAGCCCAGGGATCCAAAACCCCGCAGGCCAGAAACTGACAGATGAAAAGATATTCCGCATCATGAGATTAGGAAAATGTGAATCAAAGCCACAGCGAGATATCACTTCCTTCACACTAGGATGGCTAAGATAAAAAAGATAATACAGAAGTAACAAGTGTTGGTGAGGATGTGGAGAAATTGAAACCCTCCTCAAACATCGCTGGTGGGAGTGTTAACACTGAACGAATGTGGGACATTCTTTGTAGGTAACATACAGAATTGCAAAGTGACCAGTATGCAGCTCAAATTTACCACAGCTGGACTGGAACTCTTCATTTCTCAGGGAAACCTGCCCCTCTTCCAGTTTGTCCAGCCTCTTGTCAACAGCATGGATGTCCATATAGTTGCTCAAGCCAAAACCCAGGAGTCACTGAGGACTTCTCTGTGCCTTCATTCAGTCCATCGAGAAGGACTTCAAATACCCGTGCACCGTCTCCCACTTGTACTGCTCCCGTCCTAGTGCAGCTCCCATTGGCTGGCTCCTCATCCCTCCGGAACCCTCCATTCCAGTCTCTCTGTTCCTTACAGGCCGGGCTATACTCCACAGTTGGGGTAAATCACATCCCATCACTGCTCTGCTGAGAATCCACAGTGACTCCCCAGCACACTCAAAATAAAACCCAAAGTTCTTGCCATGCTGGCAGGACTCAACATGAGTCGCTTTTTGTCCCTCTGGCTTTGCCTCGTACCTCAATCTCCCTTTCACTGTGTCCCAGGCACACCAGTCAGCCTACTTTCTGTCACTCGACACGTCAAGCTCATTCCCATCTCAGGCCTTCGCACTGGCTCCTCCCTCTGCCTGGAATGCTCTTCCTCTGGAACATTGCATGGCTCCTTCTTTTCACTTTGGTTCAGTTCCAATAGCATGTGCTCAGGGAAGCCACAGCTCCTGTCCTCTGCTTTTTCTGTTCTAGTTTCTTTATAGTACCCGATACAATCTGAAACTGTCTTGCGTGTTCGTTTACATGTCAAGTACTGTCCTTCTCCTCGACTGTAACATAAGCTTCACAAGGCCAGAGGCTTTGTCTGGTCACCCCCAGCTCCTAATGCCTGCCGTGTAATGGCTCTGAGTAAACAGTTCTTAAATGACTGACATGGTATCAGTGCTGCAGCACTGGTTTCAACCGTGCCTTCTTCTAAGCATCACATAAGGAGGTTTATAGAAAATAAGATGGCTTGTTGAATACCAGCCTAGGAAATTAGGTTTAAAAAAAAAAGTGGATAGGAAGCTTAGATGAGCTCTTAGCTTTGCGATACCCCAGGGCTCTGTTGTTGGGGCACCTCTTCTCCGCCTGCGCTCACCCTGGGGCCGTCGCCTCCGGTGTCATGGCCCCAAGAACCCCCAGTTTGTTTATACCCAGCCCAGGTATCTGCCTGAAACTCCAGCCCACTCATCCTCACCTGGTGTCTAGCAAGCCCCTCAAACTTAGCGTGTCCAAATCCACTGTCCCCCTATTCTGTCACCATATTCAGGGGTCGACTATACACCCGCAATATGACCCTTTCTCACCTGCCCCTGCTACCAGGTGGCTCGAGCCCCATCACCTCTGAACTTCTGCAAGTGTGTCCTAACTGGTCTGCCTCTGTCTCCTCTGTCTGATCTCAAGTCATTAGCTAGAGTGACCCCTGGGGATTATTCACTCCCCCACTCAGAACCCTGCTCAGAAATCCTCTCAGATGGTTTTCATCTTAGGCAGCATAGGGTCCAAGCGCATCAAAGCCCTCCCAGGCCTGACGAGGCTCTTCTTCCGGGCACATGATACATGTGACTGTGTCACTACCTCCCTTGTGGCTCTCCAGCCACGCCGGCCCCCTTGCTGTTTCTTCCACATGCCCAGCACACTCCTGCCTCAGGAATTTTGAACTTTCTGCTCCCTCTGTCTGGAATGTTCTTCCCCAGGGATCCACACAGCACACTCCCTCACCACCTCAGGCTTTGCTCAAAGAGCAACTTCCCAGAAAGTTTTTCTCAGATCTCCACTCTAAAATTTACCTTGCCTACCATCTTCCCCTTTCCTGATTTGTTTTCTCCTTTTTACCACACTAATATACATATATGCATATGTAATATATGTAATATTACAGGTATGTGTAGGTAGAGGTAATTACAATGTATATATAATATTGCATATATGCACACGTAACATACATAATATTGCATATGTACATAGGCATGTGTAGGTAATTATATAGGTAACACACACACACCATTACCAATAGGCGTATGTAATTTGTTTCCCATGTATCCCCCACTAGAAGGTAAGCTTCCTCGTGGGAACTTCTGTCCGTTTTCTTCAGGGTAGGATCTAGATGAGTGCTTGCTGTGTAGTGGGCATGCGGTAGCTTTTCTTGAATTTGTTAATGTTGATGAAGCCAGGAATGAGGCAAGAACACAAAATACATGGTGTGAGGTCTTCATACTGGTTAGCATTGGGCCACTGACTTAACCCTCAGCTTTCCGACAGTCAATACACACATGAAAGCGGCTTCAGTTGTGTGAGTCAGAGCACCTGTCTGTCAAATCACACCGTTCAGGAAAAGCATAACTCTTCCTGAGAGTAGGGCCGGAGAGAAATTTCTCCCACGGGCCCCTCCGAAGAGATTATATATTGTGAGCAAGGTCCTCCACCAGAACATTTAGAGAACTACGGTCAGGCTCGTAATGTTTCTTATGACATTCTCCAATGGGTCGATGCCTTATGCCAGAGCGTAATTAAGTAAAAGCAATCGCATGCAGGGTCAGAACAATGTGGTCCAGAAGACAGCCTTTTATTCATCTGGATTGTTCCAGGAACAAACCTTCAGTACCCTGGAACAGACATGCTTTGTGGCTCCTGGGCTGCTGCTCTCAGTCAAGCTCTTGTTGAGCTCTACCTGGCAGAGTTCAAGCATACACCTGCTGAGAAATTTGTGGATAATCTATTAGATGAGGCTTTCTTGGAGTATTATGGAGGTTGTTACCAGTATAGCTTTGGAGGGGCCATCATGGTCCATGCAAGTAACACACCTCAGAGCCATGCAGTGCACAACCTGCACAACCGTATGAGACTTTCCTGTTTATGAGGCTGGGTAAGTGTAGAGTCATAGGCTTTAACCTGTAGCCAAAGCAGATATATTTATAAAAATGTAACAAGTGCAGCACATATTTGTAAAAGTTCCAGTTCCAAAAAAGAACACATATCATCTCACTTACTACAGAAATGAGCTAAAGGAGCGGCAGTGGGCAGGACCAAGATGCTCCATTAGAAATAACTTAGAGTTGGATCTAACACAGAGAATGGCCACAAGAATGTTGGTCTGAACATTTTCAAAGCAGGTAAAACAAACTGTGTCCTTCCCACCCACCCCTACGCCATGCCAGCTATAAAATATCTCAGTAGAACTCCCATTGGTCTGCTCACTTGGGAGGGTGGTTTCCAGTTCAGTGCACAAACTGTGAAGGAAACATTGAGGTAGATGACTGAATTACCTTGCTGTCTGGGATTGCTAGTCATTAGCCACTCAAATCGGAGCAGTTACCCAAACTCATGACTATGGTAAGCTTTTCCACTCAGAAAGAATGATTCTATAAAATTTACGTTAATACAAACATTCACTCTTCCACGCAAGGGCTCTGAACTTGCACAGCATAGGAAAATTTATATTTCCCTGTAACCATGTGTAAGCAGCACATTTCTTGCATTTTTGTAGTGAGTCAAGGACTTTCATGAGAATTAATTTCACACATCCTCCCTCTCCCAAAGATATGCATTTTTTGTCTTTCGTTTATTGGAGGATGTGAAGAAATCACATGGTAATTAAGTTGAAAAGTATGTAAGACGGTGATGACTAAGCAAACACCTCAGCTTTCATAATCACAGCTGGCTGAAGTCTCCAGGAATGCACTCACTGGGGGAGGTGGGGGAGGGGTTAGAAATCAAACCCTCCCGGAGAACTGACCATGTGCCAAGCGCTAAACTAGGCACTTCCCTGAAGTGGAGTAGAGAGTGGGGTGGACATGACTCTTGACCTTAAAGGAGCTCCCAGTCTGGTGGTGCAAATTTACCTAGCACGGGGAGGCAGTGTGTGCTGAGTCCACTGAGCGGAGCTGACCACGCGTGATGCCTGTGGATGAGAGGGCTCTGGAGCCTCTGAGGGAAGTAGGCTCTGAGTTGGTCCTAAAGAAGAACAGGATGTGGAAAGTTGGGGTCTTATAGAGGAGAGGGCCTCACTACCCTCCTACCTGTGACTTCTTATGATCTCTGTTAATAAGAGGGAAGTTAAACTTACACAGTTTCAGGCCACTGTATTTGTGGGTCTCTTTGCTATAGCAGCTTCACCTAGAGCCTAACTGAGACACCTGTGGAGTTTTTCTTTGGCTCACTTCTTCCTAATACATCCAGCCCAATATGACTCAGCAAGAGGGAAGCAAGGGGGCCAATGACAAGTGGATCCATCATTCTAAAAAACAAACAAACAAACAAACGATAACTTCCCACTGACTCTGCCAGGCAGGGGCTATCACTCACTTCTACAGATAAAGGACCAGAGGTGCCAAGATTTTCCAAGGTCACTCACAGCTAGTAAGCAGCAAAGACCAAGAACGCACATAGATGTGACTTCCTGTGACTCACGTGTAATTGAGTGTAGACAGGGAGAGCCTCAAAGTACCATATCAGGTGTCACCCTGGGTCTCTCTTCACTCCAGGAGGGCAAGGGTAGGATCCCTGAGGTGCTACTGAATCAGACAGGTGCAGGTGGCCTGGGGAATGGAGGAGCAACATTCTTTTAGAACTAGAAAGGCACTTGAAAATTTCCAGTTTAACCACCTCATTTTACAGATGAGAAAACTGATGATGTGGAGGTTAAGTGGTTTGTCCAAAACAAAATGATGCATAGGTAGTTCATGGCTCTATTCAGCACAGCATGCTGCGAACATCATACCCACGATCTTCATGGACAAAAGGCACATTAGGGTATATGTTTTCTTGTAGACCTTTCTCCTGTGTTTCTGCGTTCAAGAAGCAGATAATGAAGGAGGCTGTTCAATGTTGATGGAGAAGCCAAGGACGGAAATATGCTTCAGTTATGGTGGTACAGAGCTGACCCTTGACCATGTATGTTTATTTCGGCTGTCTCTTTAATGACCAATGAAAAACGTGGTCCTCATCAAAGAGAATCCAGGCCCGGCCAGCAAGTAGAGAGGGATTTGGGGGGAGGGGCAGGGCTGTGGGTGAGCATAGGAGGAAGGAGGGCCATTGGGAAAATCTGATAATAGGGAGGCCATCAATGCAAGCACCCTGGGGCCCTGAGGATTGGAGGCACGCTGGTTTGCGTGTTGGAGCTCAGCATTGCCTTCCAGAAAAGATATTTCGGTGATGAAATAAGAGCTTTTGTATCTGTTTAGGGAGCTCACTACATTCCCTGAAGGCCCCTGACTTGAGCAGGCTGAGTCAGGAACTGGCCCATTTGTTAGATAAACGCAAGAGATTTATTGGTTTCTCAAGACTTTGTTAACTGGTCCTGTATGGGAGTATTTCCCTTTCCTTAAATGGATCATTAGGAAATATTGGACACAAATCAGGAATTCAATTTCTAAATAAACACACGCCTACCCACACAGATAACTTGACTCATTCTAGTGCAGGCAACTTCTAATAAAGAAAAGGTTTTCTTCATTTCTGAGACTGACTTTGGACTGGAACCCTAGGTGAGTGCCTACAGGGATCCCTTAAGAGTCTCTGCCTCGGCTGCTGTAATCCGACATGTCACAGACAAAACGCACCATATACGTGAAAGTTTTTAAACCTACGTGTTTTCATATGCTGGTCACTCAGGATGACGTCTGTAGATCATATTCTTATTCCCACTTGATAGATAGGGTAAACTGAGGCCCAGAGTAACAGAGAACTGGCCCAAATTCACACAGCAAGAAACCATCCCCAGTGCCTTTTTCTGCCTTCACACAGCACATGCTCTCTTGGCACATAAGTGAAATGGCACAGGTTAAAAGAGAGGGGTGAGCCACCAAGAACCCATAGAATTTGTTCATTCATTTAAAAAAGTTTTACTGAGTGCCAGCTGTATGCCAGGCACCATTCTAGGTGCCAGGGATTCAGCAGTAAATGAAGCAGAGAAGAATCCCATGGCTGGCTCTTCTGGTCCTTTGATTCCTGTCCCTTTCTGGCTACTCACACCTGATATTAGAGCTTACTGGTTTACATTGTGCTTTCCCACGCACTGTCCCCTGGGCCCCTTGCAGCCATACTCAGCTAGGCTAAGTGCGTTGCCCAGAGGCTCACAGTAGAGCTATAGGCATGTTCCTACTGAGCTTTTCTGACAGAGCTCTCTCCAGTGTCCCTGAGGCTATAGGCAGTCTCTCCACAACCAGCCAAGGGTCAGAGCTACTGTTGGGAGCCTCCAGGAAGGAGCCCTCCCAGCTGCTCCACTGATACTCCCACCCTCCATGCCTTACGCAGTCTAGCGGGTTTCTCAAGAGCCAAGTGGTGGGGAAGAGAGTCCCCCCAACACCTGGTAAGTTCAGCTGTCAAAGCCAAAGGGTATGACCGCAGGCAGAGAAAAGACACAGGTATTGGTGCCCTTTCCTTGTGACCTGTGTGTGGCTTGGAAGAGACCAGAGCTTGGTGGAGGGTCCACAGGAGCTAGAGAAGGAGGCTATGCAGTGTTAGGTTGGGGCGTAGGCGCATCCATGATTCATACTTATTTGCTCTAAAAGCAGCATTGGGCCTCCTGCTGGCAGGGAGCTTCCAAGGAGGCAGGAGGCAGGGTCCCTCTGGACCAGGGTGGGCTCAGCCTGTAGGAGGCAGGAAGTGAGGAGTGAGTGCCAAACTATACAAGGGAAGGTAAGCTGGTTGTGCCTGAGATGTTCTGATTAGACAGGTGTGCTGTCAGATCCTGGACCATCCGTGAGAGCTGTGTGACCTCGGATAATGTGCTTAACTGCCTGAGACTTGATATCTTCTAGATGTAGAAAACAAGGACACCGATACCTATCCCAGTCCTGTTGTAAGGACACACATGATATTTGAGATGCATGTAAACACCTGCACACAGTCACTCCTCTGTTTTATGGGTATTTTAAATTTTTGTAATGTTTACTTATTTTTGAGAGAGAAAGAGACAGAGTGGGAGCGGGGGAGGGGCAGAGAGAGAGGGAGACACAGAATCCGAAGAAGGCTCCAGGCTCTGAGCTGTCAGCACAGAGCCCGATGCGGAGCTTGAATCCACAAACTGCGAGATCATGACCTGAGCCAAAGTCAGACACTCAACCGACTGAGCCACCCAGGTGCCCCTGTTTTATGCTTTTAATTGTTATACGAGGAACTTTTCTACATATGCTTTTCTCTTTTTCCATATCTTTAGGATATTTTTTTCACTTCAGTGTGAAATACATTGATAAGGTTTCATTAGTGGGCTCTTTATGTGGCTTTTTTTTTTTTTTTACAAGATCAAAGATGGTTTTGATTTCTTCCAGAGTCCCAAATTCTCAGATGAGGCATGTTTCTGGAAGTCATATAGTTCAGGGATGTTTCAAATAACAACACACTCTTTAGTAGATGAAGTCTCCGAATGAGGCTGTAATAAATGTCTATGTCCTCAGCTTATACTACCAGTATATCTTGAAACCAAAAGTAAGATGATTTTCCTGTTCCCACAGTCTATTTAATTCTTGTTTTAAAATATGAATATTTCTACCATTTATAATTTTCTGTTTTGGAGGATTATTCTGACCACCACCTTTATGATGTTTTCTAATTTGCTTCTAAGTAGTGACTTTACTAGAGGCAACAAGTCTACCCAGTAGTCCAGTGAGATGTATTTTCCCTCCTGTGAGTTCTTGGTGACCATAGGAGGGCTCCTAATCATCACCAAAAGCTACAGGTTCACCTGTACTTCTCATTCTTCAGAAAGTTAAAGCCATTCAGTCTTAAATTCCTGCTAAACAAAATGTGAACCATTGTCTCACGGTTCTGAAAAGCCTCAGGGGAAAACATCCACTGTATTTTGATGATGGGCTTTCTGTCCATGAAGAATCTCTGAAATTAACCAAATCTGTGGACTCTCATGGGGGTAATTAATTGTTCAGGCAGGTGGCCGGCTCAAGACAGTTCCTTTTCTCTGCCCCATCACAGCCCCCACTTCTAGGAGACTGTTTTCTGTGACAAGGATTTGGAAGAGGATGAGCTTTTTTCTGCCACAGATCACCTTGTGTAGTTTATTTGGGCATTCTGTAGCTGGTCTAACTGTTCTATCTATGTACACAGCCAACACTTTTGGAGATCTCTTAACTTACCGTCCTGTTCTTATTAGTGAGATTAGACGTTGTTTTTTGTTTTTTCTAGGAACCTCATTGGAGTGATCCTCCATATTACTACAAAAGTTCTGTGTTTGTTTGCTTGTTTGTTTTTATAATTTATTGTCAAGTTAGCTAATGTACAGTGTATACAGTATGCTCTTGGTTTTGGGGGTAGATTCCCGTGATTCATCGCTTACATACAACACTCAGTGCTCATCCCAACAACTGCCCTTCTCAGTGCCCATTACCCACTTTCCCTTCCCCCTGGCCCCCCCATAAACCCTCAATTTGTTTTCTGTATTTAAGAGTCTTGTCGTTTGTTTTTTTTTTAATGTTTATTTATTTATTTAAGAGAGAGAGGGAGAGAGAGAATCCCAAGCAGGCTCTGCACTGGCCCTGCCCTTCTCAGAGCACAAAGAACCTGATGGAACAGAAAGAGCTAAAACACGTGAAACTTCCAAGGCAATACTGCCAATTTCCTGCCCAGAAAAGTTGCACCGATTTATTTTTTTATCAGCAGGTGCCAAAAGGAAAGATTTGGGAACCTTTGTGAATTCCTCAAGCCTGTTATTACTGTTACAGCAATTAAACCTATAAAAGACAAGGAGGTCTTTAAAAGACGTCCCCACAAAGGGGACATTGAGAAGTTGGTCTGAGTTCCCAGGGTGTGGAAAAGTGACAGCAGGAAATTGATAAGACAAAGCTTTAAAACGTCCAAGGGATGAGGGCGCCTAGGTCTAGGCTCAGTCGGTTAAGAGTCTGACTCCTGCTCAAGTTACGATCTCACAGTTCGTGAGTTTGAGCCCCACGTCAGGCTTTGTGCTGACAGCTCGAAGCCCGGAGCCTGTTTCAGATTCTGTGTCTCCCTCACTCTCTGCTCCACCCTGGCTCACACTCTGTCTCTCGAAAATAAATAAACATTAAAATAAATCAATAAATAAGTCCAAGGGATAGAAGGAAGGCCGATGTGGGGGAAGGGTGCCTGTGGAGGTACTCCCCATGTGTGTTTTGATGCCCGAACTACACAGAAGCCTCCTGGGGGCAGGATGGTAGCTCTACTTTACCCTTTGCACTGATGTCTGGGTCAGCGCTGGGCACACAGTGGGGCTGGCTCCCACTTGGAGGAGGACCTGAAAGTGGATTTAAAAATGGCTGCCCGCAGGAGGAAGGGACAGTGGAATGCTGGGGCCGGGTCCGCCCCAGGCATAACTAGGAGCAAGTGTCGGGTGGAAGAGGCCTAAATGCCTTCAGATAACCAGCTCTCAACAACCTTGGCCACATTCTCAACAAAGCATTGAAAGGAGAGTATCATCCAGGCTTTACGGACCCCGTAACCTAATCAACTCACCATCAACCAGCTTGTACCCAGCACCTATTTAATGCCTAGCCCTTGACTTGGGCCCCGCGGGGCTGCAGATGGGGTGCAAGCTGTGTATCTGCTTACGAAGAGCCTGTTGTCTTGGTGGGGAGGCGAGACCGGTGTGCCCGGGAAAGCACCACAACCCACACAAGCTTGTGCAATGTCAGACCATGCACTGGGTGCAAGATGGTGTGGTGGAACCCTGAGGATAGGAGAGGGATGGACAGGACGGGGGCTTTGGTGGGGAAGCGAGGCTCAAGGCTTGGGGACCCCAGGGTGGCCGCCTTATGTCCTTGCTTCTTGTGAGGTGTGAAGAGCTGACCCTTCTGACAGGAGGAAAAGCAGCACCCACCACTTTCTAGGCTCCCTGCTTCTCCCAGCACCCCCCGGCTCCACACATCAATGCTCAAGGGCTACTGGCGAAGGGAGAAGGCAGAAGGAGCAAAGAGGGGTGACCACAGAGCAAACAGAGCCCCAGCTCCTTCAACCGGGCCAACTTCGCAGCTGGCTCTCTGGCTGCAAAAGTGGATCTTCAGGGTCGCTTGCACCTGGCAGGGAGGGGTTGGGGACGCATCTAAGTAGTCTTCTGAGAGTCCCCCGGATCTGATAAAAGCCCCAAAACCCAGCTCTGCGGCAAGGATCTGTCAACATCCTCACAATTGGATATCTGAAGTGCTGGCGTATTCACCCTGCTTAATCACTGCCCCACCCCTCTGAGGAAAAAAGCTGATTTCAGTCCCTTGAGGAGAGAGAAATAGCAGCGACCTTTCTGCAGGACTGATAACTCGCTCCTTATAAGGAGTGGACAAACAAAAGCCCCACGCTCATGGCTCAGGAATGCGCGATTCTGTGTGTGTTCTTTCTAACATTACCTGGTAATAAGCCTCCACACCTGAGCCCGGCATTTCCAGGACAGCAGAATGGAGTGGACCTGCCTTCTCCTGGAGCCAAGAGAGTATTGATTGCTGTGGATAATCCCAGCCATGAAGTTTCTCAATCAGGGCTGTAATTGGATTTAATGTGACCAATGAGCTGTTAAGAGGGGGAAAAAATGTTTTCTAAATTTGAGAAGCAAACTTTCTAACAGTTATATAAACTCCTGCCTCAGGGTGGATTATTATATAACCCCTGATAAAAAGAAGGGTCAAAATTCACAGCAATCAAAACTAAACGTCCCTCCAGGACCTAACAGAGTAATAAACCGTCAATAATTTTAGCTATTCTTTATTTATAGTGCCTCCCCTTCATCACACACCTGGCTTAGATCGGTTAATTCCTCCGGTAACCCAGGGATCACGTCCGTTTTATAGATAAAGTCTACTGAAGTTCAAGGAGAGGTTAAGTCATTTGCCTCAGTTCACACGGCTAGCGAGTGGAAGCAGAGAACTTAAACCCAAGTATTTTTGACGCCAAAGCCAGAAGAGTTCTTTCAGTGGGAGCCTCAAATACTTTCATGACTCTTCTCCCACCCCCAGATGACCAGGGTCCCTTCTGGGCTGTGCACAGTGAAAAATGAGTTTGGCCACTCCAACTTGTCCTGTTCCTCATGAGGACTTCCCAGACTTTCAAGGAATAAAAGAATGTTGTGTTTCTTCCTAAACTGTTTTTCCCTCCAGTCTTGTGCTGCTCAGAAAAAAAAAAAAAACATGGAACCAGGAAGACAAATCCCAGAGTGCTCTCTCTGCTCAACATTGGAGGCACCCAGCCGGCAGGGCAGCCTGAGGTCTTTTTGTGAAATGCTTCATGGCTGAACTGCCCTGTCCCTATCCTCTGGCCGCCACCAACACCCACCCAGGCTTCGTGTCTCTGGCTCCTGGAGCTAGTCAGCTGGGCCAAACTCACCCCAATATTTGGTGTGGCTGCACAGACATTCTGACACCTCGACCCCTCGTTATTCATTCAAACAAATATTTTGTACTCATTATATATGCAAGGCACAGCCTAAGGTCTTGTGGGATAAGGCAGAGATGGTCACTGCCCTCTGGGAGCTGACATTCAGGAATGTGGAGTAAATCACCAACTAGTTAATTGCTTGACTGCAATTATGTAAGTCCTGTAGGGATTGCTAAATTGCTAGAAGAGTCCATAACTGGGGCAGGGAGGAAGGTCCTGCTAGGACTGAGGGATCAGGAAGTCTCCCCAGGAAGAAGACAAGATGGCTGGATGCACAGAAAGAAGGGTCAGTGGTACAGAGGGGTAAGTAGGATCTGAACCTGAGGGCCCTGTGTAGATCTGGGCTTGATCTTTGAAATGATGAGAATCATGTGTAGGATTTAGGTGGTGACTTATATGTGCATGTAAATCAGGGAAGAAAGGAATGATGTGTATGGCAACAAATTCTAGATCATGCTGAGAATTAACAGTTGCTTTCTGGCTTTTGGTCCCCCTGAAACAGTAAATTTCTAGTCAGTTAAATGCTCTCATTCAGAAGGGGGTCATAATGTTCGCTCTGGACAATGGTGATTTATGCTCAGGAAGTGGAAGCATTCCCTCGCCCGTGCCCTAGTCTGGACCTGGAATGGTCTTCTCCCATAGCCACACTCAGAGGTAGGCCCCTTGAGGCCAATTCAGAGAGGTGGATCTGGGAGCGGAGGGTAGGTGGAGAGGTAAGACAAAGAGTAGCGTGGTGCTGGGACCTGGTCCCTTTTGTCAGGATGTCCTTTCCCACAAACCCAAACAGCATTCTCAGAGTCTGCCCTGACATGTCACCACTGACGCCTTTGACTCTGGAGCCTTTTTCCATGGCAATAATTAAGGCTTTGCCCCAGAGGACCCAATGAAGTCTCCTCTCACCCTACCATCCTGGGTCTCAAATGCCTAGAAGGAGACGCGCTGTTCCCAACTGAATCCCTAGGAGGAATGTTTATAGTGGACAACTCTGAGAGCTAGTTGGGGCCTAGGGAGGGGATGGAAAGGAAAAGTTCGGGTATCAGGAAGGATTTTTTGATCAATCGAATGGTGGGGAGGCACCAGGCAAAAAACCTCCGTGACTATAGCATGACGCACCAAGAGATATTTGAAAGCTTTGAAAGCTCGACTTGTCCAGAACCGAGGAAGATTGAAACACACACACACACACACACACACACACACGCACTCCATATGCTTCTTATGTAAGGGAATGTTAACCTTTCTTTAAAGTATTGTTCTTGGGGCGCCTGGGTGGCTCAGTCAGTTAAGTGTCTGACTTCGGCTCAGGTCATGATCTCTCAGTCCGTGAGTTTGAGCCGCTCGTCGGGCTCCGTGCTGACAGCTCAGAGCCTGGAGCCCGCTTCAGATTCTGTGTCTTCCTCTCTCTCTGCCCCTCCCGCGCTCTCTCTCTCTCTCTCTCTCTCTCTCTCTCTTAAATATAAACATTTAAAAAATTTTTTTAATGTTCTTAAAATTATATTGGGAGACCACATTTTTTAACTTGTGAGAATATATCTCCCAATCTCAATAAAACGTAACTAAAAAAATCACAAACATCCCCTAACCATGACTATATTTAGTGTCAGTGACCAAAACGCATGCCAACTTGCAGTATTAGCAACCTAGTGGAAATGCCTCTTCTGCCAGCCCCTTTTCCTAGTATTTCGTACATTATCACACATCTGAAAATTTTCCATGGAGCTTGTCCCCTCCAGAAAAGTGCTGGGAGCGAGTTCCCAGGCAGTGCTGCTATCATGTGCCGAAAAGAATGTGAGAAAAAGGAGATAACGTTTGAAATGGGAAAAAAAAAAAAAAAGGTGGGAATTTCTAAACCACATGTTGTTAGTTCTGTTTCACAGCTATGATTAATTGACAACCAATTAGCAAAAGGCCAAATTTATGTGTGTGGCATTGTCTTGGGTGGTGGCTGGATCCCAGAATGTCACGTCACCAGTTCCACATTGCGTGGCTTACGAGCCAAGGCGTTGTAGAGTCTTTGCCCCATGCTGGGGCTCTGTTCCCAGCAGAGGAGGAAATGTTTCCTTGTTCTCCAGCTTGATATAGTGGCTTGTGCCTTGGCTGAGGCATCAGGAGACTGTTCTAGGAGCAGTCAGCTCTGCTTGCTATCAGCTGTGTACTTTGGCCTAGTATTGTAACCTCCTGGAATCTCTATTTCTGTATCTCTAAAATGACAGCAACAACTCAACAGCATTTGACTGACGACAGACTATGTTAAGATTTATTTTTTAAATGAGTTTATTTATTTCGAGACAGAGAGAGAGAGAGATGAGGGAGGGGTAGAGAGAGAGGGAGAGAGAGAGAATCCCAAGCAGGCTCCGCACCATCAGCAGAGAGGCCAATGTGGGGCTCCAGCTCACAAACCCTGAGATCACGAGCTGAGCTGAAACCAAGAGTTGGATGCCTAACAGACTGAGCCACCCAGGCGCCCCTGTATGTTAGGCTTAAGTGTGTATGAGTTAGGGTGAAGTCATGGATATAAGACGTTGAATGATTACTGCATGTAAGATGACTCCAAATATTAGAGCGTCCCATTTATCCAATGAGAGTTTAATAGAGGATTCTGTTGATACGAATATAAAAATATATATATGTATGAATAGAGGATTCATATGTATATCAATAGACATAAATGAATGAGACAATTATCTGTGTATAATAGTTAACATATTTTAATTACCTATATATAAAATCACAAATGCTGTTTATTAATTTATAAACACTGATTAATATGTTAATAGTTTAAGTGATATAAGTAAAATCTTGGATTGCGAGTAACTTATTCTGCAAGTGTTCTGCAAGATGAACAAACATTTCTGATTTTAACCTGATAAATGAGCGATGTCTTCAATACGAGTAGTATGTGATGCCAACCATCACGTGATCAACTGAGCCAATGGTTCTTGAAATTCGCTTCGATATCCAAGTGCTTTGGATTGTAAGCATGTTTCTGGAACGAATCATGCTCACAAACTAAGGTTTTACTCTATTTGAAAGTCACATCATGTTAACAATGTAGACATGTAGTCTTTACCCACTCACAATGCAATGCTTTTAATCAGACTCTTCCAAGGTGCCTTATGCGTAAATGTCTTGGTCTTCAGGCCAGTTTTCTGGAGCACATCATCTGCATATCCACCCAGGTTGCTTGACATTCAGCACTTTTTGAATCTAAGTATAATGTTGTCATTGGAAAATTTACCCCAAGCTACAAGAATCCTTTCCTTATTTGTGATCTCATAAGATAACCACTTATTTTTAAACTATAGCATGGAGTAGTATTGATTTTTAACATGATCTTTATATGGTTTGTTTACTGTGGCCTCTAACACTCAATAGTCAGGGGTCAGATCCCCAGGAATAAGTGTGTCAGATTCCTCTTTCCCCTACCTTCCTATATTGCCAGGAATCTTCCATAGGATCCCACATTAGCATTGCTTTAGATGGCTTAAGACTAAGATGTCTTCATTTTGTTGTTCAACATAAAGTGATTAAAGAAGTTTCCTGTATTCTGTAAGGATTCTAACATAAGATGACTCCGAGGTATGATTTTGGAGGTAAAAGGCATGATCATATTTGACAATTGCAATAGAAGTTAGAGGGTATTGAAAATCCCAGCTGCCATCCTCCTGACAAGACATTAATAAAATATCCTTGCCTTTTGTTCAGTTGAGACAGATTAGAGTTTTTCCCGAGGAGCCTTACCAAGAACCAAAGGAAATCTAAGAACTAAAGATAGAGACCTCCGAGGGTCTCAGTGTTACTGTTCCATTCTGCATTCTGCAGGCTGCAGGCATTGTCTGTCCTGTGCTTGTCTCAGCTTTTCCCCCCTCTACATCACTGTGGGGTTGGGGTCGGTGTGGGGATGATAATAGAAAGCCACTGGGATTTGGAGGAAGGCGAACAGAATTCAAACCAACATCTACCTCTCACTGGCTTGAAGACTTTGGATACATCGCTTCACCTGTCCAAGCCTTGATTTCTTCATCCGTATAATGGTGAGAAATCTCTTAGAGAATCTTTGAAGATTCTCTCTGAAGATTAACTGGGATTGTGTATCCAAGGTTCTCAGCCCAGGGCCAGTCCGCTGAGGTAAGAGTTGTTGGACCCATTGACAACCATCAAGTCCATTTTGTTCTCTTGTGTATTTCCTGGGGTGGACAGTGAGTGGGCAGGGGGAGATGGCCCATTTCCCCTTTCTAGGGATGGCTTAATAATATGGTATCCCTAGCAATGACTCTGAACCACTCTATTACCTTTTTTCCAGTGAGGATTAAAGTTTTATTTGATATTTACTAAATGAAATACCTTTGTCAGGGGCGACCTCCAAGTGTCCAGTTAGCTTCTTTGATTTAGCATCTGATCTAGAAAAAGCACCCACCACCATTGTCCAAAGTTATTCCTCAATCTTTGGAGAGGAAGCAAGTTTGTAATTTTTCCCACCTGCACAGGGAATGTTCCCCAGGCAGAGGAAGGAGAGGCACTTGTCAATGCACCTTTGCCTCCTGAACCAGCCACACATATTTCACAGGGCCTAAGAAGTCTTAGCTCTTCCATGGCCCCCCAAAAAGTAGCATCCTTCCACTTCTGTGGTCTCCCCTCAGTCAGGCCTAGCTAGGCAAGACAAAAAATTAGTTTAACTCTCTCTTAGATGGGCCTATCTTTATTGAAGAACAGACCTTGATAAGTATCTAGAGAAAGAAGGTGAGATCCTGAATCATGCCTTAGCTGAGGACAAGCACATTAAAAATTAAATTGATTTAATTGGGGTGCTGGGTGGCTCAGTCAGTTGAATGTCTGACTCTTGGTTTTGGCTCAGGTCACGATCTCACATTCATAAGTTGGAGCCCTGTGTCGGGCTTTGTGCTGACAGCGTGGAACCTGCTTGGGATTTCCTCTCTCTCTCTCTCTCCCTCTCTCTCTCTCTCAAAATAAAGTTAAAAAAATTTTAAATTGATTTCATTAACAATTAAATTTTTCTGAATTAGAATTTAATGGGAACCCAGAGGTAGGGGAGAGCAGATAAAGGTTAGTTGTGGAGGGATTGATGAGAAAAGAAAGATGACAAGCTGTATGGTTGGGGGCAAAACAAACTGGTAAGAACAAGGAAGTCTACTTGATGATCTGCAATCATCTGCTCTGTGCTGGCATGATCTGCCCCCACACTTCCTTGCCCCTCCAGGAAAACCCATTTCACAGGCATTCACACAGGCTTGGTGGGAATATAGGGAAAGTGCCGAGCTCCACATAGGTCGCCCTGGCGTGAAACCGGGACAACATCTACAGAACAGGGAGCAGAGGTAGAAACTGAATTTGATGGGAAGTCAGCCTCAAGGCTGACTATGAAGAAGATTCCTCAGAATTTGCGGATGTCTGAGGGGGTGATTTGTAGTTCTGATAAGTCTGTATTTGAGCCAAGGTTGATGTATCTTAAGGGACAAGATGTATTCTCTGGGTGTTGTGCACGTGATGCATCTTGGACAAACTCGGCCAGTTTATCCCAGCATCTTTGGGGCAGCCTTGCTGGGGCCTCAGGGGTGTGTGGCTCTAGAGCAGGGAACTCTGTACTGTATAATCTCAGAGATAACCACCATCTTCCTAGCCTGTCTCTCTCCCAGAGCAGAATCAGGACCTGTGGGCAGAATTCTTCGGCATTCCCTCCTTCCCTTGTTCTGGGTCTCCAGTCTTCATTGGGTTTACATCTACCATGTCCCTCTGAGATGGAGGTGGGCAGGTGGTGGGTCCTCACCTTCAAGATATACAGAAAGAGTTCCAGAGAAGTTTAACTGCAGGTTCCAGTATCAAAGGGAGGCTCTTCCCATGAATCACAGCATCCTGCCCATCCTAGCCCTGACTCCTGTGTTCCAGGAAACAGCTGGCCAAAGGAAGCCTGTGGGACATCTTTAGGGCATTCACTCCCCTCCTCTGCCAGACACAGAATTATCTGGTCTCTCTGTATCACCCAGATGTCTGATTCCCAGCCAGGGTCTCTCCCTTCTCCAGACATTCCAGTGGGTTTGTAGAAGTGGCCATGTTGACTGTGGAACCCCTCGGCCTTAGACCTGGCATTTTTCCCTCCTTCAACTTCTTATCAGCTGCTTCGTCAGGGAATATTTAATAGAGAAGAGCCAGGGACTGACAAGTTCACCGGCTCTGATTTGTCCTCTCAAAGCCTCAGCAGACTCCCTGGCTGATGGTTTGCCCTTATCAGGATCCTGCAGGATTTCTGCCACATAGATCTTCTGATCTGCCCCCTCTGTTCTTCCTGGGGACATTCCCCCATCCCCTGGCTTTCCCTGCCAGGATGCTTTTTGGCAGAACTGTTGGCTTGAACTGTTGCTGGACCTCTGGGAATATGAAGACAAACATATTAAGAAAACCTTAGGTTTTAACTTACTCCTCTCTGGGGCACCTGGATGGCTCAGTCGGTTAAGTGCCTGACTCTTGATTTTGGCTCAGGTCATGATCTCATGGATTATAAGTTTGAGCCCTGCGTTGGGCTCTGCGCTGACAGTGCAGAGCCTCCTTGAGATTATCTCTCTCTCCTTCTCTTTCTGTTCCTCCCACATCTCTCTCTCTCTCTCTATCAAAATAAGTAAACTTGAAAAAAAATTTACAAATTTAACTTAACCCTCTCTTCACCAATCAACTTGCTCCCTCCATGCCCATGGCTGGGGCATTTGTAAAGTATCCCCAGAGCCTGGTCATGACCTCTGACACATCTTTCTGCCCCTTAGGAAACTCCCCCTTCTCACTACCTTTTAGACTCTACAGAATTCACTGGGTCTTCCTACTTTGAAAAATACTAGCTAAAATTTATTGAACACATTATATATTCCAGGCACTGTACTAAACACTTTATAGTCATTGTTTATTCAGTTCTTGCAGCAAGCCAATAGAATAGGAGCTATTATTGTTCCTTCATTTTACAGAAGAGGGAACTGAGGCACCCAAAGGCTAGATAACTTTCCTACATGGTCAGAAAGGGACTGCTAACTCCAGAGTCTGTGCTCTTTTTTTTTTTTTTTAATGTTTATTTATTTTTGAGAGGGCCAAGTAGCAGAGGGGCAGAGAGAGGGGAACAGAGGATCTAAAGTGGGCTCTGCACTGACAGCAGTGAGCCCAGCCTGATGTGGGGCTTGAACTCACGAACTGAGAGATCATGACCTGAGCTAAAGTCAAATGTTCAACCAACTGAGCCACCCAGGTGTCCCCAGAGTCTGTGCTCTTTATGTCTGTCTTACTGGGCCTTATTATGTCTGTCAGTTATTTCCTTTGCTAAAAGAAAAGAACTGCCTACTTACTGCCCACACAGTGAGTACATGAGTATATGTGGCTGGTTGTCCTTTGCCTCATATACGTAATGGGTAACAAGTAGTGTTGGATGGGTGGAAGAATGGATGAGTGGATAGGTGGATAGATGGGTGGACAGATAGACAATAGGTGGGTAGGTGGGAGATGGATGGATGGATGGATGGATGGATGGATGGATGGACAGACGGACAGACAGATGGGTGGATAAGTGAATGATGGGTGGGTGGATGGATGGGTGGATGGATAATGGGTAGATAGACACGTGCATGGATGGGTGGACTGCCATGTGATCTAAGATCTTTTGTATAGAAAAACATTTTGGAATACAAGGAATGCAGACAATCCAGAGATGCACCCTCTCTGGCTGCCTTGTTGCTTTTTTGTCCAAATCCTACAGGCTGTTATGTTTGCAAGAAGAAGGCTTTCTCCAGGTACCTAAGCCCACAAAACAAACAGAGCAGCTTTGTTCCTACTAATAGTTATTTCCTCCTGCATTTATTTTCTTAGATGCTTCATGCTAACTTTGGAATTCGAAACATATTTGCTTAGGGAGGCTCAGTTTTTAGGAAGGCTAGCTGTTCTCTGATCCCAGCGGGGGCCTGTGGCCCAAACCTAGCTCAGGAGCATCAGGCTGTGGGATTTGTTGTTTATGTCTGCAAGTCTGAGGCACCCCTGTTGTGCGGAAACAAGGAAATACACGTGTCCCAATATACTGCTACAAAACAGAGGCTAGAACTGGGTATAGCCCTTCCTTTTAACCCAGAACAAGTTCTGGAAAAGGTGAGCTTGCAGGATGAGAACAAACTTACCATCAGGTCTCCCTGCCCCTTCACTTCCAGATTCCCACCTATCTTCACTCTGTTTATACAGCTCTCAGATTTGTCTTCTTTTTCTGTTGGTTCCATATGACAAACTCACTCTTGCTAAAGTAGTAGTGAGTTACCACTTTCCTCTCCTGTTAGAAAGATGCCCCTCAGTAAAAGCCATGTTAAACTCAAAGGAAGACTTGCTCAAATTATACCAAGCAAGTGGCCCAGGCCACTGGCCTGTCATTCAGGCTAGCCTGTTCATTTGTGATTTAGCTTGATGTATTCTTTTATTAACCTGAAGTCAGACAGGTCTGGAGAACAACTCAAGGCCAAGTCTTTTTCTCCTTGACTCTGGTATCTCTAGAGAGGCTCTTCCTGTCTTATTCAGGACCAGGATTTGGGCACAAATATGCGAACTGCTCTCACCAACCCCAGCACTCTCATTCCATGTCTCACTGGCTGGTCTGTAACTTACCAGAAATGGCCTGCCCTGCCCTTTACATGGGGTCCATCTGCCTTTTCAGAGTGACCAACAGGCCCTGGTTATGAGGCCTGGGCTGCCGTGTGCCTCTGGCAGGACCTGACATTCATCTTCAGGTACTTGTGGTGTAAGAAGGTAGAGTTACCTCCATGGTAAAGTTTCCAAGATGTTGACTAATACATACATTTTGGCCTGGACATAAAAAAAAAAAAAAAAGGAAAGAAAAATTGTATTTTCCCATCTTTGGTCTCACTCTAAGCTTTTCAATAAAATCCACATGCCCAGCTCTAATCGTTTTGTCTGAGTATGTGCTAAGATTACAAGTGATCTTAGTGAACTCTCTGCATGAAAATCATCTTTCCAAAAAAAATAAATAAATACGAGTTCTTTATTTAGTAAAGCGAGTTCTTTCCCTAGTGCTCCAAATCCTTTTTGTTATTGAAATGACAATGAGAGATTTAGTTGTCATATCCAATCAGCCGATTTAATGTGAAAACGAATTAAGTCTTTATGCCCCATGAACTATGAACAAACCTGCCCATTACAGGTATGCCCCAGTCCCTGGCAATCATTTATGCCAGGTTCCGGAATTTCTTTTTAATTTAGATGGGAGAATGATTAGAGGGAGGGAAGATATGCTCCTGGCAGAGGGAAAGTTGCCAGTGTGGTGCCTGTGTGAAACTGGGAGAAAGGCATCCTGTCTTCTGGGCGGATACAGTGTCTCCTGGTCCCAGGGCTTGGGGAACAGAGTGCAGACTGATTTCAGCCCTCAGCCCCTCAGCAGGTGGTATGTGAGGCAGACCCAGCCCCTGGCCACACAGCCTTGTGAGAGGGTCTCTGTGCTGCTCTGGAGAGGGTTAGTCCAACCTCAGCTCTTGGAATGCCTGCTTTAGATTTGCCCACCAGAGACCTGAGGACAGTGAACAAGTCAGTGACAGAGTGATGAGGGTGAGAGAGTTCCCAGGCTGGCCAAAGGCTGCATTATCCCTGCTTATTCAGAGGCTTTCATCGACCATGTCTACTCAGCAAAAACGACATTGGATCTCAACCCATGCAAACTGCAAATTTCTCTGAAATCATCTATTCAAGATAGCTCTTAGCTATGTAAAGCATAATTGATAGCAAAGCTGGAAGCATCCTTGAGAGGCAGTCTAGGTCACCCCCAGCCTTTAGGCAAAACCACCTCTAAACTGTCCTAGAATTCTCGGCAGCTGATGGAGAGGTCACTGGTTTGAGCCTTCCTTGGAAAAAACATTAAAAAAAAATTTTTTTTAATGTTTATTCATTTTTGAGAGACAGTGACAGAGTGTGAACAGGGGAGGGGCAGAGAGAGAGGGAGATGCAGAATTCAAAGCAGGCTCCAGGCTCTGAGCTGTCAGCACAGAGCCCGACGCGGGGCTCAAACTCACGAATTGTGAGATCATAACCTGAGCACAAGTTGGATGCTCAACCGACTGAGCCACCCAGGCACCCCAGAAAAAGATTTCAGATGGACTCTCAAGGCTTCCTGAATGCTTATATTTTTATTTGTAATTATACCATGCAATAGAAGGAAAATTCGCTATTAAGTCAGATATCAGCATCCTACCCCCACCTTTTTTTCTGGTCTGTTCCCTGGGAGACCACTCTGAAAAAGTTATTAACAAGTTGGAAGTTGTTTGAGCAAGTGCTCAAGCACCACATCTGTGACGGAGTAGAGGAAGCAGGACCAGGCAGAGGTAGAGGCAATTGTCACTGTAACCACCCTAGTCCCAGCTTAACCCAGCAGAACACGCTCCTCGCTCCCAGCATCAAAGGCATCTGTCTCAAGAAAGGACTGTGATGGGTGCAGGAAGGGTCCTATGCCCACTCCTTGGTCCAATCAGTATGGGCCAGCAGGGGATGAGCAATTATGATTGGCCAGTCTTTGGTCACATGGCCACTGATATCAGGATAATGGGGAAGCTTCCTGCACAGACAACAATATCTACCACACACCTCTAATGCTATATATCTCTGAAAATTGCTGAAAATATTAGTGCCTTAATACAGTGACTAATAGGAGACACTCAGTAGATGGTCATCTTCATTTCTTTTATCGGCATCATTAGAACTAATACAAACAATGTTTTCTCTAGTCCTGGGGCAAATGGGTGCTGATAAAATCAACATTGACTCAAATCTCAGCCCCAAATTTGAACTGAGCCTGAACTTTTCTGAACCCAGAATGTTTAGCAAACATGTTACTCTAACAAATTTGATCTTTGTGTGTCCTTATACTTTATGAGCCAGAATGGGCCTGAATCATGGCAACCATCATAAGGATGCTTATCTCTCTAACAGCTTCAGTGCTCTGAAAGTATTTCCCAAGAAAGATAGTCACCAGTGTTTTTCTGACCTTTTCATAGAGCCAAAGCATTTGGATAAAATGTAGAAAATTCCTGTCTCTGAACTGAGTGTCCGCTTCTTTCAGGGTCTCATTCCTAAGGATGGATCTTATATGTCCTTCCCCACCTCAAAACCTTAGGCCTCTCCAGAGCCTCATGAAGAATTAAGGACAGAGAGTTATGGGCCTTCAGTGACAATCCCACCACCCCTACTCCCCTGCATAGTGCTATACTGTGCCAACTGGATATCTGGACATTCCCCAAACTCCCGGCACCCTGCCCTTTGCATCTGTAACATGCCATTCCCTCTGCAGAGAACACATTCTTTCCACTTCCTACCCACCCCTCAAAATCCTATCCATTTTCAAGCCCCAACTCAATGATCTCTCCTCCAGGAAGGCTCTCCTACCCTTTCAACCAGCTGTGATTTTGACTACCTTTTAATCTTTTTATGGAATATACATTGTGCCTTATGCTGTGTTCACCTGAATGATGAGTTTTGTAATTCAACTCAAGGACATTTATTGAGAACCTACTATGTGCTGTGCCAACCAACAAGGGGCTCTTAGTAGCCTAGGTATTGCATATTTCAACAGATGAATTTCCAGGATTTTAAAAAAGATTTACTTCTAGCTCATGTTTCAGATAATACTGTCACTGCCTGCTCAGAGCTTTGCTGTCCTCAACTACAGAATGAGCTTTGGGCTACATGGTCACCAAAGATCCTTTCTCACTCAGCAATGAGTCTTTCTTATATTCCTTTTTTTCCCTGTTTATTTATTTTTGAGAGAGACAGGGGGAGCATGAGCAGGGCAGGCAGAGAGAGGGGGAGACACAGAATCCGAAGCAGGCTCCAGGCTCTGAGCTGTCAGCACAGAGCCCATGTGGGGCTCGAACTCAAGGACTGTGAGATCATGACCTGAGCTGAGGTCAGATGCTTTAGGCGGCCTGAATCTTTCTTATGTTCTATATTCACCTTGTCAGCACTTCCAGTGATCAATTCTGCTCCTCTTATTATCATCCAGTGATACAGTGTCCCTCTGAGCTTCAGAGAATGTGGGCAGAAGTTTGAAATTAATATGTAATTAGCATATCTGTGTTTGCTGAACATGGTCAACCTCGTGGTTAAGTCGATGACAAGCCACCCTGTCTATCTAGACCTCAGTCACCTCATCCGTAAAATGGGATGGTTGCAGTAGAGGCCACTATGGCCCCTTCCAACTCTGATGTTCCTTGATTGATTATCATTCTCTGTCTCTCTCTTCCCACAAAGAACTCATTGCACTCTTTAAAGACATTGCTGCCAAGCACCGAAACACATACTCAGCCACTCCCAACCTCACTGAGGGAGATGAGTCAGTTTTAAAGTGGCTGCAACTTGGTCTAGAAGGCTTGAAGTTCAGTCACCAGCCACCATTCTCAAGGCAAATTTGCTGTGGGAATCAGTGGATCAAATTTAATCTCTGGAGAGGAAAGGGCAGTAGCCAACACTACTTCATTGAAAAACTCCCCCATCTTACTTCATCTCCCACCTCCCTTTGCCCTCTTTGCTGCCTCCACTCCTGGCCACGTTCCCCTGTGTGGAATGAAGCTTTGTCTGTGGTGCCATGTTGACTCTTCATCGGACTCAGCCTGCTTGTTGGCCAGCTACCCATCACTCAAAGAATATGATGTTCGATGAAAATTTCAGTCCGTTAATTCCAATTTTTCTAAGTAGAAAAGAAGGGTTTTTTTTTTTTAACTGACTTCCTTTTAGACTACTATATTAGCCATGATTTCCATCTTCCTGTCAAATATGCCGGTGGGATGCCCCACATGAGAAGTCTGCACCATGTGCTTAAATGCTCCCACCAGCTGAGCTCTGTGTTTACCAAGAATCAGCCACGCTCGTCCCCCAGCCTGTTTATAGGAGTCCTTGTGACTGTGGTGATGTACTTTACTTGAATATTATATAAATCAATTAAGTATGAGTACAAAGAGAGTTGTTTGTTATCTAAAAACCAAAGGAAATGCTCAGTAAAGAGTAGACAAAATTAAATTCCTAAAAACATTTGCAGTCAGTTTTGCCGTATGGCATAAGTGTTGCTGTTGTGTGACAAACAATGAAAATACAGAAACATCCTACATTCAGGTTGTTATGCACTGTCTATGTCTTCTTGTTCCACTTTGAAGAAGCTATAATTAAAAATTGTAGATGAGACCTTATGGTGGTAGCCGATGCAAAAGCGACAACACAAATGCCAATCAAAAGGCCCCAACTCAAAAGAAAAAAAGTCTTAGCCCAATCAAAACATTGACTCACATAGTAAGTTTTAAGTTAAAACACAATACATAAGCTGTGTTTGAATCAATTGTTTCACGTATTACATCTAAGAAGATTTCAACTGAACATAGATGAACACCATTCTGCAATGTAGGACCCAAGTATTTTACAGAACTTTTCAGTTCACAGTTTACATTCAGATCTTAGAGTGTCTCCGTAATTTTTATTATTATTATTAAAAGTTTTAAGCACATACAAAAGTCGAGAGAAAAGTAGAGTGAACCTCCGTATCCCATCATCCAAATTTGCCATCCATGTTTCATCTACTTCTTTTTTTCCTTTCTGATATATTTTCAGCACACTTTAGATATTGTGTCATTTTTATCCCCACTTACTTTATTAGATATCTCTAAAAAATATAAAATTAAAAAATAAACAGTGTCTTATCTAACTACAGCACCATCATCATGCTTAACATAACTAGCAGCAATTCTATGGTATCCTTTGCTACTTTGCACATACTCAATTTTCTCAGAATGCCCCTAAAATGCCTTTGTACTGTTAGTTTGTTCAAATCATGATACAAATACAATGTACACGTTAGGTTTGGTTATGTCTCTTTGGTGTTTTTAAAATCAGAACAGGGGCACCTGGGTGGCTCAGTCGGTTAAGCAGCCGACTTCGGCTCAGGTCATGATCTCACGGTCCGTGAGTTTGAGCCCCGCGTCGGGCTCTGTGCTGACAGCTCAGAGCCTGGAGCCTGTTTTGGATTCTGTGTCTCTCTCTCTCTGACCCTCTCCCGTTCATGCTCTGTCTCTCTCTGTCTCAAAAATAAATAAATGTTAAAAAAAAAATTTAAATTCAGAACAATATTTTCTCATTTTTTGTTTCTGCTCTTACTGTTGAAGAATTCTTACTTTTATTAAGAGAGATGTGAGAAGTTCAAAGTAATTGACAAGGGGTTAGTGTAATGGCAAGGAATCTCAAAAAATGCCAGAATGAACCCAAAGTCTTTCAAGGTGGTCAGTGAGCTGATGCTCTTATGGCCCACAGAAGTGATTTTACTCCTCTCTGACAAAATAAGCAGAGATCTGGAGTCTGGATTTAAAGGTGAGAGGTTTAAAGTTCTAAAACAGGTTCATTCTATCAACAACAAAGGCTTAAGCCATCAAGGAAATGCAAATCAAGACCACAGTGAGAGACCATTTTGTACCCACTAGGCTGGCTATAACACATATAACGTATGATAATACATGACCCACTAGAAATGCAAGGTGGTACGCTGAAATGGTGCCTTCGAAAAACATTCTAGAAGTTTCCCAAAAGGCTAAACAGAGCTTACCACATGATCTAGCAATTCTACTCCTAGGTTTATACCCAACAGAACTGAAAACATGTCCACACAAAACTTATACATAAATGTTCCTAGCAGATAAGTGGAAACAACCCAAATGTCCACAATGAATGGCTACATTCCTGTGCTACATCCACAAAATGAAATGTTATTCACCATAAGGAGGAATGCAGTATTGATACATGCTACAACATGGATGAACCTTAAAAGTACACTAAGCGAAAGAAGACAGTCCAAAAAGACACGTATATGAGTGCATTGATATGAAATGTTTAGAATTGGCAAGTCTGCGAGAAAGAAAGCAGGTTCGAGGTTGTCTAGACTAGGGAGATGGGGGAATGTTAGAGGGGGTGGTGGCTGAGGGGCGTAGGATTTCTTCTGAGGGTGATGAAGATGTTCAGAATTAGTGGTAATAGTTGCACCCCGCTGTGAACATACCACAAGTCATGGACTTGATACTGCCAAGGGTGAATTGTGTGGCATATGAATTGTATCTCAGCAACACTGTTAAAGCATACACACACACACACGCACACACACACAAAGGTTTGAGTCCATTTTTAGCCAGCTTTGAGCATGCAGAAGGACCCTGCTGGGAGGGTCCACCTCCAGAGAGGACACAGAGGCCTGCCTGTTGCTGTCACAAAGTATGACTCAGTGCCAGTGCAGACCACCAAGGGAGAGTACATGGTCTTCTCTATTGGTCCTTACCATCTTCTGGAGTGGGTTGGTCCTGGGTTATGAACTAGACAACCTCCTGACCTTGGTTTCAGTAAGACCATGAAAGGAAACCCAAGAGGGTCATAAAGGAAAATTCATTTTCATTTTCGCCCACCTGATTTCCCACCGGACTGACCACATTTCCTCTGAGGCCTGCGCTAACCCTTGTTTCCTGCCTGCCTTCGTGGAAGACAGCGCAGTTCGGGTCCAGATGCTTCACACTCAGGGAAGTAGAAAGAGAGGGAGAAGCTGTGGGTCAGCCACACCACCTTGACAGCCTCCTTGCCCCCTGAGAAAGTTGGAAATACCCAGACAGGAGGTCAAAAGTGGGCTTTTCTAGGCAGTCGATGAAGATAAGACTCCATTGCCACATGGGTTCAGCCTGGGCTTCTGTGTGATTGGTGGGACTGTTGAGCAATGCCTAGCATGAGATTATAGCCAGGGAGCAGTGGGATGTTGGTGCAGACATTTCCTTGCCTGATTTTGAAATCTTCAGGCTGTTCAAACTGTTGCTCTTGTCAGAAATGGAATCTGCCTGGCCCACGCATCTCCAATTATCCCTCAGGCCACAGGATCCTATGCCCATTTGGCAAAGGCACAGGCCTCAGGAGAAGCATGTGAGCCCCCTGAAATTGCAGGGCAAGTGGGTCTTCAGAAAGGCCTCTGGGTCTGCTGTTTATAGGGAAAGCTCCATTGACGGAAGGGCACCCGTGGGTGGGCCAAATTCCCATGAGGATTTGAGGACTCTCCTGGGACAGCAGAGACCTTACAATGCCCTCCATCCTTGCTCCCACTGCTTCCCATTCCTTATGCCACTCAGAGGAAGAGGAGTCACAGGCCACAGCCCTTCCTAGCAGCTCCAAGGGAACAGGTAAATAAACAGAAGACAAACATCAGTAAGAAAGAGGGCAACTCGCAAAGCAGGTGTATCCAGGGAGAAGAATCCAGAGAAAATATTAAGTGGTTGTTTGGAGCCTCGATGCTAGAGAAGTGCCCTCTCTACCCTTGCCACTCCATCCCCTTGCTCTTGTCCCCAGCCCTGGACCCCAGGAACCCGCACCCAGGAGCTGGTTGTTCTGTGTACCTGGCCTTCAACATGTCCTCTGTCCCCCCACCTCTTCTCCTTCCTCTCCACCAGCGCCCAGGCCCTGCAGTCGGGCAGGTGGGAGTTAGAATCCTTGCTGGGTGATCGTGGCCGAGAGACCAGCCTCATGCTTCCCACTTAGGCTGTGCCTGTCCCAGGAGCACTACCAGTGTGCACCTCCTGGGGCCATCCATGGTAAGGATTGAATGAGAGATGTTAAGCATAGGAAGTTTTTTCTTTTTTTAAATTCTCTTTTCTCTCTCTTCTTCCACTCTTTTCATTCCTTCCCCTAAACTTAACCTTTGCCAGGCTCAAGCATCAGTTGTAAGCTGGGAGTGCCCCATTTATAGCTGGTTTTCAGGGTGCTGTGCAGCACCCTCTGACCCCCTGTGCCTGGCTCTGGATCCCCCTGAGATGCTCCCTCAAGCCCTGTCTCATGCACAGGAAAGGGGTCCCGACAAGGTTCAGCATGTCGTCAATGGCAGCCCCACCTTGTGACTTGCAGTAATTCTGTGTTAGATGACATTCAATCCTGTGTCTGATATGGAAACAAGGGGCTTTTTAGCTGTTGCTCTTTGAGGGCCTGAACATCATCCTCCCAAGACTGGAGGCTCCTGTGAGGGGCACACCTCTGGTTTGCTTCCTTTTCAACTTCAGCAGGCCCTTTGTGCAACAACACTGTCCACACGTGCTGTGGCTGCTACCTGGACCCATTTCAGTCCTGTGGAGGAAGCACCCGAGCAAGCATGAAGGGATTGAGGGGAGGGGGTGTTTGGTTCAATTCTAGAACTCTATAAATAAGGATTCAACCTTTCACTTTGGGGCTCACACATCACCCTGTAACATTGAAGCCTTGTAACTCCCCTCCAGTGGGAGCAGAGTCCCTGGGTAGGGGGAGAGGGCAGTGATCAACCCCTCCCCCCCTCCACACCCTGTACCTAGAGAAGCCTAGGCTCTGTAGGGAGCACCTACCAGGAAGGTTTTATGCACCGAGACTCCTGCCTGTCACCATGAGGTCTCCTGACTATATGCCAAATGTCTGTCCAGCTGCTGGGAGGTCAGCCTGCCCTGCCTTGGCCCCACTCCTGAAGCAAGGGCCTCAGTAGTTGCTGGAGGTCAGCAGTATTAGTCAGGGTTCTCCAGAGAGACAGAACCAATAGGGTGCATAGACAGATGACAGATAGATGGAAGAGAAAGAAGAATTTTCCTTCTACCTTTCTAAAGTCTCAGCTGAGGTCTCTGTAACAAAAGACAGATTAACAAAAGAAAAATAAAGTTTATTGACACGTATATTTCATGCATATATGGAAGAAATTCAGAGATGAGTAATTCAAAGGTGGCTAGAATTCAGAATTAAATACCATCTTCAGCTAAAACAGAGGAAGAAGGGTGTGGGAAGGCCAGATAAGGGGTGGCCAGGAAAAGAACAGTAAGCAAAAGTAGTTTGTTATACAGATTCAAGTTGGTGCTTTCTCCATTGATGAGTCTCCAGTGATTTAGTCACCCTTCTCTTTCTGGTACAGAGGAGATACCCTTAGAAGTGGAGATCTCCTTATCAATGTAAATTTCCCTTACAAAAGCTCTGTTTTTAGAGCTTCTCCTGTGTATGCTGTTTTTCAAAATAATCAACTCAAAATAATCCTGATGCCAAAGAGGGATTATTTTGGAGTGGCATCTTCGGGTCTCCTACAATAGATAGAAAGAGGTTCATTATAAGGAATTGGCTCAGGAGATTATGAAGGCTGACAAGTCCCAAGATCCGCAGGATGAGTTGACAAACTAGAGACCCAGGACACCCAATGATGTAGTTCCAGTCTGAAGGCCAACTGGTTCAAGACCCAGGAAAAGCTGATGTTTCGATTTAAGTCTGAAGACAGGATAAAAGCTGACGTCCCAGTTTGAATGCAGTGGCTCAGAAGGGAGCTGGGAGTAGATAAACACCCGACCTTCCTCTCCTCCACTCTTCCAATCTCTTGTTAGAACCTCCTTGGGAAACCCAACCAGAGGTCAGAGGACAAAGGAGACTGCTGATACAAGTCTTCAGCCTCCTGGAGCATAGAGCATGGTGGGAAGATAGGAAAATCCATCTGAAGGGGCAAGTGGAAAATATCCAGTGCATCAGCCCTTGATTAAAAAATAAAAATCACATTCTTTTATTTAATGTCCAAATCACAGCAATTCTGAGCCCCTCCCTCCCCCAGTTATAATCTATTCTCCTCAACCCTTATAGAGGGTACGTGTGCCCAACTTTTCCTACCAGTAGCACACAAGTCCTGGGACATTGCCTGATGTTGGCTTTGGCAGGATCCATGCTCTTGTATGATATATGCTCTTTTTAAGTCCTAGGTCACATGGGTTAAGAGAGGATAATTTTAGAGATTTTCAGAACTTCGTGGGTACCTTATCTATAAAAGTCACAGATGTGGCTATCTTCTAAAGTAAAACTACCTCTAGGTCATAAGTTTAATATACTAGATTTCTGGGTCATGTTATTGGACATGAAATTAGGAGATATGTCTTTATCTTCTAGTCAGGGGACGATGGGGATGATGATGTATCAGATATCTAGGTTTCATATGAATTAAATATAAGGAAGATGAAGAAGTTTGAAGGTTAATATGATTCTAAGTCATGGGAAAACTCTGCTTTCAAAATTTCATGATCATTTTGGATAAAACTTGGGCCATGTCTGAATCCAAATGGCATTGCCTATTTTCAAATAGAACTGGTTTTGTGACTTTGTGAGCTTTAGACCCAGATTATTCACTTATATCTACTATTACAAATTTTTTCTTGAGCTAAAATGCTACATGCTATTGTAATGAACTTATGAAATTCATTGGCAACTTCCCGGCACCCCTAGACTGGGACAGATTGGCGCCCAGAAACATTTGGTATGCCAAAAATTATCATTCTTAAAGGCTTACTACCAACATTTTAAGTCTAGAGTCCAGAATCCTTCTTTTAAGAATTGTGGTTCTGTAGTCACTGGTGACAGTTCTTAGAACTACTTTGGTGACTTGGGAGTGTGTATCAATCAATGTCTACCTCTTTCACCTCCAATAGGGAGTGATGAAATTCTGTCTAATCTGTACTCATAGCCAGGATGCTTTTTTCTTTTTAAGTTTTTGAAATTAAATCCAGTTGATTTTTTTTTAAATAAACTCTATGTGTATTGTGGGGCTTGAACTCATGACACTGAGATCAAGAGTCACATGCTCTATTGACTTGAGTCAGCCAGGTGCCCCACCAGGATCCCATTTGGAATGTTTTTCCTGGAAGAGAGGAAGGTGGAGAGTAGATGCTAGATGTTTCTAACATCACCTAGTGCTGGTTAGAAACTTTGGGGATATGAAAACACTAGGGGATTGTATGAGAATATTTTTGGTTACAAGGAACTGAAAATCTCAGCTCAAAAAGCCGTATACAACAAGGAAAATTTCTTATTTTACCAAACAAAAAGCTCTGTGATAAAATGGCTCCCAAATTAATGACTTTCCTGCAAATCCTTATGGCAAATCTTCTGGCTTGTCCTCAGATTATCAATTTGTAGTTATAAAATGGCAGCCACGGCTATAAGTATCACATGAAAACACAACAATGTCAAATAAGAGAAATATCCCTTTGCCTCTTTCTCAGAACCCTCCAGCAGGATACTCTTATTTCGTATCAGTTAGAATTTAATCACATGTTCAGGCTTTAATCTATTACGAGCAAAATAATCAACCGGACTGGCTAAATTTCATCAAGACCCAACTTCTGGAAGCTGGGGGTGTCCTCAGTCCACCCCAAAGCACAACGTCCTCACCGAGGAGGGGACACTGAATTGAATGGTGGTTTAGTTAAGAAGGAGGGTGGTCACAAGGCCCATGGTAGACAGCAATCTCACAGTGCCCACTGCAAACATCTAGCCATATGCCTGAAAAAGTGTTGCACGTTTGAAGACCCAGGTAGGATGGAAGTGATGGACAAGTCAATAAACTCAGGGCGAGATGTTTTCTCAGGGATGCTGCCATCTGGTACTCATTCTCTACATAGGTAAAAAGAGCTCTGTTCTAGGAAACTGGGTGGAAAACAAAAACCTAGTAGATATCCTTTCAGCATATGCTTGCAAATGTAAAATAATTTTATACTTTTAACTGGATAAGTGTCTTAAAGTATAGCTCTCAAGTGGATTTTAAAAGATCGAGGGGTAGAATTCTCAGTGTCAAACACTTGAGTACTCTCAAGTACTGGTTTCCCCAAGAATGGTCCTCTACTCTGACTCATTAGACAACAATATGTTGGACCCCTGTACCAATTGTTAATTGGGAACATGTGGTCCCTGGACCTATGAGGAAGCTAAAAACTTTCAGGTGGAGTTTTCACATCATCATAAACTGCCTACAGGTGAAAGGAAATGTTTGCTTTTCTGGGTCACACCTAGTCTTTCTACCGCTGATGACTGGAGGACTGTTATTTCATAAGGTCTAGACTTTTTATCCTGCCCCAAGCACACACCTGTCTATGTGTGACTCAGACACCGGAGAGCCAGCCGATAGCCACTTAGCCTCTCCAAACAGGCTGTTTTTTGAAAGCCCCTCAAACAGCCTCAAAAAGCCTCCCTTTTCCCATTCTTGTCCCTTCTATCAACCTGAGGTAAAATTTATAACCATTATGTTGAAAATTTAAGGGTGAGTTTTTATACTATTTAGGCACAGGGTAGTAATTTTCCAGAAACATGGGTTACTGAGACAAATGAGTCATCTCTCCAGCCAAATTACCAATCCTTTCATGACTAAAGGCAACATTTTCTCAACCAAGGAGGTGTTGGCTGGGCTCAGAAAGGCAGAAAGAAAATTCTATCTTGAAAGGGTAAAAAATGAAATGTCTTTGCTCCATGTAAAGTCACCAGTGGGGGACATTATTGTTCATTGGTGTCCCCCATGATGTCATTTGTCAAATAAATATGTCCACCAATAGCAAGTGGTCTGTCTTCTGGTAGCACATGGCCTATTGGGTTAAAGTCCTGCTTGTGGAAGGCTGTCCTTCCTTCAAGCCCTAATGTGTTCCACTCTTTTATAAATATGTCTTCCTACTCTCTCAGGAAGGCAGGACTGTGTAGGAGTTAAGGGCTCCAAGCTAGACTTTCTGCATTCAAATCCTAGTTCTGCCACTTACCTTCTGTGGGATCTTAGGCAAGTTATTTCATGTTTCCTTACCTGTCAAATGGTACAAGGGTGTCTACTTCACATGTGTGTTGCGACTCTTATGTGTAAAGTAATTGGGATACAGCAAGTGCTCAATAAATGTCAACTTATTATTATTTTTTAAGTGATTATGCCCTCTAACCCAGAAATTCTGCTTCTAGGAATTCATTCTAGGGAATTTATCATGGATTTGTATTAAGAAAACTATTCCTTTAGCATTTTTAATAACATCAAAAACTAGGTACAGTCTGAGTAACCCAGAATAGGGAATTGGCTGAATAAATTATACTACACCCATAAAATGAAACACTATTCAATAATTAAATACCAGTATATTTCTAGTTATGATGTGGAATGATATTTATGAGTTATGGTCAATAAGTGATATACATATAAAATAATATGCATAGTGATACAGTATTTTATAAGAAGGATGAGAATATGTATATGCAAGGAAAGGGCATACCAGATGTTAATAATGTCTAGGATTTTAGACTATTTTTTTCTTACATATATTTTTAACTTTTCTGATATTATAAGTAATCATGTAAAAACTCAGTGAATTCCAAACTGCCTTTTATTATTTATATCTTTAACTTGGCTGACTGACCTGAACCTGGGTCCCTCTCAGGAAACTAGAAGAAGGCTGTTCTAAGAATGGGTACCTGGTCAAGGAAAGCTCACCTTTGGGTGGGCCCGGTGACCCATGAGGTGTGAGAGGCTCTGCCCTACATGGAGATAGTGAACATCAGGCAGAATGGCTCTTTTGGGATCTAGACAAGAGAGTCAGGAATAGGGTGGGCAACCTGGCAGGTGAAGAGAACAAACCAGGGCCTGGAAGATGGGCCAGAAACACTACCATAGAGAGAAACCATGGGAGAAAAGAAAAAGAAGGAGGTTCCCTGTGCTGCCTTTGGCTTGCTTGTTCTTGGACCCATTTGGTTAAAACCAACTTCAATTTATGAGAGCATTTTTGAGTGAATCTTTGCGTCTCATGGCAAAAACAACTGAACTACCAGCTGTCTTAGCACCATCTTTCAAGATGGATTCTGAATTTCTTCAGGGCAGGCAGCATGCCTTCTTTATCATGCACATGGAGCTCAAGTCTTGGCATATTAGTTGTTCACTTAAGCTTCATTCATTTGTGTCTTCACTCAACACATATGTAATATGCATTTAGGGTATGCTAAGTATGCTTTTAAGCACCAGGGTTTCAACCATGAAAAAAACAGACCCCAAATCCTGGCTCTATGGATTGGTAAAACACAATAAATAAAATGTATGGTGTGTTAGGTCATGACACATGCTAGTGAAAAAAATATATCAAGAACAGCAGTACCAAGGGTGGAAGGAGAGTGGGAAGAAGGAGTTGCAATTGTAAATAGCACATCCAGGGAAGGCCTCCCAAGAAAGAAGCACTGTAGCAGAATCCTAAAGGAGATGAGGGGGCATGCCATGCTATTATTTGGGCCAAGAGCGTTCCAGGCAGAAAAAACAGCAAGTGCAAATGCCACGGGGCACAGAGAGCCTGATATGTTAGAGAAAGAGCAATGGCACCAATGTGGCAGGAGGAAAGTGAGCAAGGGGGAGAGAAGGGAGATCGGGAAACAGGTTTTTGCGGTAACCCAGGGGAAAGGTAATGGTCACGCAGAGGAGTGTGGTAGTGATAGCAGTGGTAGGAAGAGGCAAGACGATGTTCTAGATGTAATGTGAAGGTGGAACACTGCAGCAGACTTGATATCCTAAAGAGATATGACCCCAAACAAAGGTTGTGGCTTCACTTTCCAGTTTTAGATTGAAGGCCACGGTTACCCCTCAACATGTCCCTGCCTGGAAAAACTATTGACCTTTCTGGCATAACATGACTCATGTTGGTTTTAGACAATAGGACATTTCCCTGGGCCTCTGCCTGGATGAATATTCGTTCTCAAACTACTCCCACCTTTCTGCCTTTCTGACTATTCACTAATAGCCTGAAATGATTGAATTGTCCTCTTCGATATCTACTTATCAAGTTTTTGGCAAGCTCAGATGAAATAGCAAAATTCCCCTTTATTTCTTTTTTTTTACTTTTTAAGTTTATTTATTTTGAGAGAGAGCATGTGCGCACCGAGAGAGAGGGAGAGAGAATCCCAAGCAACCCCTGATGTGGGGCTCAAACTCACAAACCTGTGAGATCATGACCTGAGCCAAAATCAATAGTCAGGTGCTTAACCAACTGAGCCACCCATGCACCCCAAAAAACGTTCCTTTAAAAATAATCCACATATTTATTTTTTGAAGATGGAAAAAAGACTCCCCATAGCCTTGGAAGGGAGTAGAACAGGGTGGAATGGAAGGGAGATGGTAAGGAATGCTCAGGTTCAATGCTCCTGGTGTATAGTCACCCTTGGCTTGAAAGCTGGGAAGACCCTTGGGAAAGTGATTAAGGTTCCTCTTAATATGCTGTGAATCACTGCTGAGGAACATCAAACAGCATCATGTGACCTCCAAGATTTAACACACTTCCAAATATAGCTAATAAGTTACTAGGAAGAATCTTAGCCCCTTAAAAAACATCTCACTGAGGCTAAACAATGTAGGTTCTGTGAAATCAATAACCAACCCTTCTCCTCCACCTCCGTCCCCCACCAACTGAACACTGTTAATCATAGGACGACCAGACAGCTCTGAAACATACATTGTCCCCATCTTCCCAGCTCCTAACAAAGTGTTCTGAATATGAATTAATAACAGGGAGAAAATTATGCTCGAAAGCATGCCAGGAACGGGGCTGTTGAGTTTCTGAGTCAACTAGAACTAGAGCTAGTATCTGCTAGAATGTGTGGTTTAATTGCTCAAGGTCATTTTCAAGGAGCTGTACTAGAGGCTGACAAGCTTTATTGGAATTATTGGAATTTTTTCAAGCTTGGTCTTGTTGGCCCTCTCTCATGTAGGCATCAGATAAAATATCAGAAGTCTGACTGACCAAACTTCAAGTCACATATTTTCTTCCTTGCCTGTGCTCACTAGTTTTTCCTAAATCCATTAGTTCTAGTGTCAAATGATCTGGTTTTGAAATTTCACTTTACCACTAACTGGTTGTATGGTCTTTAACAAGAAGCTTAACAACACTCAACAAATATTTATTGAATACCTACTGTGTTCAGGTTCTGTAAATATTGAAGAGTATACAGTTGTTTGAGTCTTGGTTTTCTCATATGTAGATGGCACTAATGTCTCCTCCCTTGATAGTACAGTCAGCAGGGAGTAAGATTAGGGGGAGAATTAAGTCAGATGCTTGCTCAGCAGCCGGCACATAGTAGGTGCACAGTAAATGATATCCATTACTGTAATTTTAAGAAAAGATGTCGATTTTAAAAAGGGGTAAGGAATATTTTCTCAATCTACCACCCCTTGAACAGGCAGGTAAGAAAATCTGGTCCTCTCTGAGAAAGTAAGCAAAAGTTGACTCTAGTGCTTTACAATCTTTTGAAATGGCCTCTCACTGGTTCATGCCTATGTTTCTTTGATGATTAATTTTACATGTCAACTTGACTGGGCCATAAAGTGCCCAGATATTTGGCTAAACATTATCCTGGGTGTTTCTGTGAGGGTGTTCTTAGATAAGGTTAACATTTAAACTGGTAAACTGAGTAAAAACAGATTGCCCTCTCTAGTGTAGGTGGGCCTTATTCAATCAGTTGAAGCCCTGAATAGAACAAAAAGGCTGATCCTCCTCCAGGTAAGAGAGAATTCTTTCCTGCCTGACTGCTTTCCAAATAGGACATCAGCCTTCTTTCCTGCCTTTATTTGTGAACTGAAACCTCAACTCTTTCTGGGTCTTGAGCCTGCCAGCCTTCGGACACAGACAGCATCACTAGTTTCCCTGGTTCTCAGGCCTTTGAACTTGGACTGAAAGTAAACCATTAGCTCTCCTGGGTCTTGCTGGCTCACCAACAGGTCTTGGGACTTGCCAGCCTCATAATCACATGAGCCAATTTCTTATCCTAAATCTCTTTATATATATATATATATATATATATATATATATATATATGTATATATGTATATATATATACATATATATATACACACACACACATTTACATTTACATATAAATGTATTTATATATATACACATATATATAAATATATATGGTGTATATATATATAGTCTCCAATAGACTATATATATACATATATACACAAATAAAGATATATACATACATGTACATGTATGTACACAGAGATAGATATATACATATCTATAGCATATGTATGTATATATCCTATTGGTCTTTTTCTAGAGAAATTTTTTTGTTTTTTTTAGAGAGAGAGCATGCACATGTGAGCTGGGGAGAGGCAGAGAGAGAGGGAGAGAGAGGGAGAGAGAGGGAGAGAGAGGGAGAGAGAGGGAGAGAGAGAGGGGGAGAGAGAGAGAGAGAGAGAGAGAGAGAGAGAGAGAGAGAGAATCCCAAGCAGGCTCTGCATTGTTGTGCAAAGCCCAACGTGGGGCTCAAACTCACCAACCATGAGACCATGCCCTGAGCTGAAATCAAGAGTTGGATGCTCAACCAACTGAGCCACCCAGGTTCCCCTAGAGAAAGGTTTCTAATACAGTTCCTCAACTGATTTTCTACCACTCCCCATAATCTATCCTGTACTCCAGCTGGGCCAAACCCATAAATCTCCTTGGCCTCCCATGCTCTCATGTGTCTTTCTACCTTTGTCCAAACTTTGCCTTTGCCCTAAAGCCCTCCTCCACCCTAATCTTCAGGGTCAAGTCCTGCTCACTTGTCAAGACTCAACCTTAGTTTCACCTCACTCAGAATGTAATGCTTTTGAATTGGGGCCTTCTCTGACAACTCCCAATGCTTACTTCATTCCAGCACCTATATCCTGTCATTTATTGTGACTGTGACTTTATCTGGCTCCAACAATAGAAGGTGAACCCCTTGATGACATGGGTGGGGACCTATTATTCATGGTATCTAGCGCTACGTTAGTTGCATAGGAGAGAACCAATAAGTGTTTGTTGCAAGAATAAAGGAGTAAATGATTGAGCAAATGAACAAAGGCATCTCTTTCCCCATTGAGATATAAAATGCAAAGGTTAAGAGAAAAGTTATCCTAGAATCATTCAGCCAAATCAATGAATTCACGTGGTCACTAGCCACTGGCTTCAAAACCCTATTGAACTAGGGCTTCACAAAGAGCAGTACAGGTTTGGAGTAGATGTTGAGGAGAGAAATATCCCTTTCACAAGCCAAGAAAGCATATGGGCATATTTCCTTTAGTTTTGACTGAGGTAATATTTCTAGAGTGATTCAAGATAGTCCTCCTTCAAGATTTTTGAAATTGAAAAGAATAACCATGGCCAATTCTATGAGTGAGGGAGGTTCATAAGCCCCAATAAAAGAATGCAATGCAACTTCAGATCCCCCACTGACCATGAGATTTCTTCCACGTTAGATACTTACTACTAAAACGAGCCCACCTGTGAATGCCCTTTTGTAATTCAAGATGAAAACTCCACCCTTCCACGGAGGCAGTCCTAGCTAGAGAGGGTGGAAGGCAAGGCCCACACAAATTGATGCAAAGGGTTCAATGCTAATCAAATCTTCCATGGGCCGCTGCTCTTTGTCCTGAGATCCAAAGGGAGATGTTGGCAGATCTGGGTCATCTGTGACCCGTCATGCTGAGATTCAGAGGGCAGCTGCCATGGATTCTTACTTCAGAAGCACCATTAATGGCATCACAGGCAACCATGTCCTGTTGGTGCCTAGGAGGTCTCAGTGAGACGAAGAATCCAGAAGACAAGAGATAACAGAATTGCAAAGTTGAGAGTTAGGGGCAGGTATATTTCCTGATGGGTCAGGGACTTGTAGGGAAAAGAGAAGAGAGTCCAGCAATCCTGGGCAGGTCAGGTTGGGCTAAGGAAGAGCCTGGGATAGAAGACTGCCCTCTTATCCTAGACATCTGGAGTTCTTGTGTCTCATCCTGGTGTCTGCAAACCCAGAGAGGTTTTCCTAGAGATGAGGAGTCTCCTCTTGACATCCAAGGGTCAGAACTGGGGAGAGCAGTGAAAAGAGGTTAGTGTGCTGTGGACAGATGAGTGGAGAACTAGAAGAAATTGGAATCCACATGGAGTATAAGGAGGTAGCCTTGCACATGAAGAGGATAAAGCACCGACTTCATTTGATTTGAAAAGTCTCATACTGCCAGGATCTGGATCTCAGAGATAAAACTCTCTTGGCTACTTCCAGTCACTTTCGAAGCTGTTAAAACAGTGTTGTCATAACACCACTCTAAGAGCCGTTAAGTTGTGTATGATGTGGTCCAGACCACAGAAGCAATAAGAATTTAGTACTCTCTATTAACTAAATTTTGCCTTTAAATTTTCTTCCAATTTATCATTTTCAAGATACCTTTAGCTTTAAAAAAATATATTGTCATCTCTTGCTTTCCAGAAAGTGGATGAAAATATCTTACTATTCCAGATGAAATAAATCTCTCCATAGCTAAGCATGTGCCAGGGAGAACTGGGCTCACTTTTTTTTTTTTTTTTTCGCCTCCTTAAACATATCTACCTTTAACAAATGTGTTGATTAAGTACATTTAACAAATGTGTACTGATTGCACACAGTATATTTTAGTATATTCGAGCCATGAATTGCCCAACATTTTATCCAAGAAGTAAATGTCACTGTGATTAACAAAACCCTGAGTAGTTTAGGTAAACACAGATTTCATTGTACAGAATCCCTTTGCTCACATGGCATTGTTTATATATTGCCATGGTCAGTTCCAGGGTCCGTACGTTCATCCCTGGCTCTGGGTTTCCAGGTGATGTTGCAGGATTTTTTTGCCACAATATCCAGGATTCATTGTCTCACCACTTCGAAGAATGAAGAGATGGACACAAAATGAGCAGCAGGCAAAAGTTTATCAGAATATAAGATTAGAAAGGAAGAATAGGAAAGCTCTCTTTACAGACGGGGAGGGGGGACATTTGAAAGTGAATGCCTGAGGACTACAGGCAAGGCTCCTTGTTTTATAAGGTTCTGGTCAGCCCTGCCCCTCCCCTTCCCCTTGTTCCTTCTCAGGTTCTGCCTTTATTGGCTGGATAGTTCTGGGTGCTGGGTTGTCCATTCCTGACTGGTTGGACTCCATTATATGAGGGGTGGTCTATGGCCATACTTAGGTTTTTTGTCAAATTCCCGAGCGGATACCTGAGGGGGAGTAGGTGGGGTCTGTTAGATTCTTAAGAGGAACCTTATGCCTGAGAGGGTTTGCTGTGGTCAGACACTCCCAGCATTGTTCCAAAATATGTGTTTTTCCATACCCAGGGACCTCAGGTCCTATGCTTTCCCTCTCTGCCTATTTTATCTTATCTTTTCCTATCACAGTGGTATCAGGGACACAGTTCTCCTTGCTCTGCCCAGATTCGTTACCACTGAGAACAAGAGCATTATCTGGTTTTCCTGGTCTCCAACCACACCTAAACCCACATCCTGCAGGACCCCTGTGTCTCAGTTCAGAGGGAGAGGAAACAGTAGTGCCCCACACATGCCCCTGGAAACCCATCTGGATCCCAGGTGAGAGGAGACCCTCCTCAGATTTCCAAAGGCCTCCCCCCACCCTCTGCCCAGACTAGAAGTGAGCCCTGCTCCCGGCCCACCTTCAGGAGGCCTCAATCTATCCCAGTCCTGGAAGAAAGGTTGCTTATCTCCCAGGGTGGGCTTTGAGAAAGCCTACCCAAGGCCTGGGTGGCCCTCACCTCAGGGAACAAACAGTACCCAGAGTCACCCTTCAATGACCCTGGCTCATGGAGGAGGCATGATGTGAAAAGTCCCCAAATCCTCCCTCTTTGGCTTTACAATGCATTGTCTTATTACTTCCAGATGTTTTTACTAATAACATTTGCTTGATCTAATGTAACAGTGAGTTTGTGTTCCCCGAACATCCAGTGGATGTGGGGAAATAATCTAGAAGTGAGTGAGAAAATTGAGTATTTTAGACTAAATACATTTTTTGCCTAGATGATTCTCACAGTTGATAATCCACCCACGACGGCATACAGATCGGAAAGGAACAAATAAAACTATCTTCATTTTTAGATAACATAATGACTAGTGTAGAAAATCCCAAGGAATCTAAGAACAAACAAACAAGATCCCTCTTGGAACTAATTGTTTAGCTAGGTTGCAGGATGCAAGATCAACATTCACAGATCAATCATAGTTATATATCATATCAATGACCCTATGGAAATCAAAATTTAAGACAGTACCATTTCTAGGGTCCATCCTACACCTTCCAAGGGAGTGCAAGCTCTTTGAGAAGGGGTCTGCTTCTGTTGTGCACACGTCTGTATCCCCATCCCCTAGAATAGTGCCAACAGATTGTAGGGACTTAGAAAATATTTATGGACCGAGTGACTGACGGTTGATTAAACAAATAATGAAAAAGAACAGAAACAATCTTGCATACAAGCAAAGAACAGTTCCAAGCTCCTGGTAAGAACAAGGCAGCAATGTTTACATGTGCATGTTTTATACAAGGTCCACCTCACAGACCTTCATGGGCTACCCCGTATGCAGCCATTTGTCCTTCTTCAGAATTCCTACAAATAATGCAAACAGGGTCACTGTGCAGTACCCTCCACTCAACTCTAGTTAAAGCATTTCCTGAGCCATACTGTGTGGCTGGCACTGTGCTGACAATGGGGCTTCGGAGATGAGCAAAGCCTGCTTCCTACCTAGAAGAAGCTCCTGATGCGGCTGGGTGAGACAGACAGGCAAGAGGATGTTCCCATCGGTGAGGACAGTGAGCAGAGCAGAACCCCAGTCCGGCCCGAGGGTGACGCAGAAGGCTCCCCAAGCCATTAGACAGATGGGGAGATGGGCAGACAGGCAGATAATCACTCCTGAGAGTGTAGTTTCTGTCACACAGCCTGCTGAACACTACTTGCGTCGTCTCGGTGAGACTTCTACTGCCCTGAAAGGTTAAGTTTATTCTTCCACTCACCTGAACCTGAGAGAACAAGCAGCATTAGGCAGGTAAGAGGAAGGGAGAAGGTGCTCCCAGGTCAAGAGAGGATTACGGCCAAAAGCAGGGGCATGTGCCCTGCCTGGGATGTCTGAGGGTTTTCCAGCACAGATCCTTTGTATTACTGTGGAAAACTAGACCAAGACTGAGGTGGGAAAGGAACCAGAAGTAGTTTACGGAGGCCAGACCCTGGAAGGCTTTGTTCACAATGCCAGAGACTGTCAGTGACCTTCAGACGGGGCTCTGTGGAAGCCTGGCACTCACAGGGCTCGGCCATGGTGCTGTAAATGTTTTGGTTCAAATTTCCCTCAAGAGGTTTTAGAAGAATGTTCGTGCTTTGCCCATACATCCTGCTCCTTAACACTTGAGTGCACACCTGCTTGCACTAAGCTCCCAGCCCTTGCATTCCTTGAGATCTTGCTCTGACTGCCTGAGTCCACTGTGCCTGGCCACGTAGCTGGTTGCCCACACCCCATAACCCTCAAATAATACAATTGGGTCTAAAACCCCAGCTTCATTTCCCCTCGGGAGAAATAACACTGAGCCACGTGGCCTGTGCTGGCTTCCAGAGCTCCCCGGTGGAACCAAGCTCTGGTTGTCCACGGAGCAATTGATTCCATCTCCCCCTCCCCCCGCCCCCATTCCCAGTATCACATCCCTAGCCCCTCTAGGGGTTTTGCAGGAGCTCCTCCCAGAGAAACAGCTGCATTTAAGTCCTTGTATCAAGGTCTGTTTCTAGGGCAGCCCAAGCTAAGACACGTGTGCACACACACAGTATCTCTGGGAGGACTCAAAGAAACAGAACAGTGAGGAAAAGCAGTGGTTGGGTATGAGGTGGAGGGAAGTTTATTAATCACTAAATATTATTTTTTACCTTTTGGCTTTTGGACTATATCTATGGATTTTCTATTTAAAAATACTTAAAAAAAAAAAAAAAAGGCTACCCAAAAGGCGCTTGGGTGGTTCATTCAGTTGAGCATCCAACTCTTGATTTCAGCTCAGGTCATAATCTCAGGGTCGTGGGATTATGCTCAGTGTGGAGCCTGCTTAAGATTCTCTCTCTCTCTCTCTCTCTCTCTCTCTCTCTCTCTCTCCCTCTCTCCCTCTCTCTCTCTCTCTCTCTCTCCCCACCCCCCGACCCTTTCTCCACTCGTGCACTCCGTCTCTCTATAATAATAATGGTAATAATAAATAAATAAATAAATAAATAAATAAAAGGTACCCAAAATATGTACCTTAAATTGTTAAAAAATCAACAGTAATTTTACATCAATAAAATCATATGTGCTTTGTATCAAATGTTTACCTATTGGTGACTGCCAGTGCATTAATTCATGCTGCCAGGCAAATGCTCTTCGATAGCCTCAGAAGAATTGACCTTTTCTGCTAATTTGATTCATGATTTTGAATATTCAGTAAAGCTATCAGTGAGGAGAAAGACTATCTCTGGGTGATTTCTTAAAATTAAGGTCTGTTGGGGCGCCTGGGTGGCTCACTCGGTTAAGTTTTCGACTTCGGCTCAGGTCATGATCTCGCGATCTGTGAGTTCGAGGCCCCTGTCGGGCTCTGTGCCGACAGCTCGGAGCCTGGAGCCCGCTTCAGATTCTGTGTCTCCCTCTCTCTCTGCCCCACCCCACTGTCGTGCTCGCTCTCTCTCTCTCTCTCAAAATAAATAAATAAGCAAAAAATAGATTAATTAAATTAAATAAGTCTGCACACACCCTCTCTCATCAATGCGTACAAACGCACTGATGGGAAACTGAGTAACCAAACGCAGGCCGACAAAGCCTAGGTGATCACGTTCATGCCCTGCCACATAACTGGTTAGCTGTGCAGTCAGGATAATATTGTACGAGTACCTGTCCTAAGTTTGGGCTACTTTTGATGTGATTTTTTACGTTTAACCTAAATAATGAAAGCCATTAGACACTGTGAATGATTCAACATTAAACTCAATGTTTCCTCCTACTCCACACTCAAGATCTTGGGTTTGTTTAATTGAGAGCAGCCTGAGGTGGCAAGGCCAGCTGTGCAAAAATAAAAAGTTCTGTTCCTAGTTTGATTACTTATCTCTGTGAGTCAACCTTTCTCCATTTCGACTGATAGAAACCAGTGCAGGAATGAATTGGATACCGAGGCAGATCTAAAACTGTAAATGCTGTTTTCTCTCTCTCTCTCTCTCAAAAATGAATACACGTTAAAAAAATTTTTTCAACGTAAATGTATTCATGACCATGAATGTGGAAAGTGCATGCTTTTCGAAATAGCCTGACGTTCAGAGTGGTTGGCTTTCTAACAAGCAAAGGTTATAAATGAATGGCTATGAAGTACGTGTCTACCAGTAAAACCACTCAGCAGACTCATCTGCTTCTTCTATAGGCGTTCAATGCAATGTTTTATTTGGAAAGTGAGTTACAGTCCCCATTGTTCGGACCTGTGGTCTGGAAGATGGCCAGCATGCAGGCTCTCCTACAGAGACTGGCACTCTGGTCGGATGCATGTGTCGGGCAGGCCACCCTGAGCTGGGAGGGGAGGGGACTGCAAGGAGGGAGATAGAAGTTCCTCTGTGGCTCTGGAAACCAACTTCGGAAAGTCAGGCTGGAGACAAAGATTGGGCACTGAAAGCTGACTAGGAAGGAGGTGGCTGTTGTTTTGGGTGTAGGTGCAAGAGTCCAGGGAACACTATAAAATAAGAAGAGCCGTAGGTCCGGAGTGCAGCCTGCGAAGTGAGGCCGTTCTCACCAACCATTCTTCTTACAGGCGTGAGCGTTAACTTCATAACCTGACCAAAGACTCCTCGAGGAGTCTGACTTTGGGTTCATGGCCCTTGAATACCCCCACAGGGACCAGAATAAAACTCTACAGACAGCAGGTGCACTGTATTTATTGCTCGGTTGACTGATTCATCTCAGAAGGTGAAGGATTGTATTACAACAAGAATCCCATTTAAACAAATTTATCAAAATTCCCACATGATAACCAAACTTGTTTAAATGTCTCCACCTAGATAGGGCTTCTGGGTGGCTCAGTCAGTTAAGCATCTGACTTTGGCTCAAGTCATGATCTCACAGTCCATGAGTCTGAGCCCCAAGTCAGACTCTATGCTGACCGCTCAGAGCCTGGAGCTACTCAGATCCTGTGTAGCTCTTTCTCTGCCCCTCTTTCTCTGCCCCTCCCCCACTCACGCTCTGTTTCTCTCTCTCAAAAATAAATAAACATTTTTTAAAAATTAAAAGAAAGGGGCACCTGGGTGGCTCAGTGGGTTGAGCATCTAACTTTGGCTCAGGTCATGATCTCATGGTTTGTGGGTTCAAGCCCTGCGTCAGGCTCTGTGCTGACAGCTCAGAGCCTGGATCCTGCTTCAGATTCTGTGTCTCCCTCTCTCTCTGCCCCTCCCCTGCTCCTGCTTTATCTCTCAAAAATAAATAAACATTAAAAAAATTAAAAGAAAAAAATGTCTCCACCTTGACAGAAATAGCAGCTAGCAACTTTCTTTATTACGATATTTTTTAATTGGAAAAAATGTACACACATTGGCTACTTTTACATGGCATCCTTTCCCAGGAGCAAAAGAGAGAGAGAGAAAAGAGCGATGAAGAAAGTAGGAGGGAGGGAAGAAAAGAAGGAAGAAGGGGGAAAGAAAGCAAGGCATACGAGGCCCTTCAGCAGCCACATCTTGTGGAAGTAACAAAGGCTGTTGGTCTGCACGCTGCTTCTCTGCCTCTGGTAAGGTAGTGAGGACTGTGCATAATGCCTGCCCTTACCTCTCCGGCCTGCTCCACTCGGCCCCCTGGCCCCTTCCAGCTTTCCAAAGCAGACTCTGGGCCCCCGGGGTGTGGCTCACACAGCCAGCTCAATAGAGTCCCGCACTCGGGTCTGTGGGGCCCGGCCCCTCCCTGCCACCCCTGAAAGCTCACAGTAGGGGGTCTGGAGGGGGACCCCCAGCCTCCTTTCCGGGTGTATGCCTTGTCCTCCTGATTCCTCTTCCTGGGTGGGGGCAGAACCACTAAAATCAGAGAAATGTTCTCTTTGGAGAAGAGAGTCCTTCACCTCTGAGGAGGGACTTATGTGCCTACCCTCACTGTTGGTGTTGTCCCTGTGGGCTGGCCAGGCTGGGACACGCTGTGGACTCGACTCCTCTCCGTCCCGATTTCTATGTAGGCAATCTCTGGTTGAGATGGAAGGCCAGTAAGTCTGGAACGGGAAAAAAGTCACAGAAGGGCAGCACTGTAGGGGAGGAAAGGGGGGTGGGAGGGATGCTAACTTGGGGTGAGTGGGATGCTCTGGGGTGATCCCAAGCCCAGGCCCCACGTCCTCTGCTTCATCAGCAGGAAGCTAAGGAGTCCAAGCTTCAGGGTCCCTTGCTTGCCTTTCCAAAACCCCGTGCTTTAATTTCATATTTGTAATTTTATTTTATTTCTTCCTTAAAGAAGACATTCCTAAACTATAAGGGCTTCAAGGACCCAAACGAAAGCCAGCCCTTATCACCAGCTGGTTTGGAGCCACTCTCCTCCCGTTATCACTTGCCAGGACGACTCCACACCTGGCCTGCTGGTCTCCCTAATTACTACTTCCCTGACTCACCGGTCTCACACCACGGGTCCCCTTGTTCCTCAAACACACCAGGTGGTGGCCAAGGTGTCACTCTCTGCCCTGGCTGTTCCCCTGACTAGAATGTTCCTTTCCTGATGCTCACCTCCTATATCAGCTCTGGTGGCACCTTCTCCATGAGCCTTCCTGGGGCTCCCTAGTTAAGGTGAAATTCCCTGCCCCCTCCACCCTGCAGCACCTCACCCCCAGATCCTACTAACTTCCACGTCATTTATCATTTAAGATACCTCACAACCTAGCTACTGATTGCTTCTTTTCTGTACCTCACCCCACACCATGAGAACGTAAGTCCCATGAAGAAAGGGAAATTCAAAATCTGTTTTGTTCACTGATGTCTTCCTGGTGTCTAATACATAGTGCGGTAGGCATTTGGTTAATATTTGCCTCATTAATGCATGAAGTTGCAACACCTGAGGCAGGGACCCTGCCTGCTGCAGTGTGGACACAAGTCTGGCCAATGAATATCCAAATGAGAGAAAACAAAGTTCCTTCTCAGACGTGACTCGGCTTTACAGGCTGGGGAGGTCTCCGGACCACGGGCTGAGGACACAGGCGCCAGGACATCCTGGCCCTGCCTGTCTGCCTCAGGATGCATCATCTCGTCCCTGGACAGTGCTGCTACCCAAGAAGTATCCAGAACTGCTGAACCTGGGATAAGAGAGGGGCTGGAGCCTGCTGTCTGTCTCGAGGGTTGGTGGCAGGGACCATGGGACTTTTCATGTATGTGTCCAATCCTAGGAGAGCATAGCCAATTAGTAATACGGCCAAGAGCAGAGATGTTTACTCAGAGCCGGGGCTGATTTCCTGCCTTTGCACATCTGGCAGACACACACCCGCTGGCCTGACCTGGGGATGCGGTGGCGGAGCTTCCTGGTATGAGGGCCTCGTGTCGTTTTAACCCCATGGGGACACATCTCTGAGTGGGATCTGTCCTGGCGCCGGGAAGAGGGTGTGTGTCTGTGAAGTGCAGGGTGTGGGGGACACCGAGATGTCCACGAGGCACCCCCTTCCTGGAGCCGGTGATCCACAGTCAGCCGATCAGGACCCCCCCCCCCCCCCCCTGCAGACGATGCTGATGACATCATGGTGACCCCGGGCTTTATGTAGTCATGTAGGGTTGCCAAAACTCTTGGTCATGCAGCTTTCATTTCATGGTCATCCAAACCTGCGAGGAAGACAGACCAGGAAATATCATCCCATTTTCCACAGGAAGAATGTGAGGCCGAGTGGCTAAGGGATGCACAGGGTCACAGAGAGAGCACAGGTCAAGGAGAGACTGGCTTCTGCAGTCACAACCATGCCCTGTCCCGTCTGCTCAGTGACATGGGCCCTTTACATCCCAGGTTTAACACTTGCCGCTTCAACTCTTTCCTAGAAGCCTCCAAGCCCCCAGGTGCAGTGACTTATTCCCGTGCAGTGGCTGGAATCAGTCGCTCAGCTGGCAGAACAGTGCCCCTGGCCTTGGTGCCCCCAGCACACTTAGCTTGCTATCCTCTAATCACTGTCGGGATGCCGTAAATGTCCTGCCATGACTACCAAATAAGAACAAATAGAAAAAGACATTTCTTTTTGAAAAATGCTCTGAGAGTCAGGGGCCACGGCTGGGTAAATTTCGTGATGGGAGGAACGAGGCTGTGTATGGAAGTAACATTCACAGCTGTCTTCCCCTACAAGCTTGCAGGTGTCAGACATCGTGTTCAGTGCTTTGCACACTATCTCATTTATGCCTCCCGGCTGCTCTATGATGTAGGTGATGCTGTTATGCCCATCTAACAGGTAGGGAAAGTGAGGCCTAGAGTTTCATTCAGTGCTTAAAGCCTTACTGCTGGTTAGCAGTGGAGCCCAGAGTCCTATCTGGGGTCTGTGTGGTACAGCCCAAGTTCTGAACGTCTTCACTGTACTGCTCCCCCACCCCCACCTCCCGTGCGAATGCAGTTCAGCAGCCTGTGAGGAGTCCTACACAAGTTTGAACCCACCTGTCTCTTCATTCATCCTCTGGCTCTCAGTCCCCTCTTTCTCCCTCTTATCTCAGGGTCTCTTTCTTGGGCTGACCTGGAAACTCAAAATCCTTCTCTTTTGGCCATGCAAACAATCTATTTGTTCAACACATGGTTTCGGGCGACTATCCTGTGCCGAGCTCCGTTCTAGACGCTGGGGAAATGGCAGCGAACAAAACAGACAAGAACCCCTGACTTCACAAGGTGATCATGCTAGCGGAGAGATAACCACGAGCCCATGTACAAGGTAAAGTCAGGGAGAAGGCTGTGGGGGAAATTGGGCGAGATGAGGTGGGATAGAGAAGGATGGGGCGCTGCTGCTCTTTGAGATGTGGGGTCAGGGAAGCTCTCCCTAAAGAAGAGGCTTTTGGGCAGAAACCAGAGTCTGCCAAGGAGGAAGTCACACCGTTGTCAGGGGGAGAACATCCCAGTGACAGGAAGGAGCTTGGCATTATCTCCAGATTTAGCAAAATAATAATAATGATATAAAGAAATAATGATATAAAGAAATAAAGAAAAATTGGGCACCTATTAAATTTAAATTTCAGGTAAACAGTTTGAGACATATTCATACTAAAAAAAAATATTTGTTGTTGATCTGAAATTTAAACTTAACTGGGAATCCTCTTGCTTTATCTGGCAACCCTCGCCTTGCATGAGTTTATGGAACGGCAAGAAGACCGATGTGGCTGAAGAGGAGGCAGCAAGAAGGTGGAGGGAGACGAGGAGGCGAACTTGCGGACGGGAGGGAGGCTGACATTTCAGACCTGGAGAAACCATCTAAATATGCTTCCGGTTGTCCCGGTGGAATTTCCTCTGGGTTGTCCAAGAGAGAACCGTGTCCTAGGAGCTATAGAAGAGGAGATAGGAAAGCAGGCGCCACAGGAGGAATTATCTAGTCTGGGTCACAGAGTCGTTTGGGACTGCATCATCTCTTCTCCAAAGGCGAAGCTCTAGGAAACCTCCTGACGTCAACGTGACCCTGTGTCTTTGACCCAGCAAAGAAGCTGGACCCCGAGCAGACAAAATGAAGGAGGTGGCATGGAGCGTGAACCATTAGCCCAGGGATTAAGCTGTAGGAAGTGCAGGGGTGGCGGTGGGGGAAGGGCATCTCCTCTCTTGATGGAGTAAGGAGGCGTGTGGAGTCAGAGATCAGCAAGGTGTTTGGGTTCCAGGATTCCTGGCTGCTGTAACCCGCAGAGGGGATCAAGCAACTGCCAGAAAGAAACCGCAGTGACACTTCCAAGCTGTAAGTATTAAGGTTGAAATAGAAAACACCCTTTGAGGGGCGCCCGGGTGGCTCAGTCGGTTAAGCGTCTGATTCTTAATTTCAGCTCAGGTCATGGTCTCACAGTTCATAAGATAGAGCCCCGTGTCGGGCTCTGTGCTGGCAGTGCAGAGCCTGCTTGGGGTTCTCTCTCTCCCTCTCTCTCTCTCTCCCTGCCCCTCCCCTGTGCTCTCTCTCTCTCAAAATAAACATTAAAAAAAAATCACCCTTTGAGGTTAGAATGTAAATAATCCAATGAGTCTCCTCCTGGCTGACTTCGGAATCTCCAGAAAAGCAAGATAAACCAGAGAAGACATTTCAGAGAAACTTTCTGCTATAACCCCAAACACCTACTTCATAGGTCACCTCAAGGATTAGATGGGGAAATGTATGTAAAGCCCTGTGCTTGGTATGTATGACATTAAATGTTCTACGTCCCTACCCTATCCTACCCTCCCTTCCCAAGTTCTGGGACCCGGATGGACCTTGAGTGCCTCACAGAAATTAAAAAGAAACGGTAATGTCAGATCCTGGACAGCCTAACGCTCGGCACTGCAACTAGACCTCTTCCCTTTCTGTAAGCGGTAACCCCACGGGGTTCGTGAGCCTGGCACACAGCAGCGACCCAGAACGTGCTGCTGCATGTGTAGCATGGAAATCATTGGCTCATCCTTACGGGCCTCCTGGAGTCAGATTTCTCACATTCAAACCAACAGAAAAGGAAGTAGGGCTGCCAGACTGGGGCTCCAGAGAATCCGGAGCAGGCTGTTCCCCACCCTTCCCAGGCCCAGGCGGTTGCCTCATAGCCCTACCGAAACGCAGGCCAGAGAAGCAGCCGGCGCCCAGCACAGCATCTGCCTTATAAGGACATTGGCCAGGCCTGCCAGGTGTGTCATCCCCGGGTCCACCAGGAGGCTGGTGACGTCCCCAGTGAGTCAAGGCCGGGTGGGTGAAGCGGCCTCGGAAAGCCGCATGGGTGGCAAGTGAGAGTTTTCTCACTTCCCTCCCCCCTACATCTTTCCATGTGTTTTAGATTATTATCTCATTTACCTTAGCAATTGGAGAAACAGAGAAAAGGATTTTTGAATGAAAAAAAAAAAATACCCATGAGTATTACTTCAGGAACAAACGAAAGGCTCTCTGTACGTTTTTTTTTTTTTTTTTCTTCCTGGCAGTGTGGGTGGGGAGATGAAACGAAGAACATGTAGTTCTGTGGACACATCCCCTTGAGAATTAACACATGGGCATTTCCTGTCCAAGCTCAGGCAACGTCCACAGTGAGGGCCAGACTGTGGCCCTCGACCGAGGGGCGGCCTCCGGGAGACCTGGGCTCCTCCTATGGTCTCCCAAGGGAGACAAGCCAGGATTGGGCAGGGAGCCTTGGGGGAAAGCACCCTTCTGAATTATATGAAGGCAAAGCAAGGGCTGTCGGCCTGTCCAGAGACAGTGTGGAGTTGAAGTTAAGTGATAAGGTTTTGAAATCATACAGATCTGGGTTCGAATCCTCAATGTGCCACTTCCACTGGGTGAACTTGAGCAAGTCAATTAGTCTTTGTTAAGTCTTTTTTTTTAATGTTTATTTATTTATTTTTGAGAGAGAGAGAGAGAGAGAGAGCGCACACAGCAGAAAAGGGGCAGAGAGAGAGACACAGAATCCAAAGCAGGTTCCAGGTTCTGAGCTGTCAGCACAGAGCCTGACACGGGGCTCAAACCCAGGAGCCATGAGATCATGACCTCAGCTGAAGTCAGATGCTCAACCAACTGAGCCATCCAGGTGCCCCAGTCTTTGTTAAATCTTGACTGCCCCTCGTGTGAAGTAATCGTTCATTTAACAAATACCTACAGAGCACTTTCCAGTGCTTTATTCGCATTAACTCTTCAAATATTCATAACCAACCTGTGAAGCAGACTCTATTATCCCCATTTCACAGGTGAGGAAAGTAACTTGCCAACAGTCACTCAGCTGGTCATTGGCGGTATCAAAATTCCACCCCAGATTGGACCCCCTCTGGGGCCTGTACCCCAAAATGTTAAGCTGTGCTGTTGAGAGTTTATAATTGTGCCCACTTCACCTGATAGGATTAAGTGGACCAGAGCACGTAAAAGCTCCTACCGCCGAAGCACGCATGTGGTAAATGTTCAATGGACGTGACCTGTTGGTACCCATTATCTAAGACATGGGGGATTACTTGGAAGCAGACCTTGAGAGGAAGGTGCCAGTGCAGGTGACCGAGAAAAGTCACCCCTGGAAGAAACTGGTGCAGGAGTGGGGGAAGCAAGCAGGGAACTGGAAGGAGACACAGTTGTGAGATTTTAGGCAAAGTATCACAAGGGAAGGATTTGTGAGTTTATCCCCATCAAGGTGGTGTCGGGCTTTGTGCTCCCAAAGGCTGTCGGGCCCTGGCTGAGGGGTGCCCTGAGGAAATGGAAATACCCAGGCCCTCTGGGCTCTGCTCTCCAGTCATCCGCAGGCAGTCTTCCAAAGGGAGTTGAAGGCATGGGGCTGTTAGAAGAAATGCAGCAGAAAGCAGCTCCCCCTACCCCACTCCTGCAGCTGGGCCCCAGGCTGGACTGATTTTCACCATCTCCCTCCCCTCCCACTCTTTCTAGATTCCCCTCACTCTTCACCAGCACTTCCGCTGGTCTGGGTGGCCTTCTGGCTGAGGTGACATAGATCACCGGAGGTTCTGAACCCCCTGTTACCAAGCCCTTAGCAGGTGTGTTTGCTAGAATTGCCCATCTACAACTATAACTGCACACCAACAGATGTCCCAACGGATCTCCTAAGTTCCAGGCCTGTTTCTCCTCATCCCCACGATGCGGCAGCAAACCCACCTCCTCATGATGATCAGATGCAATTGCTCTGCCATGTCAGGTGTGTGCCTTGTCCCCCTCTCTGCCACCACGACGACAACTCTGTTCACAGACCAGTGGTGTCAGCACGGGGGCGGCTAAGAGCAGGCCGCCTGATGTCTCCAGGTCAAGTCACTCTTTTCGCCTGGTTGTGGAGTCTCTGATTCTACAGTGGATTCTCTGTGCATCATGTATGATATAACAATCCCTACACTTCAGGCTTCCTCTGTTTACCCTTCTCCCATATCACCTCATCCCCAATCTTCTGATCTTGCTCTTTCCAGACCCCTGACCAGGTGGCCAAACCACTTGTCACAGCTCAGGACTCCCAGTATAGTCTTACCTAAAGCCATTTCTCTCTTCACAATCTGGATGACTAGGTACCCTGCCTGAATCTCTGCCCATCTGGAGGATTTTCTCCCGCCCTCCTACTCTTCGTAGGTCCCCTGAGCAGAGCTGTGATTCAATACGGTCTATTCTCAGCTCATACCAACATATCTAGTCAAGCCCTTCATGAGCTGGGCCTGGATTTTCTGTTTCTCCTCTGCCAAGGGGCTCCAAAGCAATGGAAATGACCAGACATGCGAGTCTGGTCAACTTGATCAGTTAACTTACTCCTGCTCTCTGGACCTGCTCAGGCCCAGTCCTGGTCGTGCCAGGATCACTCTAAGACAGATACTGCTGGCCCTCTCCAACCTCATGACTTGGTGGGAATGGCAGCACTCAGTCCATGATGGGTAGCTCTAGATGCAAAAATATCTGAGGACTTCTGGCAAGATGTTCAGTCTCTTCCCATATTCAGTAGCCTGCCAAGACTTCCCTTTCAAAAAGTGCGTACTTTTTTGCTGCAGATAACATACCCTGGCTCCAGAACTTAGAGAAACTCTCCAAATACAACTTGCCAGATGCGCATGGTGCTTTTGATTATCACAGATACCTCCTGCATCATGGGATTTTTCCAGTTTATGGAGCCCAAGGACTGCATGTACTATAGCCTGGACCTCCTTCAGAGACCTCTCTTGCTCTGGGACCAAATCAAAATTGCCAGCCATTCGAGTCCTCAGATAAATGGGATGGAGCCGTGTTCTCAAGTCCTAGCTCCTAGTCAGACTTCTAGAGATGAGAGCAGCAGCCTGTTCTGAACACTGAAACCTTGGAAATGGATGGCATCACCCCTTGTAATGTTAGAATGAGCAATAGAGCTGGCATGGAACCCTAGGGAAAATCAAGAGAGGAAGAGAGAGGATGGGAGAGAGGGTGGGAGACTGAGAATCCCAGTACACGTGCTGCCTCTCCACAGGCTCTGAGATATCACAGTAGTGAGTCAAAACCAATCTAAGTCTCACTCTTTAGCTCACTTAGTGAGCCACGCTCAACACTTTACTGTCACTATAGTTTGCAATGCTGATTTAAAGTCACTAGTGTAGGGAATTCAATGCTTCTGTTTCCCGTGTCATGACCCCAACCCAGTCAAATGTGTTTCTGCTCGCATTAGTTCTTTATGGTCAGAGCAACCAGCCTCCACATGGGTGGTATTTCTGCCCTTGTATTCACACAGTGACTTTTGCACAATTCCAAGTAGCTCTCTATGCCCCCTGGCTCTGCTTCCTCACCATCTACCCTCTTCATCCCAGGCATAGCCCCTTGGAGAAGATATTTCAACACAAGGAAGTAGATTATTGTGAAGGAAAAGAAAACACACCCTTTAAGTGCCCATGCTGTCTTGGAAATGAGGCACATCCCTCAGCTGCCCAAGATTCCCAGCTGGGGGTCGGGCAGGTTGGGCTGACCGGGAGCCAGACTTGTCCACCAGACACATGTGTTTGGCACTTGCCTAAAAGAGAAGTAATTTTCAACAAATGTTAAAGGGTGTTTACTCTTCCTTTAAGATGATCAATTTTCCACTAATTCAGCTGCCTTCCCAGAGCCCTTGTACCCTGGCCCAAATCACACTTTGGGAAATTAACTACTCATTCTCTTTACCATCAGTTGTGTTCCCGGTTACATTAGAAACTGCCTGAGGAGGCCAGAGGCTATGATGGAGCCCACAAGTGCCCAGGCCTGGGTTGCATCCATTGGAGACCCATAGGGAAATGAAGTGAATCCAGGAATGCGGCCCACTGGGACCCATGGGCCTCGTCCAGTGTTTCACCCATAGCAGCCTGTCTAGTCACACAGCCTGTTGATGATGGTACCAGGACTATTGCACAAGCAAGCAAGGAGACACAAAAGAGTGGCTGGACAAGAGCATAGCCTTGGCCAGGCCCTTCTCTTACCAGCCATCTGAGCTTGAGCAAATCGCCATGCCTCTGTTTCCTGGTCTGTAAGACAGCTGAGGAGCCATAGTTCAGAGCTGACAGGAAGACCAAGAAGGCAGATCGGTAGAAAGCTCATGGCAAAAGGCTGGAGTAGAATAAGTACTCGATGAACATTTAGCAAACGGAAAACAGAACTTCAAAAGAAAACCATATAAACCCAATGAAGCATTTGGTACTTCTAAGCATATTAGCACAAGTTTGTTAAATATCTTGACATTTCCAATTTAACTCTACCCAGAATGCAGTTGGGAATTGGGGCTCTTGGTTCCCTAAGCACAAGACCGTTCCCTTCTGAGAGAAGGGCCCACGTGGCTTTGAACACTGTCCGGGCTGTACTGAAACATGCATTGTCCATGCAGTGACCTACACCCAACCCAGAAGCCAGAAATGGAAATGTGGAGTTATGTAACCAGAGGCAAAATGGGGAAGTGGTCAGCATTTTGTGGATGAAGTGGAGTGAGGTTCATAAAAGCAAAAGTTTTCCCTGCTCACAAACACTGTCCTCCTGTGGCCTCACTTGCTGTAGGTTGGTAGGAAGGGAGGGGAGAGGTGGCCTCAATCCCCCAGAACCCCTCCCACGCCTTGGCTCATGCTGTGTCCTCTCAGTCACACTACTCTGTTGAGATCCTCATTACCCGTTTATGCCATTTCCGTGTGTCCGCCTGCCTGCCCATCATGACAGGTTTCTCTGGTTTCTAGAACCTCAGCAACTGGCACATCTTTTTTTTTTTCTTTCATCCCCATTGCTGTTTTCACCAAACAGGCTCTGTGCACCTCTCTGTTTGTTCACCTGCTGGGTGGTTTTATGCTATGATTCCATGAATCCAGAGTTCAATGTCTAGCCAACTGGGCCATATTCGCTCAGCGTTGTGGATTTAGGTGGCATGCTATAAGAAGCATCTAAGGTTTCACATTCTAAGCACTTCACACGTATCAACTCATGTTTCATCTTTCAGACAACTTCCTCAGCTTGCATTCAATAATTATCCTCACATCATGGGTACGGAAAGCAAGCACAGAGAGGTGAAATAGTCTGCCCAAGGATACAAGGTAGGGAGAGGAACCAAGATGCAAACCTCCTGGCTCCAGAATCCGTGTTTGTACCACTGCACCATGCTACAAAAACAAAACAAACAAATAAAACATGGAAATGATTGTTCTCAAAGGCAGCGTAGTAATTACCTTTACGGGGAGGCAAGGGATAGAAATAAGAAACGGGTGAGGGAGAGATCCCTGGGTACTGGCAGTGGTCCCCCCATGACCTAGGTGGTGGTGACATAGGAGTTCACATTTTGATGATTTGTTGAACTGCAAGTATCTCTCATGCAACACCTCTTATCGAGAGGCAGGGAGGTAGGAGGGCATTGAGCCTTGTGATTGTGCCTATACTCTAGGGTTTGACTTCTCAGCCCATTCTATTCTATGATGCAGTGGGGTCCCCAACTTGGTGTTGTGGAGACTCTGGCACCACAAAACCTTCCAAGGGGAAATACCGCCTGGGCACTGAAGGAGCCAGAGTACCTGAGGGGCTCATGTCATTTAAATAACTGTTATCCTGGACTCCCTAATCCCTGGCGCCTGGATCTGAAAGTAGAAGCAGGAGCTTCTACCAAACTTCCTGTCAGGCAGCTGAGAGGCCCCTGGGAAGTCTTTCAGAAAAATCATCCAGAAAGGCCAGCGCAAGGCACAGCCCAGGACAGCAAGGGCCGGAGCCATGCCTGGGCCTCCAGTCCTCCATCCTCTCATCTTGCCTGACCTGTGACCTCCCAGTGCCTCGACCCTCATCTCTGCACCATCTGAGACCCCCATGGGAACAGCAGCCTCAGACCTCTGGCTTCTCAGAGCTCTCTGGCTGGTGACAAAGAGCCATTTTCCACTTCTGCCCAGAATGAGGTTCTAGCTCTTTCATGGAATTTCCAAGTAGTGAGGCACATCTGAACCCAGTCTGAGGTAAGTGGGACCCTGCCACATTACTGTGTTCTTCTCATGGCCCCTTGCTCCTTGCGGGGGGCCCCCACAGTGTCATACCTCCTGGGAGGAATGACTTGTGGCTTTAGGGAGAGTCAGTCTCTACAGTGCTTTAGGGTTCTGGCACTGGTATGCTGATGATGACACCAGAATTCCCCTTCCACCCCCTAAAAAGCCTTTAAAGTCCAGCATGCTTCCCAGCTCCCCTTCATGGTTCCATTCCTATGAACTCAGCAGTCAGTAGAGTCCTGTCTTCCCCCCGCACCCCGCCCCAGCCCCCGCAACCCCTCTCCACCCCCCACTCCTAGGCCAGCTCAGCCTCTCCCAGGACACTCACTCCCAGATCAGCATCCCACAGCCCTGTCTGCTGACTGCCTAATGTTCCCTCTTCTGCTAATACTCAGTAAACAGTAACATCTACAGAGGGTTTACAATATGGCAGACACAATGTCCAAGGCTTCTACAAATTATCTCATTGAATTCCCATTAAACACAGCTCCTGGCACATGGGAGGGGTTCCATAAATATTTCTTGACTGGATGCAACCTCATGACAATCTTTTGTGGGAGGTACTATTAATCTCATTTCACAGGTGAGTAAATTAAGGTTAAGAGATATTAAATAAGCAGCCCAAGGTCACAATGACAAGTGTCAGAGCTGGGATTCCAAAGCATGTCTGTTTCTAGAACTTATGTACTCACCCCCATTGATTTACTGCAGTTTATTGGTTCATTCAACAAATATGAATCCAGTATCTACTATATGCTAGGAACTATTCCATGTACAGGGGATACAGCAAAGAATAAAACAGAATTTCAGCCTTATGGAGCTTACATTCTAATAAGGGAGACATACATTAAGCATAATAGATAAACAACATTTATAGTATGAGATTAATTGTGGTAAGAGCTAATGAAAAGGAAGGGGTGGAAAGAGTAGGGGTGTCATTTTAGATGGAGTGAGCAGGAAGTCTTCACAGAGAAGGGGATAGTTGAATAAAGACCTAAAGGAGGTTAGGAAGACAGCTCTTCACAAATGCAAGAGAAGAGTGACAGGTGCGAAGGCCCTGAGGCAGGAAGGTTCTTGGTGAGTTCTAGAAACACTGAGGAAGTCAGTGTTGTTACAGCAGAATCACTGACGGAAAGAATACTGGGAGCCCAGAGAGTAGTGGGGTTAGCTCATATTGGGCCTTAGGTCATTGTACAGAGTAGTATGACCGCTGAATGCCATGGAATCCAGTGGAAGATTATGAGTGGAGGTGTGCCATGTTCTGATGTGGCTTTTAACATGCTTACTCTGGCCATTGATGGAGACTTGAGACAAAGCAAGGCAAATGTATCAGCAAGGAGACCGGTTGGGAGGCTATGGCAAAAACCCAGATAAGATATTACAGTGGCTTGGATTGGGGTGGTAGTAGTAGAGCTAGGAGGAGACACTTGGTTTGGGATGTGGCTTTAAGATGGTGCCAACAGGATTTCAGACCCTCTGCGCCCAGCTGCAAGTCCCCTAGCCCCTCGGACACAGCACTTTGGAAACTGAACTCATTCTCTTGCCTTAGGAAATTTTCATCCCTCCTATACTTTTATTTCTGTTTATACTACTCCCATCCAGTTGCCCAGGCGAGAAACCTAGGCATCACCCTCGATTCCTCCCTCTGTCCGCCTCCCACATCCAGCTGGCCACCCTGTCCCGTCCTGTGTGTTCTCTCCTTCTTTATCCCCACCTCCTCTGCCTTCATGCAGTCCCACATCCCTCAGGCCTGGCCTCTGTCAAGTTCCTCTCCTCTGGCCTGGCCTCAGCAGACTCCACACGCACCAGATGGATCTTTAATGGGAAGCAGATCGCATCCATTTAAAACTCTGCTAAGACTGTGTTGAATAAAGCCCAAGTCCTCTGGCCCAAAGCTGTCTAAAAGAAATGCAGTGCAAGCCACATACATAGTTTGAAATTTTCTGGTAGCTGCATTTTTATGAGTAAAAAAAAAATAGATGATATTCATTATAAATATACGATTAAGCCAACAGCATGAAAAATATTAAGGAGATATTTTACATTCTTTTTTCACTGAGTCTTCAGAACCCAGTGTATAGTTTACACTTACAGCCCATCTCAGTGTGGACCAACCACGTGTCAAGCGCTCAGTAGTAATGAGTGGGCACCGGATTGGATAATGTGGCTCTAGCTATTCAGCCAGAGCCCCTTTCCTCATGGCCTTTTCTACTGCACTGCAGTCTCTTCCCTGTTCCCATATCACCTTCCTCCATTACTTGTTCCTTGTGCTCTGGCAGATCTCATCACCTTGTAGTGCCACAAACATGCCACGCTGCTAACAACGCCCTGCCCTTGCACGTAAGTTCAGTGGTGTCCCTACCGGCTCTCGCGGACCAACTGTGCACATCTCTTCCCCACTTCCCATCCAGGGATGCCGTATCAGTGGCTGACATCCTCCATGGTGGGAGTACGTTCAGCACAGAAATTGACAAACACTACAAATCAGGGCTGTGGGGGCAGCTGGAAGACCATTTGTTAAACATTTAGCAGCAAATCACTGCACATAATGTTTCCCTTTCATAGTGTTCCTCTCTCACCCTTAGTTCATCTATAAAGCTTTCATCGTCCGCGGTCTGTGTATATTTGCACCCCTACTAGACTTCCAGTTCAGAAAATAGAGCCTAGTTTTCTCTATGCAATTCTTGGCACATGGTAGTTACTCTCTTCTCCTCTGCTTTTTGGTTCCCTGAACACCCGATCAAAATGGCTAGTGTATAGAAGAGGACGTAAAGAGAAGTTTAATACATAAGCTTAAAAATGAAACCTATCTGGGTTTAAATCACACTTCCTCTACTTACTAGTGATGTGGGCCCAGGCAGCATACGTAACCCTAAAGAACATTGATTTACATGCCTGCAAAGAGGTTTAAAAACATATTCACCTCAAGAGTATTGAGATGATTAAATCATATAAACCGGTCTAAGAACTTGAAAAGGTTTAGATATTATTATTAAGTCCTTCAGTTTTATCACTTGTAGAAAGTAGTTACTCAAAACCTTTTTGTTAAAGTAAATGTTGAATGAAATTTCAGAAGTTCCTCGTGTCTGATTCATAGTGTGTATGAGTCAGAATTCCAGCTGGAGACAGATGATATGTATACTCAAAGGGCTGACTAAGGAGAGTTTATTGAAGGACTGTTTACAAAGGTCTGAGCAGGGCTATGCCTGTTACCACCTTTAGAACTGAAGGTGTGACAGGGGGGCATCTCCCTGAGCCCAGTGAGAAATGTAGCTGCAGGAAAGGTCACACAATGGGAGTTGGCACCCACCCTTTCCTAAAGGAATCCAGCAGCCATCAAGCCATCAGGGAGGGGTTGGATAGATAGCCCACCTTGCTTTCCTCCAGCTCTTCTGGAGGACCTTCTGCAGTGCTTCCTCTTGGCCGAGCCCAACTACAACCCCAAGGGCAGAGAGCCCTTGCACAGTTTCTGAAGGGCAGACTCTTGGACAATGAACATTATGGGGAACGTGGAAGGTGGGCTGGAGGCCCAAAAGGAGGCTTGAGATCAGAGTCTTCTAGTGGCCCTAAACCACCCAGCCCCTGGTGCTGGGGCTTGTTTACCCACTGGAGATGACAATCATTGAGACTAGGCCAGTGGTTCCTTGGTTTTGGCCTTGAAGGATAACATCAGATAGCAAGCATTCATATGGGCTAAGTTTGGTTACTTAATCTGTGAGTCTGTTCCCTCAAATGCAAGAAAGCTGATTTCATTTCATAACCCTCCACTTTGTGGGTATCCAACCATTCTAAGAGGATGTTGCCTACATCCAACCTAACAGATTCCCACTACAGCAGAAATATTTTGTATCTTCAATAATTCTCTGCAGAAAAAGAGAAGAATTGGTATATATACAGCCTTAATTAAGATACTTCTATAGCAATTTTACCTTTATCATCCTTATAGTTCTTAAAATTTTTCACCTGTGGTCCTCTTCTCTAGTCTTCTTTTTTTTAAAAAAATTTTAACATTTATTTATTGTTGAGAGAATGTGAGCAGGGAAGGGGCAGGGAGAGGGGGAGACACAGTATCTGAAGCAAGTTCCAGGCTCTGGGATTTCTGCACAGAGCCTGATGTGGGGCTTGAACTCATGAACTGTGAGATCATGACCTGAGCAGAAGTCAGACACTTAACCGGCTGAGCCACCCAGGTGCTCCATCTTTTCTCATCTTCTAATCAGTCTCTAACACTGGCAAAAATCTCCTGATTTCAGAAGAACTGTTAAAATACTGGTTTATTTTTGCTATTGGTGTAATCCTGGAAATGATGTATGGTTTTCTTGGGAAAGCCTGGAAAGAGGCTGTAATCATTTCCTAGCTTTATTTTGGAACTCTTTATCTCCTCTGTAAATCCTTTTTGCTGGCAAGAATGGTTAGGGCCAGAAGATCAGTTTCGCTTTCCTATTTGTTCTGAAGTGTGGCATTTTGAGTCTTCCCTTCTCTGCTAACAATTTCTAAAAGTACTAGCTGAAGCCTCTTCCACAGGAAACAGGGAGTGGGGGGAGAGACAGGCAGTGAAAGACCCAGATTCAACCAACATTTTGATTGGTCCCATAGACCATAAGTAAGCCCCATCAGGGCGGGGACCACATCAAAGTGCTCACCTGTGTCCCTGGTGCCTGGCACATAGCAAGTGCCTGGTATTTTGTAGAATTTGAATGAATGAATGCACACTACCTGCTAAACACTTACAGGTAGGAGATGGTGGAGATCTTGTTTTTCACAGGAGAAAACTGAGGGCCCCGGAATATTTATAATGTCAGCAGTGGGCAAGGCCTCAATCTCAGGCCTTCTGGCTTTTGTGGTGCCAACGCACCCCACTGCTTCCCATCCAGGATGTGGCCTCTCTTCATCAAGCCACTTGCTTTACCTTTGCTATTCCCTCACCCAAGTTCAACTTTTCAGTAATAAGCCTGGATGACAGGAGCTTCCATGATCAAGAGCCCCTCTCCCCACAGCTCATTCCCCCGTATGTGCGGCTGTCTCTTTAATATTGACCTTGCCCCAGGGATCTTCCCCTTCTAATCTTAAAATCTGCAGCTCTGTGGGGGAAATTATGAGCATGTCCCAGAGACTTCTCTTTGAGTAAACTGTTGTTGAGATATTAGAAACGGTGGCTGCCCTGGAGCCACCACCAGCCAGTAGTGGCCTCTGTGACCCAGTGGGTTGGCAGCTCCTGCCGCTCTCCTGGTCTGGGGGGAAGCCCGGCTACTTTCAGGCTGTCCGAGGGTTGGTCCCCACATCTAGCCATGACCTGCTTCCAGTTTCCCCTTCCTGCCTCCAGCTCGTCCCCACAGGCCCCTGAACAGCCCTGGTTGAAGAGCACCGGTGAATGGTGAAGACAGTGCCTTGTTTGGGTCGCCCTCCACCCCGCCCCCAAGATCCAGTGCTTCACTGTCCAGGCTGTCTCCCCACCGGCAGCCAGACTGACCAGCTCGGGGATCTTTGCTCGTCCTGGCTCCATTCTCTGTGACGGAGGCAGCTGTGGAGCCAGCTAGCAAAGCTGTGACCGAGAGGCATGACTTTGTCTTTCTGCCGGCCCTTCTCCCCCATTTATAGGTGCCACTTTGACAAAGCCTGGACTCTTATGTGTTGGCCTTGGGACCATGTCACATTTAAGCACAATAGCCAAAATGTAATTTAAAAGGAAGTTCGTTCTTTGCTCATCCCTCATGCAAGTCATTACAAAAGACGAACACAGATAGGAACAAACATTAAATTTTCTTTTGTGTCTCCTTTGCTCATAGCTGCTCTGATGGGGCTGTGCTCATATCCCTGAAGAAAATTCCTCTACTCCCTTGTCCTTATGACTGCTCTTTCTCCTCCACCCCCATATTCCTCCTCCCTTAAGGTTTTATTGCATAGCTTGACTTGGCTCCTCTCCCAGCATCAAGGAATCTTACTTCTCTGGAAGAGCGGAGAAGTCGGGGCTGCGGCAATGAAAGAGTTCTCTTCAGGGTGCAGTGGGGGAGGGGGTAGCAAATACACAGAAATGAGCTTGGACCCATCACCTCGACATTTTTCAGAATATGCACAGCCCCGTTCGTTATTTTATTATTAGTCGCCAACCATTAGAAATACATTTCCAATTGATCTTTGTGATGGTTAAAGTGCCACATCAACAAATACCCTTGCAGCTTGGAAACTAACCTACAAGCTGGTGAAGGGCAACTCTGGGCTCGCGTCTGGCTTAGGAATAGGGCTGGGCTGAGTTCTAGTTGGTCAGCACATCTGGTGGATCAAGTGTGGCCTATGACTACATCATGGCTCTGCCTGGTGTGCAAGAGCCTGTTCACCCATTCACTCACTCACATGTCCGTTCGTTCATTCATTCATCTTTCATTCATTCAACCGAGATTTTCTGTGCAGCCATTATCAGTCCAGCTGTCTACTAAATATGGAAGAGGCAGAGATGAATACGCCTCACCTTCAAGGAGCTCACCTCAAGTTGGGCAGACACGTACACGATCTCATCGGCTATAACAGTGGTGTAACAGCAGACACAGAAACAGGGGACCACGGGGCCACTGGAACAGAACAACTAAGTCTGATGTGGGTCAGGGATGGATCAGTCTAGGAAGGCTTTGGAGAGGTGATATTTGAGCTGGGTCAAGCAAGAAAAGCAGAAGTGTTTCAGATGAAGACTGGAGTACAGGCATTCCAGGCAGAAGGCATAGGATGGGATGTGGTGGTGACAGGAAGGAGGGTGCTTTCTTTGGGGAAGAATGAGAAGTTCAGAAGGCATGTGGCACAGTAGTAAGGGAGGATGCACATGGGGAGTACAAGGGGCAAGACTGGAAAAGACCTTGGACGTTTAAAAAAATGTTTTGGTAGAACACAGAAAAAGTTTAAAGTCACCATACTCTCCGTCATTTATTAAATGTTATAAAGGTAAGACATGATGAAAATTTCATCTCTGCCCATCCAAAACGACCCCACTGAGGAAACCACTGCTAATTGTTAGAAAATGTCCCTTCTTTTTCCTCAGTGTATGCAAGGATTTTTATACATATTTAAATCACATTTTAAAAAGAAAAACCAGGGGCGCCTGAGTGGCTCAGTCAGTTAAGCATCTGACTTGGGCTCAGGTTGTGGTTTTGCGGTCCGTGAGTTTGAGGCCTGCATCAGGCTCTGTGCTGACAGCTTGGAGCCTGCTTCCAAGGCTCCCTCTCTCTCTGCCCCTCCCCCACTCATGCATTTTCTCTCTCTCTCTCCTCTCTCTCTCAAAAAATAAATAAACATTAAAAATTTAAAAAGAAAAACTGAAGTATTTTATACCTAACGATCTGCAATTTTTTTCCAGTTAGTAATACGATAGAGATATTTTTATAGGTCAATTTATACAGGACTATTTTGTTATTTTTAACAGACAATGAGGAATGAGTAAAGGACTCTAAATTTGAAGATGAGTGAATCGGATCTATTTTATGTGGAAGCTGCATGAGAGAGAAGAGGCCAGGGAGTTGGCTCAGGGAGGGTAAGGGTAAGAACTTCATTGAAAAGGCCACAAGGATGAGATTTATGAGCAATTTCTGAGGTAAAATCAGCAGTGTTCAGGGACCAGCAATAGATGGGCAATGCAAGGGATTTGGTGAAGGTTCATTTTGTTGTATGTATAGAAGCTACTCGAAGTAGATTCCAAAGAAACATTTGGAAGGGGAGATTGAAGAGCGGGAGCTACTTGGAACCCAGAACTAGAAATCTGTCAGGAGTCAAGATGACCGACTACCCTTTCTTTTTTTTTAATGTTTATTTATTTTTGAGAGAGAGAGAGCAAGTCGGGGAGGGACAGAGCAGAGAGCCTGATGCGGGGCTCAAACTCATGAACTGTGAAATCATGACCCGAGCCGAAGTCAGATGCTCAACTGACTGAGTCACCCAGGCACCCTGACTGACTGCCCTTTCTAGAAACTCGGTCTCTCATACCAGCCTCTCTCTGTAGGTCCTCCTCAGTGTCCTCTGTCTGCTCCTCCAGGCACTCATGTCACTCCTAGTTGTACTAGAAGTCACTACAGAGCAGGCTCCAGTATAGATAGATCGTGAATGTGTGTGTGTGTGTGTGTGTGTGTGTGTGTTCAAAATTCCCTGGACAATGTTAACACAGAGCAAAGGTGAGAAACTCTAGTTGGCATGTGTTTGCTGTCTCGAGACGCCATTCCCAAATTCCCAGGAGAGGATGTGATTGGTCCAGACAGGTCAGGGGTCGCTCTGGTCCAGTCAACTGTGTACGTTGCGGAGCAACGTGCAGAATAAACCTGGTGGTAGCCCAGCCTCCAGAGCAAGGACGGGAATGGGGAGGCAGGGAGTGGCCTGTGACAACATCAAGATTTTGTGGTTCCACACAGCACAGGCAAAGCAGGTTTCATGTTTACCTCCTGCTGTGCTCCCGAGGGACAGAGCCCTGGCCTCAGTGAAAAAATGAGTGCTCTGTGTCACTGACAAGGGTCCCATCACACCCCTCTCTGCCTAAAAGGACAAAGGGAGTGACTTAGACCCTGGGCTAAGTCAGTCTTCAGGTCTGCTCTCTGGGAGCTGTCCTCCCCAGGGAGCCAGCATGGCCTGAATCTGCCCCAGTCTCAGAGCCTTTTATGTCATAGGGATGGCAGAACTCAGACCCTGTATCTCAGACCCTGAGATGCAGATCTCAGACCCTGCATATCGTAGGGATGGCAGGAAACACTTCTCCCGAAAAATGGAAGCAGAAACAAACAGCTGCAAAATGATATTCCATTAGAATCAGCTTCTTGTCTGTCAGAATGAGTAACAGGGAGTGACTTGTGGCTTCATATTTCCATCCAGGTTTGGGGGAGGAAGGGAGACAAGAAAGAACTGACCAGAGGAATTTGAGTCGTAGAGGAGACAGCCATTTGTTGTGTCTTTCCCCGTATTTACTTGAGGTTGTTAGGTCTCTACTCCCACTCACCTAAGATACTCTCCTTAAATGGATAATTCCCCACATGGGGCTTCCACCAGAGGAAGGGGAAGCTTGGTGACATCTGAGGGGACTTAGCCCAACCACAAGATATTTCTGTTTCCTACTCCTCCAACTCAAAGTCACATCACTCCGGGTGGGACTGCGTCTTAATATAGTTTAGCAAACCTCAAGAACAGCCCAGTGGTGGGTCTAAAGCCAGCAGCCTCTTTGTGTTTCTGTTTTGCTAGGTCTTATCTTTCCTTTTAACATCCTACCACTCTTTCAACAGCGTTTCAATGCTTTGCCCGCTCCAAAATTTATGGATGTGTTTTCGAATGATTTTCTTCAGTTTTGTTTTCACATCTCTGCAAAAGATAAGGGAGTTACATTGTTGTGCCAAGACAGAAAACTTACTTGAGACTCAAAAGACCTTAAGACAAGTTCCAGATCTGCCAATTACTAGTTTTGTAACCTCAGGCAAATGACTTTGGTTTCCTCCCCCGTTCTCCCATGGCTGTGTTTATACTTCTATTAATATATGTATCACATCTCCCTGTCCCCTAGGAGATTTTAAACTTCTTAAGACCAAGATTTTGTCTGTCTGGGTAACAACCACAATGCCTAGCACAGTGCCTGACACAGAGCAGAAGTCCAAAAATGATTAAAATTTAACCTCTCAGAATCTATGAAATTAGGATAATCATACCAAATTGTAAACATTAAATAAGGCAGTTTGCATGATTTATAAAGTATAAATAATAATGTCTAAAAGCTGTCATGATGTCATTATAAAAATTTGTGTAGTTTTTTAAAAACTATGGTTCTACTTTTTTAACATTTATTTATTTTTGAGAGACAGAGAGAGAGAGAGAGAGAGAGAGAGAAAGCCACAGGGGATCAGAGAGAGAGGGAGAATCCCAAGCAGGCTCAGCACTCTCATCACAGAGCCCTACGTGGGGCTTGATCCCATGAACCATGAGATCATTTCAGATCAACTCCTGATCTGAAATCAGGAGTTGGACACTTGATCAACTGAGCCACCCAGGCACCCCCAAAAATATTAAATTAATTAAATTAATTTTACTTTATAATTGAAAAGTTTAGGGTAAGGGATTTGTGGGGGAAAGCTAAGATTTCTCATTTGTAATAATCTTATTAATCATGTATCTTACTCTGTTTCTAGTATAAGCCTCTGTTCTCCCCCGCTGTGTTTTTTCATTCAACTAGTTACATTGTTTAATGGCTGATATATTTGGTATAAAGGATGATAGCTATAAACCAGGGTTTCTAAACCTCCCCATTATTGACATTCTGAGGGAGATCATTTTTTTAGTGTTTATTTATTTTGAAAGAGAGAGAGAGCATGGACAGGGGAGAGGGAGAGATAGAATCCCAAGCAGGCTCCACACTGTCAGCACAGAGCCTGATGTGGGGCTTGATCTCATGAACCATGAGATCAGTACCTGAGCTGAAATCAAGAGTTGGACGCTTAACAGAGTGAACCCCCCCAGGCGCCCTAGAGCCAGATCATTCTTTGTTGGGGGTGGAGGGCTGTCCTGTGTATTGCAGGATATTGAGCAGCATCTCTTCCTGCCTCTACCCACTAGGAGCCAATATCACTCCCTCCCAGTTATAAGAACCCCAAATATCTCCAGGCGTCAAATATCCTCTGGAAGGAGGTATAGGGCAAAATCGTTCCTCCTCCCTTCTCTGTTGAGCACCATAGCTCTGTTGAGCTCTGAAGTTTTGATTTATGCTTTTTTCTTCTTTGATCTTCTATTATTAACTTTCTCAATATTTAAATGTATCAGTTCAGATTACTCAAGTGCTGAGTCCTACTCAAAGCATTTTTTTGCTGACTTGGGTTTGAAGATATGCATGTCCTTCCACACATCTCATTTGTCAGAGAGAATTTTCTAGCTTGCCAGAAGAATTCCCTCTTTCTGCTTCCTTCTTCCATACCCAGGGTTGGTACAGCCTTAATATCTATCTTTTACTCCAGGACTTTGGAGATCAAGCCTACAATTCTATCCTCATTTCTTCTAAGAAGGAAGCAGGCTTCTTACCCCTAGGGCCTCTGAAGGCCTGACTTCTCAGAGTTGCCCCAAGTAGACACATAATCGAGGCCCCTCTGTGAGTCTCACTGTACTCAGGGACCCTACGTATATGGCATATATACATGTAGGTGTGATCACTTCATATTACCACAAAGAACAAGTGTCTCTTAAGTGAACTACGCCTATCTTCCTATTCACACATGTACCTTTGTTCTTCACTTCTTTCCTTTCCTCTGCATTTGGTGCCTTCATGGACCTACCCCAATTCACAGACAATAACTTAACTTTTCCATCCCTTTGATAACTGGAGCCAGTGCCATAGTCTTCTCACTAAAGATGAAATGCCTACCCTCTGCCCCATCACCTATCTACCCACCCTCCTTTGAAGAGCACAGAAGTTCATGGTCTTATCTGACATTTGTTTTCTCCAACATGCAAAATCTGTTATTAATAGTCTCCACTTGTTTGCCTATGAACTTGGAAAGCATCAATTTACCAAGTACAAATGCTACCCACTTCTCTGAACACCCACAATACTGGCACTCAACAAATGCCTCTCTCCCTGCTAGAAAGGATACTGCCCCATCAATGGAGAATGTCCTATACCATGCACACAGCTTCCACACCTCCTTGAGAAACCACATTCAGAATGGGACTTGCTGTCATCTGATTGTGTTACACACATGTTGGAGGCTCAGTATCTGATACATAACACTTCTATGGCTGTTTTTGGCAAGACGGTTTGCTAACTCAAAATTGCAGTCTTAACAAAGTAGTGTGACCAGCTACTTTTTAAGTTAATATTGTGAAGATGAGTTGACATCTTAGAAGACAGAAGAGCAGTTAATTAGGAACCCATCTGAAGAGATTTGGAAAGGCTGTTTAATGTCCAAAACGTTTTGAAATAATTCTCTTCACGTTGACAACCACCATCACCACCACCAGCTTGAGCTCTGACTTAGTTCCTGCTGTATATTGAAAAAATCCTGGTGAGGTTTTACTGGAGATAAATATTAGTATCTCTTTCTTAAAAATGAGGAAACTGAAACTCTGAGAGATTGTGTGAACTGGACCAAGGGCACAAAGTAGTTAAGTAGCAAATTTGGGATCTAACCCAAAGCTGGATAAAGTGAGATGCTGGATATTACCATAAAGGACACGGTTTTCTACAAAACTTGAAGCAGAATAAAGATCTTCTTGTCTAATGCCGACAACTATCGCAGTAAGGAGCTCTAAGAAAAAACATAGACTAGTGTGAAAAAACACAAGATTAGGAATCAGAAGACCTAGATTTTAATCCCCACTTGAGTACTTTCTAGCAGAATGATCGTGGACAAACTTATTTACCATGGCTGAGCATCAATTTTCTCATTGAAAATAGAGATTAAGAGCTGTTGTGAATAATTATATTAACTGTTTTCTCATAAAATTCTTGTGTGACTGTAAGCATTTCCCAAGGGGCACATCATCAAATCACGGGAAGAACCTGGCTTCCCTACTCAAGTCAAGTTGGACAGCCATTGCTGAGGTGGTCATAAGGCAATGGTGCTCTCTTTCCCATAATATCAGTGATGACACAGGCAGAGTGGCCATGTCAGGCCACGGGGGACGCCTGTCTAATAGGCTGACCACACTTGGAACACAGACAGGGCCTCTTCTGAGTAACCACAAGGAGAGGACAAACAGACTCAAAGGCACTCCTCCAAGCGGCTGGCCAGCACCCGTAGGCTTTGGAACACTGGTTAACCCCAGACCCTGGCAGGAGGGAAAAGTCCCAGCTCTCCAGTTAGTTGCTTCCACAAAAGTAAACCAAAATGAGTCAGATGAAGATGGAGAAGCCTGCAGAGACACAGCCTTCCATGTAAGGATCACCAGAAAGAATTAAAACTGGAGATGGGAGAACGCGAAGAACCTGGGCAGCTGATGTTCCTTCCCAGTGAGTCAATATGTGAGACACGTGGCAGGATGTGAGCAGCTTGTGTGTGTGCATGTTCACACTCACGTGCAAGGAAGGACCTTTTGTACTCTTCTGCCTCCTCTTGGTTCGCTTGTCAGCTGCTGCTCACCATTTTTGTGGATTGGAAACTTTAAAATATTATTATTAGAGGGAGAGCCTAGTTCTTTTTCATATTACAAAATTGCCCTTGGAAAAGTTTGGATCAGTTCAGTTTTCATTCTTGAAAATAGAGTATAAGAGGGTCTGTTTACTTCACCAGTGGCAACACTTTGGGATAATATTATTATCTCCATTTATATATTTTTTAAATTTTAAATGTTTATTTTTTATTCTTTTGAGAGAGAAAGCATGAGCGGGGAAGGGACAGAGAGAGAAGGGGACAGAGGATCTGAAGCGGGCTCTGTGCTAACAGCAGCAAGCCTTATGTAGGTCTCAAACCCATGAACCACAAGATCATGATCTGAGTCAAAGTCAGACACTCAACCGACTGGGACACCCAGGTGGCCCTCTCCATTTATATTTTCAAAGTAATACATACTTGTGATGAAAATTACATTCATATAGTATATAACGCTGAAAAATCTGCATCTCCCCCTCCTTACCCTGTTCTACATCCTGTGTTAACCAACTTCAGCCAACCTGATTTTCGTTCTCCTGATGATTGCCACAAAACTAAATAATATGTTTATACCTCAATTGCTTGATTTATCAACTTTCTATAGTTTATCGCCTCCTTACTTGAGGATTTGTGATAAGTTATCCTCACTATGTAAATGAGGAAATTGTCCCTTTACTCTGCCCCCCATACCCATTCTCCCTATTTCCTTCACATCCTGTCTTCTGCCATAACTGCCCCATTCCTTTTATAATATTTATTGGGTTTGCCATAGTTATATTCCATTCTGAAACCAAAGTCTTTCATACTTTTTCTAAAAATTTATTCTAAAATTTGAAAACCAATAAGAAGCTTTTATAACCGTAAACATATAAAAATTATTTACTAAAGAATAAAGGAAGGAAGGAAATAATCTAAGCTACTCAAAAGAGATTGTTCAAAAATCAAAATCAGAGAAGTCTTCTTTTCTTACCTTAATTAGTTTCTCACATCTATACCTTAATTTAGGTTGCTTCTTATTTTTTTTTAAAGTTTTTTTTTTTACATTTATTTATTTTTGAGAGACAGAGTGAGACAGAGCCGTGAACGGGGGAGGGACAGAGATAGAGGGAGACACAGAATCTGAAGCAGGCTCTAGGCTCTGAGCTGTCAGCACAGAGCCCGACACGGGGCTCAAACCCATGAACTGTGAGATGATGACCTGAGCAGAAGTCGGACGCTCAACCGACTGAGTTGCCCAGGCATCCCTAGGGTTTTACCTCTGATTTTACACTAGGATTTTACACTAGGATTTTACCTCTGATTTTTTTTTTCTGGGGTTTCTACTTACTTTTTTAAAACTAATTTACAATAGAAACATATCCTCATGATCATATCATTAAGAACATCCAATTTCTGGGAGCCTGGGTGGCTCAGTTGGTTAAGCATCTGACTCTTGATTTTGGCTCGGGTCATGATCTCATGGTTTGTGAGATCGAGCCCTGCATGGGGCTCTGCTCTGACTGTGAGGAGCCCGCTTGAGATTCTCTCTCTCCTTCTCTCTGCCCCAACCCGCTCGTGTGTGTTCTCTCTCTCAACATAAATAAACTTAAAAAAAAAAAATCCTATTTCTTTTTTTTTAAATTTTTTTTAACGTTTATTTATTTTTGAGACAGAGAGAGAGCATGAACGGGGGAGGGTCAGAGAGAGGGAGACACAGAATCTGAAACAGGCTCCAGGCTCTGAGCTGTCAGCACAGAGCTCGACGCGGGGCTCGAACTCATGGACCATGAGATCACGACCTGAGCCGAAGTTGGACGCTCAACCGACTAAGCCACCCAGACGCCCCAAAAAAATCCTATTTCTTAAACGTACCGTTTTGAATGGCCTAATTTTATCTCATTGTGGTGTAGGTATATACCAGTTGCTACCACGTGTTTGTTTGTTTTTCATTTTAATTATACCCTTAAGTTATTTATAATATCTCTTGGATCCCTTGACTTTCTCTTTCTTGGATTCTTCTTTCATCTCATTGAAGAACACACACAAGTAATCTTTCAATGCTATGGTCTGAATGTTTGAGTCCTCCCTCCCCCCAAATTCATATGTTGGAATCCTAATCTCCAATGTAATGGTATTGGAAGGTGGGACCTTTAGGAGCTGCTTAGGTCATGAGGGTGGATCCCTTGTGAATATAATTAGCGCCCTTATAAAAAAGGCTCCAGAGAGTTTATTTTCTCCTTCTTCCATGTGAGTTAGTGGCAGTTTGCGCCCCAGAAGAGGGCCTTCACAAACACCTGACCATGCTGCACCCTGATCTTGGCCTTCTAGCCCTCAGAACTGTGAAATAAAAATTTCCATTATTTATAAGCTGCCCAGTCTGTGGTATTTTGTTATAGCAGCCCCCAAACAAAGACAGTGGATAAATGTTTGAGTCTCTGTTTTGTCTATAGACATTCTGAAAGTTGAAAATCAATAGTCAATATTTTGTCAATATTATATTATAATATACAATATTATAACTGTATAAATACAATATTATAATATTATAACTGTATAAATATTATTAACTGAAAGATTGAGTAGTGCAGTTCTGAAAAACTCTTTATGTGCCCTGATATTCACTTAGTGAATAATTTGGTTGAATTGATAATTCTGGAAAGAAAAATCACATTCCTTTGGTATTTAAAGGCATTGTTGCACTAGGTTACTCTTCTGGCATCTGAAATTACTGACAAGAAGGCCATGGCCATGTTAATTATTCTTTTATGATACTGTATCTTTACTCCCTGGAGGCATTGAAAATCCTCTCTTTGCATTTCATGTTCTAAATTTTATCACAACATATATGGGTCCTTTTAAAAATTCTTTTTGTATAGTCCTCAGCAACTCCTTCCAATTTGAAAACTCATTTTTCTTTTGATAATGTTTCTCCTTCATGTTCTCTGTTCTTTCTGGAATTCCTGCCAGATAGATGTTAGACTTTTTTTTTTTTTTTTTGAGAGAAAGAGGAGGGGGGAGAAGGGGAGAGGGAGAGAGAGAATCTTAAGCAGGCTCCATGCTCAGCAGGGAGCCAGACATGGAGCTTGATCCCACAACCCTGGGATCATGACCTGAGCCAAAATCAAGAGTCGGACGCTCAATTGACAGAGCCACTCAGGTTCCCTAGATGTTAGACATTTTGAATTGATCCTACATGCCTTTTAACTTACCTCTCATATTTTTCATCTCTCTCTTTCTAGACTATATTCTGGAGTATTTCTTCAACTTTCTTTCAGCCCTTCTACTGAAATGTTTAATTGTCATGAACTCTGGCTGTCCTTGGTGTATCCATTCACATTTACGACTATATGTTAATAGTAGAGCATATGGCCTTGCACTGCTCACTTTAGATACAGGGGTAGAAGTCAGGCTGGTGGGATGCTTCTCACACCCCCGCACATCCCCTTTTCATGGCCTTCGCAAGGACAGTCTCACTGTGGAGGGCCCACCGTCCCTCAAGGAGCCCTAGATCTCCCCGGGCCGACTGTTGAATTCCCCTAAAGAGCACACTCGTCTCTGAAGGGAGCCAGTACATGGCCAGCTGCTCTGCACCCGTGGCAGGGAAGCGGTGTGAGTGAAGGTGGCCAACTGGCTCAGCTGCCCACAGCCTGCCCCACAAATGGTCATCCTGATAGCCAACCCGCATTCCATTCCTACTTGACCATTCTGTCAACTCAGAGCTTGGCACCGCTTCTGGAAGATAGCTCTCCTTCCAGGAGTCCATCTCTCTCACTGCAGCGTCCTCTCATACCACATACACAGCTTCCCCCTCTGAGATTTATTTGGCATTTCAAGCCCAATGACTTTCTATCTTCTAGAAAATTATCAAAAACTCTGCTGATGTCCCTACCTGCTACATTTGGCACCACAGTGAATTTATTCTCTTGTGTACATCTTTGCTGCCATTTCAGTAGAGCTTCTGAGTGGGAGGGAAGGATCTAGGTGGGCTCACTTCAACTCTCTGAACTAAAACCTAGCGTGGTACTGTTACCCGTTGTAAACTTTGTGTGGGACGCGAAAAATATACATCTCATCTTTCATTTGCCTTTCTATAACTTCTAGTGAGGTCGAGTTGCTCATACTTGGTTGGTCATTTTAGCTTCTTCAGTGGGCAGCCTGCTTACATGATGCATGGTTCCAACATCATCCAGGTCCAACAGATGTTTTTCTCCAGCTCCTTGCACAGGCCACGTGAGGTCACCAAGGCATGTCGCTCATGAGCTCTCAGTCCCTGTGTGTCGTAAGTCGTTCTTTATGAATTATTAATCCACAAAAATAGAGCTGCCAGTTAAAAGAGCTCAATGTTCTCCTTTCTCAATGTTTCCTCCTGCTTCCATTTCCTGACTTTGTTGAGGAATGAAGGAATGTACCACATCCAGATGTTCTCTCCTGAAGGCAGGTTTCCATCTTGCCACCTCCCTGAATTCTGACTCTCTGCTCTTGGGCCTTGTGGTTGGAGTCCCCTCTGCTTGCCCATAAAAGGCCTCTGGAACATGCCAGGCTGGCACCCCTGCCCCAGATTCCACTCCCCGGCAGGACGTCAGTGTGAGATGATAGGCTCTGTGAGTGGCGCCATTCCTGCATCTGGTGGTCACAGTGACAGGTACCAATGCCCATGATGTCAACATCCCGGGACCCCCCCACTTTGATTTATATAAACTGAACGCTCTCTGTCCCCCGTAGCTCAGAATCACAATGCTACTTGATTTCAATAATCTGAGTACTCTTTGAACAAAGCTCTCTATTTGGGGAAAGGCATCAAACCCCTTCTGAAAATTAACCCTTGGAAAAAAAGGCATGATAATCCTGAGAAGACTTGAAGTCATATATGTGCCTCTTAGGAGTTTTATTTTAAGTAAGACAAGGAACTTTAATACACTCATGCAGCAAACTGGGAAGATCTGGGGACTTCAGAACCCACGTTCTCCCTCCCAGCCGGGCAGGGGGCCATGGGACTGTGACTCTACCTGTGGCAGATAGCCTGTGCCTCAAAGCCTCAAGAATGATCCTTCTCCTGCTTACCTCGCAGGTGCACAAACTTCTAAATTTAGGACAGATAAAAAGGAGCCAGACAGAATGGCCTCTAATGAAAGATGAGGGGTGGCTTCTCGCAAAACTTCTGGGAAGGCCACAATTTTATCTTAAACCATACTGTCACGGGAAGAAATGCTGCCTAAGGAGACTCAAAGAATGGGACTCAAACAGGAACATCCCATAGAAACCTTCCAGGGATCCTCTCTTGCAACCCGTATAGGCAAAGGACTTTGCATATAGTAGATACTTGCATCATTCTGCTAGGGCTGTCCTAACAGAATACACAGGCTGGGTGGCTTCAACAGTAGACATGTGTTTTCTCACGGTTCCTGAAGGTTTGTGGAAGGCTTGGGAGACAGAAGGACTGAGGCATACTGCCCACACTTGAGGAGCTCAGAGAGCCCTGCAGGCAATAGACAATGTCACCATACCACTCAGTATGATAGGTTCTGTGAGAGGAGGGAGCCCTGAGGCAGCCTATTCTGACTCAGGTGGGACCAGAGTGGTGTCTCCAGGGAGAATATGGATCTCAGTAAGGGCTGGGCAGGCAAAAAAGAGAGTCAGAGAATACCAGGAAAGGGAGCAGGCCATTCAAGTCATAAGAGAGAAAGTCTTGACCCTTTGTGGCACTCTGAGTAGTTGAGTGTGGTGAGAGGTAGAGCATAAGGTGGGGGATGGAGGGGCGCCTGGGTAGCTCAGTTGGCTGAGCGTCTGACTCTTGATTTGGGCTCAGGTTGTCATCCCAGGGTCATGGGATCTAGCCCCGTGTCGGTCTCTGTGCTGAGCATGGAGTCTGCTTAGGATTCTCTCTCTCTCCCTCTGCCCCTCTCCTGGCTCACACACTCTCTAAAAAAAATAAAAGAAGTTAATTAATTACTTAATTAAAGAGTGGAGGAGGGAAGGTAGGCAGGAAATGAGTCAAGAGGGGAACCAGGACATATTAAGGAGTTTGAATTCTTACCCCAAAGGAAATAAATAGGTAATCACTAAGGGCGTTAAGTAGGAGAGTCACAAGAGCTTTGCAGTTTAGAAAAAGCAATCGTGTAGCAGGGATTCCAGACTGAAGGGTGAGACAGGAGGTCAGTGCATTGGCCCCAGAGAGAGATGGTACAATTTCAGTCCAGAGCAGTGGCAGTGAGGATGGAGAGCAGGATTGGATTCAAGAGACATTTAAGAGCCTGTATTGGACTTGTGACAGAATGTGGGAGGTACAGGAGAGGCTAGGGCAAACATCTAGCTTTCTTTTGGGTACATGGGTGAATGACAGTGTCATTCACCGCAGCGTAACTAGGAAGAGGAGCAGGTTTGGAAAGAAAGGTGAGCAGGTCGATGGAGCACACTAAGCTCTGGGGGTCCGTGAATCCCAAACAGAGATATTCAGGAAGATTGGATTCAGGGCTCCGGAACTTGGGAGGGGACTGGCTTCGTGACTGGAATTTGGGAGACACTGGCATATTAGAGTAGGTGCTATAACAGGACGGTGTGAGGTCACCCAGCAGAAAGATGCAGACACCTATGTCATTTGATGGATGGGGAAACTGAGGCCAACCCAAGCTCTCTCAGCTGATACATGGCCGAGCTGGGCCTGGAGTCAAGTTGTCTGCCCTCCAGTTCCATTGCCATTGCCAAGCTTCTCCAGGGAGCCTGAAAATGAGCCCAGCCATACCTGGGAACCAGCAGATTGTACTTCTGTGGTTCTTCTGCTTTATCTGTAGTTAGCAGCCCTGGAGCAGCACCTCAGGTGGAAAAGACTTTGCTGTGTTGCTCTTGGGGCTTCTTGGAGGTTAGTGCACATACCCATCCTGGAAATGCCCTTGCATGGGATAAGGCATGAGATGCACACATCTGCTGCCATGTTCATGCTTGCATTTGAGGCTTACAGCTGCCCAACAGGCCTCTCACTTCCCTGCCTCCTTCTCTAGACTCTGCCCACCTTAGGCTCTTTGCTTTACCTCTCCTCTCCACCAGACTTTGCCTATGTTAGTCCCATTCCATCTCCACTCTAGAATCTAGGTTCTCTGCTAGACCAGTGAGAAAGCAATTCCTGCTAAGATGAGCGCTAATAGGTTCATGAGAAATCCACTCCATGGTACCTACTCTTTCTAACCAGAGTTCCTGGAGACATGTAGGCAGTGGTGCTAACAGCAAGAATTTCAAGTGACTTGGCAGATTATTGAGGAAAGGATAGGAGTGTGAGCAGGAGAGGAAACAGAGAGAAAGCTGGGAGGTAGATCTCCATGAGTATATTTCATATCACATTAAGGTGTTCGGATTTGAGTTTTATTCAACACCGTGAGATCGGAGTCTGCCGGTCCACAAACCCCTTTTTGTAATGACAGTTGATGTTCTATTTTACCACCTGGCAAAACAATTATGTGTGTTGACTGTGTACACACACACACACACACACACACACCCCACAAGCATCTCTCACCTCCTGGTATGAAATACAACAGAGGCAGAGTAAGAGTACTTTTCAAATCAAGGCTGCAAGTTTCAAATCTACTTTCTCAAGTATTGTGAGTGATATTGGTGGATCCAGGGCTGGGCCAGCTTTGAAGCCCACTCAGAAATAGTGTTTACTAAGGGATGGGTTGAGAAGAAATCCTCTGCATGAGAGATGTTTTTTCTCTCTTGGCAAAATATAGTTTGCTGCTTTCAAGTTAATGAAAAGAAGAGTGGAAAAATAAACATCTGAAAGGTCCTTTAAAGGAAGTGCAAATCTGGACAGACTGAGAAACACAAAACAGTCTGTCCTGCTCCTGCTTGTCCTGTTCCAGCCAAGACTCAAGCCACAGTGACCTCAGGGTCACCGAAATAAAGAGCCCATTGGGGTTGGGGCTTGGAATGGAGTAAGGTTCTCTGGCCCATGAGGCACAGACAGCGGGCTTATCACAAGGGTCTAAAACTCTATGCAGGCCCTGGGGCATCCTGCCTGCCTGCCTGCCTGGGTAGCAGATGGTTGGCGGCCTGACCCTCTGCTGTAACTCCCAGAGAAGCGCTAGACCTCAGGTGGCGGGTCAAGCCCAGCCTTCGTCCCAGCTGCAGACAGGAAATGCTGAAGCAATGGGAACCAGGGCAATGGAGTTCATGAAATCACATGCTCTCTGGCTGGAATAGAATCGCAAGGCTGTCCAGTCACACTCCCACCAGTTGGCGTCTGAATTTCCTCTACAACATTCCCATCCGGTGGTCATTAAGCCAGAGCTTAAGGAGCCCCCATGACAGGACATGATTATCCTTTAAGGAAGGCCGTTTTATCTTCGCACGGTTCTGACTGGAGGGGCAGTCTTGCTGACACTGAGTCTGAGCGCCTTCCGAATCTCAACTACCCAGTGCGAGATGATCCACAGTCACATAGATGCAAAAATTCTTAACCAAAATTTAACAAACAAAACCCACAGCACACAAAAAAACAAAACAAAAAAGCAATCAGCAGTGACCAAATGGAGTCTAGCACAGCTATGCAGGATGGCTTAATGTTTGAATACTAACCAGTATAATTCTTCATATTAGCAGACTCCAAAGGAAAAACTGTATGTATGATCAAGTCAACCGATGCAGAAAAAGCATTTGACAAAATTCAATGATTCCTAATAAAACTGACATCAAACTAAGAATGGAATGGAATTTTCTCAGCTTAATATGGAGCATCTACAAAAAACCAACAGCCAGCATCATACTTATTAGTGAAAGACTGAATTCTTTCTAAGAATAGAAACAGGAAGGTTATCTGTTCTCATCACTCATATTTAACATAATACTGGAAATTATAACCACAGCACTAGGGTAAGAAGAAAGAAATTAAAAGCATACAGGTTGGAAAGGAAGAAATAAAGCTGTCTTTATTTGCAGATGTTATGATTATCTACATAGAAAATCCCAAGGAATCTACAAAAACAAAAAAACACCTCTTTCAATTTATAAGTGAATGCAGGAAGATAGAATACAAGAAAAACACACACAAAACAATCACAGTTCTGTGGACACCAAAATTAAAACCATAATACCAGGAGCACCTGAGTGGTTCAGTTGGTTCAGTGTCTGACTCTTGATTTAGGGTCAGGTCATGATCTAACAGTTTGTGAGATTGAGCCCCATGTCAGGCTCTGTGCTCTCTCTCTCTCAAAATAAATAAATAAACTTAAAAAAACCCACAGTATCATTTATAATCACTTTAAAGAAAATGAAATACTTACATATACAGTTAGCAAAACAATGTATAGTATATATAGGCTGAAAATTGCAAAAAGCCAGTGAAAGAAATTAAAACCTAAATAAGCGTAGGGGGTGCCTGGGTGGCACAGTCATTTAAGTGTTTGACTCTTGATTTCGGCTTAGCTCATGATCTCACAGTTTATGGGATCAAGCCCTGCATCAGGCTCTATGCTGACAACATGGAGCTTGCTTGGGATTCTCTCTTTCCCTCTTTCTCTCTGTCCCTACCCTGCTCTTGCTCTCCCTCTCTCAAAATAAATAAATAAACTTTAAAAGAAATAAATAAAACCTAAATAAATGAAAAGACATACCCTATTTATGGACTGGAAGGCTCAATATAGTTAAAGATATCACTTCTCTCCAAATTGATCTGTAGGTTTAATGTAATTTCTTTTCTTAATTTTAATTCCAGTGTAATTAACATGCAGTGTCATATCAGCTTCAGGTGTATAATATAGTGATTCAAAATTCCATACATTACCCAGTGCTCATCATGACTGCGTGTACTCTTAATCCCTTTCACCTATTTCACCCATCCCCTCATCCACAACTCCTCTGGTAACCATCTCTTTGTTCTCTATAGTTAAGAATCTGTTTTTTGGTTTGTCTCTGGTTTTTTTGTTGTTGTTCATTTGTTTTGTTTCTTTTTTAAAAATTTCTTTATTTTAAGAGAGAGAAAGTGGGGAACGGGCAGAGAGAGAAGGAGAGAGAGAATCCCAAGCAGGCTCAGTGCTGTCAGTGCAGAGCCCAACATGGGGCTCGAACTCACAAACCATGAGATCATTACCTGAGCTGAAATCAAGAGTTGGTCACTTAACCGATTGAGCCATCCAGGCTCCCTGTTTTGTTTTTTAATTTCACATATGAGTAAAATCATATGGTATTTGTCTTTCTTTGACTGACTTATTTCACTTAGCATTGTACTCTCTAGATCCATCCATGTTGTTGCAAATGGCAAGACTTCATTCTTTCCACGGTTGAGCAATATTCCATTGTGTATATACACCACATATTCTTTATCCTGCATCTATCGATAGGCACTTGGGATGCTTCCATACCTTGGCTATTGTAAATAATGCTGCAATAAACAAGAGTACATATATCTTTTTGGACTAGTGTTTTTGTATTCTTTGGGTAAATACCCAGTAGTAGAATTACTAGGTCATATGGTAATTCCTATTTTTAACTTTTTGAGGAACCTCCATACTGTTTTCCACAGTGGCTGCCCCAGTTTACATTCCCACCAGTAGTGCACAAGGGTTGCTTTTTCTTCACATCCTTGCCAACACTTGTAGATTCTTGCAGTTTTGTTTTTAGCCATTCTGACAGGTGTGAAGGATACTCATTGTGCTTTTGACTTGCATTTCCCCGATGATGAGTGAGGCTGAGCATCTTTTCATGTGTCTTTGGCCATCTGTCTTTGGCCATCTGTCTTTGGCCCATTGGTCTTCTTTGGAGAAATGTCTATTCATGTCTTCTGCCCATTTTTTAATTGGGTTATTTGTTTTTATGGTGTTGATTTGTATAAGTTCTTCATATATTTTGGATACTAACCCATTATTGGATGTGTCATTTGCAAATATCTTCTCTCATTCAGTAGGTTGTCTTTTTACTTCTGTTGATTGTTTCCTTTGCTCTGCAGAAGCTTTTTTTTTTTTTTTTTTTTGATCTACTCCCAATAGTTTATTTTTGCTTTTGTTTCCCTTACTTCAAGAGACATATCTTTTAAAAATGTTGCTATGGCCAATGTCAGAGACACAAACTGCTGCCTATTCTCATCCAGGATTTTTGAGGTTTTATGTCTCATATTTAAGCCTTTAATCCATTTTGAGTTTGTTTTTGTGTATGGTGTAAGAAAGTGGTCCCATTTCATTCTTTTGCATATAGCCATCTAGTTTTCCCAACACCATCTGTTGAAGAGACTGTCTTTTTCCTGTTGCATAAGCTTGCCTCCTTCATCAAAGATTGACCATATAATCATGACTATATTTCTGGACTCTCTATTCTGTTCCGTTGATCTATGTGTTTATTTCTGTGTCCGTACCGTACTGTTTTGATTACCGTACCTTTGTACTTTATTTTGAAATCTGGGATTGTAATACCTCCAGTTTTGTTCTTCTTCTTTCAAGTGTGCTTTTGACCATTCAGGGTCTTTTATGGTTCCATATAAATTAGGATTATTTGTTCTAATTCTGTGAAAAATGTTGTTGGTATTTTCATAGAGATTGCATTAAATCTGTAGATTGTTTTGGGTGGTATAGATATTGTAACAACATTTGTTCTTTTAATCCATGACCATGGAATGTCTTTCCATTTGTTTGTGTCATCTTCAATTTCTTTCATCAGTATTTTATAGTTTTCAGAGTGCAGGTCTTTCACCTTTTTGGTTAAATTTATTTCTAGGTATTTTATTATTTTTGGTGCAGTTGAAAATGAGATTGTTTTCTTAATGTCTCACTTGCCATTTCATTATTAGTGTATAGAAATGCAACAGATTTTTATATATTGATTTTTTATCCTGTGACCTTACTGAATTCATTGATTAGTTCTAGTAGTTTTTTGGTGGAGTCTTTCGGGTTTTCTATATATAGTGTCATGTCATCTGCAAGTAGTTAAAGTTTTACTTCTTCCTTACTAATTTGGATGGCTTCTATTTCTTTTTCTTGTATGACTGCTGTGGCTTGGACTTTAGTACTTTGTTGAATAAAAGTGGTGAGAGTGGGAATCCTTGCCTTGTACCTGACCTTAGGGGAAAAACTTTCAGTTTTTCACCATTGAGTATGATGTTAGCTGAGGGTTTTTCATAGGAGGCCTTTATTATGTTGAGGTGGTTTTAATGTAACTTCTATCAAAATCTCAGCAAGGTTTTTTGTAGATATATACAAACTTATTCCAAAATTTATAAGGAAAGGCAAAGACTCTAGAATAATGAAAACAATCCTGAAAGGGAAGAAGGTGGGAAGAATCATTTTCCCCAATATTAAGACTTAATATACATTTAAAGTAATAAAAACAGTGTGGCTTTTAGTAGACAGATAGACACATAGAACAATAAAACAAAACAGAGGACCAAGAAAGACTCATACAATATGCCTGATTTTTGACAAAGGTGCAACAGCACTTCAAAGGAGGAAAGATCACCTTTTCAACAAATATTGCTCAAGCAATTGGACATGGATGGGCAAAAAAAAAAAAAAAAAAAAAAAAAAGGTTTTTGGCAGGGAGTCCTGCCTTTTGTTTGTGAAAAAAACATGGATGGACCTTGAGGGCATTATGCTAAGTGAAGTAAGTCAGACAGAGAAAGATGCTGCATGGTACCACTTAAATGTGAAATCTAAAAAAAGTCAAACTCATAGAAACAGAGGGTAAAGTGGTTAACAGGGCCTGGGGGGAGAGAAAGAAGGAAAGGTTGGTGAAAGGGTCCAGACTGCCAGCTATAAGATGAAAAAGTCTGAGGATCTAATGTATAACATGGTGACTCTTGTTGATAACGTTATATTTTACAATTGAAATTTGCTAAGAAATTAGAACATTAAGTGTTCTTACTGAAGCAAAACAAAACAAGGTAAGGATGTAAGGTGATAGATACGTTAATTAACTCAAGGGAGGGAATAGGTTAATAACATATATGTCTATCAAATCATCATGATGTACACTTTAAATATTTTATAATTTTATTTGTCAGTTGTACTTCAATAAGGGTGAAAAGACCCAGAGTGAGTGGCTAAAGAAACTATGTATATCCATATCATAGAATACTACTTAGCAGTAAAAAGAAATGAACTATGGGGCCCCTGGGTGGCTCAGTGAGTTAAGCACCCAGCTCTTGAATTTCAGCTCAGGTCATGATCTTGCAGTTTGGGAGATGGAACCCCACTTTGGGCCCACACTTGGGATTCTCTTTTCCTCTGCCCCTCCCCCACTTGCTCTCTCTCTCTCTCTCTCTTTCTCTCTCTCTCTTTCAAAAATAAATAAATAAATTTTAAAAAAGAAATGAACTATTGATACGCTTAACTTGTATGAATCTCCAGAAAACTGTGTTGTGTGAAAAAAGCCAATCTCAAAAGATTATAGTCTGTGCAATTCCATATGTATGACATTTTTGAAATGACAAAATAGTAGAAATGGAGAACAGATTCATGGTTGCCAGTGGTCAGAAATGGGTGGAGAGGAGGGAAGTGGTATGGCTATAAAAAGGCAACAGAAAAGATCTTTGTGGAAATGGGAAGATTCTACACCTCGACTGCCTTACCTGGCTGTGATATTGTACTAGGTTTTTTAAGATGTGACCATTTGGGGAAACTGGATAAAGAATACAATGGACCTCTGGGGGTGCCTGGGTGGCTCAGTCGGTTAAGCATCTGACTTTGGCTCAGGTCATGATCTCACAGTTTGTGAGTTTGAGCCCCACATCAAGCTCTGTGCTGACAGCATGGAGCCTGCTTTGGATTCTCTGTCCCCCTCTCTCTGCCCCTCCACAGCTCTGTCTCTCTCTGTCAAAAATAAATAAACATTATAAAGAAATTATGTGTATACACACACACACACATATATATATATATACACACATACACACGGACTCCCAAGGCCCAGAATCAGAATCTTCAGGGGTGAGATGCAGGTGTCTAATATAAAATCTGCCTGGATTTGAAACCACTGAGATGGGGAATAACATGAGGTAAGCAATAAGAATGAAATAGATTGGGATAGAGTGTGGTGCTATGTGATGGAATGGGCCTTGAATCTCTTGCTCAAAAGTTTTAAGATTATGAAATAGAAATACATATGATTTCTGAGAAGGGAAGTGATGTGAGTAAAACAAAGCTGCCACAACTGAAGAAGTTTCAGAAGTGGTGGTTCCTGTGTATCCATAGAATGGTAACGACTGGTTGACTCTTCCTAAGTTTCAAGAATGCCAAAGGCTGGTCAATGCTTTCTTTGCTGACCACATTAATAAATGATGTAATTGCATCATGTGATTCTACAATTCTGGATGATGATTTTTCTCAGTGATTTTTGTGCCGGAAGTTCTTTATCTTTATTAACATATTCCTAGTCTCTGCATTTCAAATATTCTGCCATGCAGGATGAGAGGTTTGATCCTGTCATGATTTTTAAAGGGGCATCAGAAGGTGGCTGTCCAGCTCATGACACTCTTCCCTGAGAACCGCCCCTGCTCTGTCCATAGTAGTGCACAACGTTTAGCAGCTATGCTTGAGCTACATGGCCTTGTTCACCTAGGTGAGACAGAGTCCCCAGGAGATCAGAATTAAGATAAATAGACATGAACTGGCGTTCTCTGGTCCTGTAACCTGTGCACGGGCCACTCAGGTGTTGCGGGATGGGATGGCTGAAGTGGTGAAGGTCATCCTGCAGAGAGAGAGAAGGCAGCTGATTCAGGGAGAGGCAGAAGCCAGGACTGACAGGGGCTCTTGGGGCTCAGTGACTCTCAGCTCTCAGTCACTTCCTGTCTTGGGTGACCCCAAAGCCCCCACAACCTTGCAATATGCCCTTTTTCCTGCCACAGCTGCTTTGAAGTGGCATTCTGTTATGAGCCAATTCAGGGACTTGATTTTGATAGTGAATACCATCATAAACCCACTTACACCTGTTACTTTCAGTATGCCAATTGAAAATTAACAAAGGAATTTTGTACAATTATCTCCAAAGGTGAATTCATATCCAGTGCTTTTTGCTTTTCCTTAAAGTAACAGTGATGCTGACTTTTCCGGTCAAAGAGGAAACCACTGACCAAGGCGGGACTGAGGTGGTTTTCTGGAAGGGAGATAGAAGGAGGAACCTCTTCCCATATCCAGGCAGTGGTGCAAAGATTGAAGCTCAGAAACAAAACCATCCTGAAGTTAAAACACTTCCTGCTATTGGCCTCTCTTTCTCCATTTGGAAATTCTGTCTTAATATCTCCTTTAAACTCTCCAGACCTTAACTTGAGCCTTTTTCTGAGGAGACCGGGAAACAGCTGTGATTGGTGTCTCTCCTGTACAGACAAGCTGTCACTAAGGTGCTGTTCAGCCCTTTTTTTGTAGGCTAACCAACTCCCTTCCCCTCAGCTCTGCAACCTGTGATCTTTGCCGCTCTACCCAGACTGTTATTCACTTGCTCTTCCTTTCCTTGCTGCCCCTCCCAGCTCAGTGCCCACATTGGGGTTGGTGCAGAGAAATGGAGGTTAAATCCTCTCTTTCTCCCTCCCAAAGTTTCCATTAGTGTCTTCTCTTGCTTCCCTTCCATTCTTTCTGCCATTTCCAAAGTTCAGGTCTCATCAACTCTTACCTGCCTTGTGGGACTAAGACCTCTGCCCTCCCCTGCCTTCCTGCCGCCTGCATTTATCCGCCCACAGATTCCTTCCTTGACCAAGTCATGTTCTAAGGCCTTGCTGTGATCCTATCACTCCCTTGCTCCAAAGCCTTTCCTCTTGCATATGGAAGAAAGTGTAGACTCTAGGTTCGTGTATTCACTCCGTTCTCTATGAGCAGGCCCAACTGACCTCCCACCGAACCCCCTTTGTGCTTCCTGTGGTCCAATCCAGCATGCTGGGTACCCAACATGACCCCGTGAACCTGCCTATGTTTTCTGGCTTCTGCACACCCTCTGTCCAAACTTTCTTCCCCTTTCTCAGCTTGTCCAAGTCTTACGTGTTCTCCTCTAGCTGGGTGTGCCTTTCTTTGTGATTCTCCTAGTCAGAATGAATTAATCTGCGCCACCCAGTCACACAGTTTATGTTTTTGTTCATAAAACTTTTCAGGGTCTGGCCTGTAGTCCTAGAATATGCACCTGTCTTTCCCACTAGAAAGCCAGTGCTTTGAGGACAAGCCGGGCCCTGCTGCTCCCAGTAAGTTCCAGGTCCCTAATTCAACGCAGGGCACGGCAGTGTGTGATCTCCGCATGTTGGTTGGGTTAAGTTTGCAAAACTACGTGCCCGTAGGCAAGCTGTGTGCCCACAGCAGTTTCCTCTGGTCATGTGACTACTGTTTTAGAAGATGCATGAGGTCAAATGACTCAGCAAAATTTTGCAGGCCAAATGACAGGAAGTAAGAGCTTCAGAAGCTGACTCGATTAACACTGATCTAAAACACATGCGTCTGGAGCCCCGGTGCCGGTGTGGGAAGATTTTCCACGGCATATGCCAAGGGTCCGCAGCCTGATCCTGTGCCCCGGGAGGAGCCAACGCACCACAGGCTCCCCTTGGCATCTGCTTCCGCATCGAGGGCACTTAGGAAGCCTGCGGGGCCTTAAGCACACCTGGAGTTACGCCTCCCCTAGCCAAGAAATCCATCTGCCCGGATTTCCCAGATAATGGAAACTTGCCCCTAAAGGCACCAAAACTTTTCAAAGTAAAATCCGTTTTGATCAACAGTTTCCAAACAGAAGAACACACTCCTGTGCTTTCGTGTCTTCTCAAGCTGTCATGAATGTTATTTGACCACCTCTTGATAGCTCTGGGCTGACCTCAGGTATATTAGTTGCCGTTTTTCCCACGGGTGGCCCACTTCACTGCTACTGTTTTACCTTCAAATAATAACAATTACAACAAAAATAGCCAGCATTTATGAGCCCTTCCTATGTGTGCGGCTCACGGAGGGACACTGTACGTAATGATTTCATTTTGGCTTCACGACATCCCTAAAAGGGAGATGTTATTTTTCCCGGGTTTGGGTGTGAAAACTGAGGAGCTGGTTAAGTAACTCGCCCACGGTTACATGGCAAAAGTTAAATAATGGACAGTGGTCCTAACTCAGGCAGTCAGCTCCAGAGCCCACACTGGCAAGTCCTTTACTCTGCGGCTTCCCTAGGCACAAGTTGGCCTGAAATACGGCGATCGACTCATCCAGGGACTTTCCTGGGCTTAACACTGAAAACTCTCAGTCCAGGAAAAACCACGGTGGTTGGCCACCCTAGCTTGAAAGCAAGAAAGCTTTCGCTCACCAGAACACCTGGCTTTTGTAAACTGGACCTGTGACTTGCTGTCATCTACCCCTGATCATCGAAGATCAGAAAAGAACCTCTGAACCGGGTCAGACCAGGAGGGCCCGACAGAGAAACAGGTCCCTTAAGACAGTTAATGTTGCTCTCCTTGAAGACATGTTTGTTCAACACGAGTAGGGGGTGAGAAACTTCTACGAGTAAAAATCACATATTTCTTTCTTTATATTCGAAACAGGAAACGGCTACACACATTTATTGTGGGCAGTTTTCTACATCAGACTGTGTTTGTGAGGCATGTTAAAGAACATCTCATTCAGTTAGCGAAAAATAAAGAACACCTCACTTCCAAGGAACAGTGTCTCAGGCGCCACGCATTACTCAGCTTCACAGGCCAGCTGACTGTGACTCATCTCTGCGCATGCACACAGGTGGCAGGGAGACAGGTCCGCCTGCAGCCGTGCCCCACTGCTTGCACGGAGACATCGCAAAAAGGAAGGCTTCCCTGGAAAGACAGACAACGGTGAAGTCTGCATTAAGGAACCTCTTCCATCCATAGGAATAGTTGCAAGTGAAACCCTGAGTTAACTGATCCCACACTTCTGGTTTATTCCAGTGGGGTTTTAGCACTCCTTCAAAACCAGTGGCTGCACCTTTCTGGGGACCTCCTCCTTAATCTGCCTGGCGCTCTGGCCCAAGGAAAGTGGATGGGCTTTGTGACTGCCTTTTCCTCAAAGGCCTTTTCCAAAATCTTTCATAGCTGGGAAATCAAGGTCAATGGCAATCTGGCTCCCAGAATGGCAGGGCTGCTGTATTTGGAGAGTGTTGCTTCCACAGGATACTAAGTGCTCCTCTGAGAGTTCAAGATTAATTTCTAGGCAAAGCAAGTACAGTGGCTTTCTGCCTCACTTCTCGCATTTGTGTAAGCCTGGACATTATCTTGGCGGGAAGACAACGTTTTAAGGAAAGAGGAGGCAGAGGAAAACTGATCAGCCTAATGGCAAGATGGATGCTGCTGTCTTCCCCACAGAAGCTCCTGGCTTATCTTGCATTTGCTTTGAGGCAGCTTCCGACAGGAACTGCACTCAGAGCCAGGCCCTTGGGGCTGCCCTTGAGCCTCTCCAGAGGGATCCCCAGTTCCAAGCAGCCAGTGGGCATTTGATCAGGCAGCCACATTACTCTTCAATGAGTTAAGTAATTTTTTTAGGAATCAGAAACCAAAGAGTTTGAGATTGCCAGAAAAGGTAACAAATTTGCTTTTCCTTAACTGTATAAAAAATTGGCCCATGGAAAATTATAAGGGCATTTTTAAAGGACATTGGAGTTTTGTTTTCCATTTTCTTCTTAAATTTAATTTAGCTATTTAGGGAATTGCTTATTAAAACCAAAAGATCAAGATATTTTCTTTCTTAAAGCCACATCTGGTCTGTTTTCTTTCATGGGACGTTCATAGCATCTTCAGGGAGGGAAGTGATCACCTCTACTGGGGGAGCCAGCACTATTCTGGTCCAGTCTCCATAAATACTATTATTCAGTTTGTGCTTTTCCCAACTCTCAACTACCTGGCCCATTCATGGGCTTTTGAATGTTGCACGGAATTTCTGCAAATTGCCACTGACACGGTATTGAAAGCCTGCACAGGCAAACACCTCTGTGCTATGGTGGAATCCTAGATGGCCTTGGCTGTGACCCACAGCAAAGTTAGACCCTGAAACACAGTCTCTCTCTGCAGGAGCCTGTCTTCCCCAAGAACGTTAAGTGAGGACCCCAATTTATTCTGTTCAGTTACCTCAATACCCAAATAGAAAAACCTGTTCAGACCATCCACTTAATGGGAATAGAGGCAGAAAAGGCTGACCAAAGTGGGTAGGCTCAGAAATGGAAAGCCATTTCCAAAGTAATAAAATCTGACTTCAAATTAATGCAATCAAAATGAACTATAATGTGAGTTATTTGTGTAAGGCGTTAAGGCCCAAAGTAATAATGACATCTTGAAAGTTAAAATTTAAAAAAAGAAAGAAAGAAAGAAAGGTAAAATGTACTGAAGTTATGACCCCTTCCAAATGGATGTACCAAGGTAAAAGCTATGAAACCCTTGTTCTTTGGCCCTTTACATTCAGTTTCACGCAAGGTAGATCCAGTCATCCTCATGATTCACAGATTCCATATTTGCAAATGTGCCAGTGGCTAGAATGTATCTGTTCTCCCCAAACCAGCACTCCCTGTTCTTCTGCACTCACTAGAGACAGCATGAAATTTGAGGTGCCCACTGCACTGCTTTCTGGCTTTCTAGCTGAGCAACACCACTGAGTTCCAACAACGGTATGCTCTACCTTCTTGTTTCCACTCTCTTCCCATAAATAAACATCCTTTTCACAGTCTATTTAGTGTCACGTTTTTCACATTTTGGTGTCTTTTCCTGGTGATTTCGTGGTTTAAAATGACTCCCAAGCGATGTGCTAACGTGCTGGCCAGATTGCAAAAATCCAGGCTCTAAGGGGCCTTATGGAGAGAATACGTGCATTAGACGCCGTGCAGGCATGAGTTACGGTGCTGTTTGCTGCAAGTTCAATGTTAATGAATCAACAGTATATATAATAAGGTGTCTTTCAACAGAAACATACATAAAACAAGGTTATATATTGATGGGTGGAGGAAACCGCTGTGACCAGAGGATCACAGGAATCTAACCCTGTATTTACATTGAAAGGGTGGTTCAGTGTTTGCTAATTCAACGTTCATAGAAACTTTATGAAACATAACTACCACAAATAATGAGAATATTTTCTCAAGCTTATAACTGCCCTTTTAAGGAATTTCAACTCACATGTGTCTCTTTTTGTCAGTTTCTGTTCACCCTCACTTATTAAGTATCGATTGTGTGGGAAACATGATGATAGTTCCTTAGAGGGTCCAGAGATGACTAATGCCAGTATCCTTGCCTTTCAGAAGCTTCTGGTCCAACAGAGACAAAAATTTGAATTGATGGAGCCTAACAGCATGAGGTAAGAAAACTAATACCTGTTCAGGTGTTTATCATCACAGAATCATAAACTGCCAGACTTTGAAAAATCTGGCCCACTGCCTCCTCCTCCAATACCTCTCTCACCTGGCTTCCAGGGTACCAAACCATATCCCCATTCTCTCCTAATCCCCACATTCTCCTACTGCTAAATGTCGGGGTGCCCCAGAACTCAATCCTTGGATCACATTCTATCTATACTCACTTCCTTTGTCATATTATCTGCCTTTCTGATTTTAAATATTAACACTGATGACACTCCCTGACCTCAAAATTCACATATCCACCTACCTATCTGACTTCTCCATTTGAAAGTGCAAGGGGATGGGGTGCCTGGGTGGCTCAGTTGGTTAAACCGTCCAACTCTTGATTTTGGCTTGGGTCATGATGTTGCAGTTCATGAGATCAAGTCCCACATCTCCCTCTCTCTCTCTCTCTGTCTCTCTCTCTCTGCCCTTTCCCTGCTGTCTCTCATTCTCTCTCTCTGTCTCTCTCTCTCTCTCTCAAAATAAATAAATCAAAATTTTTTTAAAAAAAAGAAAACAAATGCCAAGGGGCATGTCAGAATTATCTCAAACTCCTAATATCAGCTTCTGATCTCACCCCACTCCAACCTTCTTCATGTCAATAAATATGTTACTTTGTCTGTAGAAGATTTATTTCATTTATTTTATTCTATTTATTTTTTCCAAAAATAAATCACACAACAATATATCCACTCACATGTGCTCTTGCCATTTCCCCATCAAGAGATGGAGTCTCTTTCCCTCTCTTTGACTCTTGGCAGAACTTTGTAATTGCCTTGATGCATAATGTTGCAGAAGTGAGGCAAGACTTCCATGGTGATGTCATAAGTTTGATACACAAAATACCAACAGCATTTTTCACAAAATTAGAATAAATAATCCTAAAATTTGTATGGCAACACAAAAGATCCCAAACAGCCAAATCAATCTTGAAAAAGAAGAACAAAACTGGAGGTATCACAATCCCAGATTTCAAGATACACTACAAAACTACAGTAATTAAAACAATATGGTAATGGCACAAAAATAGACACGTAGATCAATAGAACAGAAAGCCCAGATATAAACTTATGATTATATGGTCAATTAATCTTTGGCAAAGGTGGCAAGAATATGCAATGGAAAAAGTCTCTTTAAATGGTGTTAGGAAAACTGGACAGCAAACGAATTCTGCAAAAAAATGAAATTGGACCACTTTCTTATACCATACACAAAAACAAACTCAAAATGGATCAACGGCCTAAATGTGACATCTGAAACCATAAAAATTCTAGATGAGAGCACAGGTAGTAATTTCTCTGACATCAGCCATAGCAACATTTTTTTTAGGTATGTCTCCTGAAGCAAGAGAAACAAAAGCAAAAATTACCTATTAGGACTATATCAATATAAAAACTTCTGCACAACAAAGGGAACAATCAACAAAACTAAAAGACAACCTACTGAGTGGGAGAAGATATTTACAAATGACAAATCTAATACAGGATTAGTATCCAAAATATATAAAGAACTTATACAAATCAACATCATAAAACCAAATAGCCCAATTTAAAAATGGGCAGAAGACATGCACAGACATTTCTCCAAAGAAGACATTCAGATGACCAATAGACACATGAAAAGCTACTCAACCTCACTCATCATCGGGGAAATGCAAATAAAACCAGAATGAGATATCACCTCACACCTGTCAGAATGGCTAAAATCAAAGCCACAGAAACAACAAGTGTTGGCAAGGATGTGGAGAAAAAGGAACCCTCTTGCACTGTGGTGGGAAGGCAAACTGGTGCAGCCACTGTGAAAGACAGTATGGAAGTCCCTCAAAAAAATAAAAATAGGAATTACCATATGACCTAATAATGCCACTACTGGGTATTTACCCAAAGAATACAAAAACACGAATTCAAAAGATATATGTACTCCTCTGTTTATTGCAGCATTATTTGCAATAGCCAAGATATGGAAGCAACCCAAGTGTCCATTGGCAGATGAAGGATAAAGATGTGGTATAGGGGCACCCGAGTGGCTTAGTTGGTTAAGCGTCCGACTCTTGATTTTGGCTCCAGTCATGATTTCACAGTTCGTGGGTTCGAACCCCACCTCAGGCTCCACAGGTGTGGACCCTGTTTGAGATATTCTTTCTCTCTCCCCACCCCTGCTCCTCCTGTGCTCATGCTTTCTCTCAAAATAAATAAATAAACTTAAAAAAAAGATCTGGAAAGATGTGGTATATATATGCAATAGAATACTACTCAGACATGAAAAGAATAAAATTTGCCATTTGCAACAGCATGGATGGATCTAGATAGCTTAATGTTAACTGAATTAAGTCAGTCAGAGAAAGATAATACCATATGATTTCACTCATGTGGAATTTAGGAAATGAAACAAATGAACAAAGAAAGAAAGAGACACCAAAAACTTAAATATAGAGAACTGATGGTTATCAGAGGGAAGGTGGGTGGGGGGATGGGTGAAATAGGTGAAGGGGATTAAGAGTGCACTTATCGTGATGAGCACTGAGTAATGTATAGAATTGTTGAATCATTACATTGTGCATCGGAAACTAATAAAAACACTGTATTTTAATTATGCTGGAATTAAAAAAATACTTTTGAGGAAAGAAGTTTTTGGTACAAGCTCCACCTGGCTCTCTCTCTTTCTGAGGTGACTCACCCCTGGAACCTTGGAACCCAGACACCAAGGCATGAGGAAGCCAAGCAGCCACATGGAAAGGCCACATATAGATGTGGCCAACAATCAGCATCAACCACCACATATGTGAGCGAGCGAACTCTCAGAAGAAACAAGCCCCCAACGTTGGAGTTGCCTCAGCTGACACTGAGTGAGCAGAGGCAAGCTGTTCCCTCAGAGCGCTACCCAAACTGCAGATTTGTGCGCAAAACAAATGCTGTTGTTTATGCCACCAAGGTAGGACATGACTAGTTATGCAGCAATAGAAATCTGAAACACTCTTGTTAGAAATGCTCAGGCCCAAACCTGTGGTCATCCTTGCCACCTCTCTTTCTCTCATACCCCACTCCCAATCGGTCAGAAAATGCTCACAAAACATATCCAGAATCTGACCTCTTCTTGCCACCACCATTGCTACCAATCTTTCAACATAGTTCCTCACAGGAGTTATTTTGGTAGCTTCCCAACTAGCCTCCCTGTTTCCACCCTTGCCCCTCTTCGATCTCATTCTCAACACAGCAGCTAAAGTGATCCTATTAAAAGTATGTCAGATCATATTAACCCTCTAATCAAAAGCTCTAATGGCTTCCCATATCATGATACAATTTCTTCCAACCTCCCCATGAGCTCTCTGTCCCCATTTCCTACTCTTTTCAGTCCCCAGGTACACTGACTTACTTAATGCTCCCCAGACACACAGGTCTGTTCCCACCTGGGCCTTTGCACATGGTTTACTCCTTTACTTCCCTCAAGTCTTTACTCAAATGTCACCTTTTTCATGAGGATGTTCCCTGCCACCTTAGCCTCCTTCCCTGCTTCACTTTTCTCCACAGCACTCCTCACCACTCGCATAATTTTAATTATTTATCTGCTTTCTCAGTTGCCACTTTTCACACCACCACCACACTCACACACAGAGAGACAACAGAACACATAGTAGAGTGTTAGCTACATGATGTCAGGAGTTTCTGTTTTAGTCACTATTCTATCCCTGGCATCTTAAACAGTACCTGACTGACACATTGAAGGCCATTGATAAGTATCTGTTGAATAAGTGGATGGGATTAAATGCTTAGATCAAGTCATATTATCTAAGTGGCCTTAGGAAAATTTGAGTCCAGTCTTTTGCTCTAGCTTTTATACCATGTAAAATACAGTAAGAGAATACCCAAATTAATCAATAAAGAAAATGTACTGTCTTAGAAATGAGACATCCTGAAATGCTTCCCAAGTTGATTATTTTAGAAGCATGATGATGGTTCCCAGGACATAGCATTTTCTATCTTTTCTCTCTACCATCTGTACTTATTGTATGTTATGGACTAAATGTTTGTGTCCTCCCCACCCCCCGACAAAAATTCTTCTGTTGAAACCCTAACCCCAATGTCATGGTATTTGGAGGTGAGCCCTTCAGGAGGTAATCATGACTAGATTAGATGATGAGGGTGGGACCCTCATTATGGGATTAATGCCCTTATAAAAAAGAGGAGGAGACACGGTATTTTTCTTTCCATGTGCGCATACCAAGAAAAGACCATATGAAGACAACCAAAAAGAGTGCCCTCACCAAAAACCTGAGCACCCTTATTTTGGACTTACAGCCTCCAGAACTGTGAGAGATTAATATTTGTTGTTTAAGCCACAGAGCCCATTGTATTTTTTATGGCAGCTCAAGCAGACTAGGGCAGTATGGCAGATATTTCCCCAAGATGGCCACCCCTATATATTTCTTCCATGGCATGTTTTTCATGCAACGAGGCTGATGTTCCTCCCACCGAGAGGTGGTATCTATGTTGTAGGGGTTGTAGACTGTCAATCCTAATCAACAGAGTGAGGTGGAAGTGATGCTATGTGAAACCAGATTACCGAAAGCATACAGCTTCCACTTGGCTCTCTCTTTCAGGATGCTTCCTTGGGAACCTTGACAACATATTGTGAGGAAGCCCGTGCCACACGGAGAAGCTGACATGGAGAGGAACTCAGCCCTCCCGCCAGCAGGCAGTTCCAATTTGCCAGGCATGTGAGTGAGCCATTTTGGAAGCGGGTCCTTCAGCCACAGTCAAACCTTCAAATACGTACACCTCCAGCCAACATGTGTTTGCAACCTCATGGGAAACTCCTAAGCCAGAACCTCTCCCAAATTCCTGGCTCACAGAAACCATGAGAGATTTTTGTTGTTTAAGCCATTAAGTTTTGGGGTAATTTGTTAAGGAGTATTTGTGTGAACCAGATTGATGTCATCTTGGACAAATCCACCGCGATGACTCCTCTGTGACATGAAGCCTTCTTGAGCACAGCACCCACCCCCCAAATTCTTCCTTTTTGTTTAACCACACCCTTAAGTACACTCTTGGAGCATGACATCCTTGATCTGCTCTGGAGATATAACTATGATTCTCAAACATTCTCCTCCTGGGTGGTCTCCCAGTCTCTAAGGCTATGAAAACAGGTCAAAACAGATCTTACAGGAGGTGGGGTCGCAGAGATATCCTCTTGCCACCACCCAAGACATGCTTCTCTCCATAAGTTCCTTTAATGAATCATTTCTTGACAAGCTGTGCTTGTTGGCCTTATTCTTCAGTCTTACAGCCCCTTTGGCCTTTGGAGGACATTTTGTATATACCTCCCTTTCACAGAGCAGTATTGGCTAAATTAATACACTCAACATGTTAGCTTTGTCCTTCATAGTTAAGGCATGGCTGCTACAGCTTCTGACATCTCATCACCGTTTCAGAAAAGCATGACAATATTCTAAGAGCAGAATTAAATTAACCTTATAAGCACCAAGCAACTAGAATCTTTGGAGTTCAACTCTGAACATAGGATTGCAACATTAAGTGCTACAGGACTAGCTAGTTTTTTGTTCTCTTGTCAAGCTAGGGCAGGGACCCACTCTAAAATCCACATTATCTTCGCCACTAGTAATCTCACTGATGAAACTGCATTGGTAGCATCCATTATGCTAATTAGAAAGCCACCAATTTCATCAGCAGAAACCTATTTCTAACATTAATTATGTCAGCTGATAAATTGTCTGGCGCTGATCAGAGATAAAGATAGTGGAAGCTTTTGCAGTAGCTGTTTCTGGAATACAGGTTTCCTAATTAGAGTGCTGGCTTTCCACCTTAGGATGTAAATTCTCAATTAGGACAAACGATAGTACCTAGGCTATCACGTAACTCTGGTATATAAGAACACTCTGCCTGTGGTAAAATATTTTAAAGTATATTACAGACATTACAATGCCCAGTTGGGTCTCTTATCTCAAGTTCATTTCTACATCCCCTTTCACACATCCCCTTCAAGTCTCCCTGTTAGTTTCATTAGTTTCTGAGGAACCAAATCTACTCATACAGGGATAGGTTTTGGGTTTTTTTTAATTTTTAAAAAAAAATTTTTTTTTTAAGATTTATTTATTTTTGAGAGAGACAGAGACAGAGCTTGAGCGGGGGAGGGGAAGAGCAAGGGGGAGACACAGAATCCAAAGCAGGCTCTGGGCTCCAAGCTGTCAGCACAGAGCCTGATGCGGGGCTTGCACCCACAGACGGTGATATCATGACCTGAGCCGAAGTTGGATGCCCAACCGACTGAGCCACCCAGGCGCCCTGGGATAGGTGGGGTTTTTTTGGTTTTTTTTTTTTTTTGATACTCCATCTAGGACAAGCTGCAGAAACTGTTTTGGCTCTGAGATCTGCTAAATGTGTCCCCATTTCCCAAGGAAGGTAGTGATCCGTGCAGGCAGTTGAGTCCAAACCCGTGTTCAAGAAGGACATACCCCGCATTTCTTTCACTGCCTCATCACTTGTATCTTGAGTCAGGGATCCTCATTACGGTTGCAGATAGGATTTGGTCCCTTGGTGCCTAACAGATTAAGACCAGAACTGTGTTACTCCAGGCCCCAAGCCCAGCAAAGAGCCCAGCACAGGGCTTGATCCCACGACCCTGGGATCATGACCTAAGACGAAATATAGAGTTGGGCCCTCAACCAACTGAGCCACCCAGGCTCCCCAACATGCTAAGTGTTTTTCGTGCATCAGCTGATGTAATTCTGGCAACAGCCCTACATGGAAGGAAGTGTTGTCCTACTATGTGTTTCAGGGAAGTCAAATACCACACCTCAAGTCTCACAGAGCTTCTTGTCCAGGTGAAAGAAATCACTGTGCAACAGAGCAAGTGCTACCACAGTGGCATGTCCAAAAGCAGAAATGCTGACAAGGAAGAGAGAAAAAAGCTCCCTCCCCACATGAATCTGGAAAGATTCTTTGAAGGGGTACCATTGAAGAATGAGAGGAACTTTACCTGATCAGGAAGAATCTGTTGCCATATTAGATTAACTCAAAAATCAGAAAATGATAAAGAAGAAATCAAGAAGGTCACTGCCACCTAAAAATATCACAATAACGGAAATTACTTGGGTTTTCATAAGGCTATAGATTAACGTAGATGCTGCATCTTTTTTTTTTTTTTTGCAAAGAACAAACAAAAAAAAACCCACCTCATGATTTCAGTTCTTGCTTCATTTCCTCCTTTATGCTAAGTAATACTGCCCACAAGGCTTCTCTCTTAACCTCCTGCCTGCCCTTCCCCCAGCTTCCAGTCCATATGTCTGTTAATCACGTGGTTATTTTTCCCAGAGCCGAGTGCTTGAGCATGCTGTATCTTAAGAAATGTGCCAGAACAGGTCAGGGGAGGCCCCTTCACTTTCTAGGAACATTGGCAGCTGCATGAAGGCCTTAAGTGACTGGTTCTTCATTTAGGTTCTGGCTTTAACTTACACGCAATCACATATTTGTAAGTCAGGAAATGTGGAAATGTGAGATTTTTGCTGTTCAGCACTCATGTTCTCCTCCTAGATGATAGGAACTCAGGTGTTCTTGGGGAATCACCTCTCCCCCCAAATCTCAGTCCAAGAGCTTGAAAGTGGTCACCTGTCCCCAGGCCTGGCCAATCAAGGTCACAGTCATACCACATGACCCATGCAGGGCCGATGAGCATCAGCTTGGAACTTTCACGGGTCCTCTTGGGGAAGAGGAATACTCTTCCCATGTTGGTGACAAAGCTGGTGCGATATGAACTTGGCACTATAGATGCCCATCTTCGCCACCACCTGAGGAGCGCCTACCTGACAATGAGGCTAACATAGTGTCGGTGTTTCTGCTCAGGCTGGTTGTGCCCTTCATGGCTTTCTTCTTGCCCGTGCATAAGGCTACTAGTGTCACTGCAACTGCACTACCAGACGAGCTTCTGATGGGGATACAGTGACTGCCGATACTGCCTTTATTCAAGAGGTCAGTGGGGTGCCTGGGTGGCTCAGTCGGTCGAGCGACCAACTTCAGCTCAGGTCATGATCTCACGGTTTGTGAATTCGAGCCCCGTGTCGGGCTCTGTGCTGACAGCTTGGAGCCTGGAACCTGCTTTGGATTCTGTGTCTCCCTCTCTCTCTCTGCACCTCCCCGACTCACGCTCTGTCTCTCTGTCTCAGAAATAAATGAACATTAAAAAAAAAAAAAAAAAAAAAGAAGTCAGTGCTGTCCCTCACCCGTACCTAGATTCCTGACATCCTGGCTGAGACCCTATAACCTGTCCAATTACTTAAAAATCTCTCTTGCTGAGGCGCCTGGGTGGCTCAGTCGGTTAAGTGTCCGACTTCAGCTCAGGTCATGATCTCACACCCCATGAGTTTGAGCCCCGTGCTGACAGCTCAGAGCCTGGAGCCTGCTTCGGATTCTGTGTCTCCCTCTCTCTCTGCCCCTGCCCTGCTCACACTCTGTCTCTCTCTCCGTCTCAAAAATAAATAAATACATTTAAAAAAATTTTTTTTTAATCTCTTTCTTGCTTAGTGCATTCCAACATTGTCCTTGTCCCTGGCCAAGACCTGCCAGCCCCTTCTTCATGCCCCAGAAAGTATATCTGAGTTAGTCTGGAACTCTCTCAAAGCCAGTATCAGCTCCTCCATCAGGAGGGTGACACTGCTTTAGGGCCGTTTTATGAAGATTTAGACTCTCTACCTTCCCCTGAGGCTCCAGGGTCTTCATGCAGAAGAACAAGGTGCCAGACTGCCACCTGGACGTCTGTGACCTCAACACAGGTGCTGTCTGAGACTGCCTGCTTTTCACACCAACTCCAGACTCCAGGAGAGCCTGAATGAGGCTACATGGAGCATATCCCTTCAAACCAGCATCGATATGTGACAGTGCTGTTCCTTATGTATGATGCCCAGCTGTCCCTCAGATAGCAGCCTCGTGCCCAACCTTATGATTTTCTGAGAGGATACCCTGATTTTGCTCTGCTCCATCTGAATCTCCCTGAAAGTCATGACTGCTGGTGGCCAGGTATGATGTTTCTGGGCCACATTCTGTCCAGCCGGAGCATCTAAGGTATTAACATAACTGGAGGGACTCCTCTGTGGTTTATTTAAGATCCTCTGGTCTTCCTGGGCCACTGAAGGAAATATCATAGCTGCATAATGGTCTATAAAATCCGAGTCTACATTCCTGATACTCTACCACACTTCCTTCTAGGAATTAATCACAAGAACAAAGGCCATTCGTGTTTCTTAGCAATGCCTTATTTGTGAGCAGATTGCAAAACAACCACAGCTAAACCAGAATTTCAGTCAGATCTCAACTGAGTTTGGTTTGTACGTGTCAAGGTCACTTATCAGCCAATTCCTGGAACTCGGATGCGTTTTCCCATGGAAACAGTATGACAGACTGTATGAAGGCCTCAGGTCAAGCCATAAGTGCCTGCAGTAACCATGGTACCGAGAGCACAATTTCAAGAACTCCCAATCACTATGTACAATGTTGCTTCTATAGGAAAATGCCTGTCAAGCTCTCATGCCGGGTTCTCAGAACATCTTTCTCAGCCCCACATTTATCCTGGCAGCATGAGAGAATTTCCTCCTTTGATTAAGCGTTCATTCATTCCTACAAATATTTATTGTGCAGCTAATCTGTACCAGCCATTGCTCTAAATACTATAGATATAGCAGTGAACAAAATTTACTCCCTAGATGTTCTGAAATGGGGGCATAGGGTCAGCTGCTACCATATTAACCAGCATAAGGGAGGAAGGGCTACCCAACTGTTTCTTCCAAAATAACCAGGGTGTCCCAAAGGTAAGTTTTCATTTATACCCTTGAATGCATACATGAAGACTCTCAGCATGTCAGTTTTCTATCTTAGCAATGTTTACATCTGGGCTTCATTTTGCATCCCCTTTTTCACATCTGGCTGTTGATTCTCAAATGGACCAAAAGCAAATCACCAAGATAAGAAATATTTTCTCATTTTGCATGGGGCAGAGAAGACCCTGGGAAGCACACGGTGTCTTGATTGACTTTGGCTTGAGGGCTTCTAGTACCTTGGGAATCATGAAAGGGCTTGGGGAATCAGGGAGTGATAGCAATGTTCCTCACATCGGTGGAGGTGGCTTTCCAGCCAATCCAGATGGTAAGAAAGAAGCTACATTCTTCTGCTTCCCAACCGCTCTGGGAGAACCTTCTGGGTAAAATCAACTGGACTCTTCACCTCTCTAAATGCTGCTTATTTCCTTATGTAATTGAGCATGCTGCTACAAGACTAACTGAAAAACGGGGTTTATGCATTAGTCCTTCACATTCATTCACTCAGAGCACCCAAACTGTCTCTAAATTGAAAGGAATATTGATAATTTTCAAGTACTCTTGCTCCTTATAAAGTGGTCCTATAGGTTTACTCCCTACCACCATGTTTGATGTGTTTGTGATTGCTTTAAAAAACAAAGTAAAACAAAATCCTTTTTGTTATGGCAGCACAATGAACTCCAAGAATAAAAGATCTTCTGGCATTTGATCGCTCTTCCTTTTCTTTCTTGATAGGCTATTTATATGAAAATATACTTAAAATGCATATTTAAGTATTTTTTTTTGATTTGCAAAATATCCAAAATAAAAATCAGTGACTTCCCAATAGCATCATTAGATCGCAGGCTTCCTTGGGACAGGGAATCTTTAGTTCTGTTGCGGAGTGTATGGTGAACAAGATACTAATAATAAACAAAAATTACTAATTACTAATTAAACAAAAATACTAATAATAAAATCTAAGAGCTATACAGATATTGTTCAAAAACTGGTCTGGGCTTTCACTACTAGGGCGTCACATTTTTTAGTGACCTGACACCAGACAAAGATAAGCAATCTTCTAAAGACACGCACAAAATGTTTCTCCAATATGTCTGCTTAAGTTTATGGGGAGGGGAAAATTATACTTGTTTTATTTGGCAATCATAAACATGACCTAGATATGTGTAGAAGATAACAAAATTCCTTCTCCATAACTCTTATTCCCATTAGAGAATGACTTCTCAAAGGTCACTAGACTAAGTTCAGAGACTCGATGTTGGTAAACAGAGCCTCCCTCTGTCCTCCCGGGAGCAAGTGCAGTCGTGATCCAAACCCTTGCACCAGAACTTGAGACCAGGTACGAGCCCATCGCACCAGAGTCCGGTCCATCCTCATCCCTGTGGCCACTGGTGCCAAACACTGAGAGGGCAGGTGGGGGCAGCTGGGCCTCCTCTCCTTGTTTTTCCTCCTCCCATGGGGATAGAATATGGAGGTGGCAACAGAGGAAAGGAGACATGAACAAGTGTCCATCCCCTTTAGGGGTCTGAACATGAAGAACAGGAGCCCAGCCTCCGGGGGGAGGTAGCAGCTTGGTGGGGCTTCCTCCCCAGGAGCCCTCCTGCTCTGTCTTCAGACATTTCTGGATTGGAGGGCTTACGGTCACCCAATTTGACTCCAAGCTCTGCCTTGTTCTGACTGTGTGACCTTGGACATGCAACTTTCTCATTCATAAAATTAGGAATAATATAAATTCTACCACTTAGGCCTGAGGATAGAATGAGCTAACATTTGTACAGGGTAACAGAGCACCACATCTGGTACCTGCAAAGCAGGCCACAGTGGGTTTTACTTCTGTGAAACTACAAAGCTTACACTTCCTCTCCCGTGTTGGAGAAGAGGCTTTTCCATTTGAGCCCAAAAGATCCAGAGACTCGACAGCGTACACGTGATGCCCTGAACTCAGCATGATGGTCGATAAAGGGATTCCAACCTCCAGTGCTCTGCAAGTCCCTGAAAACAAGCTCGGTTTATTCTTTGCGTTCAAGAGTGGTTGACATCACTGCTCTATTTTTTGAAAACGAAATGCCAAAGTCCTGGAGGACGCCTTGCAGAATTTCCCCACACATTTCTCATGCATTTCCTGCAAGTTGACGTTGCAACCCAAGCAGATCAAAAGTTAGGCAACCCTTTTCTTAAATACCACCTACGTAAAGAGCACTGTGCTCTGCTTACAGAGTCATGAAGAGTTGGGGGAAAGAATTTCATAAAATACCCGGGCTGAATACGAGGATGGTAGCAGTGTAGATGGTGGACTGAGCGCTGAGTTGGGAGGCAGGAAAGCCTGGGTCCTGGACCCATCCCTTCTGTTTCATAACTGTGTGATCTTGGGGCGCCTGGGTGGCTCAGTCAGTTGAGCGTCTGACTTCAGCTCAGGTCATGATCTCTCACTGTCCGTGAGTTTGAGCCCCGCATCGGGCTCTGTGCTGACAGCTCAGAGCCTGGAGCTTGCTTCGGAGTCTGTCTCCCTCCCTCTCTCTCTGCCCCTCCCCTTCTCTCTCTCTCTCTCTCTTTCTCTCAAAAATAAATAAACATTAAAAAAAATAACCTTGTGATCTCAGTGTAGCAGTCAACCTCTCTGGGCCTATGTGCTCACTTGTACAATGCAGGGGGTGGCCTAAATTGACTAGAAGGTGCCTTTCAGTCTGAGGTTGTGGTTATGGAGGAGAAAGGGGACGTGAAGAGATGTGAGATAAATAACAGAGCAGCAGTGCATCCCAAATCTGGAGAAGGCCAGACTAGAGCAAAGGGGTCATCGATTGAGTGGAAAATATAAATTCCCACTTTTCCCAATTAGGGTTAAATGTTTTACATTCTTGAACTGTCTGCTTTCCTCAGCTTATTGGAAGGAACTCGTAATGAGAACATTATGAGTCCTCTGAGTTCATGGGGACAGAAACCTGAGCCGCCGGTGAGAAACTGACCCTCTGGAATGCGGAAATTCTCAGGAGCCTTAATAAGAACAGACATCGATAATCACTTTATTGTGACAAAAGTGTTACAAAACCCTGAGTGAGCCTGGGTCAGAAAGGAAGCTTTAGCTTCCAGGTGGGAGCAAAATGATCTCATGGGAAAGCCAGGCTTTGTTGTTTTTCACCTGTGGATAAAATCCTGCCCTCCACCCACCCCCACCCCCCCCCACCCCCATCATTTCCCAAGAAGAATCCGTGTCAACATACACAGACAGCCTTGAGGGAAAACACAGCAGCTTGCTGTGCTGAGGAACAGGCTGAACTGAGGGTGTGCCTCTCCCGGGCCTAATGCCCAGCTATCCACCCTAAAGATAAGCCAGCCCAAACTGGCTAAGGCCAGGTTCTTCCACGAGCCAGCTGGGGGCGAGCAGGCAGCCCACTGGAATTTTCCAGAGCTTGCAGGCATCAGTGTCAGGGGGCGGGGGGCAGCCAAAGTGCCCGTTCAGCCCGCCCACCTCCCTCTGGCCCAAAGGACCTCACTCCAGTTCCCACCTCTGTTGGAAGAGCTTAGGCAAGAGGTCTCCCATTTCCCAAACCTGGAAAGACCCTGAAATGAATCATAAATATGGAAACACAGAGCTCTCTTGGGATCTCCGTTATAGAAACAGCCGGAAACAGCATGCCTTCTCATCTCCCCATTGATGTCAGCTGACCAGGAGAGTGGGTTTTCAGATCATATGTGGTGACCACTCACGTACACACTGCAAGGTGAGAAAGCCCACTGTCACCCAAAACAAACATCACCAAACACTGCTACCACGAGGAGGAGCAAACAATAGCCATTAAACCATACATTCGCCCTGAGAAAACAGGCAGAGATGGGTTCCGAACTTGCCAGGAGTTCCCACGCCTTCGTGGCTTTCTATCTTGTCCTCTCCACCTGGAACGCCTTCTTCTGCTGGTTAAGTTGCCCTTGTCTTCAAGACTCTCCGGAGATCAGAAGACATCTCTCAGAGCGCCTGGCCTGCCTCCCACAGCACATGTAGACCGTGTCCTCATTACCAATGCGTGCCAGTGTCTGCATCCTGAGCAGCTCCTGTGTGGGCCCCACGTGCCCGGCTCAGTGTGTAGCCAAGAAAGAGCTCAACAAAAGATTTCAGGCAAATGACTAATGGCCAAATGATATGGCCTTCAAAGGGCTTCTACTCCAGGAGTTCCTCAAGAAATTTTATCTCATGTTCCTTTACAACATGGTAGGACTTTGGTTTGGGGTATAAATTTATAATTTTATTGGGTCTTGTCAGTGGTAACATCCTCCTTGCAACTAATCACGGGTGGGGAAAGAGGATAAATTAGCCCCGGCTGCCAAGTACACAGCACCCTGGGAGTGCTACTGGAACGGCAGCATTTTCCAAGCAATGACATCTCCCAACGAAGAGAGAGGCAACTGATTCTTGAGAGAGTATGTTCTATTATTTCCATTGAATTGATTAGCAACTGAGGCAGAAAAGTTTCATGGTCAAGAGTCATGATCGTGCAGAATTGCTACAAGAAAGCCCGTTGTTCATTCATTGACCTAACATCTATTTGGCAGGGACCTCCACGGTGCCAGACACTTTGCTAGGCACACGGGGTGGTGATCGAAACAGACTTGGTCTCTGTCATCATGGCGTGGGCGAGGGAGCACGGACATCAGACACATAAATATATAATTGAAGGTTGCAATTAACGTTATAAAGGAAAAGCACAGGATACCATGAGAGACAATATAATGGGGGCTGCTGATTGTCCCGTGTTTATTTATTAAGAACCTAGTGTGTGTCAGGGATTCTGCAATGTTCAGACTTGGCTCATTTGACCACAGCCCTCAAGAACGAAGTCATGGCAGAGACCCAGTGTTCTCCGCTAGGGAGGTCCTATGGCTTTTCTGTGGTCCCGGTCTTCTCATCTGTCAGACGTAGAGACCACAGCAACCTCTCTACTTGCAGTACATCTGAGCGTGATCAATGCTCAAGCACTTTGGCTTCTAAAAATACTGGGTAAAGCTAGTACTGAATAAAAGCTTTTACAGAAATAAGCTGTTATTTCCTTGAGTTCAGATTTATATTCAACAAACAGAACTCATTTCCTCAACCATCCCAACTGCAAATTTTTATATACAAAGGGTTGGGGGGGGGGGTTTGTTTTGTATTGCCTGTTTGCCGTTTTTAAAAAGCCTATATAGGGGCGCCTGGGTGGCTCAGTAGGTTAAGCGTCCGACTTCAGCTCACGTCATGATCTTGCGGTCCATGAGTTTGAGCCCTGGGTCGGGCTCTGTGCTGACCGCTCAGAGCCTGGAGCCTGTTTCCGATTCTGTGTCTCCCTCTCTCTGACCCTCCCCCATTCATGCTTTGTCTCTCTGTCTCAAAAATAAACGTTAAAAAAATAAATAAATAAAAATAAAAATAAAAAGCCTATGTAGCACTGTTAAAGGTAAAACCACAGGGACGAAGATGTATGCTTTCCCCAGGAGCACAGCATGGGAAGGCCACCTTTCCTTCTCTGAGTCTGAGACATGGAGCCTCCTCATCTGAGATCGGCCAGGGAGCGTCTGGCCTCATGTTTGTTGTCTCCTCCACCTCAGTCCACCCCACAAGGAGACAGTGTGAGACAACAAAGAGAATGAGACGGAAACCGGGGCCCTCTGGCTCTGAGGGGGAGGCCAACCACCCACCCCGGACTTTCCCCTTTCACCCCGCGGGCAGCTGCAGGTCTCCACCTGCAGGCTGGGCTTCCGGGCCCTGACCTCCAGCTGAGGCAGGGAGGGAGGGAGGGATCCCCAGTACTCGGGCCCAGGTGATTAAAATAGAGCCCAGAATGAGGTCTTGCCCTACCAGACAGAGCGTGAAGGCCCAGTGCCAGGGGGCCAGGGCTGGCTGGTGTTGGGGTGCAGCTCTGGGCAGGCGAACCGCAGGACGCCAGGAGGGCCGCCGGGGGGGAAGCTATGTGGCAAGAAAGCAGAGTTTGGCTCAGGTCCTGCCCTCCCCCCAGGTCTGACTTTTCTCCTGCACTGCCTCCTTCCTGCCTGGGGCAACCGGGGACTCAGCCTCTGCCCTGTGAGAGAAGAGAGAGGAGATTCACCTAGTGAATTCCTTGTGGCCCACGTGCAAGAGGCTGGAAGGACCTCCTCTAGAGAAGCACTGCACAGGAGACGCGTCGGCGGAGCGGTAGGTCTCAGAGGTCAGCCTCTTTCTTCTCATATGGGGCTGGGGGGTGACGGCGCACAGTTCAGTGGGGCTCCCCAGGCCCTTTCATCCTTGCAGCTACTGTTGGAGGTTCTTGTTTAATTATTATTATGTATTTTTTAAAGTTTATTTCCTTCTTGTAATTTTTAAAACAAAATTTTTTTAACGTTTATTTATTTTTGAGACAGAGAGAGACAGAGCATGAACAGGGGAGGGGCAGAGAGAGAGGGAGACACAGAATATGAAACAGGCTCCAGGCTCTGAGCTGTAAGCACAGAGCCCGACGCGGGGCTCGAACTCACGGACCGTGAGATCATGACCTGAGCCGAAGTCGGACGCTTAACCGACCAAGCCACCTAGGCGCCCCTCCTTCTTGTAATTTTTGAGAGAGCGAGCACCAGTGGAGGGGGGGCAGGGAGACAGGGAGAGAGAATCCCAAGAAGGCTCTGCACTGTCAGCACAGAGCTCCATGTGGGGCTCAAACTCACAAACCGCGAGACCATGCATGACCTGAGCCGAAGGGGGATGGTTAACCACCTGAGCCATGAGGTGCCCCTGCATTTGGAGATTCCAAAGGAAGAAGTTCGTGGGTCCCTGGCACTCTTCATTTTCTTTTTCCTTGCTCATAAAAAGCGTGGCTACTATGTGCCTCCTTACAACGCTGTTACAGAACCATTGGCTACATTCTCTATGCTGTACATTTCACCAGTAGTTCGGGGCTATTTTTGTTTGTAAATATGGGTTTTGAATATGGCAAACAGATTGAATGAAAGAACAAATATTTAAACATATTCTGAAAGTTAATACTTCTAATTCCATTATTTAAAAATGATCTATTTCTTATCAAAAGCAACATCTTGTAGGCTTCTCAAGAATTCTCATTTATTATCCACCATTGTTTGATCCCACGAGAACATTTGCTTTTCATTTGTAAATATGTCTTCTTTGGAGCCCTTCCGTGATTTATTTGGTTGTTATAACTCCTAACTTAGAAAGGATTATCTAAAATTTATTCAGTCCTAGAACTTCACATCTGGAAGGGTCATTAGTGGTCATTTAGTCCAATATCCCTCCCAGAGCAGAAATTCCTTCCACAACCTTGGTCAGTGGTATGCTTGAATACCTCCTACACTGGCAAGCTCACTACCTTATATGAAAGCCTCATCTGTTTTTTTTTTTGTGCTGTTTATTTTTTTGTTTAATTTATTGTCAAATTAGTTTTCATACAACACCCACTGCTCATCCCAAAAGGTGCCCTCCTCAATACCCATCACCCACCCCCCCCCCACCCCCCATCAACCCTCAGTTTGTTCTCAGTTTTTAAGAGTCTCTTATGCTTTGGCTCTCTCCCACTCTAACCTCTTTTCTTTTTCTTTTTTTTCCCTTCCCCTCCCCCATGGGTTTCTGTTAAGTTTCTCAGGATCCACATAAGAGTGAAACCATATGGTATCTGTCTTTCTCTGTATGGCTTATTTCACTTAGCATCACACTCTCCAGTTCCATCCACATTGCTACAAAGGGCCATATTTCATTCTTTCTCACTGCCACGTAGTACTCCATTGTGTATATAAACCACAATTTCTTTATTCATTCATCAGTTGATGGACTTTTAGGCTCTTTCCATAATTTGGCTATTGTTGAGAGTGCTGCTATAAACATTGGGGTACAAGTGCCCCTATGCATCAGTACTCCTGTATCCCTTGGGTAAATTCCTAGCAGTGCTACTGCTGGGTCATAGGGTAGGTCTATTTTTAATTTTTTGAGGAACCTCCACACTGTTTTCCAGAGTGGCTGCACCAGTTTGCATTCCCACCAACAGTGCAAGAGGGTTCCCGTTTCTCCACATCCTCTCCAGCATCGATAGTCTCCTGATTTGTTCATTTTGGCCACTCTGACTGGTGTGAGGTGATATCTGAGTGTGGTTTTGATTTGTATTTCCCTGATGAGGAGTGACGTTGAGCATCTTTTCATGTCCCTGTTGGCCATCCAGATGTCTTCTTTAGAGAAGTGTCTATTCATGTTTTCTGCCCATTTCTTCACTGGATTATTTGTTTTTCGGGTGTGGAGTTTGGTGAGCTCTTTATAGATTTTGGATACTAGCCCTTTGTCTGATATGTCATTTGCAAATATCTTTTCCCATTCCGTTGGTTGCCTTTTAGTTTTGTTGATTGTTTCCTTTGCTGTGCAGAAGCTTTTTATCTTCATGAGGTCCCAGTAGTTCATTTTTGCTTTTAATTCCCTTGCCTTTGGGGATGTGTCAAGTAAGAGATTGCTACGACTGAGGTCAGAGAGGTCTTTTCCTGCTTTCTCCTCTAGGGTTTTGATGGTTTCCTGTCTCACATTCAGGTCCTTTATTCATTTTGAGTTTATTTTTGTGAATGATGTGAGAAAGTGGTCTAGTTTCAACCTTCTGCATGTTGCTGTCCAGTTCTCCCAGCACCATTTGTTAAAGAGACTGTCTTTTTTCCATTGGATGTTCTTTCCTGCTTTGTCAAAGATGAGTTGGCCATACGTTTGTGGGTCTAGTTCTGGGGTTTCTATTCTATTCCATTGGTCTATGTGTCTGTTTTTGTGCCAATACCATGCTGTCTTGATGATGACAGCTTTGTAGTAGAGGCTAAAGTCTGGGATTGTGATGCCTCCTGCTTTGGTCTTCTTCTTCAAAATTACTTTGGCTATTTGGGGCCTTTTGTGGTTCCATACAAATTTTAGGATTGCTTGTTCTAGCTTCAAGAAGAATGCTGGTGCAATTTCGATTGGGATTGCATTGAATGTGTAGATAGCTTTGGGTAGTATTGACATTTTGACAATATTTATTCTTCCAATCCATGAGCATGGAATGTTTTCCAATTTCTTTATATCTTCTTCAATTTCCTTCACAAGCTTTCTATAGTTTTCAGCATACAGATCTTTTACATCTTTGGTTAGATTTATCCCTAGGTATTTTATGTTTCTTGGTGCAATTGTGAATGGGATCAGTTTCTTTATTTGTCTTTGTGTTGCTTCATTATTAGTGTATAAGAATGCAACTGATTTCTGTACATTGATTTTGTATCCTGCAACTTTGCTAAATTCATGTATCAGTTCTAGCAGACTTTTGGTGGATTCTATCGGATTTTCCATGTATAATATCATGTCATCTGCAAAAAGCGAAAGCTTGACTTCATCTTTGCCAATTTTGATGCCTTTGATTTCCTTTTGTTGTCTGATTACTGATGCTAGAACTTCCAACACTATGTTAAACAACAGCGGTGAAAGTGGACATCCCTGTGGTGTTCCTGATCTCAGGGAAAAAGCTCTGTTTTTCCCCGTTGAGGATGATGTTAGCTGTGGGCTTTTCATAAATGGCTTTTATGATCTTTAAGTATGTTCCTTCTATCCCAACTTTCTCAAGGTTTTTATTAAGAAAGTTTGCTGAATTTTGTCAAAGGCCTTTTCTGCAACGATTGACAGGATCATATGGTTCTTATCTTTTCTTTTATTAATGTGATGTATCACATGGATTGATTTGTGAATGTTGAACCAGCCCTGCAGCCCAGGAATGAATCCCACTTGATCATGGTGAATAATTCTTTTTATATGCTGTTGAATTCGATTTGCTAGTATCTTATTGAGAATTTTTACATCCATATTCATCAGGGATATTGGCCTGTAGTTCTCTTTTTTTACTGGGTCTCTGTCTGGTTTAGGAATCAAAGTAATACTGGCTTCCTAGAATGAGTCTGGAAGTTTTCCTTCCCTTTCTATTTTTTTGGAATAGCTTGAGAAGGATAGGTATTATCTCTGCTTTCAACGTCTGGTAAAACTCCCCTGGGAAGGCATCTGGTCCTGGACTCATTTGTTGGGAGATTTTTGATAACTGATTCAATTTCTTCGCTGGTTATGGGTCTGTTCAAGCTTTCTATTTCCTCCTGATTGAGTTTTGGAAGTGTGTGGGTGTTTAGGAATTTGTCCGTTTCTTCCAGGTTGTCCAGTTTGTTGGCATATAATTTTTCATAGTATTCCCTGATGATTGCTTGTATCTCTGAGGGATTGGTTGCAATAATTCCATTTTCATTCATGATTTTATCTATTTGGGTCATCTCCCTTTTCTTTTTGAGAAGCCTGGCTAGAGGTTTATCAATTTTGTTTATTTTTTCGAGAAACCAACTCTTGTTTTCATTGATCTGCTCTACAATTTTTTTAGATTCCATGTTTTTTAGATTCTAGTTTATGTCTGCTCTGATCTTTATTATTTCTCTTCTGTTGCTGGGTTTAGGCTGCCTTTGCTGTTCTGCTATTTCCTTTAGGTGTGCTGTTAGATTTTGTATTGGGGATTTTTCTTGTTTCTTGAGATAGGCCTGGATTGCAATGTATTTTCCTCTCAGGACTGCCTTCACTGCATCCCAAAGTGTTTGGATTGTTGTATTTTCATTTTCATTTGTTTCCATATATTTTTTAATTTCTTCTCTAATTGCCTGGTTGACCCATTCATTCTTTAGTAGGGTGTTCTTTAACCTCCATGCTTTTGGAGTTTTTCCAGATTTTTCCTGTGGTTGATTTCAAGCTTCATAGCATTGTGGTCTGAAAGTATGCATGGTATGATCTCAGTTCTTGTATACTTATGAAGGACTGTTTTGTGACCCAGTATGTGATCTATCTTGGAGAATGTTCCATGTGCACTTGAGGAGAAAGTATATTCTGTTGCTTTGGGATGCAGAGTTCTAAATATATCTGTCAAGTCCATCTGATCCAATGTATCATTCAGGGCCCTTGTTTCTTTATTGACCGTGTGTCTAGATGATCTATCCATTTCTGTAAGTGGAGTGTTAAAGTCCCCTGCAATGACCACATTCTTATCAATAAGGTTGCTTATGTTTGTGAGTAATTGTTTTATATATTTGGGGGCTCCCGTATTTGGCACATAGACATTTATAATTGTTAGTTCTTCCTGATGGATACACCCTGTAATTATTATAAAATGTCCTTCTTCATCTCTTGTTACAGCCTTTAATTTAAAATCTAGTTTGTCTGATATATGTATGGCTACTCCAGCTTTCTTTTGACTTCCAGTAGCATGATAGACAGTTCTCCATCCCCTCACTTTCAATCTAAAGGTATCCTCAGGTCTAAAATGAGTCTCTTGTAGACAGCAAATAGATGGGTCTTGTTTTTTAATACATTCTGATACCCTATGTCTTTTGGTTGGCACATTTAGTCCATTTACATTCAGTGTTATTATAGAAAGATATGGGTTTAGAGTCATTGTGATGTCTGTAGGTTTCATGCTTGTAGCGATGTCTCCAGTACTTTGTCTCACAGGATCCCCCTTAGGATCTCTTGTTGGGCTGGTTTAGTGGTGACGAATTCCTTCAGTTTTTGTTTGTTTGGGAAGACCTTTATCTCTCCTTCTGTTCTAAATGACAGACTTGCTGGATAAAGGATTCTCGGCTGCATATTTTTTCTGTTCATCACATTGAAGATCTCCTGCCATTCCTTTCTGGCCTGCCAAGTTTCAGTAGAGAGATCGGTCATGAGTCTTATCAGTCTCCCTTTATATGTTAGAGCACGTTTATCCCTAGCTGCTTTCAGAATTTTCTCTTTATCCTTGTATTTTGCCAGTTTGACTATGATATGTCGTGCAGAAGATCGATTCAAGTTACGTCTGAAGGGAGTTCTCTGTGCCTCTTGGATTTCAATGCCTTTTTCCTTCCCCAGATCAGGGAAGTTCTCAGCTATGATTTCTTCAAGTACACCTTCAGCACCTTTCCCTCTCTCTTCCACCTCTGGAATACCAATTATGCGTATATTATTTCTCTTTAGTGCATCACTTAGTTCTCTAATTTTCCCCTCATACTCCTGGATTTTTTATCTCTCTTTTTCTCAGCTTCCTCTTTTTCCATAATTTTATCTTCTAGTTCACCTATTCTCTCCTCTGCCTCTTCAATCTAAGCTGTGGTCATCTCCATTTTATTTTGCAGTTCACTTATAGCATTTTTTAGCTCCTCCTGACTGTTCCTTAGTCCCTTGATCTCTGTAGCAATAGATTCTCTGCTGTCCTCTATACTGTTTTCAAGCCCAGCAATTAATTTTATGACTATTATTCTAAATTCACTTTCTGTTATATTGCTTAAATCCTTTTTGGTCAGTTCGTTAGCTGTTGTTATTTCCTGGAGATTCTTTTGAGGGGAATTCTTCCATTTAGTCATTTTGGATAGAACTGCAGGGCACTTCCCCTGTGCTGTCTTGAATAACCTGCGTTGGTGGGTGGGGCCGCAGTCAGACCTGATGTCTGCCCCCAGCCCACTGCTGGGGCCACAGTCAGACTGGTGTGTGCCTTCTCTTCCCCTCTCCTAGGGGCAGGATTCACTGTGGGGTGGCGTGGCCCGTCTGGGCTACTTGCACACTGCCAGGCTTGTGGTGCTGGGGATCTGGCGTATTAGCTGGGGTGGGTAGGCAAGGTGCACGGGGGCAGGAGGAGCAGGCTCAGCTTGCTTATCCTTCGGTGATCCGCTTAGGGAGGGGCCCTGAGGCACCGGGAGGGAGTCAGACCCGCCGCCAGAGGGATGGATCCGCAGAAGGACAGCGTTCGGTGTTTGTGCAGTACAAGCAAGTTCCCTGGCAGAAACTGGTTCCCTTTGGGATTTTGGCTGGGGGATGGGCGAGGGAGATGGCGCTGGCGAGCGCCTTTGTTCCCTGCCATGCTGAGCTCTGTCGTCCGAGGCTCAAGAACTCTCCCTCCCGTTGTCCTCCAGCCCTCCCGCTCTCCGAGCAGAGCTGTTAACTTATAACCTTCCAGATGTTAAGTCCCGCTTGCTGTCGGAACACACTCCGTCCAGCCCCTCCGCTTTTGCAAGCCAGACTCGGGGCCTCTGCTTGGCCAGCGGGCCGCCCCTCCATCCCGGCTCCCTCCCGCCAGTCCATGTAGAGCGCACAGCCTCTCTGCCCTTCCTACCCTCTTCCGTGGGGCTCTCCTCTATGCTTGGCTCTGGAGAGTCCATTCTGCTAATCTTCTGGCGGTTTTCTGGGTTTTTTAGGCAGGTGTAAGTGGAATCTAAATGATCAGCAGGACGCGGTGAGCCCAAAGTCCTCCTATGCCACCATCTTCTTCCCAGAAAGAGCCTCATCTGTTTTTTAAAGCTGCTTATCTTTAAGTTCTGTCCATCACAGATGAAAGTTTCATGTTGTCTACGTGTGTGCCTCCAACCCCCAATGCAGAACTCAGCACATCAAAAATATTCAATAAATGTTCATTGCATGAACAAGGAGAAGTTTGAATTCATTCACTCAGTTGTTTAGTGAACATCTATCCTAGGGCGGGTGTTATTTGCAATGTTGAGGGTATGACATTGGACAAGAAAGACATAGTTCCAGGCCCAGGAGGTGTTTTCACTTCAATTGGAATGAATTGTCCATCCAGAATCCCCTTTCCTATTTAAATCTCAGGTACAAATAGAGGGCAGACAGGGAGCAGTACCATTAGGACAGGTTGAGGAATAGGTAGGGGTTTCTTGAATAGTCCTAGAGAACTTCCTTGACAACCCCAGAAGAAGACAAGACTTCCTGTCAGGCTAGGCTGGTGGGCATTCTAAGTGCTATTGGAACATTCAAGAAATGCAGGGATGCCTGGGTGGCTCAGTTGGTTAAGCATCTGACTCTTGATTTCGGTTCAGGTCATGATCTCAGGGTTCATGAGATTGAGCCCCACATCAGGCTCTGCACTGATAGCACAGAGCCTGCTTGGGATTCTCTCTCCCTTTCTCTCTGCCCCTCCCCTGCTTATTCTCTCTCTCTGTCTCAAAATAAATAAACATTTAAAAAAAAGAAATGTAAACTTATTTTATCTCTAAAGCAAGTAAAGCAGGATGTTCAGTATAGATAGAGATAAGGTAGAGAGGTGTTAGTACATACATTTACACTTTCCTACTTATCAACACGTGTATATATGTGTGTATATAGACATACATATACATATATATACACACATATATTCCTTCTTCTATGGTTTCAGGGATAGAATTTAGTGATTCGTCACTTACCTGTAACACCCAGTACTCATCCCAACAAGTGCCTCCTTAATGCCCATCACCCCTTTAGCCCATTCCCCCACCCACCCCACATCCAGCAACCCTCAGTTTGCTCTCTATATTTAAGAGTCTCTTATGGCTTGCCTCCCTCTCTGTTTTTATCTTATTTTCCCTTCTCTTACCCTATGTTCATCTGTTTGTTTTGTTTCTTAAATTCCACATGAATGAAATCATATGGTATTTGTCTTTCTCTGACTGACTTATTTCACTTAGCATAATACACTCTAGCTCCATCCACGTTGTTGCAAATGGCAAGATTTCATTCGTTTTTATCACCAAGTAATATTCCGTTATTTATACATGTGTATATATATATATACACACATATATATGTGTGTATATGTGTGTATATACACATATATATACCACATCTTCTTTATCCATTTGTCAGTTGACGGACATTTGAGCTCTTTCCGTAATTTGGCTACCGTTGATAGTGCTGCTATAAACATTGGGGTGCATGTGCTCCTTCGAAACAGCATACCTGTATCCCTTGGATAAATACCTAGTAGTGCAATTTCTGGGTCATAGGGTAGTTCTATTTTTAATTTTTTGAGGAACCTCCCTACTGTTTTCCAGAGTGGCTGTGCCAGCTTGCATTCCCACCAGCAATGCAAAAGAGAGCCTCTTTCTCCGCATCCTCACCAACATCTGTTGCCTGAGTTGTTACCGTTAGCCCTTCTGACAGGTGGGAGGTGGTATCCCATTGTGGTTTTGATTTGTATTTCCCTGATGATGAGCGATGTTGAACATTTTTCATGTCTGTTAGCCATCTGGATTCTTCTTTGGATGCACATTTATTCTTATTCAAACATACATACTCACATAAAAATGGAAGGATATTGACTGAATTTTTAAAATAATCATCTCTAGGCATTAGGATTATAAACTTATTCTTTTGTTTTCTATATTTGATACATTTTATATAATAAACAAGCATTACATATGCAAAAGAAATTTTATAAAGCAAAACAAACAAACAAACAAACAAAACCCAGCGGGTCCCGTGAACTGGTGGTACTCTTGATGCCTTGGTGCTATCTTCTTGCCAGTGCCTCCCTCCACCTCACCTCTGCCTCTCCACACCTTCAGGTCAGGTAAATAGAGTCCCAGCTCAAGCATCACCTCCCCTAAAAGCTTTCCTGATGCCCCCGGCCCCAGGGACCCTGCATCTTTCTTTCTTTGTGTGCAGACATTCATGATGGCACCTACAAGTGTGCGTTGGATACTCCTCTGGCAGCTTGCAAACTGGTTGTGAGCATCTGGCAGCCTGGCTCTGTGCCGCTTGGTTCTGGACTCCAGTCCCCAGCTTGGTGCCTCACCCTCCACCATCCCCCCCGCCAAGATGTGTGATGAATGCTTGGGCCTCACCTAGCTCACTGCCTCAGCTTGTTCCTGGTTTCTGGTCTCCCACTCGGGTCACATTGGCTCCTCCTTGAATGCTCCCTGCTGCCTACTAAGAAAATGCAGTGCCTTAGGGCATCCAAGAGCCTCTACAATATGGCACCAGCTCACCTTTCCAGCCCTACTTTTCTCCTTTATATCCCTTCCCGGGACCACCCATCCTGCCCCCAATAGGCCATGCTTCCCCACCTGTGCTCCTGCTGTTGTTTTAAACTGAAATTCTCTTCTCCGTCTCCATCTAAAGAATTCCTAAAAATTCACCAGAAATTAGGATAACACCAACAGCTAGCCTTAGAACTGTGATGGGACCGAATGATACAAGGCGTGTGGAGCTCGTGACACTGTGCTTTGCAACTGCTAAGTATATAACGAATAATAGCTGTTATTATTACCATCAGCAGCAACATCATTGCTATGTGTCAGGCACCACCCTCCACCCTAATGATAAAGAGTTTTATAAAAAGGTTCTTGCACCCAGGCAGGTAAAAAACTCACTATCCCACAATATGATAGGTATTATGACAGAGCCAGAAACAAAAAAGCTATGGGAGCAAAGGATTGGGGGAGAGACATGGCGTCTTCCCAGAAGACAGGCTGTTTTTACTGAGTCTTAAAGGTCAAGTGGGAATTTCACCAGGAGAAAAGTAAAGAATAGGGGAAGGTGCTCCCAGCAGAGGAAATACCAAAAGCAAAGGTATAGAGGAAAAAATGAGTTTGGACAGCTGTGTGGACTGTATAGCTGAGGCCTTCCTCTTTTCTAGCACATTGCAGAGAATCGACTTCTACTGCCCAGAGAGCACAGCTGGGGTGCTGGGCTGATGGAGGGAGTGTGCAGAGCCCCGGCACTCTTGGCCGTCACTTGTCAAGTGAGGGGACAAGAGGCCTAATCCCTGGTGCGAAGGGCAGAGTCACTAAGCTCCTAGCTGAGGGAGATGAGAGACCTGGGCCACCCTTCCAGCAGAGGGTTGGGGAAGCCACGGTTGGCAGTAACTGTGAAGAGACAGCCAAGGGGCCGGAGTGCAGCCAGCGGGCCGCCCATGCAGCCCTCCTCATAACAACCATTGTTTACTTTGGATGCTGGCTGTCCCCGCAGTCCGCACACAAGATTTATCACCAGAAGCTAGTCACTCAGACTGTAACACTAACAGCCTTTTCAAACACAAGTCTTCCCCCACACGGCGAGAAGTGGAGGATGTGAAGGGAAAAATAGTGTCCATTCTGGAGACAGCTATCATGCCTAATGGATTTAGAGAAAGGAAGTTCTCAAGACAGGTGAGGAAGTATCCCCCTCTGTATTCAACAACTTTGGTATCGCATTCCTACCACAGAGTAATATCCTAAAATGTTAAACTGTGTACATGCATGTTCCCTGTGTTTTCCCCTACCCTCCTTTCAATCAGGAAACCAAGCCTTGTGATATCTCGAGAGGGGATTTCAGCAACAAAGAAAGCAGATGTCAATTCTAGAGAAATAGAGGTCTCTATTCTTCTGAGGTCGGGACAGGAAGAGTGTCCTTGAGGAGCAGTAAGATAGGAAATAGAGATTCCTGGAAGTGGAAAGCAAATAACAAGACTCCAGAGAGGAATGGTTCAGTGGTTACAGATGCACCAAAGATTCCTGGAGCCCAGGCAGGGCTGTGAGGAGGGAACACAGAAAATAGGCAAACAGGTGTAATTAGAGACCTGCAGAGGTCTCCCTGATGCCCCAATACTTGAAACCCTGGGACAAGGCTGAGTCTTTAAAATGACTAGATTGAAAATTTTTGCTAGTCAAGTCAAATGGGAGCTCAAATAAGTCTTCTTTGCCAGTGGAAACAGCCCTTCCACGGTCATCTGCTTGCCTAAGGAAGCTGTAGTGGTGTCCCCAGAGGCAGTTGCTTTGTAGGACACTGTCAATCCTCCTCGGGACCCACCCCCATCCCCCCTCTTTGCTTCCAGACCTGTAACTAGACTAAGTCCCAGCAGGCCCCAAAAGAGGCATGACCCATGGGGAGGCACGCCACCCTGCCAAAGAAGTACATGATTTTTCCAGTTTATATGAATGGAAATCTGGGGAATATGTGTAGGAATGGTTACTAAGGGTGTAAGATAAACACAGAAGGAACACAAAGTTGGATCAGGCCAAACTGATTGATATGGGCCTACTAAGCAGACACTCTGAACTTAATGCTGTGGCTCAAGGGATTAGAAAGGGCTCTAACAGTTTGGTTCGTTGGCTGAAGCATGGACCAAAGAGTAGCCTATACTAAATGAAATTAAAATTGCAGAACTGTCTTGGTGGATTGTAGAAGAAGGTATCTAAAAGCTTAGGGTGACTAGAACATTAGAATGGACTTAAAGTTTTTTTGTGTTTTGGGTTTTGTGTGGTTTTTTGTTTGTTTGTTTGTTTTTTTAGCAGGGGAGGTATGGAGAGAGAGAGAGAGAGAGAGAGAGAGAGAATCCCAAGCAAGCCCTGTGCTGTCAGCACAGAGCTCAACATGGGGTTCGAACCCACGAACAATGAGATCATGACCTGAGCTGAAATCAAGAGTTGAATGTTCAACCAACTGAGCCACCCAGGTACCTCTAGAGCAGATTTATCATTTAAGATCTGCTCAGAGGTCCAGAGGGCACATTTACCACTATGACTATGAGAAATTAATTTCTGAGGGAACCCTAGCATCCTGCAGAAACTCTGTGGTCGCTCTTCTCTGAGGCCAGTAATCTCCATAGTAACTGCTATCACTAAATTGCAATCCTTAGATGTAACGGGGTAATTAGATCCTGGGGTAGCAGGGGCCAAGTGGTGACACTTAATTGCCAAAGACAAGGTGGGTATGGTCACCCTACTGGATTATGGTCACCCTACTGGATAGCAGTAATCAGAATAGTAGGACTTACAGAGACCTATGGCCCTAGAAGTGACACAGACAGGCAGACTATTAAATTGTTACTTATCTATGTAAGAAGAGTTGAAACCAAATGAACTGAAGTCTAACTTGAATCATGAGAATAGAGATCCCTGGCCCCTCAGTGAATTCCTGGACTTGAGCCAGTTTAGAGACCCAGAACCTTGAATGAAGAAGAGGCTGGACTTCACCATACTGCCCCAAATTTATACCATTAATATATCTTCTAAGGTAAAGGATAAGTTGTGTGTCTGGCACCTCCTACCACCAAAAAGTGTGACTCTGTATTTTGGAAAGAACATACTTCTCATTTGGGTATACTACTCCAGCCCGTTTACTGAGTGACCTGAAGAGCTACTAGTTTTGAGTGGAGCCTGGAACAAAAATGGTCAGCAGCAGAGCCAGCTACCGTGCAGGCTATTATGCCACTTGGGCCATACAGCCCAGCAGATCCAAGAGTGCTTAAAGTGTCAGTGGCAGAGGGGCACCCAGGTGGCTCAGTTAGTTAAGGATCTGACTCTTGATTTTGGCTCAAGTCATGATTTCATGGTTGTTGAGTTCTAGCCCCAAGTCTGCTTGGGATTTCCTCTCTCTGCCCCTCCCCTACATGTCCTCTCTCTCTCTCTCTCTCTCTCTCTCTCTCTCTCTCTCTCACACACACACACACACACACACATTAAATAAATAAGTTTTTTTTAATGGTGATTAGAACTTACAGAAATTTTTTTAAAAAGTATCATTGGCAGGTAGAAATGCTATTCGGAGCCTTTGTCAGGCCTGTATAGGTGCATCATAGCACAAATCCTTAGGAACAAAGCCCTGCCATCTCCTGCAGATAACTACTGTCCTCTTGAGAAACAGCTCTTGGTCAGTTACCGGGTCTTAGTAAAGAGTGAACACTTACCTGTGAGTCACCATGTTACCATTAGACCTGAGCTGCCCATCATGAACTACGTGTTTTTTGACCCATCAAGACTTAAAGTTGGGCATATAGAGCAGCACTCCACCATCAAATGCAAGTGGAATATACAGTCAGGCTGGAAGGCACAAGCAAATTACATGAAGAAGTGGCCCAAGTGCCCTTTATCCATGATCCCCACTGCTGGTCTCCACATTACTTTTTCTCTCCCAGCCTACATCTATGGCCTCAAGGGGCATTCCCTACAACCAGCTGACTGATAGAAAACTCAGGTCTGTTTTACATATGGGTCTGCAACATATGCAAACACTACATGAAAGCAGATGGCTTGAGCACTTATAGCCCCTTTCTGGAACATCCCTGAAGGACAGTGGTGAAGAAGAATCTTCCCCGTGGGCAGAACTTCAAGCAATGTACCTGCTTGTCCATTTTATGTGGAAGGAGAAAGGGCCAGATGTGTGATTGTAAGCTGATTCATGGACTATGGCCAATGGTTTGGCTGGATGGGCATGGGCAGAGATTTGGAAGGAACATGATTAGCAAACTGGTAACAAGGAAATTTGGGGAAGAGGTGTGTGTATAGACTTCTCTGAATAAGTGAAGATCTTTGTGTTACATGTGAATGCTCACCGAAGGGTAACCTCAGCAGAAGCTTTTAATAATCAAGTAGATAGGATGACCCATTTTGTAAATACCGGTTAGCTTCTTTCTCCAGCCACCCCTGTCACTGCCCAATGGGTTCATGAACAAAATGTCCCTGGTGACAAGGTTGGAGGTTATACATGGCTTAGCAACTTAGACTTCTACTCACCAAGGTCAACCTGGCTATGGCCACTGCTGAGTGATTAATCTGCCCTCAGCAGAGACCAACCCAGAGTCCCCAATATAATATCATTCCCCAGCATGATCAGTCAGCTACCTGGTGACGGGTTGATTACATTGGACTTCTTCCATTATGGAAAGGACAGTGTTTTGTTCTTGCTGAAACAGACACTCTAGATATGGATTTGTGGTCCCTGTGCACAGTGTTTCTGCCAAAACTACCATCTGTGGACTTGTAGAATGCCTTATCTATCATCACAGTATTCCATACAACATTGTGTTGTTTTTTTTTTTTTTACCAAGGAACTCACTTCACAGCAAATGAAATGCAGCCATGGGCCCATGCTCATGGAATTAACTGGTCTTACCATGTTGTCCACCATCTTGAAGCAGCTGGCTTGGCCTTTTAAGAACTCAGTTATAACACCAGCTAGGTGGCAATATCTTCCAGGGCTGAGATGTGGTTCTCTAGCTATATGGTCTTCTGTATATGCTCTGAATCGGTGTCCAATAGATGGCGTTGTTTCTCTCATAGCCAGGATTCACGGGTTCCAGAATCAAGAGGCGCAAATAGGAGTGGCACCACTATAACTCTTCGTGATCTACCAGCAATATTTTGCTTCTTGTGCCCACAGCCAAATTCTCTGTTGCTCTAGATATCTTGGTTCCAAGAAGGAAAACGCTTCCACTAAGAGACACAGCAATGATTTTGCCACCCAGCCACCTCAGTCTCCTCACAATTCTGAATCAATAGCAAAGACGGGAGTTACAATTCTGGTGAGGGCGACTGATCCTGATTACCAATGGGAAATTTGAGTGTTAACATACAGTGGAAGTAAGAATCTCCTGAAATACAGGAGATTCTTTACAGCATCTCTTAGTACTTACTATCATGCCCTTGTGATTAAAGTTAATGGAAAATTATAACAACCCAATTCAAGCAGCACTACCCTGCGGAAAATGAAAGGACTGTTATGAACAACTTATTCCAACAAAACAGACCATCTATATGAAATGGAAAAATTCCAAAACAAACAAAAACGAAAGCAAAATCCATGAATTATCAAAATTTGACTCAAGAAAAAGTAGAAAATCTGAGTAGATAAACCAATATCAAGTAATAACATTGAATTAGCAATTAAAAATCTTTCCACAATCGCTTCTTGGCCTTTGGCTAGGATCAAGTGTAAAAATCTTTCCACAAAGAACAGCCCAGGTCTGATGGCTTTCACTATTGACCTCTATCAAACATTTAAGGAAGAAACAATGTCAAACCTATATAAATGCTTTCAGAAAATAGAATTTGAGGGAATATTCTCAAATTCATTTTAGTGGCCCAGTATTAACCTAATATAAAAGCCACACAAAGAAATCACATGGAAAGGCAATTATATTTTAATATCCCTTATAAATAAAGATGCAAAATCCTTAACAAAAAATAGCAAACCATAGGGCTCCTGGGTGGCTCAGTTGGTTAAGCATCCCACTCTTGCTATCGGCTCAAGGCGTGATCTTGCAGTGGTGAAATTGAGCCCCTCATCAGACTCTGTGCTGAACATGGAGCCTGCTTAAGATTCTCTCCCTCTCCCTCCCTTCCTCTCTCTCTCTCTCTCTCTCTCTCTCCCTCTCCCTCTCCCTCTCCCTCTCCCTTTCTCTCTGTCTCTGCCCCTCCTCCCCCTCAAACTAAATAAATAAATATTTAAAACAATAGCAAACCAAATCTAGCAGTAACAACAACAAAATCACCAGGACCAGATGAAATTCATCCCAGAAATACAAGATCGGCTTAATATCCAAAAATCAGTAAATGTAGTATACCTTAACAAAAGAATAAAAGACAAGTCCATAGACTCATCTCCACAAATACAGAAAAACATTTGGCAAAATCTAATATTTATGATTTTTAAAAAACTCAACAAGCTAGGAACAGAAGTGAGCTTTCTCCACCTGATAAGGGGCATCTATGGGAAAACCTACAGCTAACCACATAATTAATGGTAAAGCCTGCATGCTTCCCCCCTAAGATTGGGAATAAGGCAAGGATGTCCATCCTACCATTTCTATTCAACATTATGCTGTAGGTTCTAAGCAGGACAATAAGGCAATGGAAAGAAATTAAAGGCATACATACTGAAAAGGAAGAAGCAAAATTGTCTTTATGTTCAGATGACATAATCCTGTAGACAGAAAGTTTTACAAAATCTACAAGAAAAAAAAATTAGACCTAATAAGTAAGTGTGGCAAAATCACAAGATAAAAGATCCTGTTTTGTAGAAATTAACGAGCAATTTCTAAAATGTATATGAAAATCCAAGAGACTTAAGATAATGAAGAAAAAGAAAAAAACTGAACAAGAGCGACATTAAAGGACTTACTATAAGGCTACAGTAATGGAGACAGTGTGCTATTGGGGTAAGGAGCAACATATAGACCAATGAAACAGAATAGAGAGAACAGAAGTAAACCCTTGTATTTAGGGTAAATGAATTTTTACAAAGATACCAAGACAATTCAATAAGGAAAAGGATAGCTTTTCAACAAATGCTCCTGAAACAATTGGATATCCACATGCAAAACCAAAATGAAACAAACCGGAAAACGAACTTAGACCTTCACCCCCCGACTGTACACACTGTGCATGGTTTTAACTAGCTCATAGACCAAGATGTAAATTCTAAACCTATGCAAACTTCTAGAAGAATATCCTTGTAACCTAGGGTTGGGCAAACACTAGCTAGAGCTAATCAAACAAAAGCAAGATCTATAAAAGGGAAAAAAATGCTAAATTGGGCTTCAGCAAGGTTTTATTCTTAAAAGATACCATGAAGAAAATGAAAAGACAGATGGTGGCTACACTTGTGGTGAGCATAGCGTCACATATAGAAAAGCTGAATCACTGTGTTGCACACCTAAAACTAATGTAACACTCTATGTCAACTATACTCAAGGAAAAAAAAAGTTTTTTTATCTAAAAGGCAAGTCACAAATTGGGAGACAAGTCTTGCAAATCCTGCACCTGATAAAAGCCTTATATGTGAAACTAATCAAGAACTCCTAGAATTCAATGAGACAAACAACCAATTAAAAAATGGGCAAAAAATTCAAATAGATACTTTCCCAAAAAAGATACCCACGTGGGTGATACACACATGAAAAGATCTCAACACTGGGAGTCATTAGGGAAATGCAAACTAATACTTCAATAAAATACTTAACCCCTAGAATGACTATAATAAAGAAGACTGACCACACCAACTCATACGGTGTTGGTGAAAAAATAAAACGGCAGAGCAACTTTGGAAAACGTTTTCAGTTTCTCAAAAGGTTAAACATACCCTTACCACTTGACTCAGGAATTGTACTAAGTATCTATCTGTGAGCAATGAAAACCTATGTCCACAGAAAAACTTGTAAGTGGGTACTCATAACAACCTGGTTGATAATAACCACAAACTGGAAACAATCTAAATGTTCATCAACTAGCGAATGAATAAATCTGCTGTGGTTTGTCCCTACACTGGTGCCCCGCTCAGCAGTGGAAGGAGCGACTACTGATACATGCAGCAACACGGATGAGACTCAAAACGCCACGTGAGGGCAAGACACCGGACGCAGAAGACTACATGTTGCCCAATTCTGTTTACATGAAATTCCTAGCAAAGGCAAAACTATGGAAACAGGAATTAGATCAGCAGTTGCCTGGAGCTGAGGGTAGGAGCCTGGATTGACTCTAAGCAGGCAAAAAGGAACTTTTGGGGGGAGACAGAAGTGCTCCAAGAATTGCTCCATGTGGCAAGGCTACATAAGTTTACTAAAAGTCAGCCAACTACGCAGTTGCAACGGATGAGTTGAATGGTATAAAAGCTGTCCCTTAATGCCGCTGTTTTTGAGAACTGGACTAATTCTTACACACTTGAATTTGTAGATATAAATTCATTCCTATTTCATCAGTTATAATTTTCCCCAAACAGAAATCATCCTTTTTACTATAAGAATCTGTTTGGACAAAAGTGGGCAATTTGCCCTCATCATTCTGTAATTTATTTTGAAATTACAAAAGCTGCAGTCACATGCCTTTGATGCCGTCTCCTTCCAGATATCTGCTGCTTTGCAATTATTCCACTTGGGAACGGCTCAGTCAAAACAAAGAGTACGCAGTAATCACAAGGCCCAGGTACGATACCATCCCCTTAACGTCCCGTCTTTCTTCCCAATCTATAGCAAGGATTACTTGGAGCCAAGAGGACCGCATTTCAAAGACTGAGAAGACCTTCTGGAAAATTTAAATTTCTTATTGTATTAAGTCTTACTCCCATTAAAATAGAGAAGGAATGAAGTTCCTCATGAAGCCACTATCTGGAGCCTGTTCGGGAAGCCTTCCAGATCCGGTGCCATCCATGATCTGAGTTCTGGGATCTTGGAAACCCTGGATAAACTTAATTGGCCTCTTTGGCCACATTTTGCAAATCTTCCATACTTGGAAAGTTCCAAGAGTGGCTTAAAAGGCTTTTAAAATTTTCACAAAACAAAATTCAAATCGTGTTTATGCTCTTTCTAAACCTATAAATTTCAACTTAATTGAATGGCTGATGGAATTATCACTCCAAATAATACAGCTGTATGAAATTTGAACCAAACTATATGCCTACCAGTTAGTGCAGCAAAATACACAAAATACACATGCAGAGCAAAGTACAATTCTCGGACGAGATACCCAAATCTAGTAGCAGAAAACCATGGCTCAATTTCCAAATGGTGGGCTTTAAGGGAAATGTAACTTTTATGTCAAGATAATGGTTATTTCTCCAGTGGAAATAATAATGGTCACATCTTTAAATTTGCTTTTCTTTAGAGATCACCGTTTCTTCCCAGCTACCACCAGCATGCTGCCCCAGAGAAGGAGAATGTCTGTAACTAGCTTTCATTCAGAACATTATTTTGACCAAACAACTCTGAGAGTCCAGGTGGCTGAAAATGGTCTCCCAGAAAAAACTCAACAGACCTAGCAGCGTAAAAAGTCACAGTATGATGTAATCTCAGAGGTGAAGGAGACCACTCATCTAACTCAGTGATCATCTGTATATTTTCCCTGGTGTTCATCTATGTAATTCTACAAAACCATTACTCTCAAAGTTAGGAATTCCATATTCCAGCCATTTCTTCACGTTTGGTTAGACCCTTGGATCCTTCACACAGAGTAGAGAATCAGTTCTGGCTGTGTTTGACAGGACTTCTGAACCTGGGGAGAATCATACCAAAAAGCAAAGGTACATGTCATGAATTTAAGCACAAGCAAGAAAATGGTTCCTTCTCTCTTCCCAGGATCATCCCATTCATGGCCCATCAAGTCATTTTGAAGACGTCAAATGCTATCCACAGTTCTGCCTGAGGAAGGGAGGAGGATCTTGCAGAGGTCTGCAGTTTCTGTTCCTGGTTTATAGTTTATATTTTTGTGAGACAGCGATAGACAGATACTTCCTCTATCCAACTTAGTATGCTTAAATTGTGAGTCATTTACAGGAAGTAAAAGGAATTCCCAAAGCCCTATATATATATATCCTTTGGGGGGTTTTTTATTAACTGAGGTTTCAACATATCACAAATAATACACACGAATTTAAAAAAAAAAAAACAACAATTCATAACCCTTCCAAAGAAGGACTTTAGAGCGATTATCTGGCATAAGAATCATCTTGCCAAACAGTCATTACTCATGGGCCTGGGGGTACCTTGCATTCTTTCTAAAAACGGATCTTTCCATGAAAAAGCACAATATGTTGGTGCTGGATGAGCTAAAACTACAAAAAGAAGCTATTTTTGTCCTCCAGGCAGTTAATAATATATTCTAAACGGAGACAGCCAAATAGTTTACAAAAGAAGGGAAAAAAAGGAAACGAGATATACGGAAACACACTGTTTTTCTTTTGCTCCAGTTTACATTTCTGAAATATCTTTTCCTATTACATAAAACCATATTCTCTAGACAATTATGTCTGCTAATGACCGTCCCCACCTTGTAGAAGGCAGTGACAGTAAATTCAAACAACAAAAACGAAAGAAAATAGAGATCATATCATTCGATAGAAATAGGCAGCCGATGCTAAAACACATCTTCTCTTTCTATCTTCTGAACCAGGCTCTGCGTTAAAAGGTAGGGTTGGGAAAGCATGTGATCTATAATTAAAAAGATGTCATTACAAAGATCTGTGTGGGCACAGGAGCTCCAGTCACTTACAAACTGATTTCGAGCAAGATACTCCATCACCACCAGCTCAGTTTCCTCATCTGCAAAGTGGGCATCACAGAAACCGCCTCATCGAGGAGCAGGAGTAAATGAGGCGGGAGGAAAGACGTTAGCACATTGCCTATCACAAAGCAGGCACCACAGCGATGAGCAAGTAGAATCCTTGCTCTTAGACTTAGGCAAGATTTTGGAGGAAGGAACGGTTGGGAAGAGTGAGCAGAGAAAAGAAAACTAAGAGGTAAAAGGACAAGGACAAAAGAGGGGAGTTTGCCTGGTGACCTTCCCAGATATCGAGGTCCTTTCAGTATCATGGCATTGGAGACCACATTTTTCCATCATGGTCATTCTGAAATCATGCACCACTTACTTTTCTGTCCAGTGAATTTGTAAGGCAACTAGTCATAAGCTCCTACTTTTCACAGACTGAACTGAAGTACTGAAATGCTGGAGACCCAGGGCCAGAGCCAGAAAGGAAACCCACAACTTACTGTGGACATTCAGCTGCTCTGTCCATAAGCAACAGAAATGGGTCTAACTGTCATTTAAAAAAAAAATCTCTTATGCACGAACATAGGTGAAAATATAAAATACTTATGATGATACTGTAAATAGGTTTAAAATACACATCATAAGAACTAGAAGAGCACATCGACAAATAAAAACATTATTTTAGGAGAAAATTACATGCAATATTTCTGCTGGATTTCCATTATTTGAAATCTTCACAATAAAAACTACACTATGAATGCATAGATCCTAACACAATCAATACCATTCTTTTTTCTTTCTTTCTTTCTTTCTTTCTTTCTTTCTTTCTTTCTTTCTTTCTTTCTTTCTTTCTGTATCTTTCTCTAAATACTAAAGCCTGAAACCAGTAGTGAAGAAGCAGGCCTACCTACCTGGAAGGTTCCCTTCCATCAAGTTCCATGATGCATGGATATACCCAAGAGCTAATTTTCTAGTAACTAAGGCCCATTCCTAGCACACTTACTTGCCATAGTCTAAAGAAATTCAGGAAGAAAGTCAAAAAACCACTGACAACTAGTTGCAAAGTGCCTGGTTTTTAAACCTTAAAGGCAGATTCTAGGGACCAGCAATCCAAAAGTTTTAGCACCACCATCTTGAATACTTGTCTTAATGTAGAAGCACTACACTCCCGAGTGACTAGATAGTCCAGAGCTGGAGTGAACCTTTCAAATTGCCTCCTGAAGGATCCTAACAATCAACATCAAACCTGAAAGATGGTCGTGGCTTTGTCCTTAATCCCACCCTCATGCAAAGCAGCATGGAACCATTGAGCAGCCATCGTCTCATCATGAAACACATGCAAAAGAAGGGGAGAGAAGAAACAGAAGGTGAGTGAGAGCAGTGAAGGTGTAGAGAAAGGAGCAGACAGAACGCCTGCATTCCCGAGTTCAAGAAGCCCGTTTGTCAGCTGAGGCAGCTGCCTGAAGGAAAGCCAAGCTGTGCTTCCAGCAGGGGACGCTGTGTGTCAGCAATTCCCCAGGAGCCTGGTGCCTCCGGGAAGGAGCACTACAGATTGCCCACACTGGGACAATCCTTCTTCCCCTTCGAGAGAGACCACAGAGCTCCTATTTCTGGGCAATGTCCACAATCTTATACTCGCTAAGACTGCCACTGAGAAGTTCCTAGCATTGCACCCTGATTCCTGGACGAGTTTTCTGGCGGCAAATAGGATATTTTTCTCTTTCTTAGATTGGTATGATTATAGATGGAACACAGTCATATAATAAAGAGGTGGCTTTTGGCCAGTTTTATTTCACAAGAAGCTTGAGGACTTCCAAAAAGCATGATATGTGAGTTTTGATTCATAGCATCTTAAAAAAATTGTGTACCAAAACGTACATACACACATAGCGTGCAAATGCTTCGTAAGCGTCATGTTTTTCTAACCATCTTGGTCTGCTGCTCCACTTCCTGCCTTCGTGAACAGGATGTGACCCAACAGGATGTAGCTCTCCCTTGTTTTCCATTTTTCAGTTCTAAAAGCCCTATGTCTGGGTTTGATGACTTGATTATTGACCTCTGGTAAGCATGGCCACAAGAGGAAAATCCATACTCCAATAATCTGAGCCCCTAAGATTGTGGGACTTTCTGTTCTTCCCCTTGGTGTCTGGCAATCTCCTCTCTCCAAGTAGATGAACAGCAAGTAACAACTGAACAGCCGATTCATCGTCTGACTGCATCCACAACGGTTCTGCTACATCTCTGCCAAGGGCTGTGCTTCTCCGGAGGGTGGACATTTTGTACGGAGGGAGAAGATGGCAGGGTCCTAATAAGCTCACAGCCCAACCACTGCACCCCAGCCCCGTTGATCATCTGAGATCTTGGGCACTTGCCCAGCTGGGAGTATACAGGGGCCTGACCCTGGCCATCAGAGCTGCTCCCCTCTAACAGGCTGTCATTTGTCCGGTTTTCATAGATGAATTAACTGAGGCACAGAAAAGTTACGTAACTTGCTCAAAGACAAAGCTTATTCTCCTCCAGCACACTTCTCAGGGAGCAGTAGTAGAGGAACTTGGAGACTTGAGGATTGCCAAGTGTGGCCAAATAGATTAAAGACAGATGCCATGAGAGGGCATGAATGACTCCCTTTGACTTCAATCCCCAGCTCCTCTTAGCCACCTGCCATTCGCCAATTTCTGGAACACCTTTGGAATCCAGTTGCATATCTCACTTGTGCCATTCCCCACCCCACCCCCCGCCCCGGGGAGGAGGGCACCTTCTGTAGATTTACCACTCTCCCGTCTTCGCTTCTCCAAAACAGTCTTGGGACAAGGCGCCGGTCCTAGTGGCCTTCAGAGAGCTTCCTATGAGTGTCACTCCTCTCCTGAGGTCCTTTCCATGTACAACAGAGAAACAAAAACAGGAAAAGGGAGGGAGGAAGAGGTTGTCCCAGGCTGGCCTTCTTGAGATTTCAGAGCTGGGATCACACGGTCAGCACCTCCAGCCAGTGTTCAGGCCCTCAGACCACCCACAATCCCCTAGACTGGTTTGGGCCAGCAAGTGGTGTATTTTCCTATCTGAGGAGACAGCATCAGAGATGTAAAGTAGCCTCTGTCTTACTGCAAAGCACACAACTGTCCACTGTGCCACAATGAGAGGAGGGAAAATGGCTCGAGGGAGAGGTGGGAAGGAGCTAAGACCTCTGCTGGGGAGACACATTAAATTTGGGGTTCTAGGGGACAATCTAGGTGGACTGCCTAGTAGGCAATTGGAATTCTCTATCAGATGGGACTCTGACCTATTAAACACATTGGTTCTCCCATAATGTGGTTTTATTCATGAGAATCTACACTATCTCCCTTGAGTTTCCTTGCTATAATTCACCACTAAATCACACTCAAATAAGCATAACTGTGATTTGTGCAGCTGACAGTTCATAAGCCAATCTTGGGACCCTTCTTTAACTTCATACTTAAGAGGGAATTAAGTCATACCTTCAGACGACTATGATATTTTAAAAATATGTAGTGTTTAAGGGACAAACAGAACTATTCAAATACAGTTTTTGAATTTTCTTATTACTTCTTGGTATAAATAATAGAAATGGTCATAAATTGGCTATATTATGAGGATATTGGAGACACAATTTTTAATTATCTTATTTCTAAATTCCCATGATTATGAAACTATCACTTTCTTAACAGTGTCATAGTTACTTGCATGCACAGCATGGAGTACCTATTACATAGTGAGCTGCTGGCTCATCGTCTAACCCAACAAGTCTGGCACTGTGCTTTTCACACAGTAGGCTTGCAAAAAATATTAGAGGTCTTAAATTTAAATAGTGACCCTCAAAAGTGACCCGTGCTTATTAGCGAGAACGGTTACACTTAACCAAACTGTTTAGAAAGCTAATCACATTGCTTTGTTTAAATGTGTGCCAAAACAATTTTAAAATAGGTATCAAGTTGAAAGGGACATCAAACCAAAGCAGTTTTCCAAAGTAACAATCTAGGCATGTCACTAATAATACCATCACATAAATCTCTCATAAATTAACTCATTAATGTGGATTATGGCATTATAACATTTGTTCTCAGCCTTGGCCACAAATTTGGATACCTGAGGCCAATCTCTAGAAATTACTTGGTCCAGCAATTAATTAAAAGATAGGAATTTTGGGGGACACCTGGTGGTGGCTCAGTCGGTTAAGGATCCGACTTCGGCTCAGGTCATGAACTTGCATTTCATAAGTTTGAGCCCTCGTTGGGCTCTGTGCTGACAGTTCAGAGCCTGGACCCTGCTTTGGATTCTGTGTCTCCCTCGCTCTCTGCCCCTCCCCCGCTCATGCTCTGTCTGTCTCTCTCAAAAATAAACATTAAAAAGCTTTTTTAAAAAATCATAGGAATTTTTAAAATTCTCATGTTCAGTGGAAGCTGAGAAACAATGAACTATATTTTACTCTTTCCAAAAATAAGATTTTCCAAAATATTCAACCTCTCTAGTAACTTAAAAAATTAAGAAAGAAACAATAACTTGTCACTATCTCAGACTTTCACATAGGCAAAAACTAAAAAGAATACTAATATTGAAGCATTGACATAGTGTTTGTTCAAACTGTGAGTTACCACCCATTGGTGGCTCATGTAATTAACTTAGTGGACCATATCTGGCTTTTTTTTTTTTTTTTAAGAGAGAGGGAGGGCACAAGTGAGTGAGGGGCAGGGCAGAGAGAGAGAGAGAGAGAGAATCCCAGGAAGGGCAGAGAGAGAGGGAGAGACAGAAAGAGAAGCAGGGCTCACCCGAAGTGGGGCTCAAGCTCAAAGCAGGACTTGAACTCAGGAACTGTGAGATCATGACCTGAGCCAAAGTCAGATGTTTAACGACTAAGCCACCCAAGCACCCCATGTCTAGTATTTAAGAAAGTTTTGAAAAGGAGAGGGAGAGGAGAGGAGAGAAAAAGTTAATTCTATCTAGTCAGGAAAATAGTAAACTTTGTTTAATGTGTATACACCAAATCACTATGTAAAATGTATTTCTTACAGTAAGTCAAGCTGCACAAGTTTGAAAAACACTCTAGAATGTAGAGGAAAAACATACCATCCTGCAGCGCTGGGAGGTTGTACATGTGCACAACTTTTCCTGAGAGCCCTTTAGCAACAGGCGTTTAGAGCCTTGAAAATGTCCACTGTGACCCAAACGTTTCTCATCTAGGAATTTATCCTAACGAAATAACCCCCCTAATGCACATTTTTGTGTAAGGGAGGTGCATTCCATTGCTGTTTATGATAGAATTTTTAAATGTCCAGCTATGTGGATTATGGTTAAATACATTATGAGATACCATGCAATAAAATACAATGCAGTCGTTAAGAGCACTGAAGTTGATTGATCTCCATTGACTTGGAATGATGTTCAGGTACGTTAAAAAGAAAAAACAGGTTATAATACAGTAGATGCGGTATGTTCCCACTTTGGTGTCTTTATATGTGTATTGAAGCTATGGAGAGAAAGGTTAAGTGCATAGACTTGGAGCCCAGGGAGTTAGGTCTCACGACCTGGCTCTGCCATCCCCCGGCTGCCTGGTCTTAAACAAGAAGCTGAATTTCACCAATGCGATGGGGATAATTTGTGTGTCTACTTTGAACAGGTGCTGTGAGAATAAATTTCCTTATCACATGTAAAATTCTCCAAGCGTGCCTAGCACTTAGTAATCGCTCAAGGAATGCTAGCTGTATCTACCCCAGAGAGAGAATGAGAAATTTCCCACTATAAAGTCTAACTAACAGTGGTCATTCTCTGGGTGCTGGGTTTACTGATGAATTGCTCTCATTAATTTATACATTTTGTATATTTAAAATTTATAATCCAAAAAGTCAATACACAGCATAAAATTAAAGTATATAACTCTATCTTTGAGTTCTAAAATGTCTTTAAAGACTTTAGGCTAAAAAATAAATAATATTAAAACAGGAATAGCAGTAAAACATATTTTAATTGGATTTTACTTGCTACTTTAAAGAGATAAGGTTTGAGGGAATTTTTTCCCCCTATCAGGCAACGAATTCTGCTCTGGAATTCCGTTTCCCTGATTTTGGAATTTCTGTAACTTCCGTGACTGGTACAAAGACTCTGCTTCCCCATCCCCTTCTCTAAAGGTGTCCTGTTTTCCCTCACGTTATCAGTCCAAGCAAGGATGCTGACAGAAATCTATATTAATTTGCCCCATTACACAGGCCCCCAAGCTATTCCCTGTCCCGATATCATAGCTTAGGCAATTGAATGTCTCATAATAATGATGACATCCTATCCAAAGAAAACAGTTCAAACTGAGCTGTCCTCTGTTTACCCATGAGTTATGAACAGAGTCCTTAAATGGCATTGTATGTGGGTGGGGAATTCATTATTAAAGAAAGCTGGGAATTACAGAAGCACGTGGAGAAAGAGATTTGAAATTCACCCATTGTTTCTCTGTTTAAAACCCATTAACATGCTGGTATATTTCCGTCCAGGCTCTGTCTTTATAGACTATCACAGGCTGCTGTAGTCATGTTACAGACACAATTAAGTCCATTGTTCTTTCCTCTTGGCATTACATCATGAGCCTTTGCCATTCTGTCATATAAATTTCCAAAACATTATTTTAATGACTGAATAAAGTTTTCTTGGATGAATAATTTAGCCACTTCTCTTTTAAAAGGCATTCAGATTGTTTTTAAGTTTTGGCTAATATAAATAGAACTATGGGAAAATTTTGGTGAACGAGCTTTTCACATAGGTAAAATTGTTTCAGCTTTTTATCAAGTGTAGAGTCCAAAAGGAAATTACTGTGTCAAAAGTAATGAGCAGTGTATGTCTTAGGATAGATGCTGTCATATTACAACTGATCTTGTTTTCTACTTCATGTCCTACGTTGGAGTTGCTATCATACATTGATACAACTCTTTAAAGAGGCACTGGCGATATGGATTATTCATTTATATGCGGCCTTGTTCCCCAAAGAAATCTGAAGCTGCTTACAAAAGCAAGTACAGCTAAACAAACATTTTTAAAGTGGGAAAGTTAGGCTGAACACGAAAAATAAGTAACAGCTAGCATTTGTTGAATACTTATTGTGCACCAAGCATTAAGACTAGCACATCTAATCTCATTTAACTCCCGCAGAAAAGAGGTAGGCATTGTCATGCCCATTTTACAGATAACAAAACCAAGACCTGAAAAGTTAGTAACTTGTCCAATTCCACAAAACCAGTATGGGACAGATATTCAAGATATTCAAGTAGATATTCAAGCCCTTAATTTTTATGCTGTACTTCATTCGGGGCTACACGGAGTTACCTTTATTAGAGGTGAGCCAAAATAAGAAAACACAACTGTGGATAAGGGAGACTACTGTATATGAAAACTTAAAAACAAACAAACAAACAAAAAAAGCTCATTGATGTGGAGAACAGACTAGTGGTTGCCAGAGGTGGGGGTGAAATGGGTGGAGAGAATCAAAAGGTACAAACTTCCAGCTATAAAAGAAGTAAGTCCTGGGGATATAACGTACAGCATGATGACTACAGTTAATAATACCATATTGCATATTTGAAAGTTGCTTAAGAGAATAGATCTTAGAAGTTCTCATCACAAGAAAATAGTTCTGTAACTTTGAGTAGTATTGGACATTAACTAGACTTAGTGTGGTGATCATTTTGCAATATGTACAAACACTGAATCATTAGGTTGTACACCTGAATATAATGTTATATGTCAATTTAAAAAAAAAAGGGTGTCTTGCCAAATCAGATAGAAAAAAGACATCAGAGACGAAGTGACTCGAGGAGCAAGAGGCACACACAGTAACAAGTGGATTCTGGCCCAGGAAGCAGAGCCAGGAGGGGGACAGAGGTATCAGACACAAGGAGGGCTGGGCAAATGGGCCTGCCCACCGCCATTGCACACAAGCTGTTCACGATAATTCTCAAAATGGTCACACAGTACAACACTTTCTGTTCCTAATAGTGATCTGTTGTCATTGAGAAAGATAAGGCACACATACCCCCCCATTTGAAGCCACCACACTATTCTGTGTCATTATAATACCATTTGTCTCTGAAATAGTACATTATAAAAGTAGATAGATCTGCCAGCCCTTACGGGAAACAGCGATCTGTGTTTTCCCATGCTCTGAGTGCAGTTGTAAGCTCTGTGATAATGACAGCTGAGTCTTCTGGCCGTGAGTATTAACTCACATCTGTAAATGCTCTCCGCCATGGAGCCCTCTAGTGTTCCATCCTGAACTGATGTTCAGCACTGCGTGTGACTTATTCCACTGTGGCCTTGTCCCCTATCATTTAACTTGTGTCCTAGAAAACAACTTTGACCTGGTACAGACCTTGGTACAGTAGACCAAGTGTGCAGAAGTGATAGTGTGCTCGACCTGCCACCAAATAGACACATTTGTGTATGTGTGTGCACGCGCCTGTGTGTATAGACACAGATTGTAGATTCAAGTTGTTCTGGCACTTTAAGTTGCCCTCAAGGCAACTATTTGCGGAGGAATAAAGTTAAGTTCAGCAGGCAACTTGATATTTTGAGGGGCAGCGTAAATATTACTGGAGCCTTGACAGTCCAACCAACAATTATTTGACCGGCAGCTAAAAGAACACATGTCTGGACACAAGTCACAACAGAGAGGATTGGATGGTTCTGGGAGGCCTTCTTCCCAGAAACCTTGCTGTGTGGGGGGAGCTGGTCCAGCTGGCTCTCCCCTTGCCCAATTCCACGTGCTCTAGTCCTTGTGTTCTGCAGGCTGAGAAACAGTTTGAGCCTGGGATCTAGGAAGCCATCAACAAGTATTTGTTGAATAAATGATTTTCATCAAAATTCTCAAAATAGTGGAGACATCTAAAAAGTTAGATGTCAGTTATCTAGAACTCTCACCAACTTAGAATTCTCATTTTCTGACTATGTCATTGGCGTTGTTGTCATATCAGACCCATTCATCTTTTTTACTTTTTTAATTGAGATATAATTGACATACAGCATTGTGTAAGTTTAAGGTGTACCGTGTGTTGATATGATATATTTGTATATTGCAACATCATCACCGTAGGGTTGGCTAATACCTCCATTACATCACGGAATTACCATTCCTTTTTTTTTTTTAACGTTCATCCATTTCTTTTGAGAGAAAAAGAGAGAGCGTGAGCAGGCAAGAGGGGCAGAGAGAGAGAAGGAGAGAGAATCTTAAGCAGGCTCCATGCTCAGCATGGAGCCCAATGTGGGGCTCGATCCCATGACTGTGACATCATGACCTGAGCCAAAATCAAGAGTTGGACACTTAACCGACTGAGCCACCCAGGTACCCTCATTTCTTTTTTGTGCTGAGAACATTTAAGATGGTGTCTCCTAGCAACTTTGAAATATAAATACAGCATTGTTGATGATAACCTCTATGTTGTACATGAGATCTCCAGAACTTACTCATTTTGCAAGTTCAAGACCCATTCACAAAGGTAGTAGAAACCACTGCACCCGCAGCTGACCCATGGCAGATGAGCAGCACGTGGGGAAGCAGAAAGGAACCAGACCAGTCCTGTAGCTTTGTTTTTCCACTGCCCAATAAGCAAATTAAAAATCATAATATCATTCAATCCAGTACTACAGAAATTCAGCCAAGTGAATATGATCCCAACGCTAGTCTGTCAGAGTTGCCAAACAATACATACAAACAATGTGGAGAACTTGTTTTGAAGACACATTTTGTGCCCCACCTCCAGAGATTTTGACTTAGCAGGTCTGGGTGGGTCTGGGAAATCTACCTGTTGAACAAACACCTCAGGAGATTTTGCTCCAGGAACCAAACTGTTGGACAGTAAAGCAGTGCCATATGGTCTGCGCACCAAACGAGGGCCCAGGATCCACAGCCCCAAGTCAATTAGCTAACTGGGTGAATAGCACAGGTGCACTCTCCCTATTGTAAATTAACGGGTCTGTTTCACATTCTGTTGCTAACCTAAGCTTTTAAAAATTATATTACACTAGCTGGAGTTCATTGAAACTGTTGTAAGCCAAGTTCTAGGGTAGGCATACAATAATAATCTTCCAAATTAGCCATTTTTTCTCACCATTGTTTTCTTTTTATTTTTTAGTTTATGTATTATTTTGAGACAGAGAGAGAGAGAGAGAACAAGTGGGGGAGGAGTAGAGAGGAGGGCGGAGAGAATCCCAAGCAGGCTCTGCACTGACATATATCAGTACAGGGCTCAAACTCACAAACTGTGAGATCGTGACCTGAGCTGAAGTCGGACTTTTAACCAACTGAGTCACCCAGGTGCCCCTGTTCTCACCATTTTAAAGATGAGGAAACTGAGGCTTAGAGAGGGTAACAAGTTTACTCTAGATCACACAGCTGAGTGTAAGAATCTGGTTTCAAACTCCAGAGTCTGTCCAACCCCAAATGTGCAGTGATTCCCAGACAACTAAAGAGGGCATCACTTTTCCTTCTTCGGTAAGACCTTGCATTCAGTGATTTTGAATATTATCCATGGGTAATTGATGCATTCCTGGCAGTGCTAAGGTTCATAACATAGTGAAATGTCCCCCATTCTAAGACAGTGTTAAGATTTGATAAGAAGCCACATCAATTTAATAACAGCTTTCAATGGGCATAAAATTCTACAGTATATGTATATACTGAGTGTAAGAAGCCTCACAATTTTGGAAACGTAAAAATGCAAACATAAAAAAGGAAGAGATCTTAGAACCGATTGGGGTGGGGGGAATACTACAATTTATGAATTTATGGCTGGTTTGACTACCCAGTCACTGGCTTACAGTGCCACCTGCTGTAAGAAAGTGGCAACTACATTAGCCCTCCATGCCAGGACTTTGCCAGAACGCTGGTCTGCGGTTTACAACTGCCAGGGGTCTAACAGAGCAAGTGCCAATATCAGATATGATATGGGGATACAGAATGAAGGCAAAAATAAAATATAAGAAGAGTAAAAGTAAGGATGATGGGAGAGAAATATAAAATCAAAGTAGAGAGGTGCTATCACATCGTTGATCATTGTGTGCCTAATGTCTACCTCTTTGTCACATGCAGGACATTTTGCATATTTTATCTCTAACCTATGTTATTGATCTGTCTTATAGAAGCTTGCCTTTTTTTTATTTTTTCAGTCTTTTCAAAGAATAAGGTTTTGTTTTGTTTTCATTAATCATCTCTACTGTAGTGTCACTTCTGTTTCACATATATTCATTCATCTCTGCCATTTGCTTCCTTTTACTTACTCTGGGTTTTTGGTCTCCCTCCCTGTGCCATGTAGTTTTAAATCATAGCATTTCTGAGCTGGAAATAGACATGGAAGAATCTGGCTCTCTTCCCCCATTTTACGAAGAGGCCCAAAGAGATAGAAGGTTTGCCTAACTTCCTACAGCTGGTAACAAGGTTCCCACACTCTTGATTTATTGCCCTTTCTTCACATCTCCCCCTCCCATATTTTCTCTCTCCTTTCCTTTTCCTCTTTCCCCTCCCAGAACAGAAAAAGACAAGATTGCTGGATTGATAAAATTCAGGAGAATTAGGCACACTTGTCCCTTAAAAGGTTTTGGCGTGTAAGAATTTTTAAATTTTTTTAATGTTTTTTTTTTTTTTGAGAGAGAGACACAGTAAGAGTGGAGGAGGGGCAGAAAGAGAGGGAGACACAGAATCTGAAGCAGGCTCCAGGCTCTGAGCTGTCAGCACAGAGCCCGACATGGGGCTCCAACCCACGAACCGCGAGATCATGACCTAAGCTGAAGTCAGACGTTTAACCGACTGAGCCCCCAGGTGCCCCTGCATGTAAGAATTTTTAAAACACAGTACTTTGGTGTTAGTGGTTAGATTTTTTTCCTGTTTTTACAACACTATACATTTAATCCAAATGGACAGATCACCTATTGAATGAGAAGAGAGAAAAAGTCACAGGTAATCAAATATAACACAATATTAGAAAATAAAAGGAAATCCTTCTAGATGCCTTCTAGATGTGTATACCTGTATCTATTGAAATTCTGATATTTATATCAGATATTTGGCAAGAAGAAAAATAGATGATATCTTTATGTATCAATTATTGGTGTCAAAATGCAAGTGGAGTCCTACAGTTCAGGTTAAACAGACGAGCACTTCCAGCCATGAAGTATTAAACGGTGCAGTAAAAAGCACTGGTGCTGAGAAAGTTAAAAGACACTGAAATTTGACCTCTGGGCTTCTGTCCAGCCCTTGAATGCCACCCCCCGATCTTCAGAAACCCTGGTGACCTTGACGTCTAGGTATCCCCTGCCCTCTATCAACACTTTTAATAAGAAAGGAATCTGGCATTAGTCGTTCATAGCTTAGTAGGGAGTTATTACTCAAATGCCCTCTCCCAAGGCCATTTGTATTTTGTTTTCCTTCAGAGTGGATTAAAAGCCTTTTGTGTCTAAGAAGTTTGAGGTAGTGCTGACCAGGTCAGCTAGGCATGGGGAGGAGGGCTTTTCAGGTGTCTTGGAAATCATTCCTTCCACCCACAGTATCGAAGACCCTGCATATTTCAACCTGTTAAATTGACCATGTCCTCCAAAAATATACAGTCCCTAAGAGCACTTCTCAAAGCAGTGTTAATAGTTGTTAACACACACACACACACACACACACACCCCACAACGTGGGTCAGTCTATAATATACTGATGAACAGTGTGATGCTGTGAGAGGGGTATATTTCTAAAATATATCTCACCGCATGGGGCGCCTGGGTGGCTCAGTCAGTTGAGCATCCAACTTTGGCTCAGGTCATGATCTCCTGATTCATGAGTTTGAGTCCCATGTTGGGCTCTGTGCTGACAGCTCAAAGCCTGGAGCCTGCTTCGGATTCTGTGTCTCCCTCTCTCTATGCCCCTCCCCTACTGTCTCCCCTCTGTCTCCCTCTGTCTCTCAAAAATAAATAAATGTAAAAAAAAAATTTTTAATGTATCTCACCACCGGACATTTTCTTCAAGTAGCATCTGCGGGTCTGTAATGGGTAAAATAATGCCACCACCCCCCCCCCAAAAAAAAGATTACATCTACTGGAACCTCAGAATGTGACTTTATTTGGAATAAAGATAGGTAAGGTAAGGATATTAAGAGGAAGTCATCCCAGATTGATTAGAGGAGGCTCTAAATCCAAGGTAAGGGTGTCCTTATAAAAGACAAAAGAGAAGATACATGGTGGCCCAGGGAATACGGCCATGTGGAGACAGTGGCGGAGACTGGGGCAATGCCAAGGGGCACTCTGGGCCAGTTGAGAGGAAAGAGTCTCCCTCTCTAGAGTCTTTAGCGGGAGGGTGGCCCTGCAAACATGTTGATTTCAGACTTGGCAGCCTCCAGAACTGTGGGAAAACACATTTGTTGTTTTAGGCCACCAGAGTTGTGGTAATGTGTCACAGCAGCCTTAGGATGCTAACACAAGGCCAAATCTCCCTAGGAACACACAAGGGACCGGGTCCTACTTCCTTCTGTTCAGTCGCCAGTCCTAGCAAAGAATTATTCTACAGGCTTTCTGATGGCTTTGCTGTTAGAACTCTGGTCGTTCATATAGAGACCTAGGAAGAAGAAGACTGTTTCTGCAGATGGGTGTGGACACAAAGTGTCCTAGAGATGGCTACAAACATTTGGTGAAGGAAAGTAGCAAGTGGCTTCAGTTCATTTATGGCAGTGTTCACCCTGCACAAGTGTGGAAACCAAGGAGGTAAGAGAGCTGATTAATATACAAATAACATGGAAAGCTGACTAAATGGAAATTGTGGGACAAAGGAAAACAGACTAGACCAAGCAGTCAACCTCTAGTAATGCAAGTGTTTTTTTTTTTTTCATTTTTTTTAACGTTTATTTATTTTTGAGACAGAGAGAGACAGAGCATGAACGGGGGAGGGGCAGAGAGAGAGGGAGACAGAATCGGAAGCAGGCTCCAGGCTCTGAGCCGTCAGCCCAGAGCCCGTCGCAGGGCTCGAACTCACGGAACGTGAGATCGTGACCTAAGCTGAAGTCGGACGCTTAACCGACTGAGCCACCCAGGCGCCCCAGTGCAAGTGTTTTTATCTCAGCATTTGAAGACTCAGAAGTTTGATTGTTCTGCTTTTCTATATTTATAGTCAATTAAGTCTGTGTTTAAATTGTCCGGTTAAGTCTATGAAGGACCAGCCTCAAATTTAAAACCAAACGTGAAAAGCACAACGTTGAGTGAGAAAAGTTTCTTACAACTGTGTACCATTTACCACTAGTTTTTATAACATCCCCTTAAAAAGCAAACTAAATTATGTTAGGTAAGGTTTAAGATACTGTGAGATGAGTATGTTTAGCCAAGAGATTGAAAAACAAAATTCAGAACAGCGGTTATGTCTGAGATTGAAGGTTTGACAGGGGTTGTGTTTGAGGAGGGACATTATGGAAATGTTCTATTCCTTTTTTAAAAAAATTTTTAATGTTTATTTATTTTTGAGAGATAGAGAGAGACCGAGTGCGAGCAGGGAAAGGTCAGAGAGAGAGGGAAATACAGGATCCGAAGCAGGAACCAGTCTCCAAGCTGCCAGCACACAGACCGACACAGGGCTCGATCTCACAACTGGGGGATCATGACCTGAGCTGAAACCAAGAATCAGATGTTTAACTGACTGAGCCACCCAGGCACCCTCCATTTCTTTTTTTAAAATGTTTATTTATTTATTTATTTATTTATTTACTTATTTATTTTGAGGGAGAGGGAGAGAGCATTAGTGAGCAGGGGAGGGACAGAGAGAGAGGGAGAGAGAGAATCCCAAGCAGGCTCTGTGCTGCCAGCACAGACCCCAATGTAGGGCTTGAAGGCACAAACTGTGATACCATGACCTGAGCCAAAATCAAGACTCGGACACTTAACCAAATGAGCCATCCAGGCACCTGGGAAATGTTCTAGTTCATAAAATGGGTGGTGGGTTTGACTGTTCATGTTATTATGTCTTATAACTTAGATATGTTACATATATGGCACATGTATGTTACATATAATTTTACCATGCAATATGTGATGTATACAAAAGAATACATGAACATAAATAATGTAATTTAACATATTTAAACCAATGTAAAAAAACAACAACTTTTTAACCCATCTGAAAGTCCCTTGGGGCTGGAAGAAGAGTTCCAAGGATCACATTTAGGAAGAGAGCCTGATGGCTGTCCTGTCCCCATGTCTCACTTCCCCATGAGAGTTTTCATACTTGGTTCTCACCACGTGGTTTCTCCCATACAATGCCCAGCCCCCAAACTGTCTCTCCTGCTCCCAGCTCCTCTGAAGTACAAGGAGGACACAAGCCCCTCTCCTTCCAGTCCTCTGAGCACAACCAGGCCAATAGCAATCTCCAAAAGCTGTTCTACAACGTGAGAGTGAATGGGAAAGGTATAAGCACGGAAACACAAGCAGAAACTTGATGTGGCATGTTGGCCCTAAATGGCTGGGGACTCTTTGCCCTCAGACTCATCATACCCTCTCCCTTTCCCTTCTTCCCTCGCTTACGTTCATCCTCCAGCAGTTCTATGTTGTTTGGGGTTTTCCAGGCACTTCCGTGCATCCAGGCTTTGTTCATGCTGTTTCTTCGGCCTAGAATGCCCTCTTCACCTTTCTGTGCGTCATCATGTCTTATTCACCCTTCACCACTCAGCTCAGACATGCTTTCCCACGAAGGCTTCCGGGACCATCACACTGGGCAGAGAACCCCCCACCACATGGCTTATCACCAGCCCTCATGTGAGCATGAGCTCCATGAAAGGGCAAATATTCCTATGTGGTGCCTGTGCCCCTTGAGTTGGCCCAAGTCCTAGCACAAAGCAAAATGCTCAGTCATTGTAGGATCAAGATAAGCTAAAAATAATCAGAGTTCCAAAGACCAGATTTCTGATCCAAAGATCTCAAGGAGAAAAGAAGACTTTTCTGAGCCTCCAACTTCCTCACCCTGAAATTACCTCAATCCAGCTCCAAAGGGCTGGGACTCCTTTGCACACACACCTTGCTCGACTCCCTTATCCACCATACCCCCGTTCATAGCGAAATCGTTCCTCGCAGCCCCCTATTCTGTCCAAGTGCATCTTGGGCCATTCCTGAACCAACTATAAACACCAAAGTTCAAACCCAAGACCCCTTGGATCCTTCATCTCCTTTCTGGCTTCCAATCCGAGGGATGACTCTTCCTGGCTGACAGGAAAGGCAAGATGATAAAAGATCTGGACCCTGAGGCCTGAGTTCATAATCCTGCCTCCTCTGGAGCTTTATCACATCCAATATCACACTATTTTCACCATTGTGTGTCAGGCTATAGTTCAAAGCATGCTGGGAACTCAGCCACAGAGCTAGTGAGGCAGGGGAGGAAGCCTGAGGAAAGGGAGGTGAGGGGTGGGAAGTCTGGCCTTCCCCAGGTGCTGGCCCCAAAGCACAGATACTCAGTAAAAATAAGCAATAAGATGCCCAGGCTGAAGCTGAGCTCACGCTGTAGCCTGCACCTAAGAGACCCGACCCAAAGGGATGACGGTCACACACTTGAAAGCAAAGTGGGCAACTGGAGTGGCTCTAATTGCATCTCCATCTGGCCAGATTGCAAGCTGCTAGAAGTTAAGGAAGTGCCAGAAACTTGGGAAGAGGTGCAGATGAGAACATCTGGAAGGCCAAGTGTGAGAATCATGACAAACAGGGATAGGTGGGCAGGAGAGGTGATATGAGGAAGGGGATGGGGAGGTTCCCGCAGAAGGGGCGAAAATGTTCTGGCCAAAGCGCTACAGGAGCACCAGGGACCCAGGTGGGGTTGGAGAGGAGACCGTGAGAGCGTGGCACCTTGGCGAAGCCAACAGCTCTGAAGACACAACCACCCTAAGGCCAAGCAGGGGCTGTTGCCTCTTGAGGAATGCATGGGGTCAGGTGGAGCGGGGGTCGGCGGGGGGAGTAAAGAAGGGGGAAAGGCGCCTGCAGACGATAAGTGTCAGAAGCTGCCTAAGTGGAGGCTCTGGAGGCGGCAGGCACCGTGGTTTACTCCGTATGTGTGCGCAAGGGTGTGTGTAGAGGTTCAAACACGCAAGAGTAGAGAAAACAATTTGATGAGCCTCATGTATACTTCCCCAACTTCAGCAATTATCAGTTGGTGGTCCATCTCGTTTCCCTCCACACCTCCACCCGTTGCCCTTTGCCTTGGATTTTTTTTTTAAAAACTTTACTTTTAAATGTTTATTTATTTTTGAGAGGTGGGGGGGGGGGACAGAAAGAGGGAAACAGAGGGTCCGAAACAGGCTCTGTGCTGAGAGCCCAGTGTGCGGATAGAATTCACAAACAGTGAGATCATGACATGGGCCGAAGTCGGATGCTTAACTGACTGAGCCATCCAGGGGTCCTTGCCCCGGAGTTTTTAAAGCAAATCTCAGACAGCCTACTATCTTGTGTAAGTTTCAGGATGTAAATCTAAATGGTAAGAACTTCCCTTAAATTTAACCCCAATGACATCATCAGATCCCCAAATTCCTTAATATAAATTGCTTCAAATTATCCAATATCCAGTGAGGATTCGCATACCCTAGATGGTCCTCTGAAGGTCTTTCCTTTTATTTTGCCAGTTGGTGTAATCTGGATCTAAACAATGTCCTCTGTTCTCTGTTAAAATACCTCCCAACTCTCTTTTAATTTTTAGGTTTCCCCCCTTTTTTTTCTTAAAATCTTTTTGCTGCTGCTACTGTTGTTGTTGATGTTAAAACAAGGTCCTGTGTCTGAGACTCTCCCATTCTCGGTTTTGCTGATGGCATCCTGTGGTGTCATTTGACTTGTCCCTCTGTTCCCTATATTTCTTATAAATTGGTAGTCAGGGGCGCCTGGGTGGCTCAGTCGGTTGAGCGTCCAACTTCAGCTCAGGTCATGATCTCGCCGTCTGTGAGTTCGAGCCCCACGTCGGGCTCTGTGCTGGCAGCTCGGAGCCTGGAGCCTGCTTCAGATTCTGTGTCTCCCTCTCTCTCTGCCCCTTCCCTGCTCATGCTCTGTCTCTGTCTCTGTCAAAAATAAATAAAACATTAAAAAAATAAATAAAAAATAAATTGGTAGATTCGTGTAGATTTTTCTGGTTGACTACCTCACAGGGGGCAATGTGTTCTTTCTTCATTGGGAGAAGACTAATGTCTGGTTGTCCCTTTGTTGTCATGTTGGGCAGACTGTGATATCCTAAATTCTGTCATTCCTTCTGCACTTATATAAGCCAGAATATTTCTATAAAGAGAAATCTCCGTCAATTACGTGATTACCCCACAGCACAGTTCATATAGGAGAGGCGGGATACGTGCTTGATTCCTCCCCTTTCCTTAACCAGTTTTCAAAATAATGAGTCTGACCCCTGGAAACTTTAAGAGAGAGAGAGCACACGAACAGGAGAGGGGCAGAGAGGGAGAGGGAGAGAGAGAATCCCAAGTAGGCTCCGTACTGTCAGTGCAGAGCCCAACACGGGAGTAGAACCCATGAACTGTGAGATCATGACCTAAGCCAAAATCAAGAGTTGGACACTTAACTGACTGAGCCAGCCAGGCACCCCTGACCCCTAGAAACTGCTAAAGGCAACCAATGAGGCTTTATTTTTATTTAGTATTATTATAAATTTATTAATACAAACACATTTGATGTGTTTCAAGGATGGGGGTATTTATAGGTTTTTCAGGGTCTGATTAAGATGCGTCCTTCAGTGCAGACAGGCTGATTAGATTGGACAACTTGGTCATGTCATAGTTGACACGGACATGGGAAGGGGAGGGTTTGAAGTGAGTCTTGAAGGGTACAGTTGTGAGATAACTGTTGACTGATCTGTGGGTCACAGGAAGAGCTGTTATTCTGACAAGAACTAGTTGGGCAGTTGGTCCATGGCTCCAATAAATGGATTTTTAGGAAATTCCTAAAACAAACGATAAAAATATTTGAAATATTTCTATACGGCTTGAGATGCACCCTTGCAGTCTGAGGTTTCTTTCTTTTAACCTTGGAATTTAGTTCCATTAGGTCTTCAAATATTTCCTCCTCTCCTTTTTTGTAACATTCCTTTTCCTGTCCTGGTTCTATACCTGATACTCCTTAGGAAATTTTAAAATAAGCTGCCTTATTTCCTTTTTTTAATGCTTTCCTGCTTCCGCTGGGGAGTTGCTGAAACCGCTCTTCTAATCACTAATTCCTCTTCAGCCGCATTGATTCTACTAGATTTATCCCACATTATTATTAATAAATAGCATCAATAAACAGTCATTCCAATTATTATATTTTTCATGCTTCATATTTCTCTGATTTAGATTCATGGGTTGTTTTTTTTTTTTTTTTTTTCCTGATTCATATTCGCTCTTCCCATCCCTCACGTAGTGTTTGCAGAGAACCACTTGAAAGCGCCTGCCCGAGGGCTTGGGTTCAACTCCTAGTTCTACAGCTTACAGCTGTGTCTCACTGAGCATGTCCCATCGCTGCTTTCCCGTGCCTCGGTTTCCCTCACTGCAGATCAGGGATAACAATGATTTCTGCTTTGTTGATGATTTCATAATGCTTGTCGAGCCGCTAGAACAGAATCCGGCACAGGTAAGTGCTACTTCCTTGTCGGCTGGGCGTAAAGCAGTACTCCACCCCTCGGGAAGGATTTGTTGAGACTCTGCTTCTTGCTCTTCGCAGAGGCGCTAATTAGGACGCGCGCAGGATCGTGGCTGAGCCGGGGCCTCCGCGCTTCGGTCGGCGAGATGGGCATCCCGGGAACCACCACCGCGCGGGTGGTGGACGCCGAGGGCCTGGGAACACGGCGGCCCTCCCGCTGACAGGTGACTGACCGGGGCGGGCCCGGAGCCGCTCCGGTGACGCCGAGGGCCAAGCTCGAGGCTCGCGGAGGCGGCCGCGGGGCGGCGCTGCGCCCCTTCCGGCTGCTGGGCCTTCTGGCCGCAGGCTCCTCTGCCGCGGGGCGCTTCGTGGGCTCCCAGTCTTCGGCCTGGCTGCGGAGCACAGGATGCAGTGTCCCGGCGCCGAGTACCTGGTGAGTAACCGCCGCGCGCAAAAAGGCCCCGTGGGAAGGCTGGGAGCCCCAGGGGAAGGTTCGGGCCACTCCTAGCACCTGCCCGTCCGGAAGCTTCCGCCTTCCCTATCCACCGGGATAGAGCCCAGCCCGCCCCTCGCCTTGTTCTGGGGACACGTGGCGGGGAGGATCTAGGACCCCACTCGTGTGCTCAGGCGGAGGCGCGGGAGAGGCTGGTTGCAGAGCACAAACTTGGGGTAGCCTACAGGTGCACCTCCAGGTAAGGAGTTAGCGACTGGGGACTTCACTTCTGCTCTGCACAGAGCAGGTTGTTTCAGAGTCTCTGTTGAAAGCTTCAGGAGGCCACGTTAAAAAAAAATGAAAGGAAGGAAGAAAAGTTACTTTGAGCAATCTTCGGTACATTTGGATTCAGTTTCCAGGTTATGACCCATATGGTTATTTATCCCCTTTTCCTCAACTCCTCAACCCCCCCCCCTTTTTTTTTTTTTTTTTTTTTTTTGGTCTGGAAGGTTTCTGCAGAGAGAACCCCCCGGAAAAGAGAGTGGAGACCTCAGATTTATAGGAAGTGCACAGATACAACATGGCTATTCCTCTTCTTTCTCTTTTGGACTGGTTTGGTAAGTATAGATGTCTAGTAGGGAAGAGACCACAGTGTGTTTCCTGAAATAACTGTGCCCACATGTAAATCGTATTCCTAGTGCCTTCCCTGGGGAAGCCTAGGGATCCAGGTGGTACCAGGTTAAAGTTTGTGCTACAATGAGAGACACCTGCCATTACCACACAGTAAGCATCGGTCCTGGGGAAGTTCTATCAGGTGTCTCTTAATCTCCTAGGCCGGCTAATTTGGAGAGGCTGTCTTATTACTGCAGGCCACAGTCTAATGAAAGACTCCATTAGGAAATGAGAGTCACTTCTTAGGATTGTTACTTAATAGGCCAGCATGTGATCCCTTATTATCTGAGCTCACTGCCTGGAAGTTCTTTTACCATCACAGCCCCCCACCAAACAAAGTGTTCATGAACTGTTTGCCATTCGGGCGAAAATCCTAGAGAGAAATTACTCTCACCTCAGCTGAGCGTCACACACACACTCTCTGTATGTTGTGTTTAGCAAAGGAAATGAGCCTTTGATAGAAACTCTCTAGTTAGGTGATGAATTTTTTCCCCATTCTAGTTTCTAGGTACATAGGATTGCTGGTAGACCTCATCAGGCTGTGCCACATGAGTCCTGGGAGGGTTTCTTGGCAGCTAAATCTGGATGCTTTGATACTTATTTTAGATACCTTATTGTGGGTAACAGCAGAAGGAGCCCTTCTCAGCTTCTTTAAAGATCATGTTCATGAAAACATCCATTCTAGACTGAGGCACACTGTTTGCTGTGCGGTTAATGATTAATTTACAAAGCAGCATAATAGCTACCCCATAGTAAATTACCTTTGTGGCAAGGATTTCAATTTGAATAGACCCTAAAATACCATGTTTGTTCCTCTTTCTTTGGAAAAGCATTTATTCACTGGTCGACTTTACCTACCGGTGTCTCACAGACATGGTTATAGGCACAGTGGAAGGTTGGGTCTTAAAGGTGTAACTGAATGTCCCTTTCATGGCTCTCGGAGCCCTCCTACGGGAGGAGCCGGGAGAGAGCATGTGTGTATACACCGCATCCTTCTTAGCTTCCCCACAGACGGCTGCTGTTCCTCTCTGGGCCTGGTGGGGTTCCGGTGCAGGGAGCAGCTGTCCTGCAGGCACCTGGCAGCTTCCGCCTCAGGTTGTCCATGTTACTCGGTGATCTTCCCTAGCCCCTCCACGGTTCAGACCTAGCACATCGCTGCCAAACTCTCAGCCCAACAGCCGCCTGGGGAAAGGATTTGTAGATGGCTCATCACAGCCTGAAGAATTATGAGCCATCTGAGAGGTGGCACAGAGCTGGGAACTGTTTTCAAATTACATGTCATTTACAGAATAAATTTGAAGGCTTCAATATGCCAGCATTCTCTTTCCTGTATTGCATTTGAATAATGAGAGCCCTTCAAGCTGACTGGCTTTTCGTATCTTCTGCAACTTTTTTTTTTTTTTTAACCACAGATACTTAAAAAAGGGCAAGGAGGCTTTTCTGCCTCTGCTGTTTAGCTTTCTGATCTTGTGACATCTTGAGCAGTAGTGAGGTAACATGCTAAATGGGGTTATTGATGGTACTGCCCCCCCGAGTTAAGACAAAGGAGGTTTAGGGTAAGAGGCTAGAATTACAGGCAGAGATGGTCTACTGCCAAGAGAAAGAGTAGCCTGCCTGTGTTTATATTTGCATAAGACGCACAGAACAGAATGTCTCAAATTCTGGACTGTCTCTGCCTCTACTTACCTCTCCAGCGTCCTCCCCCACCTGCCCGCCTCCATTCCCCTTTTAAGACTCCATTTTCTGGATCTCCCCTGGCACAGTTGACGGTGACCTCTTGACAGCCTCACCATACCTCGTAGACACGCCTACTGTATCACCGTCATACGGAATTGTAATTGTGCGTTTGAAATTAGAACAAAGTTCAAAGGTATAAAGTAGTAGAAATATGGCAAGGACTCAGTGTGCACCAAATCCCTCCCGCCCTAAAATACAACAAAAACAAAATGTCCGCTCCTCCCACAGGCTTCCCAAGGGAGATATTAACATAAAGAATGCTGGTAAGTGGAAAATACCGCTTTGCTATTAGCTCTCTGGTGAGCCGGGCAGAGGCACAGGACCCCTTTCCTCCAAGTCCAGACCCAGTCAGGACCTTCCCACGCTCCAAGCCGAGAGGGAGGAGAAGCTGCAGCCCGGGGCTGAGTATTCCCACCCCCACAGCCTCTAAGTACAGGATGAGCCAGCTGTCCCCCAGCAAAGGTGATACTCTCGTCCTGGAATCAGACCATGAGACTGAGGAGGTGCTGGGTGTGGGAGGGACAGAGAACCTGCCCATCTTCTGGGCTGAGTTCCTTGAAGGCAGGGACTTGGTTTTGTTCATATTTATGTCCCCTGGTCACGGTCTCTGGCACACACTGGGCATTTCAAGACTATTATCCTGATTTCTAAATTAGTAACAAATGCAGACTATCTGAAACATATTTGACTTTGGGACAGTCTACCTTTAGGACATAGGGCATCATTACTACATTTTATCGAATGATGTACTGTATCCTCACTCCCAGAACGATCATGTCAGCACTCGTTTTTCAATGCTATTCAATGCACTGTAAATTGGGAAACTTACAACACTAAGATCACATCACAGGGGGAGGTACACACTCAATCTTAGTGGAGGGCCCCATCACTACATATAATGAATGAGACAGTGGTTTGAGCTGAAGTTTCAAGTATTCCATATTCATGATGATATTGGGGAAAAAAGTGACTATAGTTGCAAGAGGTTGTTGTCCAGAATTCCTGAGATTCTTTATTTTGTATATTTTAAGCACTTATTCCAAAACACCATTTTCTCACTTGTTATGAACAGTATCTTGCTACACATCAACTGTGTTGTCTCTGTCCCTGAGGGTCAGAGTCCCCTAAATATAAGACAAAAAAAGAAAAAAAGAGAGAGAGAGAGGATGGGTGGGGTGGGGAGAAGGAAGAGGGGAAAAGAGGGAAGGCAGGACCAGTGAAGGAAACTTGGTGGGGCACGGGGGGGGGGGGGGGGGGGGGAGTGGGGAGGAAAAGGAAAGGGAAGAGAAGGGAGAGAGTTGGGGGAAGGGGATAGAAGGAAGCTTGGGGAAAGATGTGGCATGGGGGGGGGGGGGGAGGGCGGGAGCACTCAGATAAAGCAAGAACCTCCAGGGGGAAGAAAATTTGAGTTGCCCTGGTAAAGTTAGGCCCAGAAGAAAAAATGACAGACTCATGAAGAAAAGGATACAGAGGACATGGAGGTAAGAACACAGACAAGGATCCGTTCAGCCTTTTAGGATGTTCTCCCTACCTAACCTGTTAAAACAAGGGTGAGAGTGACAGCCTCCTGACTGATTTGAATGGTTGACATTGTTGCTGAAGGAGAGAAGTACAGTCATGCTGGGGAGATTCATTGTCTACCTGGCTCCACTTGATATCAACATCTTGAGGGATGCAGGGGCCCGTGTTTTCAGCCTGTTGGCCAACCTCTTATGTGCCACTTGAATTTTACCAGCTGTTCATCATGGGCTACTCGATGGTGGCAGGAGCCACGGGAAGACTCCTCTTTGGCTATGACAGCTTTGGCAACGTGTGTGGCAAGAAGAACTCCCCTGTAGAAGGGGCCCCTCTTTCAGGGCAGGACATGACCCTGAAAAGGTAAGTGTTCAAGTAAGTCCCCAACCTACAGGGGCTATACTGTATTTCAAAACTGTATAAATTCGCCATTTTGAGCCTGGAAAATGTTTTCTCATTTAAAACAATCAGCCCATCTCATAAAAAAGGAGGCATGTGTACGGTAGCGAAGACACAGGTTTTGGAATCAGCTAGTCCTCTGTTCAGATTCAGCCGGTGCTAATTTTCAGCCATGTGACCTTGGGCAGAGTACTTAACTTCTCTGAACCCGGTTTTCATCTTTTCAACTGGTTGTTGTGCCGGTCTCACAAGCTTATTTTAAGGATCCACTGAGATACTGCATGAGCTAAGACTTAATCTGTTAGTGGCTACTATTGTTATCCATAATGTATCAGAATCACGTTACCAATTGATGTTACCAGTTGTACATCATCCACAGTATTTTATCTGTGTGGTAATTCCTGAATCCCACCTGGGAATTCTGGGAACTTGTGTTCCACTCCCTCCCCAGTCTGTGGTCTCAACTATGGCACTGTAGTCTCACTACCCCCCAACTCCAACACAGAAACAGAAAAGGAAGAGAAGAAATAGGAATCCCCTGAGAGGCAAGAAAGCCTTGGCCATAGTTTTTCTAAGATGGAGGCTGCCTTGAAGTAATTTTTGAGACTTGATGATCAAAAGCCCCTCCTACGAGAGAATGTTGCAGTTCTGAATAGGTCTTGAGTACAAGTTTGGAGTCACCAAATACAGTTCTCAGACCACGCCCCTTCTACCACTCAGTGTTGCCCCTGAGGAGAGGGGCTCTACATTGCTGGATGTGGATCACGTGGACACATTTCCTCCTGCACTTGGGGATCACTTTAAAAAAGAAGGAAGAAGGGGGCTGCCCGGATGTATGTGTGCATGCTGAGAAATAGTCATCCTCTTGGAGATGTAAAGTATGCATTCCCAGGAGCCAACAGGTAGAGGCAACCAGGTGTCCATCAGCAAACACAGTGTTGTGTGTGTATATAATGGGATATTAGAATTTCCTTCCTCTTTAAGACCGACTAACACGAGGTACAACTTGAGTAAATCTGGAGGATGTTAGGCTAAGTGAAATAAGCCAGTCACAAAAAGAAAAATACTTTGTGATCTCACTATCTGAGGTCCCTAGAGTAGTCAAAGGCACAGAGACAGAAAGCAGAATGGTGGTTGCCTGGCACAGGGCTTGCTTAGTGGGTACAGAGCTTGGGTTTTGCAAGGTTATAAGGAGTTCCGTGGGTGAGTGGTGGGGATGTACTTAATGCCACTGTGCTCTACACCTAAAATGGTTAGTATGGTAAAATTTTATGTGTATTTTACCATAATTTCAAAAAAAATTAAACTATGTATCCTAAATTTGGGAAATCTGTTCCCCTGTCTCCTATCATACCACCTCCCTCTGTTCCGCCCCCTCCCCGCACCCCTTCACCAGGTCCCTCCAGGACTGCCTGTCTGGCAGGCTCCGGGGCTCCCCTTCTGGCGTCACTCTGATCTCAACAGCCTGGGGAGGTGTTGGGCATGGTCTGGGAGCTACCAGTGCCAGCCTGGCTCACGACCCCGCTAATAGCAACAACCAGCTTTCTTCTCGGCCCCATCTACCCAGTGGTGGAACAGTGGGAGTGGGAAGGGTCTCGTGACTTTCCTGGCTCTCAAACTGGCAGGTGGGGGAGAGGGGCAGGCTTTTCATTCACAGCCGGGGCCTCCCTCTTTCTGCTCACTCCCCTGAGGTCAGCTATTCTCTGAAGTACAGTTGAACACTCGGGTGCAAATATGTCTTCCGTGGACTTCGCTAGTAGTTCGTTCACGCACTGGCCTGATCTAGCATTCCATGTGCAGTTTAATCCTTTCCCTTCCTCAGGTCACCCCTTAGGTTCTCTCCCAGGAAATGCTGAATCTGGAAAAAGGAAGTTTTATTACTATTTGAGCATGATTCCTCCGCTGCACAACTCCATAGATGACCCCCAGTAGGCATAATACATGGTAAATTATTCTGAGGTGCTTGGCTATAAAAGTTTGCCTTAATTATTCCCACATTTGATAACATGGGTTTTAAGGCCCCTAATTAAACCCAGTGAGAGGATACGCTCTAAGATATTCTCATTTCATCTGTTTCCTAGACACGTATTCTTTATGAATTCCTGCAACCCGGAAGTCAAGGACGTGAGGCTCAGTTCCACCATCCTGTGCGTGTCGAGCTGTCCTGAAGAGCAGCTTGATACCCTGGAAGAGGTCCAGCTCTTTGCAGACAAGAATGGTAGGCACCAGGGGACGGGGCTCGCTCTTCCCCCTGAGGGCGGGAACCACAGTGGGGTAACCTGTGCAGACCTAGGTGAGACAGATTCCCCTGGCACTGCTTTCTCTGCAAAACTGGAGATTGTCATTGCCTGTGGTAGCCTCTTCTTGTGTGCGAGAGGCCATCAGTGCTTTCTCCTGGGCCTTGTACAGCCTCATTCAGCTCTATCTGGAATTTATCTGAAACCCTAGCTGTTCTCTGCTCACTGCCAGGGGATGGCCTTGCATATAGAGTATAGTGTAGACTGACGCTTAGGGCCCAAAGGCAGCGTCAGACGGAGGTCAGAGAGCTCTGTGCACAGGGCACATCCAGTCCTAGAGAGGAGCTGCCGGCTTTGTAGCGAATTGCTGACAAGTATGTTCTTTCATTACAATGTTGGGGCCCATGGATACTTGGCACTAATTGTTTACGTAACTGAAGCACCTTGCCCTGAGCCTGCTCATGAGATTTATGTTACAGGGAAAAGGAAAGTAAAAGAAATTTGAGGCAACCCGCTGCAAATTCTATCTGCCTGTGAAATGATGTGCCAGATTTTTAAAAAATTATTTGCAAGGCTGGGTTAAAAATATCAAGCCTATGCAATAAATCATTCCCCCCCCCCAAAAAAAAAACCCTTCAAATAATTTTTGTGCCAATTGCATAACTTTTAGTTTTAAACTGAGATTTAGGAGAGAGAGAAAGAGAGGCCTCAATCTGACCTCGAATTGGATGCTTATTCTTACTGTGTTTAGATCATCTATAGACGTGTCTTCTAAACCTGAGTGATGGATTCCATCTCCTTCTCGGTTTGGTAAACGGATGGTAGCTTTCTTACTGGCTCCCCTAGAAAGATGAGAGGGAGATAGTATAGTCTGTGTGTCTTCTGCTTCCAGGGTCCTTCCTGTGTGTTTACAGTTTGAATTCCATCAACTACACCCAGAATCCAAATGCAGACTCATTGTGTCCCAGGCTGCCGGTTCCTCCGAGGTAAAAAGCTTCCATATTTTTTCTTTATCCATCAACAGAAGTTATGGAGTACTTGCATCTGTTGCTCTTGTGGGTATTGTTGGAAGCAGGAAGGAGATATTTGGTAGAGCCCTACGGTCTACAGAAGGCCAGGGATAAACAAGGAGGAGCTATCTGCCCTATACATGATGGACAGTAGATTAGGAACCAGGCTACAGAAGGAGAAAACTCACCACTGGAAATACACATAGTCAGAAAATGGCAACACTGGAGCTAGCAGAATTCATATGCGAATCACCAGTTGAGTGGTTTGATAAAGTAGTTGGTATGTGTTTTTTCTACTCCAACTACTTATTACAAAGTAGAAAGTATTTTCTCTTTTATGGCAACCAGACATTGTTAGTTTTTACAACTCTAGATGTCTCCATAAGAAACAGACCTATATGGGTGAGGCCAAGTGGCCACCAAAAGCACCTGCTCAATGAGGACAGAAAACAGGTCCTTCTCAAGGATTCCACTTGTGAACTCCTTTTAGAGTCAGCCGTTCCTATCAACTAGTGTAGTACCTGGCACATAGGAGGTACCTTACAAATATTTGTAGAATAAAGCTGTAACGGTGACACGGTAGTTGTATTGCCACAGTAAATGGCTCACATTTGAGCCATCGAGAAAGGTAATGCGGAAAACACAATTACTAATCATCGCCACCGTCAGGATGCTGAGATGTTCTGAAGGAAGACTTGGTTTGTTTTGCATTACCATGCTTTTAAAAGTTGTAAATATACTTACAGTGAATGAGACCTCTGTGCAAAATCCCTGAGAAGTAATGATAATTGAAGTAGAACAGGGCATTGGGCCAACCGTCCAGTACAGTGTTAATCAAACTCTTGGCTGGGACCCACAGTAAAGAATGTATTCCATCTATACATGCACCTTCACACATCCTTATGAGTATAAAACAGAAATGCAAGTCTGTCAAAACAAGATTTCCCCTTACTGCAAATGATTTGTCCTAATGGTTTCAATTCTGTTTCACTTTTTAAAAACAGCAGTTTATTTCACCATCTTCTAATGGGTTGTGAGTATAGCTTGAAAAATGCTGATCTAACAGGTGCTAAAAAATAAAAAATAAAACTGCAGTCGATTTTAGCTACATAGGAGGAAAGAATATAGTTAACCATTCTCCTGGCATCTAAAATAAATACTTTGTGTTACAAGTAACTGGAAGAGGAGAGAATTATTTGCAGAGGAGAGTCCCATTGCATTTTTCTGTATCTTATTTTTTAAATTCTGAGTTTTGTTAGATATCATAAACATCTCTCAGTGAAACATAACTAAAGCCAAAAAAGTAAACTACAGTGGCTTAGTAGGTTAAAGGAAGATTATTTAACGCTTGAAGAGAGGGGTTTAACTTTGTACATTTTGACCATCATTTTGCCATTTCCCCTCCCCCAGGCTCCAGCCAACACCTTTCTACTCTCTGCTCCTGTGAAATTGACTATTTTAGATGCCACATATAAGTGAGGTCATATGGTATTTGTCTTCTGAGAAGATTGTTCTAGGGAACACAATTTGTAAGTGTGCCTGCAGAGGGAATTGGAAGAGAACGGAATTCTTCAGGCTGTAACTTAACCAGAGGTAGATAAATTCTTCCTATCAATGGGATGGCGGCTGTAATTCTATGGGAAGCTTGTATCTTGATATTGCTGCTGCTAATAGCGAGCATTTATTGAACTTTTGATACTTGCCAGGTACTTTCTAAGCTCTTGACATATTCATTGACCTGGACCTCCTCAAACCACTGTGCTGTAGGCCTTGTCTTCATCCCTGTTTTATGGTAGAAAAAACTCACGCAGGAGCAGCGTAAAGTGGCATAAGCAGCAGGTGGAGCTGGCCTGCAAACCCAAACAGGGTCCATATCTGTTTCTGTAATCCAAAACCAACCGTCAAGGCTTCATTGCTGTTATTTTACCTGGCAGATGGCCTCCTTGGGCTCACACCAAGGTGGGGGTACGGGGAGCCCCATAGCATGTGTCCTAGGGTCCCCATTTTTCTGCCACACCTGTCCTAAGCCTTTCACCCCCCAAATGCAGACCTTTCCATGGAAAGACAAACCTGTTGGTTGACCTTTCTCAACAGAGTCAGGGAGAGAGAAATCGCCTTGAGGGCTCCGTTTCCTTTTCCTACACAAGCAAGAGTTTGTTCTAAGATGGAAATTATCGTATTTATCATGGAAGAGCAGTGCCAAGAGTGAAAGCTTGAAATCATGAGAAGTGTGACCACAGGGCCAAAAAACATTTTCTAAATACCTCTATTGACTAAACCAATTGTTTCTTCTCCCTCTGTCGATCACGTGAGGAGAAACATACCCTTTTAGAGTAGTGGCTGAATATCAAGAAGGTTTGTGTCCCGAGGTATGAGCTTTTAAGAGCAGTGAAAAATGACAGAAGATAACAAGCAAGCGTATCTTTTTCCCTTTGGGGTTCCACATAATATTGTATTTTGAGTCCCCATGTATTTAAAATCCAAAAGGCTTGGGTTTTTCCATCAAGTAAGTTCTAGTCCTCACCTCCCACGTGGGTGCCCGTGCACATCACTGCGTTGTTTGCTCAGATGAATTCCAACAGCGTCATCGAAATGTACAGTCAGCTCTATGAATTACTTCCTGCAAATCTGAGTGGTTTTGCTGGTGAGAGAGGAAAAGGAGAAGTGGGGAAGAAACCACCATCTGGGGCCCAGTCACACCCCCTGCCCCAGCTAATCAAGTCCTCAGAGGGCAACTGGTCAACCACACACATCAGGGGTGACCCACACTTTACATGCTTCTCTGTCACTCTCAGGGCTGAGATGGGTCATTCTTTACCAGCACAGGGTTATGAAATGCCTGAAAAGCACCATCTTAACGAACCTTGTTGACAAAATTAATGTCTTAGGGAGAATTGTGCTTGGAGAAAAACAAAATGACATTAGATTTACATCTGACCTTATTTTTCAGAAATACTAATTGAAAGTTCAGAAAACATTTGCTCTAAAAACAATTCAGATTTATTGGTATTAAGACTATTTAGTAGGGGCATGCCTGGGTGGCTCAGTCGGTTAAGCGTCCAACTTTGGCTCAGGTCATGATCTCACAGCTTGTGAATTCGAGCCCTGCATCGGGGTCTGTGCTGGCAGCTCAGAGCCTGGAGCCTGCTTTGGATTCTGTTTCTCCCTCTCTCTCTGCCCCTCCCCTGCTCGCACTCTGTCTCTTTCTCAAAAATAAATAAACATTAAAAAATTGTTTAAAAAAAGACTGTTTAGTACTAGAAAAGGAAAAAATTAGAGGTTTAAAACTCAGAGAGCAGGAAGTAAAATTACTCTGCGGTGGTAAGAAAATTAGCTGAGGCGCCCCTGGGTGGCTCAGTCAGTTGAGCGTCCGACTTCGGCTCGGTCATGATCTTGTGGTTCGTGGGTTCAAGCCCCGCGTCTGTGCTGATAGCTCAGAGCCTGGAGCCTGCTTCAGATTCTGTGTCTCTCTCTGCCCCTCCCCAACTCATGCTCTGTCTCTCTCTCTCTCTCTCTCTCTCTCTCTGTCAAAAATAAATAAACATTTTTTAAAAATTTTTTAAAAAGAAATTAGCTGAAAAACTACAACTGATAAGAGAATTATGGAATTCAGGGAACACAATTGATAAACTGAAATCTGCAGCATTCCTATATTTTTTAAAAGACAACTTTTACTGCAGTGAGAAGAAATACAAAAACGAACTGGGTACTTCAATGCCTAGAGACAAATGTAACAAATATACATAACCATGAAAAGAACACTTTATTTATTTATTTATTTATGACATCTTTTTTTTTTTTCAAATTTTTGTTAAATTCTAGTTATCATACAGTGCAATAGTGGCTTCAGGAGTAGAATTCAGTGATTCGCTTACATACAACACCCAGTGCTCATAATAGCAAGTACCCGCCTTAGTACCCATCACCCATCTAGCCCGCCTCCCTCCCACCTCCCTCTGTCATCAACCCTCAGTTTGTTCTCTAAGACATTCATATGGTTTGTTTCCCTCTCTCTTTTCCCCCTCCCATATGTTTATCGGTTTAGTTTCTTATATTCCACATATGAGTGAAATCATATGGTTTTTGTCTTTCTCTGACTTATTTCACTTAGCATAATACATCCTAGCTCTATCCACATCATTGCAAATGGCAAGATTTCATTCTTTCTGATGGCTGAGTAATATTCCACTGTGTGTGTGTGTGTGTGTGTGTGTATATATATATATATATATATATATATATATACACACACCACATATATATATATACACACACACACATATATATATATACATATATATATATATATATATATACACACCACATCATCTTTATCCATTCATCGCTTGATGGACATTTGGGCTCTCTCCATAGCTTGGCTATTGTTGATAATGCTTCTGTAAACATCGGGGTGCATGTACCCCTTTGAATCTGTATTTTTGTATCCTTTGGGTAGATACCTAGTCGTGCAGTTGCTGTATCATAGGGTAGTTCTATTTTTAACTTTTTGAGGACCCTCCATACTATTCTCTAGAGTGGCTACACCAGTTTGTGTTCCCATCAGCAGTGTAAGAGGGTTTCCCTTTCTCTGCATCCTCACCAACACCTGTTGTTTATTCTTTTGTTAATTTTAGCCATTCTGACAGGCATGAGGTGGTATCTCATCGTGGTTTTGATTTGTATTTTTTTGATAATGAATGAGGTCGAGCATCTTTTCATGTATCTGTTAGCCTTCTGGATGTCTTCTTTGGAAAATCGTCTATTCACGTCTTCTGCCCATTTCTTAACTGGGTTATTTGGTTTTTGGGTATTGAGTTTGCTGAGTTCTTTATAGATTTTTGGGTACTAACCCTTTATCAAATATTTCATTTGCAAATATCTTCTCCCATTCCATAGGCTGCCTTTTAGTTTTGTTGATTGTTTCCGTAGCTGTACAGAAGCTTTTTATTTTAATGAGGTCCCAGTAATTCATTTTTGCTTTTATTTCCCTTGCCTCAGGGACATATCTAGTAAGTTGCTATGTCTGATGTCAAAGACATTACTACCTGTGTTCTCTTCTAGGATACTGATGGTTTCCTGTCTTACATTTAGGTCTTTCATCCATTTTGAGTTTATTTTGTATATGGTGTCAGAAGGTGGGCCAGTTTCATTCTTCTGCATGTTGCTGTCCAGTTTTTCCAACACCATTTATTAAAGAGACTGCCTTATTTTTCTGTTGGATATTCTTTCCTGCTTTGTTGAAGATTAGTTGACCATAGAGTTGTGGGTCCATTTCTGGATTTTCTATTCTATTCCGTTGATATATGTTTGCTTTTGTGCCCATACTAGATTGTCTTAATGACTAGAGCTTTATAATATAGCTTGAAATCTGGAATTGTGATGCCTCTGGTTTTGTTTTTCTTTTTCAGGATTGCTTTGACTTTTCCGGTCTTTTGTGGTTCCATACAAATTTTAGGATTGTTTGTTCTAGCTTCGAGAAGAATGCTGTGGTATTTTGATGGGGATTATATTAAATGTGTAGGTCGCTTTGGGTGGTATAGACATTTTGACGATGTTTGTTCTTCCAATCCATAAGCATAGAATGTTTTTCCATTTTTGTGTGTCCTCTTCCATTTCTTTCATAAATGTTCTATAGTTTTCATAGTACAGATCTTTTGCCTCTTTGGTTAAGTTTATTCCTAGGTATCTAATTGGTTTTGGTGAAGTTGCAAATGGGATTGATTTTTTTATTAAAAAGAACATTTTAATATGTTCCTGAGGTATAAGGAATACTTAAATGGAGAGACGGTGTTGTTGACAGTATGACTCAGCATTATAAAAAATGTCATTTCTCCCTAAGTCAAGCTATAAATTTGTCATGATTACAAACAAAACAAGCAGATTTTTTTTTCAGTAACTAGATAAGTTGATTGTAAATTTGTAAGGAAAGTTTTTTAAAAAGTAAAAAAAAAAAAAATCTGAAAAAGAAAAACAATGGAGACTAGCCCTTACAGTTTTTAAAAACTATTGTATTATAAAATTTAATAATTAAAATACTGTGGCCCTGTAACTGAACTAAAATGAGTTTCCTCTTTGGTGAGTCCCAGGCAGAAACTCCACCAGGTAAGTCATCACACAAAGGAAACTTTATTTGCCACGAAGAAGGAAATTATGGGGAATAATTTACAAAGCTGTGACTTCCCCAGCAGGGGTGAATGGGTTCCTTTTATTTACAGTTAAGATGAATATTTAGAAAGCGAAGCCTTGTCACCTAATGTAGAGGGAGGCAAGGTCGTGCTTGCGCCTTGAGGAAACGTGCCTGTGCGTACATTGTATGTTACGTAAATGAGACTTGTGCTTCTCTTTGGGTGGACATTTTAGTATTATAATGAGGTAAAGGTAACTGTCTCTCACTCCATGGGTCACTCCATGGTCCTATGCAGGTGTGAGTCAGGGGTTAAGCTCAAACTTGTGTGGGTGGTCTGGGCCAGCTGGCACTCTTCCTCAGGACAGTCATTATTGTTTGAGGGATAGTTTCTGTTTCGAACACAGTTGCTATGCCCCTTGGGTCTTTTGTCTGGATTAAGAGAGAAGTTGGAAAGAAGGATTTAAGGGGAAATGTAGGGCAGAGGTCAGCAGGTACCAGCAGACGAGCAATAAAGACCCTGTCTTGGGGTCTAGCTGGTGACAGCACTAGTTCACGTGTAGAAAAATCAATAGAAGATACTAAGCAATCCAGGAATAGACCCAAAGGCTTACAGGAATTTAGTACATGATAAAAGTGACAAATCAGTGACAAAATGGCTGGCTATTGAGCGAGTGGTGTTGGGACAACTGGACAGGCATCCAGGGGAAGAGCTGGATCCAAACCTCATGCCTTATATGAATAAATTCCAAGTGGATTCAAGACTTTAATGTATAAAGTGAAACTGTAAAGTATGAGAAGCCATGGGAGAATTCTTCTATAACCTGAAAGTAAGGGAGCCTTCTATCCATGACTTAAAACTCAGAAGACATAAAATTAAACAATTGATGAAATGAACATCTCTGCCTGAGAAAACACTAGAAGCAAAGTTAACAGGCAAATAAGTTGCAATTTGTATAAAAATATTAGTTTCTCTAATTTATAAAAAATCTTATTAATCCAACTTCTAGAAGACCATATCTCAGTATAAAAATGAGATAAAAAATGTGAATAGATGCTTCAAAGAAAAAAATAGTGTTGTTTAAACATATTAAAAGAGGCTGGACCTCCCTCACGATAGGGGAAGTGCTGATGTTTTCACACTCCCGATGTTTAGGTGACAGCATCCAAAAGTTGGATGATGCACTCCACTGACAAAGGTGTAGGGAAATAGATACTTTCATACATTGCTGAGGCAGGGATCTGAGGAGGGCAATTCATCAATATTCATTGGTGAAGAATGTATATGCCTTTAAGTCAAGCATTTGTGCTTCTAGAAATTTAATCTACAGGTATACCTGTAGAGTATGAAATGACATTTGTACAAATGTATTCACTGCAGTGTTTGTAAGAGCAGAAGAGTGCAAACAATCTCCGCGGCTGTCAGTAGCAGGCTGCTTAAATAAATTACAGCATTGCATTTAATGTAACACTATTTAGAAAGCTAGGAATAGCTGAGAATGTTCTCTGATAAAAGAGCATCAGTGAGCAATCTCCAATTAATAGTATACTTAACTGTGAACTATTGAATTCTTGCCTACCTGAGAACAAAGCAAGATTATCTTCTCTGACCACTTCCATTCAGCATTGTAATGGAGGTCCTAGGAATTGCAAAAGAGGAAGGAAAAGAAATAGAAAGGAAGAAATGAAACCATCTTTTTTACAGATGACCTAATTGTTTATATAGAAAATCCAAAAGAATCTACAAAGTAACTACTAAATGAACTTAACAAAATTGCAATATACAAGGTCAAATTGCATTTCTATGTATTTGCAACAATTAGGAAATAATTTTTAAAGTCCATGTTTAGCGTCAGAAGAATATAGCTAGGAATAAATTTAACAGAAGACATGGAAGATGTGGGACTGAAAACGTTAAGACCTTGCTGAAATTAAAGAACTCCAAAATAAGTGAAGAGATAGACCTTGTTCACGAGTTGGAAGTTTTAATATTGTTAGGATGTCATTTCTCTTCAAATTGTCCTACAGATTCAATGTAGCGCCCCCAACATAATTTTTGTAGAAATTGACAAGTTCATGCCAAAAAAAAAAAAAAAAAATGCAGAAAAGCTGAAGACCTACAGTCACACAAAAAATTCTTGAAGAACAAAGTTAGAAGACTCATACCAGCTGATTTCAGGAGTTACTATGAAGTTACAGTGATTAAGACAATGTGGTGTTAAAAAACAAAGTTCAGGTGTACCTGGGTGTCTCAGTCAGTTAAGCGTCAAACTTCGGCTCAGGTCATGATCTCACGGTCTGTGAGTTCGAGCCCCGTGTCTGGCTCTGTGCCGACAGCTCAGAGCGTGGAGCCTGCTTCGGATTCTGTGTCTCTCTCTCTCTGCCCCTCCCCCACTCGTGCTCTGTCTCTGTGTCTCAAAAGTAAAAAAATGTAAAAAAAAAAAAAGTTCAACTGAATACATTTGAAGTTCTAATTGGCTTTATTAAAGAATTCATGAATAGACAGCATGTACCCAGCAGGTAGAGGAGAGCTCTGAGAAGTTGCACAAAATGGTTTTTATAGGAAGGTGGGTGGGATAAGAAAGTTATTAGCAAAAGGAAAGGATTGTTCCAGGCAAGGTAGCTTTCTTTCCCTTAGGAAAATGAAGGGGTTTTATGCAGATTACTTCATTTATATGGTGCTAACTGAAAAATTCCTGGCTGACTGGTTAAGACTACACGGGGGCGGGGACTTGAAAGTGCAGCTAGATTAGATATTAAGCCCCAGGCTTGGAAACTTGGTCTAAGTGACACCATTTGGGGCATATAGATTTCTTTCTTTCTTTCTTTCTTTCTTTCTTTCTTTCTTTCTTTCTTTTTCAATGTTTATTTATTTTTGAGAGAGAGAGACAGAGTGTGAGCAAGGGAGGGTCAGAGAGAGAGAGGGAGACACAGAATCTGAAGCCAGCTACAAGCTCTGAGCCAGCAGCACAAGAGCCAATGTGGGGCTAGAAGTCACAAACTGTGAGATCATGACCTGGGCCGAAGTCAGACGCTTAACCAAGTCACCCAGGTGCCCTTGTAGTTTTGTTTTTTAATTTTTTTTTAATGTTTATTTATTTTTGAGAGACAGTATGAGCAGGGGAGGGACAGAGAGAGAGACAGAATCTGAAGCAGGGTTCAGGCTCTGAGCTGTCATCAGCACAGAGCCCATCGCAAGGCTTGAACCCACAAACTGTGAGATCAAGACCTGAGCTGAAGTCGGATGCTCAACTGATTGAGCCACCCAGGTGCCCTTATAGTTTTCTTTTTTTAACAGTTACTCCATTTTGATTAGATTCTCCAAGTAACTGAGAGATGTGATCAAAATTGAGCTATTGCTCTGAAGTTCTTGGCAGTTTTTGTTGTTCCTTTATGTTGTATCCAAAGGTCATGACATTTTTGCTTAACCTCTGTGATAGTCACAGGACATGGCTTCAGGTGTACATTCTTTAAGTGGTTTATTTTCTTCGTTCCTTAGACATTTCAGTCTTAGGGAGATCGTTTGTTTGTTGGTGAGCCACTGTGATCATGCATGTAAAGCTTTTGAGAGAATAAGTGCACCAGGGAGATTATTATGATCCCTATAAATAGGATAATTCCCAATATTTGGAGTGTACTTTAGAACCATGGTCCCCAAGACCCCATGGAAGGGGTCATCTTTTTAAGTCAAGTGATGTGTTCTGTGATTTTATGTAATTGAATTTCAGTTTCCCCATAAGTGTTAATCCAGACACAGCAGGTGATGTTGGCCAAGGCACAGACACTTCCTTGCTCAGCTAAAAGATAATCAAGAATTGTTCTAGTATCAAGGACAACTTTGGCTAGAGGGATCTTTGCTGGGCTGCTATTGTTTTAACAGCAGATTTTGCAATAATTTTAAGAATTAAGGGAGAGTTTTTAATCATAGCCTCCCTTACATTTATCTCTAGCCAGAGACATAAGGACCTGCCATAAGAAGTGAATTCTGGTCATGAAACTCTCCTTGGTACGTCCTTTTTAACTCAGCAATGTAAATTAAAGAGAGTCAACCAATTAGATGTCTGATTTTGCTTGTGAAATGTTAGAGGCACCGTTAGATTTTTCTCTTAGCCTGAAACAAGAGGTTCCCCCCCTTAGCAACAGCCTGGGAGATACTGATGAGGGAGCTATCTTTCCAGGCCAGTGCCACAGTACAGGAAAGGAAGAGAAGGAAAAGGGGGTTTACGTTTAAAGTATGAAGTCTAAGTCTGGCTAGATTGATGCGGAGGTATCCAGCGTGTGTGCAGAACAGTGTCAGGTAGATCTTTCTTTAGCTGTGAGATGTGTTTCCAAGGCTCAATATCTTTTAGTTTTACAGCTGTGTCAGTGTTCTGGAGCACTTGGTAGGGTCCCTTCCTTCGGGCTCAGAGCCGTTTTTTCAGCAATGATGTTTCCACAATACCCAGTCACCAGGTTCCAGACTGTGACCAACAGGATCCTTTGAACTTGGGGTAAGGGAAAGCATCTTTAACATGTTGATGGTGGGCTTTAGCATAAAAGACTTATAGTAGCTTATCATGCTAGCACAGGAGAGGATCAGCAGAAAGTTGTTTACTGATAGAATTCTACAACATTAGCGAGGTCTTGTTAAGGTTTGTATGATTTGCTCCATGCAGTGGTGCTTTGATCAGGGGGGATGGTGAAGGAAACATACTTTCTAACAGTTTCTTTGCTTTTGTTGGGAGGCATCAACCTTGCAGCGGGAAAAACCTTCAGCCCATCCAGAAAACATACCTCCAGTAACAAGAACATGTTAATAATCCATGCTAGGTGGCAGTTGAATGAAGTCCAGCTGGAGATGTTCAAAGAGGGAGGAGGTTTGAGGCCTCTGTGAACAAAAATTTTTCCAGACCTATGGACCTGACAGGTTAGACATTGATGGTAAATGGTTTTCACAGTCTTATTATAGAAGTCTCCCCAGCAGTGTTTAATTATAATTCATCTTAATGTTTATATTTGTTTTTGAGACAGAGACAGAGCATGAGCAGGGGAGGGGCAGAGAGGGAGGGAGACACAATCTGAAGCAGGCTCCAGGCTCTGAGCTGTCAGCACAGAGCCCAACACGCGGGGCTGGAATCCATGAACCGTGCGATCATGACCTGAGCCGGTTTGAAGCTTAACTGACTGAGCCACCCAGGAGCCCCAATTGTAATTCATCTTAAACACCCCATAGTGGGTAAAGGAATTAAAATTAAAAAATTAAAATTAAAAAATGGGGTTTGTCAGGGAATCAGGAAGAACCAGTTGGCCATCTTGGCCACAACATTTAACACTTAACTAACACTGTAAACTGTTTAATGTACAGCTATTGTTTACCCATCTTAATTTCTCCAGGTTTAGAGCAGACTGTTGCCATGTTACAAGGACATTTATCCTTCTGTGGACTGTAGCAGAATGGACTTTATCCACATGTGACATAATCTTACAAATATGATGTAAAGGACAGAGGCTTAGTATTACTTATTTGACAAGGTGTCCCCTGTAATTTACATATCAAATAAGCCTAATTAGTTTAACAAAGTTTTGGAATATTCCAGGTCAAAGACTTCACTTAACATTTGATTTTAGGAAGTTTGTCAAAGTATCAAAAAAAAAAAAAAAAAAAAAGGTGTTAAACCATTTGCCTAAATAGGGTCACAGGTCATTATGAAATTTAATATTTAAAATGTAAAGACATTTTCACCATTTTATGAAAGGAGACCAAAAGTCCAAGAAAATCTTGCCTTTTTACCAGAGAGAAAACCAAATTCTAATTTTGTACCAGCTTACCTGATATTAAAACTTATTTTTTAAAATGAATTCATTTTAATCTTAACCAGCTTGACTGCACATTAAAATTCCTTTTCAGAGATTCCTTTTCCACAAATGTTCTACAACTTTTCTACATTCTGATTTTGTCCTATGTTTTTCCTCTTTAAACAACCAGCCTTATTTTAGGACAAAATTACTTTTTTTCTCCATAACAAAAAATGCATCTCCATTTCTCACACCTTTGTTTTTTTTCACTGAAAACACATCCTTCTTCCTTCGAATATGGAGATATTCATATCAACCTATCAGGTGTCATATCAGCATTCTTTTTTTTTTTTTTTTTTTTTTTAGGAAGAGCACGTGTGTGTGCAGGGGAAGGGCAGAGAGAGAGAGAGAGAGAGAGAGCGAGCACACAAGAGAGAGAGAATCCCAAACAGATTTCACTTGGAGCCCAATGTGTGGGGCTGTATCTCAGAACATGACATCATGACCTGAGCTGAAGCCAAGAGTCAGACACTTAACCTACTGAGCCACATAGGTGCATTCTTTAAATTTGCAAATTTATGAATATATTTCAAAATTTCTAAAAGCATGTACCTTTTGGAATATGTTAAAGTATAGCATTAACATATCCAAATATCTTTTAATTTCTCTGTAATGAGAAACCAAAAGTGGATAAACCTATGCTTAGCAATTAATGTTTTAGTATTTTGTCTTATTTGGAAATGATGTGTAGGTATTGAATGAATTTATTCCTCATTTAACTTAACTCCTCATTTAACCTAACTCAGCAAAACATTAAGGTTTGTAGGTTACCAAAAAAAATTTTTTTTTGATAAAACTATTTAAGCAGACATAAATAGTGCTAAAAAGTTCATTTGTAAACTTTTATCTTGCTTACATCTAGTTAAAGTACTCGTCCTTAATAATTATGTTAGCTTACCTACAAAAACTTCATTAAACATTAGGTAAAGTCAGCCATTATCCTAAGCTATCTTTTTTTTTTTTTTTTTGACAGATCTTACAAGTGCTAACATGAATTTATTTGGCTAGTAAACTCCAAATAAAAATTTTATGTTGGGGTGCCTGGGTGGCTCAGTCAGTTAAGCATCTGACTTTGGCTCAGGTCATGATCTCACAGTTTGGGAATTCAAGCCCCACCTGGGGCTCTGTGCTGGCAGCTCAGAGCCTGGAACCGACTTCAGATTCTGTGTCTCCCTCTCTCTCTGCCCCTTCCCCGCTCGCACTCCGTGTTTGTTTGTTTCTCTCTCTCTCTCTCTCAAAAATAAACATTAAGAAAAAAGTTTTATATTTAATCTTGATGATTCTACTGTGTCTCCCTCTCTGCCCCTCCCCCACTCTCGCGCGCTCTCAAAAATAAATACACGTTAAAAAAAAAGTTTTATATTTAATCTTGACCACCCTAAAGACACGTCTGTTTAATTAAGCCATCAAACTTCAATTAGCTCTCATATCAAATATTTTTCCAGATCAGGTGAATTTGAAAAACATTTGGGTTTCTAGTTTCTGGGTTTTTTTTTTAATGTTTGTTTATTTTTGAGAGAGAGTGAGAGTGTGTGTGTGCATGAGCACAGGAGGGACAGAGAGAGAGGGGAACAGAGGATCCAAAGCGGGCTCTGTGCTGACAGCAAAGAACCCAGCGCAGGGCTCAAATTCAGAAACCATGAGATCATGACCTGAGCTGAAGTTTGACTCTTAACCAGCTGAGCCACCCATGCACCCCTGGGTTTCTAGTTTCTACCTAAGAGATTTAGAATGGCCAAACCATATGGGCACTTTCCTTCAAACCATCTAAATAGAGCTCTTTTACAGATTAATTTTAGCAATACCATCTGCAGGTAGAAAATATTACATAACTACAGCATACATATACATACACACATATATATGTACATGGTGTGCAGGGGCACATAGCACCTGGCTCTGGGGGCCCCAAGCAGACCAGGTTCGGCCACTTACCGCTAACAAGATCCAAAAGCAGAGAGACCAGTGGTGGGGAAACAAGAAAATTTATTTCAGCTAGTCCCCTATCAGGACCACAGCTGACTAGTGTCTCAAAGACTGTCTCAAAGTGCCGAAAATACTCCCAGGTTTTATATTAGGAAAATCTGAAACAAAGGTCGATGGGTAGGTGCAGGGGGACAGCTGATCATTGTCTTGAGGTCAGTCCTGTGGGGTCTTGCAGGCTCCGGACAGTCCTTACTGCTTGAGGGGCAGTTTCGGTCCCATCCTGGGATGCCTTCCCCACCAGGTCTTTTGCCTGAGTTAAGAGATAAACTGGAAAGAACTTAATCGGTGAGAAAATACAAACTGATGTCAAAAACGAGGTAGTTGAAGTCCTCTTTCATTTGACACACAGGAACATTGAGAGAGACAGAAAACTTACAGCTTCTATTTTAAAATTACCTGCCATGAAATAGGTATGAAATTGACTAGTTATAAAATTTGGATCCGAGTTAGTTTTTCCCATAGATGGAATAAGTTAAGCTGAACTGTCGAGATGACTACAGCTTTTTAAAAAATATTTGTGGAGAAGACACTGAAGATGTGTTGTCTTTGGCAAGTCAGGTTCCAAATGACCTTTCCCCCTTTTGTTTTTTCTTGATAAGAATACCTCCCTAAAATTTGCACTTCAAAGAGATGGGCTGGAAAAGCCCAGGAGAACACTAGACAGAACACTGAGCAAGGACAGTTTAAAGGCACAGGGAAAACACTCCACTACCCTGCCCCCCCCCCCCCAATGACTTTGATCCCCTTAAAGCCAAAAGTTTTATACTTACCAGCCTTTTGAGATAAATAGGGGAGGCTTGGGAATTGGTAGAAAGGACTGGTGTTCTTTGAATTGTTTCTGGAGTCACACCTCTGGCCCTGTGAAGACAGCTTTGTAAAACCAGGACGGCTGTTTTTAATTCCTCAGAGAACTGGGTTGCCACCTAATATCAAAGTGTGTATAAATACACACCCACCCACCTATAGGCATACCTTCTTTTCCTCTGGGTACATTTAGCTTGGGGGCAGAAGACCAAAAAAAAAAGTTCCTCTCAGGCTCTGAATATCAGTTTCCAATTTGACCAGATTTCTGATTCTGGAATTATTAAGTCCTTTCAAATATCTTGTCAAGTTCCAGCCAGGTCAAACAGTGAATATTTTTGGCAATATTAAACAACCTCCTGGACCCAAGAGCCATCCTCAAAGAGGGTTATGTAAAATATAGCATCTTCACAAGATCTAAAGTCGCTTGCAAAGATAGCCCAAGAAAGAACCAACAATCTGCATATCCCAGGCAGAAAAAAAGAAAGTCAGGCTATGTTCTTAAGATGCAAAAGGAGACAAGCAAGAAGGAAATAGTTATTCCCAGGACAGAAAGGAAGGGATAATGTATGTGTATGTGGAAAGGAAGGGACAATAGTGAATTTTTATTCCCTTCTCTCAACTGGGTTCAGGAGGTGATCTGGTTTTTTTTGTTTGTTTGTTTGTTTTTTTTTTTTTTTTTTTTGTTAATGTTTATTTTTGAGAGAGAGAGAGAGAGAAAGAGACCACCAGCGGGGAAGAGGCAGAGAGAGAGAGAGAGAGAGAGAGACAGAATCCGAAGTGGGCTCCAGGCTCTGAGCTGTCAGCACAGAGCCCCACGTGCGGCTCGAACTAACAAACTGTCAGATCACGACCTGAGCCAAAGTCAGATGCTTAACCGACTGAACCACCCAGACACCCCAGGAGGTAATTTATAAAAACTCTTGAGGATCCTCCTGGAGTTGAAGAAACACTTTAACTATGGCCATTAGTTGGACCTTTGACCAAGGAGTGAGAGATATCTGAAGTGGATCACCTGTAGCCTGGAATGGTCTTATTTCAAAAGGTCACTGTGTCCCAGTCTCTTCAGAATGGAAAGCCAGTTCAGCCTGAGGCTTACTGGGGTGGGTACTCAAAGAGTAGAGGGGAGCAGTAAGAGTTACCACAGTCTTACAGTCTTGCGTTAGATACCTTTCCTCCTTTTTCATTAGCCTTTCGTAATGAATCTTTCACTGAAGCTATTTTGGAATCTTGAAATCTTTTGGAGGCTTCTGCATGCCAGCTGCAACAGGTATCCCATTCTGTTTAATTTGGGAACTCTTGCTTTGCTTTGGAGTGTACTTCTTAAAGGAATGATCTTGTCTAATTGGAAAGTTCACCATAATGGCCATTGTAATTACACATTGTTCTTGGTGAAACTTTTTTTTTTTTATTTGCTACATACTTGCAACTTCCAGGAGTGTAGTTGTTAGACACAAAATAAGCGAGTGCCCCGGAAGGTGACCTGCTCAGCCCTCTGGATACAGAGGATCTCTATTCCTTTTAGTTAGGCCTTCGGGTTCCCAGCTAAACTAATACCAGAGAGGGAGCCACTGCTGTGCTGGGGATTGTGTTTTACAGGCGTGCCTCCTCGCACAGTTTTCTCAAGGTTGGCAGGTGACCTAGTGTTAATCTAACCTGTTCCACGACCAACCGTCCTAATGCAGGAGCCTTTAAGTTAGGCGGCAAGCACTCTAACAGATCTTAAATGCTCCACCCATGCCCACCAATTTTTGTGGCATTTTGGCCTCCAAGATCCCTGCTAGCAATAGCCTTTATTTACATAAAACAAGACAAACATGTGCCCCAACATACCAGCAGTAACCAAACCATGGTATTGCAGACTGGCCAAGAGAGGGGCGTGCAACTAAAAGGAATGAACCGGCAATACACATCACAGCTAAGTGGAGGAAGCTTTACACAGAAGAATACATACTGGATGATTCCACTGAAATAGGAACATGGCAAGAATCAAAAGTAGTTTGTAGTTCTATAAATCAAATTAATAGTGCCTCTAAGTGTTGGAGGTTGATTGGAAGAAGTTTTGAAAGGACTGTCTGGGATGATAGAAGTGTTCTACATCTTGAAAGGGGTGATAGTTACATGAACATCTATATTTGTCAGAGGTCCCTCATTGTTTATTTAAGATCTGTATATTTCACTCTATGGAAATGTTATTTCAGTAAAAGTAAAGGGAATCCCTTATATACTGATATAGACAGAGCTGCAAGATGTTTTCGTTTTAAGAAGAAAACAGACTACAGGGGCACATGGGTGGCTCAGTTGGCTAAGTGTTTGACTCTTGGTTCTGGCGCTCATGGTCTCGTGGTCTGTAGGATCAAACCCAAGTGAGGCTCCACGCTGACAGCACAGAGCCTGTTTGGGATTCTGTCTCTCCCTCTGCCCCTCCCCAACTCATGTGCATGCTCTCTCTCTTTCCAAATAAATTAATTAAAAAAAAAAAAAGACTATAGAGCAGTATGCTGTATACTAAGTATAATTTATGTGTTCACATACATGTAAGTGTATATATATGTGCACGTATTTGCTCATGTAACTTATATCAAGCAATCATAACCTATAGGATGTAGTCAGAAAGCAATTTTATTTTTGTGTCTCTTTTTATTTATTAAAGTATTACATAGTTATGTTAGTTTCCGATGTGCAACATATTGATTCTATACGTGACTCAGTGCTCACAATGGTGTTTGTCACCAAATGATATTACAATATTATTGACTATATTCCCTATGCTGTACTTTTCATCCCTGTGTCTTAGGTATTTTGTAACTGGACGTTGTACCTCTTAATGCCCTTTTGCCTATTTCACCATCCTCCCACTTACCTCCCCTCTGGCAACTATCAGTTCTCTGTATTTATGAGTCTGTTTTTTGTTTTGTTTATTTGTTCATTTCTTTGTTTTTAGATTCTACACATAAATGAAATCATATGGTATTTTTTTCCTCTGTCTTATTTCACTGAGCATAATAACCTCCAAGTTCATCTATGCTGTCGCAAATGATAAGATCTCATTCTTCTTTAGGGCTGAATGATTATATAGTTATATATATAGCTATACATACTTACATACATAGTCATATATATAGTTATATACATAGTTATATATGTATATACATAGTGTTATATATATATAGTTATATATATATGCATAGTTATATATAGTTATATATACATAGCTATATATATATACATAGTTATATATATACACATAGTTATATATATAGTTATATATATACAGTTATGTATATAATTTTTTATATATATAGTTATATATGTAGTTGTATATATAGTTATATATGTATAGTTGTATAGTTATATATATATATAGTTGTATATATAGTTATATATATAATCATATATATAGTTATATGTACATAGTTATATGTATATAGTTATATATACACATAGTTATATGTATTTAGTTATATATAGTTATATACATAGTTATATAGTTATATATATGTACCACCTCTTCTTTATCCACTCATGTATCAATGGACACTTGGGCTACTTGCGTATCTTGGCTATTATAAATAATGCTGCAAAAACATAGAAGTGTATATACCTTTTTGAAATAGTGTTTTTGTTTTTTTGGGATGTAAACACCCAGTAGTAGAGTTATTAGATCATATGGTAATTCTATTTTTAATTTTTTGAGGACCGTCTGTACTGTTTTCCCCAGTGGCTGCATCCATTTATATTCCCACCAACAGTGCAGTTTCCTTTTTCTTCACATCCTTGCCAACACTTGTTATTTCTTGTCTTTTTGATTCTAGCCATTCTGAAAGGGGTAAGGTCATATCTCACTGTGGTTTTGGTTTTCATTTCCCTGATGATTAGCGGTGTTGAGCATCTTTTCGTGGGTCTGTTGGCCATCTGTATGTCTTCTTTGGAAAAATGTTTATTCAGGTCTTCTGCCCATGTTTTAATTGGATTATTGGTTTTTTGGTGTTGAGTGGTAGAAGTTCTTTTTATATATTGGATATCAGCTGCCTATCAGATATATCATTTGCATATATCTTTTGCTATTCAGTAAGGGTTAGGGCTAGGGCTAGCAGGTTGCATTTTTGTTTTGTTGATGGTTTCCTTCACTGTACAAAAGCTTTTTATTTTGAGGTAGTTCCAATAGTTGATGTTTGCTTTTGTTCCCTTCCTTGAGAAGACATATCTAGAAAAATGTTGCTAAGGCCAATGTCAAAGAAATTACTGCCTATGTTTTGTTTTTTTTTTTTTTAATAGTTTTATGGTTTCAGGTCTTACATTTAGATCTTTAATCCATTTTGAGTTTAGTTTTGTTCATGGTATTAGAAAGTGGTCCGGTTTAATTCTTTTGCATATGGCTATTCAGTTTTCCCAGCACCATTTATTGAAGAGACCATCTTTTCCCTGCTGCATATTCTTCCCTCCTTTGTTCTAGATTGATTAACCATAAAAATATAGGTTTATTTCTTGGCTCTCTACTCTGTTCTATTGATCTGTGGGTCTGTTTTTGTGCCAGAACCATACTGTTTGGATTACTATAGCTTTGTAGTATATCTTGAAATCTAGGATTATGATACCTCTAGCTTTGTTCTTCTCTCTCAAGATAGCTTTGGATATTCAAGGTCTTTTGTGGTTCCATGCAAACTTTAGGATTATTTGTTCCAGTTCTGTGAAAAAAATGCTTTTGGTATTTTGATAGGGATTGCGCTGAATCTGTAGATTGCTTTGGGTAGTATGGACATTTTAACAGTATCAATTCTTCCAACCCATGAGCATGGAGTATCTTTCCATTTGTGTTGTCTTCAATTTCTTTCATCAGTGTTTTATACTTTCCAGAGATTAGGTCTTTCACTTCCTTGATTAGGTTAATTTCTTGGCATTTTACTTTTGTTTGGTGGAGTTGTGAATGATTCTTAATTTCTCTTGCTCCTACTTTCTGTCTCTTTAAATTTATTCAGTGGGACTAGTTTTTCTCTGTCCCTGAATGAAAACACAGCTCCCAAGACTGCTTTGGTTACTTTTAAGCAATAATTACTCAGTCACTTTAAGTTGTAATAGATACTTTCCATCCAGTAATTAAAATGTTCAGTCCAATATGATAGACTTTAGACTTGACTGACAGTTGAAACTTCTCCCTCCCCCAGCGTGGGCCAGGAGCAGATGGGAAGGCTTTGGCTAGGAAAGGGGGCTGCAGTCCTCTGCTCCATTCTCTTCTCTTCCTCATCTCTTTCTCTGCCAGTCCACTGAGACAGGCTTCTGACTCTCAGGCCTGGCACAGCAAAAGTGAGGAGGATTAAGAGGGAATAGGGGTGTTCTTATTTGACTGATACAAGTACCAGTTTTCTGGGTTTGGGAGATGTTCCAGCCAGCTTTCTTCCATAGAGACTTTTTGGATTCTTTGGAGATTTCCCGTCCCTGGGGCTCTCTCAGCTACAGTACTCTTTACATGGTCAAATGCATCTCTGCTCTGGCTGGTTATTTGCTAAGTCTTCCTTCATCCTGTGACATTAAGCAGCCACTTCCAGCTTCTTTCTGCTGAGAGCCCCACAATTTTCTATGTAGCTGTCTTGGACACCAAGCCTCCACTTCCCAGGGCTCAGACCTTAACCCATGGTGTCATCTGAGCCCTCTGAGTTTTCCAGGAAACCCTTCTCATCTGACTTGGGAGTGGTATCTCTCACCTTCTTTCCCTTGGGGCGGGGGGGGTGGCATGGATGGATTCATGTGAAAATTGTCTCTTTCAAAAAACAAAAAGTCTTTAGAATTTCTCTTTTACATGATTCAGTGTACTTACCAATGCCTGTAGAGAGTCAACTTTACTGTATCCAAATAAAAAATAAAATCAACCAAAATATCAAGAGTTCTCGGGGTAGAATGTAGACCATGACATATGAATTTAACTTAATACAAATATATGACATAACCTCACTGAAGGGGAAAGAGAGAAAAGGACCTGACCTAAGTACTTTGGAAAGCAGCTTTGTGACTAAATACTGTGAGCTGAAGACAAAAATAACTGTACATTAGCACCATGCTCTAGTTGGCAAGTTTGTTTGTCACAGGAGTACTAGTTAGCAATTCTGACAATACATATGAGGATTGAATATAAGAGGGCCCAGGATCAGTGACACCCCAGTAGCAATGAGCATACCTACTACCCAGATATTGGTTTCTAAATACCATTTTCCAAGGTATTGACTGATTTTAGGGCTTAGATAAGGAAAATAGTATGGCATAATCTTACAGAGCCAGAAAGTGAAAATGTTCTTCAGGAAACAAAAGGGTGTGTCAAAATTACCCAGGGCCAACATGAAGGACCTCCTAGTGGCCAAAGCTGGAATGATTTGAGCAACAGAATAAATAATGATCATACTAGATTATAACCTCAAGAGCAAAGTAAATATCCATGAGTCCACTGATAAATGACTGAATAAATAAATGGAAGGAGTGCACAAAGGAATAAATCTTTACAAAAGAATCCCGAATAATATTTGTAGATACGTCCTGCTTAACTTCCCTCCCCTTGAGAGTGGGCTGGGCTTAGTGACTCACTCCCAAAGAATATAGAATATATTCTGTAGACTATAGAATAGTAACATGCCAATGGAGAAACCTAGCAAATACCAGCCTCTTTAACCACGTGATCAAGGTTAACTTCATCAGTGATGTCATGTTGTTCTTCATGTTTCCCAGTGTGGTTCTATGGAAAGTGCATTTCACCTCCATGGTGTTCTTCTCCCAAACCCAAAAACAGCAGTCTAATTATGAGAAAACATGAGGGACATTGTACAGTGTGAGGGACAATTTACCAAATACCTGACCATGAATCTTCAAAAGTGTCAAGGTCACGGGAAACAAAGAAGGACTAAGAAACGGTCATAGACCGATGGAGACATGACAACTAAATGCAACGGGGCATCCTGGATTGGATCCTGGAAGAGCAAATAAAGGACATTAGTGGAAAATGGTAAAATCCAAATAAAGACTGTAGTTTAGTTAATAGTATAGTACCAATGCTAATTTCTGGATTTTCACAAATGTACTGTGGTTGTGTAAGATGTTAGGGGAAGGTGGGTGAGGTATACACAGGAACTCTCTGTAGCATCTTTGCAAGTTTTCTGTAACTCAAAAATTATTCCAAAATTATAAGCTTATTTTCTAAAACGTTCTTCTAATCTCCAACTCCCAACCCTTTTATACTCTCTGTGGAACATAGGGGTGGTAAGGACAAGCCACCTAGTTTTCTAAACAGTGTTTTTGGCAAGCCCAGAATGGTGGGGTCTGGCATCTCATTTTGGAGTATAATTTTTATTATCTTTGAGCTTCAACTATAGACTTCCATTTAAATTTCCTGTTATACTCACATATGTTTTTAAAAGTCTCTAGAACAATTTATAGAGGGGCACCTGGCTGGCTCCGCCAGCAAAGCATGCAGCTCTTGATCTCAGGGTTTTGAGTTTGAGCCCCACATTGGGCATACAGTTTACTTTAAAAAAAAGAGAGAGAAAAATTAGGATGATACACTAGATAAACCAAAACAACAGTTGCCTGTGAAGAAATAATTTTCCTTAAAGAGAAGAGACAGCCATTTCTCACAATTTATTCGTTCTATTGTACCTTCTGGAACTTGAGCCATGTGACTGTATTACACCTTCAAATATTTTAACTAGGGAAAAACTGCTTAGTTGTTTTACTCTTCTCTTGAATCACTATTCAGGGAGTCAGGAACTATTCCTGTAATGTTATGACTTACTGAGAAAGGTTCTTCTATGTTCTATGTTGTGTTCATTGAAAGTTCAGAAGCCATTTTTTCTTCATGATAATACAATATTGTTTGCATTTGGGTTCTCCCTTGTTTCATCTTCACACATTTCAAAAAATGCTTGGTTTTTAGCAATGTGTCTGATAATTTGATGCCTCTTGGGTTGGGATTATTTCCACTGTTGGGTGGCTCAGTCCGGTAAGTGTCCAACTTCAGATCAGGTCATGATCTCTTGGTTCATGACTTCAAGCCTGGTGTCAGACTCTGTGCTGATAGTTTGGAGCCTGGAGCCTGCTTCGGATTCTTTGTCTCCCTCTCTGTCTGCCCCTCCCCTGCTTTCTCTCTCTCTCTCTCTCTCTCTCTCTCTCTCTCTCTCTCTCTGTCTCTCTCTCTCAAAAATAAATAAACATTAAAAAAAAATTTTTAAGTCATTAGAATGGATATCCCTGAGCATTTTTAGGTTTCAGGAAGGGACCCCAAAAAGATCAGCTTTTTCATCTACCCAAGGCAGTTACCAACCACAGTTTTATTCATATATTCATTGCTCGCTATCCACTCTGTTCGTAGCAAGCCTCTCAAGCCTTATACACCTTCTCAAAGAGGACAGAATGGTAGTTTCATTGACCCAACTTCCAGTTAAACCAGCTCTTATCTCTACCAGTTCCTTAAATGCCATTCTTGTGTTGGAGTTGGTAGTTTGTATCCAAAAAGGGCCAAGACAGGAGAATCAGAAATGTCACTCTCCAAGTGTAGCGTTCCAGTTTCTCTGGGTCCCCATCATCATTCCCCACCCAGAGCATCAGCTAATTACTGTAGCAGAGCGTACAGAAAGAGCTTGCTTTCTTTTCATTTTTCTTTTCTTTCTTTCTTTCTCTTTCTTTCTTTCTTTCTTTCTTTCTTTCTTTCTTTCTTTCTATGTTTATTTATTTATTTTGAGGGAGAGAGAGAAAGCAAGCAGGGGAGGGGCAGATAGAATTCAAAGCAGGCTCCATGCTGTCAGTGCAGAGCCTGATGGGGGGCTCAATTGTATGAACCCTGAGATCATGACCTGAGTTGAAATCCAGAGTCAGACACTTAACCATCTGAGCCACCCAGGTGCCCCTTGCCTGGCTTTCCAAGGTGTATTCTGCAAACAGGATGCTAAACTTCTTTTTATTACTGCAGATCTTACGCTTTCTTGGTTGTTGAAATTTTTAAATAAGCATTTTTTAAGTTAACTAATTAAATAAATATCTTTGCCATTTCTTCTTTTCTTTTTAGCAAGTCTTTCCCCTTGTTTAACAGATGCGTCCCTCAAACACCTGAGTGCTATTCCTTGTTTGCATCTGTTTTGATAAATGATGTTGACACCCTCCATCAAATTCTAAGTGGAATAATGTCAGGAAGAGACACAATCCTTGGTCTGTGTATCCTCGCATTAGGTAACTTTAAATTGCTTTTCTTTCAGTGACTCTGCCAAAGTTTCTAGCACTTGTGTATGTTGTACGATGAGAATTAGCCTCTTAAAGATAAAAGTTCACATGTTTTCTTTATAAAGATTTTCAGTGTTTCAGGTTCAAGTGGGAGAGGGGACAATAAAATTAGGGAGACACCAGCTGGCTCTCTGCCAAGAGGCCTCACCGAGTGTGGGTTGTCTTAGCATAGTGGCCATGTTCCGGTACCTGGTCCTCAGCTCTGCATAAGGATGGATGTGCAAAGCATATTGCCAATTTGCTAACTGGCCATGAAAAGTACAACTGTCAGGGGGACCAGAAAGCCATGTCTTCTGGCCAGAATGCCCTCTCCCCATAGGCAAGCCAGGTTAGAAGGCCGCATGGGAGCAAGAGAAGGAGGCGTGTGTATCTGTGTTGAATAGCATCAGAAGGCAATGGCCTGAGGTAGCCAACCGCCTGCTTTGGGTTGTAGGCAGGTCAAGGCCTTGAGCTGTGACATGCCTCTTCTGGGCATTTCTGGGAGCAGCTACCCACTCTTGACCCTTTAACTTCCCATTTCAACTTGATGAGCCCCTTTAAGAGTTGACTTTCTCTTTGAACAAGTTGATACATTCTGCTGTGTGGGCAGTCGTAGTGGCCTGCTATCTACCCCTTCTCCAGGGGCTGCTTCCCAACCTTTTTGTTGAAAGGAATTCTTTGATCAGCCATGATTTTGCCAGTTTACTCATCAGATTTTCCCTAATTTCCTTACCAAAATGTTACTAATTCCTGAATACTTGGGAATACTTAACTCATCACCATTATGTAACTTCCGGACTTCTTAGGACCCAGATGTGCCAGGCATTGTGCTTACTTTACTTTACTCATTAAAGCCTTGTCAGAATCCTGTCACCATTTGTAGGAAGGGAAACTGAGGCATAGAGAGGTTAAGTACTTGGCCAAAGTCAGGCAGTGAGTAGAGTAGGTGGCAGAGCTGAGACCCAACCCAGATGTATCTGATCCTCAAATCCACATTCTTAACCACTACACCAAAGTGTCTGTAAGTAACGCTGATTTCTTTTTTTTTTTTTTTTTAATGTTTATTTTTGAGAGAGACAGAGCATGAGTGGGGAAGGGGCAGAGAGAGAGAGAGGGAGACACAGAATCCTAAGCAGCCTCCAGACTCTGAGCTATCAGCACAGAGCCCCACGCGGGGCTCGAACCCATAAACTGTGAGATCATGACCTGAGCCAAAGTTGGATGTTTAACCTACTGAGCCACCCAGGCTGCCCCAAGTAATACTGATCTCTTGTTTAGGAAAAATGTAAAATTATATATAAACTCACTGCAATACTTAACATAAGGTCATAAGCTTAAAACCCCAAATACTGGAAAATCATATGCAGATTTTTTTACACATACAGCTTACCATATAATTGGACCTTAAATTTTTCATTTCTAAAGGCATTAATTTTTCATATTTAATAAAAATTCCTGAGAACATTTAAAGTTAAAACTTTATATAAGCCCAATAAGAAGTAAAAAGAGTTAAGTGTGGTTAATAATAATAATAATAATAATAATAATGGTTTATTTGGACTTAAAAAAAACATTTTGGGTATTTGGGAATAAGACCTGATTTTAAAAAAAAATTAATAAAAGAAGAATTGGTAGGATTTCAGAAACTGGCTTACTGTAGCAGACTGAACTTATATATGCTTTAGAGAGTACCCTGTGTATGTCTTGTTATTTTTTTTAGTAGATGTTTAAGATATTTAGCGATTGAAGGAAATTCTCAGTCCTCCCTCCTCTGGGAGTCATTAAAGCCCTGCCATCATTACCTTCACACCTCGGTTGCTGTTGGGGTTTATATATTTTGCTTAATTTTTCAGCCTTGTCTTTGGCCATGATGTTCACCTTCTGGTTCATCACCACCCTTCTGGTTCACATTTTCATTGCACTGATTATTTCGGGACTGCTGTGTAAGTATTTCTACTTGATTGATTTCTTTTTGATTAAATGCAAAGCCTTTCCATTAAGTACAGAACTTACAAGTTGGCACTTTTGAGCTAAATGGGGCTCAGAGAGTCTCTCATCCAACCCCGTCATTTTACATATGAGAAAACTTGGGCCCAGAGAGGACAAAGGGAGTTGTTTGTGTTGCAGATATTAGCAAATTTGATGCCAATCTGTTGTCTCTGCTGCACTCGGCTGCTGCTTAGTCAGGCCTGCCAATCCAGAGTGGTCCTGGTGACCATAACAGACGACCATTAACAGATGACTCCAAGTCTTGTGGAAGCCTTTTAAAGAATGTCTTCTGAACTTCCACATCAACCATTGGTCTTGGGTCCCCACAGTTGTCATGCAAAGGCTCCAGTCTAAAAAGACTCAGGCCCTGAGCTGGGGAGGGTCCCAAAGAGCCTCTCCTGTACCTGCTAGTTCCCCTTTTGTGGCTGGAATGTGGGTCCATCCAAGAGTTATCAGGAAAGGAGGTCTGAGAGGTAGGGGCACACAGGAAGTTCAAGGCAGCAGCTATTTACCAACTGGCATGGGACATTTTAACTTTTAATAATCGATATGACTATAGAGTCTCATTCCCCTTAATCTGCCCTCAGCAACTTAGAGCCCTATGCCTCACAGGTGCACAGCGTGCCATGCTGGAGGACAGGCACCGCAGCTTGTGATGGACACTTTCCCACTTAGGACAAGTAAAGACGAACGTGACCTTCCTGTGGTGGTGCTGTAGGTGGCGTTGTAATGTTTAAACAGCGGTTGCAATATCGAGTGTCTACCCTGTCTTGTGACCGCCCAGCCGACCTCCAAGTTCCCTCAGGAGTTGGCACCAGTGGAGCTCACTGGGCAGGTCTAGACTTTGGACTCTAATGTTGTTCCCCTCACTGTCCTGTCCGTGCACTTTCCTCCCTGCTCACACCCATGCCCAGTGTGTAGTCTGGGCTGACAGGATGCACCTGTGTTCTAGCATCACCTTCCCGTGCCTCCCAAGGACAAGCAGCCACTGAGGGTCTGGGTGGTCCTTGGGGAGGCCACCCTGGCCCTGCCCAGCTCCTTCAGAGGGTCAGTTGTTACACATCAAGCCCCAGGCCCGTGGGACCCACTGCCGGAGCCAGGTCACCCAGTGCTGGGGGTTGGGGGAGGCGGTTATCCCATGCACATGTGCTGAGTTCCCCTGGTGTTTTGCCTTCTAGTTGTCTGTGGTGTCTTATGGTGGCTGTATTACGACTATACCCATGACCTCAGCATAGAATTGGACACAGAAAGGGAAAATATGAAGTGTTTGCTGGGGTTTGCTCTTGTATCTACAATAATCACGGTAAGAGACGCCCTTCCAGCAGGAGGTCAAGTAGCTTGCTAGAACTCTGAAATCCAAATAATTTAACCAAAAACAACTAGAATTTGGTTTTGTTGTTGTTGTTTTTTAATCTCAGAGTATGCATTACATAATAGTATGGTGAATACACATACATGTTTAGGACTTTCTCTCTTTTATTTGCAATACCTACATAGGGATAAATCAAAACCTTCCAAAAAACAGGAAAAAAGAAGGCCTTACCTTCTTTCCAAGTCATTTCTGCCAAGTCTCAGAGGTTAATTTCCTACCTGTGCTGATTTGTTTTCCTTGAATACAGTAGAACCATTTTTACCCCCAAGCAGCTATAAGGTGGACCCTGGAGGGGGGGCAGACTTACGACAGTTCCTCTTTCCTGTTTGTGAGCAGACTCCCCGGTCCAGCCAATGGATGCTCTGCTCCCTCCAGAGTGTGACAGCTCCCACTGCCCTTGAACACAGAGAGTCCTTTATTTCCAGACCTGCTGGCCACTGGGTTATTTTGGTTTTCAGAGAACCTGCCGCCACCTCTGTGAGCTCCCTAGATGAAAACAGGCACATGCGGAGTTATGGAGGCAGCAGATACTCGTTGTTGCGGGAGAGAGGTTGGCTGTTGCAAACCGTTGAGGTCACTCCCCAGGTGGCACTAAATGGGCTAGAATCACAAGGCCCTGGAGGGACTGTGGAGTTGATTTTAGGCAACCACGGCCATCCTTGCTTGTGCCTTGCTTGCTAACCGTTTTGTGGATGAGCCACAGCTAGGTTTTCCACAAGCCCTTTAATTCTTCCAGCAAACGCAGACTCTCTCACAACTCACTTCTCTCCTGAGGAGATCCTTCAGTTCCCCTATTTGGTGGTCTTCACATTTTCTCATTTCTAGTGAGGTTTCAGGTTTGTGTTCTTCACATAAACTGCATCTCGGGAAGCAAGTGTGTGATTAAGTAAAGCTTCTGATTTGTCCTGCCTCAGGCAGGGACCAAGCCCATAACTGCTCCAAGGGCCTGAAAAGGAGGCTGGAGAAAAAAGGAACCCCCTGTAACCCAGCCGGTGCTGAGCTGTTGGGCATGGAGGAGGGGGTGGGGAGCAGGGCTCCAAGCTGGGGGGGAGAGTGTACCTTCTCCCTTAGCCCTCCCCAGGGCTTCCTTTGTCTCCACACACTGAACTATTAACGGCCACCAGACACCAAAGTCAGGGGAAGTTCTCTTCACTAAGGTTGGTGAGAGGTGAGGCTGTGAAGGCTGTTTGCACCTGTGTCTGTGAGGACTGTTCAGGGGATGGTATAGAGGGTAGAAGCGAACCACAGCTCATACGCCATTGCTTTGGCACACCTATCACAGCTACTTACTGAGTTCCCACCACGTGCTGGCTGCTGGGTGGGCATGTCCTCACAAGAGCCCTAGATTGTTGATTGCTGTGTACTTGAGTCCCTATCATACACTGGGCCATGCACTAGCCAACAGAGCTAGCAAGATACAATACACAGATAGCACCTGCCCCATGACTAGATAAATTACAGAGCAAGCAATGTCATGACCTGGTGCACAGGGAAAGATTCCAGCCTTTGCGGTCTGAGGCGGACGTCCCAGCCCATGGCCCACTACCCACTGTGTGACCTCACAGAATTGTCTTGGCCTTAGGCTTGGCTCTCCTCATCTGTTGAATGGGAATATTCCTACAAGATTCCCCTAGGGCCACGGACTTCCCTCCTCCCTGGGGAGCATCTGCCATGGAAACTCAGCATTCCCACAGAGAGCCACCCCTCATGCTCCCTGACAGGGGACTCAGGGCTAGGAAGCTGGGCTGGCTATGGGGCAAGAGAAAACCACTTTCCACCTGCTCCTTCCCCTGCCAGCCCAGCTTGGCTCCCACAGACCCCTGCACAAGATGAGGGAAAGAGGTCAGGGAGAGAACGTCATACTGTGTCCCCTAGTCAGGTACCACTCCCTGTCCTCAGTGCTGGTATCCAAGAGGAAAGAGGTGTTAGCAGCTGCTCTCCTTCTCCCTCACTCCGCCTTTCTTACCCCACTTTTCCAGAGAAGCAAAAGAGGGAAACAGCATTAGCAAGAGGGGAATAGAATCAGGAGAAAGGTCACCTCCTTCAACCCTCATCCTTCTTGCTCACATGGGAGCCCCATCTCACTTCTTCCCTGACCTGTATGTTGGAGCCCAACAGAGACCCTGAAAGTCTCATCTAGTGAAGATTTCCCAGAGAGATCCTTGTCTGCTACCAGGACACTTGGCTGGGATATGTTCCTGTCTCCTGAGTTCCCAGAAGCTGCCTCACAAGTCAACTAGAAAACATGGTTCAGGGAAGATGGGGGCTGCCTATGAATATTATTTAAATAGTTTTGTTATAAGCGCTAGCAGCAATGGAGAAAAGAGGGTAAATGGCCTTAAATGCACACCTCAGGGCGTCAGCCTAGGAGCACAGGCTGAAGGGCAGCTCCCTGCAGCTTAGAGCCCAGATGAGTGAAGTCAGGACGTGGCCCCCATGGTAAGTTAGCCCTGCTGCTCAGCCCAGCCTGGCCCACACCCCCGGCACCATCCCCGGTAGGTAATGCTGATCCCTGCTGAAAGTTGACTCTACGCTTCTAGTGAGCATCCTTGCAGTGTACTTAGAGTGTGAGAGGAGTATTTTATGCATATATATAACTTGTAAAACACACATGCATTTAAATATACATATGTTAGCTTTCCACTCAGGAGCTAGAAGCCAAGTTTATTTGCCTGAAGATCATATCATTTTGCTTTATGAATATTTTAAGTGAAACAAAAAAGGTTCCTCTTTTTTGTTGATTGTGGTAGGCATCAAGAATGCAGAGTTGGAAATTCCTGCTTAGCCTTTACCACTTACAGGGGTCCGGACATCTTCCCCAGTTCCTCCAGACACCCATGACTGGGTCGGGAGGCTCTGCTCCCATTTTATCCCACCTTCCTTCAACTTTCTTCCACTGGATTGTAAGATCCTTTGGGCCAGGAATGCCCCAGCCCAGCTGGGGGAGAAAGGGTATCTAAGGCTAAAGGAGAAAGGGTATCTTGTTATGAACACAAGAGGGAGCTGTGGAGGTTCCCTTGGCAGAAGGCTGAGAGGCAGATACAGGAGGGGCCATGCCAGGAAGTTCCTTATCTGTAGTGATAATGACCTTGATCTTTATCCAGAAGCACAGGGGAACCATGGAGGAATTTTGAGCTGGGAGGTGACATCATTGATTCTACTCTTTACAAAGACCCCTTTAGCTGTGGGTTAGAGGAGGGAAAGGGGTAGGGGTTGGGGACCAGTGGAATTAAAGACAGAGGCTAAGGAGGTGGCTATTTGGGTGCAGATAATTGATAAGACCTGAGATAATTGATAAACTTGGGAAGAGAGGGGAGGTTAGACTGAGATATCTGTCAGGAAACTGAATGCAGGCGATGGGGATTGTGCCCTGCACTGGGCCAGTTCTTGACAGTAAGGGACGGCTCTGCTCTCAGCGAGCTTAATCTAATGAGAAAGTCAGATGAGTAAACATTTGCCGTATAAATTCTGAGTGCTACAATTCGTATGTTTGGGATAATATGGAAGCACACAAGAGGGGAACCATCCTTACTCTTGGAGAGGCCAGAAAAATTAGGGCCACTGGAATAGGAAATATAGAAGAAGGAGAAGATTCTTCTATGAAGATAATGAACTTGGTTCAGGATGGGATGAATTTGAGACACTGTATGACGTCCACGGCCTGGCCGGTAACTGATGTGCTTACTCATTCATCTAGCACCTAGAGAGAGGTGAGGCTGGAGGTTCTTCTTTGAAGGTTATCAGCCTCTAGGAAGGACGCTAAGACCACAAAGGAAAAGGAGTCCAAAGACTGTAGAAACAATAAGAGGTAGGAGGAGAGCCAGAAGAAAGAACAATCACAGAGGTCAAGAGAGGAGACCGTTTTAAGAAAAGAGGAATGGGCAGAGATTCACATGCCGTGCTCTAGGTTAGGTTGCGGGAGTATGGGTGGCAGGTGGAGACTAGTCAGTGCCGATGCTTGTGTGTGAAGAGCATGAGGAGATGGCAATGACTGGGCTGGGATGTGGGGGTGAAGGGTGATTTCTTTCTTTAGTAAGAAATTTATATGGAGGGAGGCCAAAACCAGCAGAGAAGAAGGCACAGAAGGTTGCTTTGAGGCATAACCACTGTCCTTTCCCTCATACTTACATCCCTTGCCTTTTGCAGTCTTCGAGCATTCTCTGAGTATCTTGCGTATTGTGGGGAGGAGGTGAGAGATAGAAGACAGTTCTCTGACCCTAGAGGACTTTCTTTGCATTTTCTCTTGTTCTCTGACAGGGACTGTGTCTCGTTCATGGTTACAGCTGCAGGATCTAGCACAGGGGCCAACACATAATAGACGCCCACTGAGGATGTGAATATTTTTCTGTTTAATATAATAAAAGTGTGAGTAGCTATCTTAAAGGAGCTGTTGGCTGACACGTCAGTAAAATATTAAGGTTTGCTTTAAGCCTTTCTCTTATTATTTTGAGTAATTTGCTCTAACCCCTTATTCTCCAGGCAGTTCTGCTCAGCTTGATTTTTGTCTTCAGAAAAAGAATAAAATTGACAGTCGAACTTTTCCAAGTCATTAATAAAGCCATCAGCAACTCTCCATTCCTGCTGTTCCAACCACTATGGACTTTTGCCATCCTCATTTTCTTCTGGGTCCTCTGGGTGGCCGTGCTGCTGAGCCTGGGAACTGCAGGTAAGGGTAAAGGGTTCCATCGCCTTTGAGTTGTGCGTGGAAGATCCTGCCATTTTGGAACCATTGACCTGTTTTGTAGGGACCGAGCCTCCAGTGGAACTGGAGGTGTCTGATGACAGCAGTGATGGTGCCAGGGGCTCTGTCGTGGGGGGAGCAGGAAAATCCTTTTCCTTTTTTATACTGGCTTTAAAGAAGCTGAGTGTGTTTCTCGAGAGAGCAAATTCAGTAAGGACTAAAAGAGCTTTGAAAAAACTACAACATGGACAAAAGCCTCTAGAAAGAGTATTAGCAGCGCACCCGGGTGGCTCGGTCGGTTGAGCATCCGATTTTAGCTCAGGTCATGATCTCATGGTTTGTGGGTTCGAGTCCCCCATCGGGCTCACTACTGTCAGCCTGTCAGTGCAGAGCCCGCTTTGGACCCTCTGTCCCTCTCTCTGTCTCTGCCTCTCCCCAGCTTACACTTTTCTCTCTCAAAAAAATAAACAGTAAAAAAAAAAAAAAAGTTTATGGAAACAATACTGTCAAATGTCTCTGGATTTAAATTTTGTCCAAGGTAATCTGCCAACTCCTCTCAATTCGGGCAATCAAGAAGGGCCCAGGAAAGGCCGTGTTAAGAGTCTGGCGTGCTCAGCGGAGCCAGCGTAAGTTTAAAACAAGTGCAGATGGACGTTCACATTGCTTAGGTCCTGAGAAGACAATACTGAATCCTCCACCTTCCTGTTATATCTGTACGATGGTTTTCCACCACGGGCATTCCTCAGAGTCAGCTAAGGTGCTTTATTAAAATACAGTTGCCTGGGCCCTGTCCTCAGAGATGCTGATTCATTTGGTTTGAGGTAGGGCAAACTATGTATTTTTGAAGCCCCATAACAGAGCAAAGAAAGGCTGTGTAAAATGTCTGAAATGAGGTAAGGAGCTTTGTCAGAATATATATCACCCCCTCATGGAGAAAGTCTTGCTGTGGGGGAAAAGAAGTCACCAGAAGGAAACGATGGGCTTAGTCAAGCAGTAGGTCTGTGTTCTGGCTCAAGCTCCACATCTCACTGTGGGCTAGTAACAAACAGTGTGAGGACACGCAGCTAGGCTCCCAGGCACGTGTCGAGCGGCCCTGTTCTGGATCGTCTCTGACTCCCGTGTTTGATTTGGATAAGGCCCACATCCACACTACGATGGGAGTACGAAAGAGTAAGTTGCTTTCTGGGACTGTCACCAGACAGATAAGAGCCACAGCAGATGTCAAATCAATAAGGCTAATGTAACTCCTTACCGTTTTATCAAGTTTATTTGGTCCCCTGTCAGCTCTGGTCAACTATGTGAGAACTGCTGTGTCGTAGATTCTTAGGAAATTGGGGTCTCCTCTCCGTCCTCTGGAGTAGAAGGCTCATTGGAGATGGCTTCGAGATTGTCAGCAGGCTCCCTGGGAGACACAGCCCACACTTCCAGCCTCAGACGCGCTTGGGAGCAATCTCTTCTGTTGCTCTCTAGAAGCTTTCTGAAGACCTGCAGTGAACTCAGAAATATTATCCATGAAGAATCCTTGGTTAACCAGATACATGACTGTAATCAATCAGGATGAGTTTGGGAGTAACAAAAGACTAAAAAAAAGCAGTGAATTAAATAAGATATAAGGTAATTTCTCTCTTACATAAATGAAGTTCGCAAGGAGGAGGCACCGTGCTAACATGGTCCTGTAGAGGTCAAGGTCCTGGGCACTGTCCTTCTTCCATTTCATTTCAGCACCTTGTGGCTGACATCCTCTACCACTGGCTTCCATCTAGTAGCTGAAGCGGACACTCAGGCTCCAACCATGTCATTCCAGCCCTTAGGAAGGTGGCGGAGAGGAAGGTGAACATGCCCTCTGCCCCCGCTCCCCAATTCCCCAAGTCAGGCCCTCACTTCCACCCCCTTGGCCACATCCTAGTTACCAGGCAACACCTACCTGCAGGGGAGGGACGGGAGATGCGGTGTCATTGGGGGCAGCCATGCGCAGTGCAAAAATTAGAAGTTCTGTTGCCAAGGAAGAGGGAAGAACAGATGTTGTGGGGCAATTGGAAGTCTCAGCTGAGGGCAACACTGAACAATTCCAGTTTGCCCACATGAGGTCGTCTCAGTCCTGGTCAGAAAGGCGGGCAGTGGCCTTGGTACGTGCAGAAAACAAGCATTTGTTGGAAAGGGCCCAAATTCCTGGCTCGGGATTAAGACCTTTCTTATGTCCTCTGTGTTAAGCAGTGCAGTCCCCCTTTGTCGTACGCGCTGTTCTGCTCCAGTTATGGGTAAGGGAATTGAGGAAGGTCACACAGCTAGAAGTGCGAGGCTCTCTCTGGCTCCGGAGCCCTAGGAAGGGACCCGTGCTCTCTCCACCATCTCACATTTCCCGTGGCTGCTGGGACACAGAATGGGCCTCCTCAGTTTTCTGTCAAGTCAAAGCAGTATCGTGACCACAGCAGCTGGCTGGCGGATGTGGCCTGTGCCCATAATGGTGTGTTTGGGGTCTGTGGTTACAGGACAACATGGCAGGGCCAGAGGTCAAAGCCAATTTGGGCTGGGAGGGAAGGGTGACAGGGGGTGGCACACTGGGTGTTGGACTGTAGTACGTGAACCCCTACCCTAAAAAATCACCAAAAAAGGGTGAGGTCGTGGGAAATATGGCTCATGACCAGGGAAGGAACTTCGTTCCTCCTCCAGCCTCTAGGGCACAGCCACCCACCCCACTGTTCCTTGTCGGCTGTGAGCGTGGCTGAAGGAAATTGTCCCCATGTTATCCCATAATACTTTGAGGTGGGGCACATTCATTTGTTCTTGCTTTGATTCATTAGGGTTAGGGGAGCGTCTCGGGGCCGAGGCCCTGGGCAAGGCCCTAGGGAGGAATGGTGGTCTCTCCTCACAGCACTTAGAGTTGAGTAGGACACAGTGACAATTAGACATGTGCTCATGGTGAAAATAGGAGAAATTTGGGGAAGCTCCAAGAGCGGCAGAACGGGGCCCTAACCCACTTTGGGAGTCAGGGAGGGCTTCTCAGAGGACGGGCTAGAAGTTGCCAGATCAGAAAATGCAGAAAGAAGCCAGAGGGGATTCGACAGGGGTCACAGGCAAGCACCAGGAGAGGACAAGGAGAGAGCCAGTCCTGGGATTGAGGTGCAGCTGGAAGGAACAAGCCCAGGGCTGCCTTGGGAGTGAGCTGCCAGCGTGGTGCCCCTTCAGCTCCCCGTTAGGCCCAAGTTGGGCCCAGGACTTAGGGGGCATGAAGTAGCCTCTGCCCCAGGACTGAGAACAGGAGAGGCAGGGAGCCAGGAAGGTGATTCCATGGGGCCAAAGGGAGCGCCTCAGAGGCCATGTGCTGAAGTGCAGCCATTCCCTGTCAGCGGAAGGAGGAAACCAGGCAAGAGGGTGAGGAGCAGAAGGGCAGGAAAAGCTGGGTCCCCGGGGCCTGACCTAGGCCAGTGAGCTAACTGATCTTCCCTTTACAGGAGAGAAGGGATCACACAGAGCTGTAGCCTTCCCTCTGCCCTGGGCTCGGGCATCGTAAAAAAAAAAAAACAAAACAAAAAACACAGACTGCTGTCCCCTCAGGCCACCTGACTCTCCACTCACCTGTGGGCTGAACCAGGTGCACAGAACTCCTTTGTTCTCAAAGGCCTTTTCACTCGGTGCCAAGCCACCACTCTGGGTGTGGGCGGGTCATTTCTTTGCCTCATGTCATTTTGACCTCTGGGAGATGCCCTGGCCACGCTTGTGGGAGGCTGGGGGCTGCCCTCAGAGCTTGTGAAAAGAAGCCAAGTGATGTGGGTGGTCAGAGATGGCTACGCAGCGCCTGACGGTTTCACTTCACGTCCCCTCAGGCAGTTACAGGATCCTCCAGTTCTTCAGTGCTGTGGCAGTGTCCACAGTGGGTAATGTCGTGTCAGATGGTTGAAGAAACTAATATTTTAATGTGTAGAAAAGAAAAAAAAATACAGAAAGAGTGAACTGGGGGTTTTTTTGTCCAGATGAGCAATTTCTCCAGTGACTATAAATCAGCCTCTGAGCTAGTTGACAAATTCTGGCTTGTTTGGGGATTGTTTCAGCAGAGCACATCAAGGCCCTCCAGCAATGACATTTATTAGCCCATCGGGACTTGTCTGCTACCGACAATGTGACAACGACTGCTAAAATCCAGTGGAAGAAAGTGAAAACTGTAATAACCTTGGGAACCCAGCAGGTGCAGGTGGCAGGTTGGAGGGAGCCCACGTGGTCTCATTATGCGCCGTTGTCATTAAGGTGGTCTGGAAGCCCCAGGGTCAACCGTGGAAGAGGCCCATCTTGGGCCGGCACTTTCTCCCCCTACGTGCTGCAGTTAGGTGATCACAGGGATGGATTTGGCATGCTTGGGACAGGCAGAGGGCCGTGCTTGGAAAGGAGGTAGTAGGGTTGGACAAAGGGTGTCCCATCAAGGGACCCAGGATCTAGCTGGCTCTGGGCTTCCTTGGGCGTTAATCCTCTGTGCTTCCCTTTCCCCAGTTTTGCAATAGAAAAATGATGCTTTCCCCGGATGCTTTACAGGGATGTGAGGAGGCCGAGATGGGGCCAGAACTTTGCTTTGCAAATAAAGGACCATATATGTTCCTTATATTGGGAATTACTGTTAACCAAAGAGTACCTGGAACTAGCTTCAGCTTTACTCTCTGCTCTGCCTGGCATATTTGAGAGCACAGTTTAAAAGACAATTGTCTTCTTTTTTAAGTGATGAGAGATCTAGAAAATGATTGACATTAGTTCACAAAAACCGCCTAGCAGCCCCCACCTGTCCTAGGAACAGGTGGAGGGAACTTGCACAAGAGAGATTTGAAGCAGCTCCTGATTTTTGGAAGTTTATAGCCCCTTTGGGAAAGTGCAAAGGAAAACAGTCTCCATGAACATCTTCGTGCCTTTGCCTCTGCTGTGACCTTCATCTGGAAACATCTCCTCTTCCCAACTTGCCCCTTTCTACCCGAAACGGCTTAGACAGCTAGTCATTCTCCAAGAATTGTTTTGAGCATTATATTTCTTAGAAAATCTATGAATTCCCCAGGCATACTTAATTGTGCTTCTTCATTTTCCTTGCATTTTTTAATATTCTTCATTCTTTCAGCAGATATTCATTGCATGCGTACTGTTGCAGGCCTGGGAACTGGAGGTACAGCCGTGAATGAGGCAGAGGCGCTAGTGAGTGGGGAAAGAGGGAATAAATAAGTAAATATATGTAGATGGTGAGAAGTCCTATGAAGAACAATAACGCAAGTTAATGACTTGTTACCATCCAACTAGGGAATGGACATCCTGAGGGCAGGGGCCATGTCTTTTTCTTTCTGTGTCTCTTTATTCAGCGTACAGCCCCTAAATGAGTTCAGTAAATGTGTCCTGAATCAGTGAGTGGATTTGCATCAGTGCTGTGTGAAATGAGATATAGACATAGGCTCTACATCGAGATTTTCTTCTCTTTCCCCCTAATCTTCATGCTGTCAGAGTAGAAGCTGAGCCAGTGGGAGACATGGGCAGGAGGGATGTCACTAGGATGCTTGGGCCAATTTGCTGGAAGAGGCCAGTACATAGAATGTACTAGAAAGTCGAACCCTTCCAAGTTGGACCCACTTCCTTTGGGAAATTATCCCAACCATCTGGACTGCCGTCCTTGAGAAATTGCCATGTATATGATCATGGATGTCACCTTAGTCTTTCAAAATGCTTTAAAGCTTGCTTATAGTTTCTAGATTTATGGTTAGCTTCATGATGAATTTCCTCCAGGTTATATGGATGATGTCCAGAAAATTGTCTCAGATCTCTATAGGATATAGAGATCCTATATCTGTAGGATATATTAGGGATATATAGGATACATTGAGATATACATATGCTATGCTGAGGAAGTTTGATTCAGTTGTTCGTTCAATAAATATTTATTGAATATTTACTGTATCAGACCCTGTTGTAGAAGCTAAAGGTACAGCTTTCCTTCTAGTTTTGTAGCTAGAGGAGGATAGGGGGACAGGCATTAAATAAAATATGTAAGTGAATTCACAATACATTAAAAGTTGATAAGTGGTATGGGGAAAATTAAAGCAGAGGGGAAGAATGAGAAATGCTTAAGGGGAGGTGCAATTTTAAAAAACATTTTTTTTAATCTTTATTTTTGAGAGAGAGAGACAGAGTGCGAGCAGGGGAGGAGCAGAGAGAGAGGGAGACATGGAATCCGAAGCAGGCTCTAGGCCCTGAGCTGTTAGCACAGAGCCCAATGCGGGGCTCGAACTCACGAACCATGAGATCATGACCTGAGCTGAAGTCGGATGCTCAAGTGGCTGAGCCACCCAGGTGCCCCAAGGGGCAGTGAAATTTTAAATGTGGTGAGTGGGGGAGGGCCTCATTGAGAAGGGGATATGTGAACAATGATTTGAAGGTGGTAGAGGCAGAGCCATGAGGCTGTATAAGGGAAGGGACCGTGTTCTTGGCAAAGGGAACAGCAAGAGGCATGGGTACTGGGGGCACAGCAGGCAGTCCTCTTCCACTGGAGTGGAGTCAGAATGGGGTCAGAGAGGGCATGGAGTCAAATCCTCTGGGCTTGTAGCCTTTATAGGAGCTCTGGTTCCAATCTGAGATGGGAAGCCATTACAGTTTTAAGTAGAATATTTACATGATCTGACTGACGTTTTACAGGCAGCCGTCTAGGGAGGAGCATAATGGCCGTGGTTTGACGTATTGGATTCTGTGTCTATTCTGAAGGATTTCCCAATTTATTTGTGGAGGGATGTGAAGGAAAGAGATTTAAAGATGACAGTGAGCAGCTGGAGGATGGGACTGCCATCAGCTGAGATGGGGCAAGACTCTGAGTGGAGCATTTCAGGGGAGATCATATTGGTTTTGATTGTGTTAACTGAGATGTCTCTTCAGCAGCCAGATGGAGATGTCGAGTGGGCAGTTAGCTGGTTGAGTCTGAAGTTTCTGGAGAGGTCCCAGTTAGAGATCTCGCTTGGAAATTTGGGAGCATATAAATGGTATTTAAAACTATGAGAATAGAATGAGTGCAGAGAGAGAAGAGTGGAAATTTAAGGACTATACTCTGGGAATCTTCAGTGGTTGAGAGGTCCTGGAGCTGAGGAGGAATACAGAAATGAGGCTGGCTGGGACTTCAGGGATATGTGAGTGGCGTCCAGTGTGTCAAATGCTGCTACCAAGTGGGATAAGACCCAAAGACTATCCACTGAATCTAGCAGCGTAGAGGTGAAACAAAACCGCTTGAGGGAAGTGAGAGGGAGTGGATCATGATTGCAGTGGGTTTAAGAGAAAGAGGGAGAAAAGAATTGAAAAGAGTAAGTAGAGGCAGTCTTGAGGAATTGGGCCGTAAAGAGGAGCAGAGGAGTGCCTGGCTGGCTCAGTCAGAAGAGCATGTGACTTGTGATCTCAGGGTTGTGAGTTTGAGCCCCACATTGGGTGTAGAGATTATTTTAAAATAAATAAATAACTAAACTATTTTTAAAAAATTAAGAGGAATAGACAGAAGGCAAGGAAGCTGGAGGAGAGTCAAGAGTAGGTTTTGTTAAAGACGAGAAGTGGTTAAAAATGATTCGGTTGAGAGGAATACTTGGATGAAAGAAAAAAGAGGGGAATATTGCTGAATAGCTATCATCAGTAGGTGAGAAGGGAGATCCAGAGGAGGGGTTAGCCTTAGGGTCACTGACAATTTATCATATTAAGTAGGGGTCAGGTAATGGGCTCATGCTGATGGCAGGTAGATGTCAGGGGTAGGTACTGGCAGAGGTTTTCTGATTGCTTCAATTTTCTCAGAGAAACCAGAGGTGAGATCATTGAGAGAGCATGACAATGGGGGGGAAAAACCCTTAGAGGTTGAAGGAGAAATTAGGAACAGTCCAGAAGGAGAGATGAATAGACCAATAAAGCAGCATGTGAGTTCCTGAGAGTCACTCAGATGGTATCTTCTTTCTGATTTCTTGTTTGCTTCTTTCACATGCCCCACCTTAATTGCTGATGTCTAGCATAATTCCAACGTATAGTAGATACTTAATAAATATACGTTAAGTCCAGAACTGGAATTCTGTCTACCTGTATTTCAGTTACAGCTAACCTGTCTTGAACTCATTTGTTCAAGTGTCTTACCCATTTAATCCTCAGAGTAGCTGCATGCATGGCGCTCGGAGCCACAAGACTGTACAGGGTCACCAAGGACATGAGGAGTAGGTGTAAATGTCTTCAGATTGCACATGATGAGACAGATGTTACAAGGTCCCCTCTGCCTGAGCCTGGTCAGTCATTAGGGGATGGTGCGGAGATAGATATAAATCTCAGCCTGTGTGACTCAAGCCTAAGCCTATAACCACTGCCTCAGGGTTCATCTTGTCCACCCTTTTTATCTTTACAATGAGGGAACAGGGGCCCAGGTTGCTTATCACAAGTGTCACAGCCGAGACTGGAACCAAGTCCTCTCCCATTTCAGTACCCTTTGCACCTTTATTCTTGAGATCCACAATATCTTGGGATCTGTCTGAAGTCCAGTGCCCATTAGCCCGTGTTAGCTACACGTTGTAGTGACTATGTTGTTAACAGTCCTTATCGACAAAGCAGCTCCTCCTTTGATGAGGGGCTCTTGCCTGCACTGACACTGTCATCCAGGAGAGGGCAGTCTTGTGCGCATAAACACGCCTGCCCCACCCACAGGCTGTAACCACTAGTTGCTAGGCTTTCACCCTGGAGCCACAGCACCTCATTCTTCAGAAAATGTTTGCCTGAAACTGTGCTTCTTGAGTAACAGGTTTATCCCCCAGGTGGCATTTGGCAGTGTCTGGAGACATTTCGGGTTGTTGTAACTAGAGTAGGGGAGGGAGGTTGCTCCTGGCACATAGTGGGTAGAGGCCAGGGATAATGCTAAATATCCTACAGTGCACAGGCAGCCCACCCCCTCCTCCCCCCCCCCCAAAGGATTATCTGGTCTGAAATGTCAGTTGGCATGTTGAGAAGTTGAGAAACCCTGCCCTAAAGGAAAATCTGTAAACAGCCTGGTATAAATGAACCAGAGGAACAAACAGAAGATGGTTTAGACAAAGATATTCAAAGACAGCAGTGACCAGAATTTCTAGATCCTGCTTCTTTGGTGACTGCCATGGATTTGAAGGCTTATGTGAACCTTGACTTACTTTAGCCACTCACTCTTGCCCCTCAGTGTGCCGAGCTGGAATATGTATGACTGTGCTCTTGATGGCACAAGGCAGCCAAGAAGAGACTGTCCCCCATTAGCCTCCCGGGCCTCTGTATTTACCTTTCATCTGTCAAAGAAAGCATCCCTCCTATTCTATGGAAATGTTCACCCCCAAACCACGGGACACGCTGTCAGCATGTTCTTGTGAAACCGCAGTCTATCCCCAGGAAATACAGTGTGCTTGTTGGCTGGCCTTGCTCACTTCTGATATTCTTTGGAGCGATTCTCCAAGTCTCCATCGACCTGACCTACCTAAGCCCGTGTGTTAGTGGTGAGGGGTTGCTTCCTTTAGCGTTGGGAATGCTTTCCTGAGGCACACTTATTTTGGAAAAGCATAAACACTTATCAGTGCTGTACCTGAAACAGAAATTGCCTCTAAGGCAGAAAGAGCCCAGCGCTCAATCAAATATTAACTTCTCTGTAAATCAAGCTGCCCCACTGTTTTTTCACAATGTGACTCTTGTTCAGCAGAACACAGAGCCTAAGGAACTAAGGCCAGCCTTCATCTGTGGAATCACATTGCGCTATAGCATGGTTATCTTCTCCCACTTCCTTTGCAGAGACCCTATTGTGAATGTCTACAGACACGTGAATTATGAACCTAAAATCGATTTATACCTAAGAAGGAAAATCTGAAACTATCTTTAAATGTTGTCCAAGTTGTTGGTTTTGCCAAAGACTGAAGTGCCTATCTCTTACTTAACAGTTGTTTATTTTAAATACATAATGGAAAGCATCTAGCAATCAAGCATAGCATAGCAAGCATAGCATAGCAACCAAATCCCTGAGCTGGGATTTGGATTTACTAAATCCAAACTGAACTGAATTGAATTGCAGGGCTAATTCCAGGGTATAATTCAGGGGCTTCTTTAGATGAGGGCAAATAAAGCAGGGTATAGCCATGGGAATGGCAGGGCATTGTTGGGGTTACCATGCTGGTCTTGATTTAATACAGTATTGAGTTCCTGAAATTTAATAAAATCATGACCGCTCACAAAATGAAATTTCCATGGACCAGGCCCTATCTTCAGCATTTACCATGTAATCTCATTTAACTACCAACAGGAAGTTTAGTCTCCCAAAGGAGACTAAATAGCTTGCCCCAGTCTAACCAGGAAAGGATAAAGGCAAGATATGAACCTAGAAGTTTAACACAGAAACCCAATAGATATTTTATTATTTTTTTAATCTTTATTTATTTTTGAGAGAAAGAGACTGCAAGTGGGGGAGGAACAGAGAGAGAGGGAGACACAGAATTCGCAGCAGGCTCCAGGCTCTGAGCTGTCAACATAGAGCCTGACGCAAGACTCGAACTCATGAACTGTGAGGTCATGACCTGAGCCAAAGTCAGACACTTAACTGACTGAGCCACCCAGGCGCCCCTCCAATAGATACTATAAATGTGTTAGAAGAGTTAGTCCTTGAAATGAAACCTGAAGTGAATCCCTTGGAAAAATGAAGACCTTGTCTCTTTTAGGAACTCTATGTTTTTGGTGGAGCAGGGGTCTAGAATATAGTCCTAATGGCTTTGTATGATTTCACCAATTTAACAAGCTTTATTTGTGTCACAAAGTGGTGTGGTAGAAAAACCATGGGTTTTAGAGTCAAATGTGTCTGGGCTTATGTGCTCCTTCCACTAATCATGAGCAGTGAGACTTTCTGAAAGTTTCTTGATTCTTCCAGACCTCAGTTTTCGTATCTACAAAGTGAAATGACCATTGCGTACGGGTCAAATGTCTCACAAATCGCCCACCCCTCAGTCATTATAAATATCGTTATGAATATTATTCCTAAGTTAAAAGTGTGTTCTCATTTTTTAGTTTGTGCTGTGAAGACCTTCAATTATGGCGGATGCTTCAAACTTGACTTTGGCATCTGTGTTTCACATAACGCCAACAGCCAGCCATGAGGAAGTGTGGCCTGTTGAATCATCTTCCGTGCTTAGGAAAACATTGGTGTAAAGCATGTTTGTGTTTTAAACTTTAGGAGCTGCACAGGTTATTGAAGGTGGCCAAGTGGAATATAAGCCTATTTTAGGCATTCGGTATATGTGGTGGTACCATTTGATTGGCCTCATCTGGACTAGCGAATTCATCCTTGCATGCCAGCAAATGACTGTAGCCGGCGCACTTGTTACTTGCTATTTCAACAGGTAGGTCTAGCGTGTGGCTCCTACTGATTTGTCTATGTGCTTCATGTTGGGTGTCACAAAAGATATTTTGGAGTCTTAAAAGCAGTTGGCAGAAAACTAAGGTAAAAATTGGAGCACGATGCTCATTTGGTAGTGAAAAGAAATAGTATACCTTAAATTTGTCACATTTCCAAGCTCTCTTGCCTTGAGCTAGAAAATTCAGAAGGAAGCAAAGCAGGGGGCATAACCAAACTACTTAGAATTGAAAGACAGCTGAAAGGAAAGGTTGACTTCGGTAAATATTCATTCTCATTGTCTTTAAACTTAAAAAAAATTACTGGTCTATTTGGAACACATGTCAGTAAGTTCTGCAAGCATTATTTTATCCTATGTAAGTGAGAATGTCATCTTGGAAAACTGTTTTAATGTTTATTTATTTTTGAGAGAAAGAGAGGGCACATGTGCAGGGCAGGGGCAAAGAGAGAGGGAGACAGAGAATCCAAAGTGGACTCTGCGCTGACAGAAGAAAGCCCAGCACGGGACTCAAACCGGGGTCAGGGGACCCCAGAAAATAATTTTTAATCCTAAGGAAATTGTATACAACTCCAAAATACAGTTCGTGTTCATATAGTTAAATACTAGTGAGTTAATGACTTCTTTGTTCACCGTGACACTTACTTAAATGTTTTCACCCCATTACCTCATCAAAATAACTGAGGACTCCCCACCCCCCCCCCCAAAAAAAACACATTTTTTTTGTGTGTGACTCTCCATGGGGCAAAGATAAAACCACAGGCAAGTGGAGCAGGCCAGGACAATGACAGGGTTGGACTGAGAACAGGAAGTTTACTCCCAATAGGGCTGATCCTCCTCTAATCTTTCAGACCAAATGAGCAGATAAGCATGAGTATTCATGGGGGTAAGAAAGTCAACCAGGGATGATTCATCCCAGTGAGCAATTACCTCCCGACAGTAAGGAACCCCGTGGGTTTTAATACAAGGGTGCTGTTTGGGAGTCTTCGTCCCTACAGACTCTGTGGGACGCACACAGGGGCTGTAGCCCTTGGCCTTGAGAACCTCTGTGCCCTGGGGGGTGGGTGGCATGTGCTGCTTGCTCCTGAGTACGGGAGCAAAGATTATTTTAACCACATTGGCCAGCAGGTAACTTACATCTGTCTGATAGCAGTGATTTTGTGTTATCTTAGAAGCACAAAGCCAAATCATTTTCAATGAGGGTTTTGCTTTACACTTCCAGTGAAGCATATATCTGTCTCCTAACCCCTCCTCCTCCTCCCACCCCCCTCCCCACCAAACCCAAAGAATGAGAGAGGAGGCACGAACACACCAGGACAGTAGGAAATGACAGAGAAAGGAAACATCAACCAAATGACGAAAGCTGGAGAGAGGATGGATGGGTAGCAACTGAGCAGACTGCATAAACCTAAAAAGGCCTGTCTCTGGGGTGAGGAGGTGAAAATAAGATACTTGAGTCACAAAAATTCCAGTCAAAAAACTGGAATTCAAGTGTGAAATGTACTTCTGACGGTTAGCTACAGGTCTTCCTAAAGAGTAGTTAGGCTCCAGGGCCCTTCCCCCAAACCAGCAGAAGACAGGAGCTTTGTTCTCCGGAGAGGTAAAGCAGAAAGGGTCTGGACTTGGGGTATCTGGCACAGCTGAGGTTGGGGGCGAGGCTGTGTACTGAAAGAAGGGGGGATAAGTGGAAGGGGGGTCCTGGTGAAGAATAGTGAGGACCCCCTCCCCCCCACTGCCACCACCAACACGCATTCCATGGCTCAGCTCCTAGGATGTTGAGAGCAGGTTGATATCCTGCCCCCACCTCCACCCCCACCCCCACAAGAGATTAGAGGATTCTTTGGAGAAATTACCAACCCAAAGTAAGGACCTACAGATAACCTGGTTGGGGCAGGGGGAGGAGTCCCTCAGTGAAATGATTCCCTGACTGAACCAGACAGTGAAACTCACCAGGCAACTGTCACCCCTCATACAGAGCTTCCAATTCTCTCTTTAGGGCCTCAGTCTTAAATATGGATTGGTAGCCAGTGATTATTAAACATCCACAGAAAGCCTCTAGTGAACGAAAAAGTTTGAAATGAACCAAACAAACAGAGGGAATTAGGGAAAATGGAGACAGAGCAGGCAGCAGAAAAAAAAAAACTGCAAAAAAAAAAAAAATGAACTATAATATTCTCAGAACAAAGAAATACTGCATCCATAAAATAAGTACCCAAAAAAGGAATAAAATACCTCTTAGTAATTAAAAATATGATTGCAAAAGTGAAATTTTTCTATTCAAGGATTAAAATATAAAATTAAATAATTTTTCCAGAAGGTACAGCAAAAGGACAAAGCAAATGGAAAATAAAGGAAAATAAATAAAGTTAGAGGAAACATTTTGGAGACCCAATATCTGACTAATAAGAGTTCCAGAAATAGAGAACAAAGGAAAAAGAAGGGAGGAAATTATCAAAGAAAATTTCCCAGAGCTGGAGGACATGAGTAAAGGGGAAGATCCCAGAAGTTTCTAAAGGGAAGACTAGATCACAGGCAAAGGATCAAGAACTAGAATGGGGTCTGATGTTCAACAGTAACTCTGACCCAGGAATACAATGGAGCAAACAAGGAGAGATTATTTCCCAATCTAGAATTCTATGCCTATTCATACTGTCAGTCAAGGGTAAAAGAGAATAAAGTCATGTTCAGGACTGCAACATCCCAAAAGACTTCACTCCCCATATCCTTTTTTAGAAAGGGTGTTCTGCTCTGAAATGGACAAGTAAACCAGAGATGAAAACATGAGTTTCAGGAAATGGGCTCCAACACCATAAAAAAAGAACAGGGAAATCCCAGAAGGGTAGCTATGCAGCAGGTATAAAAAACATCTATGGGGTGACTGGGTAGCTCAGTCAGTTAAGCATCTGACTGGATTTTGGCTCAGGTCATTATCTCATCGTTATGAGATCGAGCCCTGCATCAGGCTCTGCACTGGGTGGAGAGCATGCTTGAGATTCTCTGTCTCTTTCTTCCCCTCCCTTGCTTGCTTGCCCAGGAGCACTCTCTCAAAAACAAACAAACAAACAAACAAACAAAACCTAGTCCAAGGAGAAGCAGGAGAGCAGTGGACTCCAGGAGGCATGTCTCCAAGGAGGAAAAAAAGGGAAAAAAGAAACTAAGAGAATACCAGATGTATTCGAACATGCAGAGGAAAGATTTACACTTTGGTGAAGCGTTCAGTAAAGCCAATGGGAAACCAGACAAAATAAAAAATGTGAAACAATTATTAACTTCAGGAAAACCCAAAAGTTGCATAGGAAAGGAATTATAATCAGAATACAGTACTTGGTTTATAAGTCAATAAAGATAAATATATAATTTTTTTAAAGAATATACTACTTAGATCAGTTGTGAATGTTACTTATATATGGATAATGTAAACACTAAATATTAACTAAAACATACTCAATGGTAAAAGATTGAAAGTTTTTTCTCTAAGATCATGAACAAAAGTGCCCAGTCTCACCACTCCTATTCAACATAGTACTGGAAGTCCTTGCCAGAGCAACAAAAAGAAATAAAAGATATCTAAATCAGAGAAAGAGGTAAAATTGTCTTTGTTTGCAGATGATATGGTCTTATATGGAGAAAAATTCTAAAAACTTCACTAAAAAACTGTTAGAAGTAATGATTGGATTCAGGAAAATTGCAAGATACAAAATCAACATTGCAGAAAACAGTTGTGTTTTAGTATTCTAACAACATATTGGAAAAACAAAACAATCTCATTCACAATAGCATTAAGAACAATAAGATACTTAGGAATAAGTTTATCAAGGAAGTAAACAATCTGTATCCTGAAAACCGTAAGATTTTGATGAAGGAAATTGAAGAATACACAAATAGACATTTCATGTTAAAATGTTCATACTGTCCAAAGCCATATATAGATTCAATGCATTTCCTATCAAAACTCCAATGTCATTTTTCACAGGAAAAAGAAAGCAATTCTAAAACGTGTGTGGTATTAAAAGATCCTGAATAGCCAAAGCAGTCATGAGAAAGAAGAACAAACCTGGAGGCATCACACTTCTTGATTTCAAATTACGCTTCAAAGCTATAGTAATCAAAACAGTGTGGCACTGGCATGAAAATGACACGTAGATCAGTGGAACAGAATCAAGAGCCCAGAAAGGGAAAAGGATAGTCTCTTTAATAGGTGTTGGGAAAACTAGTAACTATAGACGAATGAAATTACACCCCTATCTTATATCACAAAAAATTAATTTGAAATGGTTTAAAGACTTAAACATAGGAACTGAAACCATAAACCTCCTAAAGAAAACATAGGGACAAAGCTCCTTGACATTGGCCTTAGCAATGTTTTTTTGAATATGACACAAAAGCATAGCAACAAAAGTAAAAACTGCAAAAAAAAAAAAAAAGTGAGACTACATCAAACTAAAAAACTCTGCACAGTGAAAAAAAAATAAAATGAAAAGGGAAAAAACATTTGCACATCAAATATTTCATGAGAAGTTACTATCCAAAATATATGAAGAACTCATATAATTCAATAATAACAACAACAACAAAATCCTATTAAAAACTGAACAAATGAACTGAATAGATATCTTTCCAAAGAAGACATATAAATGACAAACAAGTACATGAAAAGGTGTTCAGCATCACTAATCATCAGGGAAATGCAAATCCAAACCACAGGGAGATATCACCTCACACCTGTTAGAATGGCTGTCATCAAAAGGATAAGAGATAAGAGTGTTGGCAAGGATGTGGAGAAAGGGAGCCCTTGTGCACTGTTGGTGCGAATGTAAATTGGTACAGCCACTATGGAAAAACCAGTATGGAGTTTCCTCAGAAATTAAAAATAGAACTACCATATGATCCTGCAATCCCACTTCTGGGTATATATCCAAAGGAAATGAAAATAGGATCTCAAAGAGATATTTGCACTCCCGTGTTTATTGCAGTTTTATTCACAATGCCAAGCTATGGAAACAACCCAAATGTTAATCAACAGATGAATGGATAAAGATGTGGTGTATACACACAATGGAATTTTATTCAGTCATGAGAAAGAAGAGAATCTTGCCATTTGTGAAAATATTGGCTCTTGAGGGCATCATGCTAATAAGTGAAATAAGTCAGAGAAAGACAAATACTATATGATCTCGTTTATATGCAGAATCTTAAAAAGCGAAACGTAGAAACAAAGAAACAGAGTGGTGACTAACAGGTGTTGGTACAGCTGGGGGAAATGGGCAGATGTTGATAAAAGGGCATAAACTTCAAGTTAGGATGAATAAGTTCTAGGGATCTAATGTCCAGCGTGGTGATAATAGTTAATAAGACTGTATCATATACTTGAAAATTGCTAAGAGGAGCGCCTGGGTGGCTCAGTCAGTTAAGTGTCAGACTTTGGCTCAGGGCATGATCTCACCACTTGTGAGTTAGAGCCCTGCATCAGGCTCTGTGCTGATAGCGCAGAGAAAATTGCTAAGAGAGTAGAACTTAAATGTTTTTACCACAATAAAGAATGTAATTATACGACATAATGGGGGTGTTAGCTACTGCTGTGTTGGTACTCATGTTGCTGTGTGTAAGTATGAGGTCAAACACCGCACACCTTAAATTTGCACAATGTCATCTGTCAATTATATCTCAATAAAGCTGGGGAAAAAACCCTAAAAACTTCAATATAATTATATTGAGAAAGGGCGAATGGGAAGATGTTTAGGTTGTATAAGAGAAACAATCAACAAACATCTTTCAAAGTGAGAAGTCAGTAGACAATATAAGAGGCTGAAAAAATAAGACCTGGCAGGAAGAACGTAATTGAGAAGCATAAGGGGAGAGTTTCAGAAGAAATAGCTGGGATATTACCTCTGGGGAAGAAAACTAGCAGTGGGGAAAGCAAATTGCTATCTTTCCTGGTTAGCTTCATGCTATTTGACTTAAGATAGTTCACGTATTACTCTGGGGCACCTGGGTGGCTCTGTCAGTTAAGTGTCTGACTCTTGATTTTGGCACACGTCACGATCCCACAGTCATGAGGTTGAGCCCCATGTCTGCTGGAGAGCCTGCTTAAGATTCTCTCTCTCCCTCTGCCCTTCCCCTGCACATGCTCGCTCTCTCGTTCTCCCCCCAAAAAATATTTGATATATTACTTTGATAAAAATAAAATGCATGATGACTGATTTAAGCACTGTTTCTTTATTAAAGAGTTCCACTGTCTTTTTTGCTTTGTGTCTAATTTTGAAATAAGGTTTTTCTTTATCTCAGGGTTCCCAATATCTCATTTTAGCCTGCACTCAGGGTAAGGAGTAAATATAGCCAGAATGCAATCAGCTCTGTCATTCATTTAAGCAGTAAGACAGCTGACGAGTTCATACAAGCACCATCAAGTATCAGGATATGGCAACCTGTAAAATTTCTCTTTTACAACCATTTGCTTGAAGAGGGGTCAAGGGAGAGCCATAAAGATGTGGCTGGGGATGTGATAGAAGGAACTAGGACCGTGCAATTTGGAGAAGGGACGCTTGAGGCATGACGTCATCATCACTTTCAAATACACAAAAGATGGTTTCCAGCTGCTCTCGATTCACTGAGAAGGAAGTGAGGGAAATGGGCTAACAGATGAGCCTGTAGAATTTAGCTAGGAGACAGATTTCCTAATCCTAACAGGAGTTGATGAGGACAGCTACAGAATCCTGTTCTTCATAATAAAGACAATTTCCTTTTTCCGTAGAATTGGAAACATGAGCCTTGCAGGGATCTTGCTGCAAGAAACATCAGGAAAAGAGGGTCTCTTCAGGGACCACACTGTGCTCCTTTGCTTGGGACCCATTTACATTGGAGGCCATCCCTCCCATTCATGTCCGTCCTTGTCCAGGAGCCTTGGCACAAAATTCATTTCCCATCCTATTGAAGAGTTCGCACCACGAGGCTGCATCTAAGTAGAGCTCAGACTTGCCTCTAGCGCCCTGAAGTTGCTTCAAGGCCAAGTGGCTTGGCCTTCTGCTCTGTTGTCCGCAGGACTGGTAGTTGCAGTACAGTGCTTGTGTATCATGACCCGAAGCTGCTACAGGACTTGGGTGGATGGGACCATTAGCCCTCTGCCCAGCGACTTGAGTTGCTGCTGTGTGCTGGGGCACTGGCTCCCTTGCATGGGGCCGGGCACCTTTCGCACTCAGGACAGCCACAAGTTTAAAAGAAGGGAGAAGCAGCACATCCTGGAGTCCCCTACTCTCTCCTGCTACCCAGGTCTTTCTCATGCCACGCCCCCAGAATTGGGGTGGCGGGGGCTCCACATGGAGCAGGCTCTAAAGACGGAAGGTAGGCCTGACAGGAGGCCCCAGCTTCCTCATGGCTCGCCGCTGGGTGGCCCAATACGCCCAGCACTGCATTGCCACCATTGCCATTCCACAAGCCAGTGCTCCAAATACAATGAAATTCAGAGATAAGTATTATTGTAAGTCCCACCAGATACACTCTGTTACTCCTCCTGGGGACAGGCTTTGCTGGTTGTAAAGGAGACAGAGACAAAGGCCCCAGGCAGAAATACAGCAGGGAGAGATAACAGGGTGATGTTACCTTTGAACATGGAGAAAGGTCTAAGAAGAGAATGTGGGAGCCTCAAAGACAGTCCACTCATTTAACCCTTTTCTGTAGGGTCGTTTCTAATTTGGGGGTGGGGGGGTGGGGGCAGGTCTTGAATGACTCCTGGCTCCACGAGCCGGCCTAAGTGTAAAGGGCCGCCTTTTAAAGTTGTCTCTCTCATCACATGATAACCCAGCTTCTGGAACTTCTGCATCTTCTTCCAACCAAGCCCCGGAGATCCTGGCATGATAGCCAGGATGTGTCATGGACCACAGCAGTCACTCCACCTGAAATGGTTAATCTCGTCCCCACTAAACCTTCTCAGCAAGATGATGCTCAACCCCAGACTTCAAAACCTGGGGGACCAGACTCCAAAGCCTCCATTCACAGTGGCCTACGCATCATTTGTTTCCCCACCAGATGGAAAGCAGGTGTTGTCCTCTTGTCCCTGCACCCTCTCTCAAGCACGATAACGAGTTCTGAGGCACATAAATCTCCTAAATGGAAAAGTAAACATTCTTCCTTAAAAAAAAAAAAAAGCTGAGGAAAGGGAAAAAATGTGTCAGATTTTCCTGGCCTGTATTAGTCTCCTAGTTTATCAGATCAAAATGAATTCGTATCAGCGATAGCTTCCTTGGTATTTCCTATTTTCAGTAATATTGAATTGAAACACACATCACCCTTTTTGTGGGATGATTGGATTACAGTTCCTCCGCTCCCAGTATTACTTTTCACGTTCTCTTTTCCTTCCTGGATGATTTCAGTAACAGCAAAATACAGTCATTGCCAACACTTGAGACATTTCTGGCCGTATTCCTTTTCTCCCTCAAAACCTAGGCTGTTGTCAAAACCTTAATTCATCGTGACTTATTAGCAACCGGAGCAAGTTGTAGAATAATCCATTATGAAGAAACCAAGCTTCACTTGGAATCCGCGAGGTGGCTTCTCGGAAAGAGCCTCATTTTCTAGAACTGGCACCAGCGGGAATTCAGAGGGTCAGGGGAGGGGTTGCACCAGCCCTCCCTCCTTTGTTTTATCTTTCAGGTTTGGGGTAGAGTGAAGGCTGTGCCCGTTCTGTTCATTTTCAGTTTTTTCTCCCCCCCCCCGCCCCCGCCCCTGCCTGTGAAACTGACTTTTGCATTCTTGTTTGCTGTGTCATGACAAGTTCCACAAATGATTCACACTGAAGTGACCTTTAAAGAGCAGAGCAGAAATCAGCTGGATTTTAGGAGCCTAGAGCTGTGCAGAAGCCAGAATTTTCTATCCCTTAACATTAAGCTGGAGCTCACTGGTATCTCTGTGGCTGCCTTTCCTGGTCATGTGATTCTGGTGGTGATTTTAATCACTAAGCTAATGCTGGCAGTATTTACACATGTAATTGAAACCTTGGAAATTATTATATCATCAAGCTTCTGAAAATGAGATTTATAGGGTGACTTAAAGAATTGGTGGAGGGGGAGGTGTTGTAAAGAGGGAAACGTTTATTTTAACTCATCAGTACTTTTTTTTTTTTTTTTAATTTTCTGTTCTGTTTGTTTGTAGCATTGAGTGCCATGAAAAGGAGTCAGTCCAAGAAAGAATTTAACCTTAGCTACCAAGGAGTATAAAAGTTTTGCCAAATGCTTATTGGATTACTGCTTTATAAATGTTAGTACCACTGATGATTTGAACCAGAGAGAAGTTTTAAATGGTGTTTTTTTAAATGTCGCCTTTTTTCCCCTTGTTCCCAGAAATAAAAATGACCCTCCTGATCGCCCAATCCTTTGGTCTCTCTCCATTCTTTTCTGCTACCATCAAGGAACAGCCATAAAAGGGTCATTTTTAATCACTGTGGCAAGGATTCCAAGAACCATTCTCAAGTACATTTACAACACTCTGAAAGACAAGGTAAGGCAGCTCAGTCATGCATATTGCACGGGGTGTTTGACTTGCAGAAAAGTTAGTCACTGGAAAACTACAGCAGGTCCCTGGACAGGAATGTGAACCTGTGACAGTGGCCATTCAGCAGGCTCCAGTGTTCTTGAGCTCCCATCCCTTACCCGGCCCCTAGCAACCTTTTGGTCCCCAGCCTCTGTTTTGTTTATGGTTTTGTTTGTTGGGGTTTTTTTGCCAACAAACTGGCAGAGGTGGGGTGGGGAGGGAGTCCTGCCTTAGCTGGTTTTCCTTCTCACATAAATGCTGAACAAATGGGAGGAATTTTCAGATGAAATTCACACACTTTTTTGTGGGCATGCTTTTTGTTTAAATATTAAATATTTGTATATATATTAGTATATATATATTAAATATATTAAATATATATTAAATATATTATTTAAACATGTTTAAATATATTAACTATTAAACATACTAAATATACTATTTGAATATATTTAAATATATTAAATATTAAATATCATGCTTTTTGTTTGAATAAGAAAAAATACTACAAGATAGGAATAACATTTGTTTCTGTTTTAATGCTAAAATATTCCTTACTCCTTTGTTTTTTAGAGGTGCCATGGGAAGTGACCTGTGTGTTTGAGGGACAGAGGGAGCTTTAATGAGTGAGTGAGTGTGAGAGAGAATGTGTGTGTGTGTGAGAGAGTTGTGAGAGAATGTGTGTAAGAGAGAATGTGTGAGAGAGCATGTGTGTGTCAGAGTGTGTAAGAGAGTTGTGAAAGAATATAAGAGAGAGGATACGTGTGTGAGAGAGTCTGTGTGTGAGAGAACACATGTGTGAGAATATGTGTGAGAGAATGTGTGTGGGAAAGAGTTGTGAGAAAATGTGTGTAAGAGTGTGTGAGAGTGCTTAAGAGAGTGTGTGAGAGAGCTGTGTGAGTGTGTCAGAGTGTGTGTGTGAGAGAGTTGTGAGAGAATGTGTGTTAAGAGTGTGTGAGAGAGCCGTGTGTGGGAGAGAGAGAGGGAGAGAGAGAGAAAACGTCCTAAAGAATGAGAAATGGACAAGTTGACCTAAATCTCAGCTCAAAAAACCGAAAACTGTAGGGCTTTTGTGCCTGGAGGTTTTTCTCCTCCCTGGTTTGTATTTCCATGCACATTTGGTTATGAATGCCAGTGGCAACCAGAACACCAGGAAAACAGCTGTTCTCATGGTATTTCTGGCCAAACAAGGGAGGGTTGGACTTTTCCCAACTTTTCCGTTCTCACACAATGTTAATCTCTCCCCATCCCCACCTCCGTGCTTGTGACTTGGTCAGAGTTTCACAAGTTTACCTAATTCTAACCTTTTGGGTATAACTATGTTCCTTGGTAAATTAGGGAGATTTTTTATTATATTTTAAATTGTTTGATATTTTTAAGTCCCTAATCAAGACTTAAGATTAGCTTATCAATAAGGAATAATTGGTTGAATTTCACATAAAATTATCTAGCTTCCTCATCATGAAGTGCACGTTAAGAAGCTGCCCTGATCATAGAGTATTTTCTTGTATTTCTATTGAAAGATTACATTGTAGATACTACTTATGTACCCAAATTAAAAAAGAATCAAGTCTGGGGTGCCTGGGTGGCTCAGTCGGTTGACTACCCGACTCTTGATTTTGGCTCAGGTCATGATCTCATGGTTAGTGGGTTGGAACCCCCGGTTGGGCTCTGTGCTGACAGCTCAGAGCCTGCTTGGGATTATCTTTCCCCCTCTCTCTCTGCCCCTGCCCCCCCCACCTCAAAAATAAATAAACTTTAAAAAATAGAAAATAAGTGTAACTTTTTGGGAATCCTATAGTGAGGTTTTCAGGGCTAAATTTCAAGTGATAAAAATATATATGCGTTTTGGTCACTTGAAGAGGCATTCCAATTGCAAGCCAAATCTAACTACTCTGGTTCCTGCATTTTCCAATTGATCCCTCAATCTCAAGAAGGATTTTTTTGAAGAACAAAATAGTTTTTTTTAATTTTAAACATATTTATTGTATGCATCAGCAATAGATAATCACAAATTATTGAGCAGTAGGGGACCTTACCATCCTTCCTAGAGCTAGACACCTTAAACTCTGGGGCAGCAGCCTTCCCTAAATGTAAAAGAGAAGTCAGTGAATTGGCCACTTTGGCAAAGGTCTGAAGATTATTTATCACTCCTGAGATCCCAAAAGGATCAATGGGCCAAACTCCCCTCAAGTGATGTCACTACTGTAGAAATGTGTCCTGTCTTAGGTTAAAAAGATACACTTTTCCTCAGCAGTACAGCTCCGTACTGTGTCTACAATTTAAACACTTCACACAGCCACTGTGTGATCTTCCCTACGTGAAATGGCTCATTCACAACCACAGCCAGGCTGAAAAATATCCAGATAAAGTTTCATCCAATTGAATTAACACTGGGACAAGAAAATGTCCATATAAGGTTGAGTGACTCCTGGGGTCCTCAGAGAGCACTATTTCAGGATTGTTTACAGGGATTTTTTTTTTTAATCTGGGAAGTGGGTGGGACACATTGAATTACCCCTCCTCCATGAGTTTTATTAAATTATTCACTCTTGAGTTATACACATGTCCAAATTATATTTCAGAGGACTAATTTGTGCCTTGAAATTTAGCCCTGAAAGTCTCAGTATAGGACTTTTTTTTTTTTGCAGAAAAACTTGATTCTTTTTCTTTTCTTTTTTTTTTAATGGGCACATAACTAGTATTTACAATGCATGGTTTTATTGTCTTTGGACATGAATTTTTCGTGAATACAAACTGGTTTGAAAAAGCAAAGTTTAATTGATGGCACTCGGGAAGACGCAAAGAGATTTTTTTGTTTCTTACTAGAACCAGAAGGCTTAGTTTACCTTTGCTAGTAAATATAAACTAACCCATATCCATTTTTGCTGAGGTCAACAGCAATCACAACAAGGTAAGCCCACAGGAGAGACACTTCATTCATCAGTGATAATAATGGTAATAATTAGTAGCATATGTAGAATAGAAGGACTTCTCCCACACTGAGAGAACATTGCTACCGTGCTTCCCCAGGTGCATAAATCTCAAATAGAAACATACTGTGTGTCTGTAGAAACTGCCTGCTTGCTTCTTTCCTGTGTTTCTGACTCTGTTCATTTGGTTTTGATCCCGGTCCCACCAGCATAATGCATGGTCGACGTACATGTTCAGATGCTGCTTCTGCTGTTTCTGGTGTCTTGACAAATGCCTATGTCATCTCAACCAGGTACGCACCCTACCACATATCCTGGGGACACACAGAGGAGCCCTCGAGTGGACTCCATCTCTTAGGTCAGGGGTTAGCAAATTTTTCTGTAAAAGGCCAGACTGTATAAATATTTTAGGCTTTCGGGCCATTCGGTCTTGGTTGCCACTACTCAATTCTGCCGTGGTAGTAGGAAGGCAGCCATAGACAATATGCAAATGAATGGGTATGACTGCGTTCCAAAAAACTTTATTCATGGACACTGAAATGTGAATTTCATGTAATTTTCACATGTCAAGAAATGTTATTCTTCTTTTGATTTTTTTTTCAACAGTTTTGAAAATATGAAAGTTATTCTTGAAAGCAGGCTGTCTGATGGATCTGGTTCCTGGGCTGTAGATTATAGATCGTTACCTTAGAATCTTAGGTCATTAAAGCCATTCTTCACGTTCTGAAAGAGATGTGTTTCTCTTCTCAGAAATAAAAAGGGGAGGAGCCTTTAGAAATTCCAGCATAATGAGTATGTGTCAACTGAGAGCTAATTTTCAATGTCTTCTTCAAGAACTATAATTTTCCTAAAATAGGAAAAGAATTGCCTCTCTGATTTTTATATATTTCACCAGCTTTTCCCTTTTAAGCTATAAATATTCCTTTAAAAATCAGAAAAGTTATATACTGCAATTGTTTGAATTTCAATTTTTTTTCTCGAGTCTTTCAAATTGATGGAAATTTAAATATATGTTATGTTTTTCTGTAGATAATTTAGGAAATTAATAGCCCTTAGATTTACACAAAGCAGTATTTTTCTAAGTCAGCAGACTGTTTTATAATTTAAAAGTCCACAGGAATCTCACTTAGCAAAGTATTCCTTAATACTGCCCCTCTTCCCAATAAATATAACAGCAGAACTAAAGGGACTAATTAATTAGACCATCCATGTTTAATGTCTTATTACAAGTGGTATTGAGAATACCTTTCATTGTTCAGGGGAAAGTGTAGTCTTCTTATAGTAAAGCTCTATTTTTAAGGCTCCTAAGAATCTTAGAGTTCATCTTAGATTGTATTTAATTTTCATTTGGTTTGCTTTCAGCCAGCATGTATAAAACACAGTAAAATATGAAACAGCACCTTTCAGAATGGTGGGTTGTATAGCAAGTGAAACCAAATCCTGTGAATGTCTTGTCATGGATGTAATATTCCAGCCTCCCTCTTCCTAGAACTGTGTGCACATATCCCGACACCGACTTACTCTGCAAAGATTTTGAGATGCATTATAAAAATATACCAATTGTAATAAAATATATATACGTGAAAATCCAGGCTAAGAAACATATAAACCAGAAAGACAAAAGCAATGGGACCATTGATATGCAGATATCTATGTTGTCCACATGGTCCTACAAGGCCTCTCACTGTATATGTAAATTCATGTTCTTTCCCTGTCCCTCCTTCACTCATGGAAGCCTAGGGGCTCCTTGTGGATGCTGTAGGAACCAGCACTTCGGGAGAGGAGGGCAAGGGCTCAGGAGGAAGAAAGGTGGGCTCGGTCCCATACCTGTACTACCTTACCCTGCCTTCCAAACAGAACTTATCTGAGCCAGGAGTGGGATTCCGCTGAAGGTTTCATTTGAGGACAGGGCTCTACTGCTAAGATACATTTGTGAACCACTGTCCTGTGTTATGTTTATGTTTATTTCCTCTGCCTTGTTATCCTAAGGGACCTATGTTCTGCATTCTGAAATTTCACCACCTCATATTAACCCGATACCCTTTCCCTTGGGAGTTCAAAATGTTCCCAAGATCATAAGTAGCACCGGTGTTAGCCACACTATAGTTACCATTATGAAGGTGAGGGACCCTGTAACAGATGTACAATGACAGTGATTGTCTGAGTCACGAAAAAGCTCAACTAGCCTTGATCCCGTTCTTGGTGAATCAGTGTTGCAAACAAGGATAGATCCTTCAGATTCTGATCACGGTGCTGGTGCAGTAGGCCTTGGCCTAAACCAGCTGTCAGAACATCGTTCACTTGGGGTGGCTCCTACGGGACCAGGCAGGTCCAGCTAACACAGTCATTGCTGGGAGGCCTGAGATTTAGGAGATGGAGAAAAAGGAGGCAGCATGGAGAAGGAAGAGGAAGAATTGATGTGAATACTGATAGAGAGGGAACCTATCAAACCTCTGGTCTGAATCAACTACCGAGGGGTGCCTGGGTGGCTCACTTGGTTAAGCATCCGAGTCTTGATTTTGGCTCAAGTCATGATCTCATGGTTCATGAGACTGAGCCCTGACTCAGGCTCTGCATTGACAGGGCAGAGCCTGCTTGGGATTCTCTCTCTTTGTCTCTCTCTGCCCCTCCTCCACTTTCTCTCTCTCTCTTTCTTTCTTTCTCTGCCTCTCCCCTACTCTCTCACTCTTGAAATAGATAAACTTTTAAAAAAATAAATCAACAACTAGAAAGCAGAGTAAAATAAAGATTTTAAGAATAAAGATAGTTACTGTACAATGGTGGTCAGAGTTGTTGTGATCTCCTTAGGCAGGAGACGAAGGAAAGGGAGGCTAAAGTGAGAAAGAATTTAGATTTGCCTTTTGAAAAATATCCTGGCACTGTCATGAGCTACCAGAATATTTCTCTGGAGAGCTGAGACCTATTTTATTTGCCTTGTTTTGTGCAGTCAGAGCTGGGAAATGCTAAAAGAGAATGAGCCCCATTTGTTTGCATCAGAACCCAGATACTCTTCTTTACTTAACATCAAGGAGCTGGTTGTGTTCCACCGCTGCTGCTCAGAAGCCCAATCCATTTTCACCAGCCCCGGGAGGGTGGCAGGTGGTAGTTGCTGCATTTTATAGACACCCAGCCTGTGGCTGGGCGGTAATTCACTTGCACACTGGGAGATGAAACCCCACATCTCATCGTTTCTCATTACTTGTCCCTCTGTGTCGTAAATGCCAAATATGTGCATACCTGAAAAAATGACACGTGTGCGCTTCGCCCGTTTATTTATCCAACAACTTATCTGCTTGTTTGTGGTGTATTCGAACCACTTGAACCCCAGCATCAAGGGGAAGGGGACTGTGGTGAAAGAACCAATATACAGCAAAGCCAGGCCTTCCAGGAGCTGACAAGCTAGTTTGAGGGACGGGGAAACAGTACGAGGCATTTGCATGAGATCTTTACATAACTGTGCGGAGAAGTGCGTGTTGAAGTGTTGGAACGGGGACGATGGAAGTTGAGGAAAGGAGAATCTCGGTGGTTAGGAGAGGTGTCACAGAAGACGTCGCGTTTGCCATAGAGCACAGAGCACCCGCTGGAGGTCAGCGGCTAGTAACAGCAGCAAGAGCAGTGGGCTTTTAGCACTCACTCTGCTGCCAGCTGTAAGCTAAGTAATCTTCCTGCATTCATGTCCATTGTTGTTCGTTTTCACCACAGCCCTCTGAGATAGTATCTCCAATGTATAGATAAGGAAACTAAGGCTTGAGAGGGCATATAGCTAGTAGAACTAGGATTTAAATCCATATCTATTTTGTCTCTGGGACCCAAGCCCTTAACCACCATGCATTTTTTTTAAGTTTATTTATTTATTTTGAGAAAGAGTGATAGAGCGAACAGGGGAGGGGCAGAGAGAGAGAGAGAGAGGGAGGGAGGGAGAGAGAATGAATCCCAAGCAGGCTCTGCATTGTCAACACAGAGCCCGGCGCGGGGCTCGAACTCATAAACCGTGAGGTCACGACCTGAGCCAAAACCAAGAGTTGGACACTTAGCCAACTGAGCCACCCAGGTGCCCCGCCACTGTGCGCTTTTAAACAAGAGGAGGGAGTCACAGCTCCTGTCTGTGGTAGATCTCTCCGGTGCCTGTCCAAGCCAGGGTCCAAACCAGTCAGTTCTCTGGCAGTTGAGCAGATCGTTTACAGGGCAGATTTTGGTGGAGGACAAGAAAAATTGAAAAGGGTGAAGGATGAATCATGCAGTTATAGATCCAGAACTTGTCAGGGCCCACCTCCTCCCCTCTGACAAGTCGAGTGTCAAAGTTTCTGAGAGGATGGACTGGCTGTTCTCAGAGATTTCAGCGGAGCAGATCCTGTAGCCTCCCCCTCCCTTCCAGCACTTTCCAGGAGCCTGACTGAGAAGTTCCCCTGTGGGGCTCTGCAAGCTAACCCAATGGCAGACACACCTCTTATTTCTTATGGTGTCCACACACAGTTCCTTATGGAAATGTGTCTGTCTCTGAGTGCACATCTCTTGTCCATTGATGACACGAATGTCTATCCCAGCTCTGATGGTAGTTTTAGATCAGTGTTCCTCTAAGTTTGAAACCTACTGGTAGGCCACAAGACTTTTCCTGATGTTTGCAACCAGACCTGAACATTCCAGAATGTTCTGTCTTCAATTCTTGTAGGCAAATGGCAAAATTTCATGGGTTTTCCTTGTCGCATACAACAAAGAGCTATTAACCAATCAGCCAAGTACATAGTGTGTTACTAAAGCTTTACTAAAGTGTGCTATTTATGAACTAAAATTGATGTTTTACTTCGTTTCCTGAGGACGCAAATTGATAATTCTGTCAAGATGTCAGGCTGCCAAAGCTGTGCCTGGCAACGCTGCCAAGCTTGTGAATGTGCTCGCACAGTTGGGCGTCAGCAAAGTGGGGAAAGAACACTTTGCGGTGGGTGTACCGCCAGAGTCACTCCGGGTTGGCTGTCCTGTTCAACTGTAGTTCTTCCTGCCTTAACTAACATTTTACTCTGTGGACTACTTGGCTCTTGTTTAACGTGTGTCTTTTTGTCACGTTGAGCATTGCATTCCTCTTTGATCCTTTGTTCTTCCAGCAGAAGTGGGAAAGGGGGTGCAGGAAGTGAGCTGTGGGCTCTGGGCAAACCATCTGAGGATGACTCTTCCCACTCCGTGTCCTGGAAGGAGCTCCTGGGTAAAGCAACCCCTAGTCAGATGTCGCAGCAACTGCCTTCTGCCTACCTTGTGGTGCTGGGGTGAATCCCTCCACCTTCCTGAGCTTCCATGGAATGAGGGGCTCAGTTTATGTGACCCCAAGGTGTTCATATCGCTTTCTGACCGTGTGGTGGTCACACCGCCCCATCGCAGAGTGGGGAAAATTTGAACCGCATGTTTCTCTGTCAGATTCCAAACAACAGGCTTGGTTTTTTTCACATTGTACTTTTCATCCATGGTGAGGACTTGCCCTGGGATCCCAAAGATCAGTGAGCCACAGTTTATGTGGTCCCGATCTCCAGCCTCAGAGTCTCGTGGAGTACACCGAACACGTCGGGGGCCATGTGGCTGCATCCTCTCCTGGCAGTTCCCCTGGACCACTGCTATGCAGGGATAACAGCAAGTACGCAAAATGACTGGTGACAACATACTGATGTTGTCATACTGACGCCATGAGACGCCAATTACCTCTTTGTCATTCTCACGAGTGGAGAGCACGGTACCGCCCGGCAGCTTTCACGTCCCTCCTTTCCTGCCGTGGGCCATCGTGCAGGTAGCTGGCTGACTGATGGATCTCTGCTGAATCTCCTGTTCACCTTAATGCAGGCCATAAAGCCACAGCCTACCGTCCCTGGGCATCTGTCTAGATAGGAGAGACTAAGTCGATCAGAAATGCCTGTGGCTTCCTGTCTTCCCGAGTAACAGATATACCAGCCCGAAAAGCCCCAGATAATCCTGTCCAGTCCGGGGCAGAGAAAAACTTGCTGCTGCCCGGAAAACACATGCATCTCTCCCTTCCCTACTTCATAGCCCACCCCCACACCCCACACTGCCTGCCAGTCCCTTTCTTTCAGTGCACATAATGTTGGTCTCTGTCTTCCAAGCCTTTGGCAGGCTTAATTTTGTAATATCTCAAAGCCTTCTCTCCCCACTGCTGACTTTCCCTGCATTAGCTTGGTTTCAATGAGCCTCTTTCTCATAGTCCATCAATAGCAAAGGCACTCGGTGACCCGTCCATGTCAGGTTCTGGTTCATCCCAAGCCAACTGGCAGATCTCCAGTGACTCCTCTCCTCTCTCCCCAGGGCATCATGTACATCTCATGGAAAAAAAAACAGTGATGAATATTGTGCAATTTCTCTAGCTAAATTATGAAAATGATGTAAAGGGTCTTAAAAGGACACAGTGCTTTTGGTAGCGGACATTGCCATAATAGGTAGCATCATCCCAGAGCGTCCAGACAGCCATTCCCTCAGTGACAGCGGTTCTGGATCCTGCCACTCCCCAGCTATTCTGGGGCAGCCAGCTGATGGTGAGGGCCCTCAGAGGTGCCCCCAAGTGTGCGTGTTTTAGGAAGAAGCTAACATGTGTGTCAATATGATCGTTTACATTAAAGCCCATTTATAGACCATGGTAATCCTCACAGCCCAGCTGTTTGGTGGCAAATGCTGCTACCCTGGCTTTAGATAGAAAGGAATCGAGACACCTATTTGTCAGGGGCCCCAGACTGTCTGGGGGAAAACGAACTGTATCCTCACGTTGCCTGGTGCATGGCTCTGAACCTGCTGTGCTTAGGGCCATGGCTGTATGTGCCTTCCTTGGGAACAGCCTCTCTGGAGCCCAGCTCCCACCTGCTGTGGGTGTGACAAGAGTCACGGCTCAGGAGGGTGAGGCCCCAAAGCCCTCTTCCCCAAGTGGGCCGTAGCAGCTTCTCCTGTTTTGGAGGTAAGGCCCAGTGAACAGCTGCCATCTTAGGTTGGACTCTGAAGTCCTTCCTGACTTGAAATTCTTCTGTCTTCTCAGAGAGGCAATTAATATTTGTTGAGTGAATGCATCACCATGGGGTAGGGAGGGTAGGCTGTGCATGCAGCCCTCAGCTAATCAGAAAACCCTCCAGAGAGGCAGCTGTTAGGCATTATTACTTTGGCTCTCCATGGGGTGTAACTCCTGGAGACAAGAATACCTCCACTTACTGGGCACTTGCATTGTGCCAAGCACTGTGCTAACTACATGTATTAACCATCTCCATCTCACAAATAATCCTGTGAGGAAGGTATGATTATCCTTTTTTGTTTGTTTTTGTTTTAAATAGATGATGCAGTCAGGTTCGTACAAGTTAAGCAGCAGCCTGCTCTAGGATAGGAAGAAAGTAACAGAGCTGAGTGTTGAAGTTTTGGAGACCTAATAAATCCTTGTCCAAGTTCTGAACAACTGAGAGACACAAGAGTTAAGCAGGTGAGGATTAAAAATATCACCTTGAGAGGCGCCTGGCTGGCTCAGTTGGTGGAGAGTGTGACTCTTGATCTCAGGGTTGTGAGTTTGAGCCCCTTGTTGGCTATAGAGATTTCTTAAAAAAAAAAAAAAAAAAAGTCTTTTAAAAAATGCCTTAAAACATTAAAAAAAAAATCACCATGAGTACCTAAGAAGTGTGTCAGAAAATGTATTGTAGGAACAGTTTATTAATGTCTCATTCCTGAAACAGACCAACTCACCCTCTCCCAGGCCCAGCCAATGATGTAGACCTGCCTCTGGGTTCTCCTCTGTAAGCTGACCGCTGAGGAGCTAAGAAGGTGCTCTCTCAGTGACAGGTGGATCCCAAAGAGAAGGACAAAGGGCTGAGCCAGCCTGAGGTCTCCTCCTACCCCTCAAAATTGTCTTAAGTCAGCCTCCCCTTCAGGGAGCACATGAGAGGTAATATCCTAAAGGAGGTCTCTGGCCATGGAAACACAAATACAAGGTTACCCCACACCAGGATTCAAACCCAGGTCTCCCTCAGTCCATTAGGGCATTTCTTCCACAGGGTAGGAATCCAGACCCTAGAATTCTGGAGATCATGGCACACCCTCACCTCATGATAGCAGAGTCTGGGGTCCAGTGGGCTTCAGAGCCTCAACCGGGGTCATCGCTTTTTATCCTCTTCTCTGCCTCGTATCATTTTCTCTCTCTGCCTCACAAACATCATTGACACACTGGGGACAGACAGGTATGCCACATTACACAATGTGAGCTGCCCTAGCTTACCTTTTAAGCAGAACCATATGTAAATCTCCTCCATTCCTTGGGCACCATGGAAGTCAGTCTCATGCTCCTGAGCAAAACGGTGGGGAACATTTGGATCCTGAAATGGGTGGGATCTCCCTTCTTATTAATGGTTCCAAGCTCTCAGATTCCTTCTCCAAGCCTCTTCTCTTCTCACACTTTAGTCCCTTTTTCTGGAAGACATTTATCCATATCTGATGAGAGCTCCTTCTTCCTCCCCCCCTTTTCCCCCTCCCTGGGTCTGGACCATATACCCATTTCCCAGCAGTTTGATAAAGTAGAAAGAAGGCAGGCAGGTCTGGGCTCTTCCACTTATTGTGTGACATTGGACAGGTTGTTTAACTTTTCAGCCTCAGTTTTCCTACACATAAAGCAAAATTCTTAAAGAATTTTTTAAATTTTATTTTAGAGAGATCTAGGGGGTAGAGGGGCAGAGGGAGGGAGGGAGGGAGGGAGGGAAGGGGAGAGAGAGAGAGAGAGAGAGAGAGAGAGAGAGAGAGAGAGAGAGGGAGAGAGAATCCTAAGCAGACTCAACGCTTAGCGCAGAGCCTGACATGAGGCTTGATCCCACAACCCTGGGATCATGATCTGAGCCAAAACCAAGAGTCAGACACTCAACCAACTCAGCCACCCAGGCTCCCAAGCAAAATTCTTAAACCTATCTCATAGGCAGTAAGAAGGTCAGCCCAGCGAATACATATAAATATGATAGCATGGTGTCTGGCTCAGTACATGCTCCATAAGTGTTAGTTTCTTTTGTGAGGGGAAGGGGGGGATTTGCTTACTTTAGTTGATTTATTCACTCATCAAATACTGGGAGTCTTCCATGTGCCAAATTGGGTAGAACAATGCCTATCTCCCAGGATTATATATAAATAAATAATGTTTGCAGCGCTCTTAGTTTTGTGCTTGACGTGTAGAGGCAGGTATTGACTAAATGGAAGTCACTATCATGGTTATCAGCCCACTAAGTGAAGAGCTCTGCTTCTGTCCTGTGCATTTAGAGTGGAGCTACTGGGGTTATTCATGAAGCCTGCTCAGAAGTGCATCAGCATCCATAGAGAATTCTCAAAATACACCTTTCTCTTCCCCACCCACCCTCAGCCATAACCACTGCACTAATGACTTGCTGGAGGCAGCCGAACTAGGAGTGGTGCTGCCAGTCCCCACGGTCCAGAATAATGCCCAGGTTTCCCTCTCACGAAGGGTGACAGTGATGGAAATCAACATTCACATCCAAACCTGTGATCAGACCACCAGAAAGGACTGTAGCCTGAAGTTAAGGACACATGCCCTGCACAGCAATGCACTTGGCCCCTCTTTTCCTTACCTAGAACTCATTTTCTGGCTCTTCACACCCATTTTCAGCAGTCCAGGGCCACTGTGTCACTTCCTACCAAGGGCAGCTGGGACTTTTTCCAACAACACTGGTTCAAAGGGCATCGGACCCAAGGAATTACCATGTGCTTCACTGTAAGTCTCTTTTCACAAGTCAGAGCAACCATGAAGCAACCCCTTAATGTCCTTCGTACCTTCTCATCATGGCATGCTCTAACCACACTCAGGAAATATGCTGAGGGAGATGGCCCGTGTTTTTAACTTTGGTTTATGAAAATTACCTTTGAAGTTAGCAAAATGCAGTTTCCTCATAAGTAAGCAGGTGACACTTGAAAATACTGCTCTGAACAGCACCTGATATGGGGCTGTGGCAGCTGCAGACAGACTATATTCTTCTCATCCGCAAGCTTGTGTCTGCTGCGGGTGCCACGCTTGCTGGGCCACCGAGGCTGGGCCTGCCGTCATCTGTGATTCAGGGCCAGGAGTGGGGCTGAGTTGGGGAAGGCAGTTCAGAATGGAAGATGGAACTTAGTTCTCAGCATTACCCTAAGTGCTTAAGAAATGTAAACGTTATTTAACCCATCCTGTAGGTGACGGGGATTAAGGAGCACATTTGTTGTGATGAGCACCGGCTGTTCTAAGGAAGTGTAGAATCACTATATTGTACACCTGAAACTAATATTACATTGTATATTAACTGGGATTTAAATAAAATTTTTTAAAAATGTAAGATGATAGATTAAGTTTCAACATTTCCCAAATTCATTTAGCATGGGAAATGAAATTAATCCATGAAGTAGCTCCTACCCCAAATCTAATCTTCCCCATGATGGAAAGCAGGTTTCTTCATGTCATTTCTCTCTGAGACTGCTTCTGGAACAGCTATTGTCAAAAGGCTCAGACCGCCCACCTCGGAACTTGTGCCTTCCCCTCCATACCCTTCTAAGCAAGACCGTGACTGTGAGGACGTTCCTCTCCTGTCATCCCCCAGTCTTCTTTGTCCTAGACACTGAGACTAGTTTGGGAGGAAGGAGTGATTGGTGGCCAGGGACTAAAGGATGTATTTGTAGACAACAACCTGAAAGATGCGCATCATAGTGGTTGAGGAAATAAAGGCCCCTTCGATGCCCCAGTCGCTGATTCATGTTCTGCTGCAGGCTGGAATCTGACAGTGATTTGGGCCCCCCGACTTCCGTGTGTCATCCTTGCCTGACTTCATATGGGTGTGAATCTCAATCACAAAGTCAGGTGTGTAGAAAATACTGTATCGTGTCTCTTAACCTAATTTCTGACTTGAGCTCCATTACACTGGACTGGAAGTAAATTTCAGCTGTTACTCTTGGGCTATCCCCCCATGGGCTTTTAGGAGATTTCAGGTGTCCCCAAGTATTAGTACACATGGGTTGCCCTTAGACATCCACCTTTCCTCTTCATGACATCCCATCTTCAGGCTTTGTTTTGGGGAGCAGGAATCTTTTGCAAGTCTCCTCATGGTCCTGTCTGCCTGGATGCGTAGTGGTCAGATAACCAACCTTCCTGCTTTGTGTGAGACGGTTCAGGTTTTAGCCCTGAAAGCCTGTGTCTCTGGAAGCCCTTCGCTCCTGGCAAACCCAGACCCTAGGAGTGAGCACTTCCTGTTAGAGTCTTGCCTCTTCTTCATGCTCTGCTGAGAAAAAGGAGACCTAGTGTCCCGGGTCAGGACCCACAGATCTCTTTTCCCTCTTTCCTTCAGCCCAGGGGAGTCTCATCTTCTAATCTAGGGGTGGAAGAAGACCTACACGCTCACCTATGGCTCCGAGACGTTTAGTTCATATCGAGAATCCCCTTCCTTCACCTTCTCCACTGGTAGGTAAGAGCTAAAGAGCTTAAAATTTTGGAAAGCAAAAGCTAGTAAGAGTTGCCAACTGGGTGTCCTCATGCCCCCAGCCCTCAATTGCCCCCTAATCTCACGTAAGGGAATGAGTGCACAGCCTGAGTCCTCCTGGAGTGGGGGGCGTGGAGAAGAGGAAAAGGAGAAAGTACACAGGGAAAAGAAACAGGCCAAGAGAGCAGAGGAAGGGGAAGCCGCCACACCTGTATTTGCGGTCGCTGGACACTCCTTCCATTTACAGTGTCGTCTCTATAGATGGTTGAGGAGCAAGGTCTGAAACTAGAAGGGGAAACAAGGGATCTGGGTTCAGTTTGCTTCCTTATCTAGGTGGGGCTAGACGGTTCCTAAAAGTTTTGGCAGGTGGATCCAGGCTTTGACAGTTCGTCGAGTGGGTTCCTCTTCACCCTCCTTTTGCCTTTTACAGAAAGCCTCAGTTGGCGTCGGGTTGGGGCGGGGCAGCGAGGAGCATTTGCTATATTTGCATTCATCCGGGCAGTGAGACAGCTGAGGCCAAATGCCTTCATCAGGACGCATCTCAGTGGGGGCAGGGAAAGGCACTCGGGGTCTGTCTGCTGTGCCCGTGTCTTGCCTCCATCAAGGTGGCAACAAAGAAGCTTGGTGAGGTCCCAAGAACACGAGGCTGCTGACCTGGCTCAGTGCCCTGCCGCTAGCCCCGACCTTGTCTGTGGATGGAAGGGTGATTGAATACGAGGGTCTGAACTTTCTCAGTACCAGCCCTGGCTTCATGCCGCCCTCACACAGCTTTTAGCATCTGCTAAGACTAGCAGGGAGGCAATAAAGAAAGCAGAAATTCCGGCTCAAAAGAGCTACCCTTTCTCGTTAGAGCTGCACTACTTTCTCGTTAGAGCTGCACTAACCAACACCTCAGGCGGACTTCCAGGGAAACTGCTTTCTGAGAAGTGGTCATGGACAGAGGATGCTAATGTGTAAGGGCTGATAGTCTTTCGAAGCTTCAGAAGAAAAAGATCTGTAATTACAGTCAGTGTCTTTAAGCAAATGCATTTTTCTTAAGAGTTTTTGTGCTGCAAGCTGGGCCGAGCTATGGTACAAACCAGTAATTCTCTGCAAGCAGTGACCTTTCCATTGAGCACAAGGCTGTCTGTCACCAGGCCTTTCCATGCAGGTCAGTCTTTGCCTTAGCAGCCCCAAACTCACCAAAAACGTGTTCGTGAAAGGACAGACACTTGACTTAAAATTATCTGCCCAAACCGTGCAGTATATGAAAACATGTAAACATTCCCATTTCTGCACTCTGTGTCCTCTTGGCATTTCCACGGTCCTGCACTTCAGATCAGAGATGCGTGACATTCTTTTATGGTTCTAGAGAACCAGTCTTCTAAAGTCTATAGGTAATAGCCATTTATTGAGTTTTTACGGTATGCCAGGCGCCATGGTAGACATTCTACATGCAGTCTGACTTTATCCTCTCGGGGATGCTCCGTATCAGGTGGTGTTACCCTCTTTGTACAAACGAGAAAGCTGAGGCCTACACAGAGGTTGAAGAGCTTATCTAGGGTGATGGCACTACGATGTGGTGATCCGTAGGACTGCAGTTCTGTACCTTAGTGGCTTCATGGTGCTGCCTGGAGTTGCTTGTCAAGGAGAAGGGTAAAGGGGAGAGGAAACCAGCGGTCTCCACTAAAAGGGACAGCCCATCTATTTAATCTCTATCTACTAAAGCCTGAAGTCAAAAAAACAGAACGAGCATTTCCCATTTCATGGATCCACAAGTTGCATCTTGCCTTATGGAAGATCAAGCCTCCCTTCTGCCTTAGTCATTCCCTCCACTGAATATGCACGGGTCAAAGGAGATAAATGGACAGGAGAGCCCTTTGTGATGGTCAAGGGCATATTGGACCAAGGCAGCACTTCCTTCAAAGCTCTGTATCCTGGACACGTCTCATCAATTTTAATGAAATTGTTGTTCTGGTGGGTTTGCTTTGCAGAGTGCCAATGACAGGTCAGGTTCAGCAAGATGCGGGTGACTGATTTGGCTTTTTCTGGATTTGTGGGAAGAAGGGGCATTGCCTGTGAAGACCTAATCCATGTTTGTCACCTATATCTGGTCACTTGACCTGTTGAGATTTCCATTTCCTCATCAGTAAAATAAGAGGATGATCCTGGGTGATGTCTGGGGTGCCTTTTAATCCTAACATTCTACCGAAAGAACAAAGGTAACAAACATCTGAGTTTGGGTTTTGTGTGAGGAAATATTATTTAGAAAACATTCTTGGGTTGCCAAAAGCAAACCTTTATCATTCAACAAACATTAGCTTCACAGAGAGAGTTGGGTCTCTGGAAGAGCATCTGGGCAGAAGGAACAGCATTAGAGGGATCGGGAGGGGCCCTGCAGACACTGTAAAGAATAACAATGAAACTCACTAAAATCAGGAGGTGGGACAAAGTGTGCGGGGGACTCTCATCTTCCTTTTTTTTTTTTTTAGAAATTACTCTCTAGGGAGTCAGAATCTCCTTAAGCCTCTATCTTTATTCTTTTTTTTTTAAATTATTGAAGTCTGGTTGACACATGGTGTTATGTTAGTTTCAGGTGTACCCCAGAGTGATTGCACAGCTCTGTGGTATCCTGTGCTCCCACAAGTGCAATTACTATCTGACACCACATGCCCTATTAAAGTACCATTGGGGCGCCTGGGTGGCTCAGTCGGTTGAGCGTCCGACTTCAGCTCAGGTCATGATCTCGCGGTCCGTGAGTTCGAGCCCCACTTCCGGCTCTGGGCTGACGGCTCAGAGCCTGGAGCCTGCTTCCGATTCTGTGTCTCCCTCTCTCTCTGCCCCTCCCCCGTTCATACTCTGTCTCTCTCTGTCTCAAAAATAAATAAATGTTAAAAAAATAATAATAATAAATAAATAAATAAATATAAAGTACCATTGAGTCTATTCCCTATGCTGTGCCTTTCATCCCCATGACTTACTCATTCCCTAACTGAAGTCTGTGTCTCCCACTCCCCCTCACCCATTTTGCCCCCCTCCCCCTCTGGCACCCATCAGTTCTCTGTATTTTCGGTCTGTTTCTGCTCTTTGTTTTGTTCTTTAGATTCCATATATAAGTGAAATCATATGCATTTCTTTGTTTGACTTATTTCACTCAGCATAATACCCTCTAGGTCCATCCATGTCACAAATGGAAAAGATTGCATTATTTTTTTTTATAACTGAGTAACATTTCATGATGTATATATGCTACACCTCCTTTACCCATTTATCTGTTGATGAACACTTGGATTGCTTCCGTGTCTTGGCTATTATAAATAATGCTGCAGTAAACATAGGGGCACATCGATCTCTCCAAATTAGTGTTTTCGTCTTCTTTAGGTGAATATGTAATAGTGGAATAACTGGATAATGTGATATTTCTGTTTTTAATTTTTTGAGAAACCTCCATACTGTTTCTCAAAGTATGTGGCTTTGAGAAACATACTTTCTGTGTTTGTAAGTGGCTGCACCAATTTATGTTCCTTCCCACCACCAGTACACAAGGGTTCTTTTTTCTTCACATCCTTGCCAATACTTATTTCTTGTCTTTTTGATTCCAGCCATTCTGACAGGGGTGAGGTGATACCTCATTGTGGTTTTGATTTGTATTTCCCTGATGATGAGTATTGTTGAGCATCTTTTCACATGTCTGTTGGCCATCTGGATGTCTTTGGGAAAATGTGTATTCAGGTCCTCTGCCCATTTTTTAATTGACTGATTTGGTTTTTTGTGTGTGTTGACTTAGTATAAGTTCTTTATATATTTTGAATACTATCCCCCTACTAGATATAGCATTTGCAAGTATCTTCTCCCATTCAGTAGGTTTCCTTTTGTTGTTGATAGTTTCCTTTGCTGTGCAAAAGCTTTTTATTTTTCGTGTAGTCTCAATAGATTATGTTTGCTTTCTGTTTCCCTTACCTTCAGAGACATGTCTAGAAACATGTTGCCGAGGCCAATGTCAAAGAGATTACTGCCTCTTTCTGCTAGGAGTTTTATGGTTTCAGGTCTCACATTTAGGTCTTTAATCCATTTTGAGTTTAGCTTTGTGTGTAAGAAAATGCTACAGTCTCAGTCTTTTGCACAGAACTCTCTAGTTTTCCCAGCGCCATTTATTGAAGAGTCTGTCTTTTCCCAGTTAAATATTGTTGCCTCCTTTGTTGTAGATGAATTGACCATATAAGTGTGGGTTATTTCTGGGCTCTCTGTTCTGTCCATGTGTCTATTTTGTGCCAGTACCATACTGATTTTATTATTATAGCTTTGTAGTGTATATTGAAATCTAGAATTGTGATACCTCCAGCTTTGTTCTTTCTCAAGATTGCTTTGGCTATTTGGGGTCTCTTGTGGTTCCATGGACATTTTAGTATTATATGTTCTAGTTCTGTGAAAAATATTATTGGTATTTTAATAGGGATTGTATTGAATTTGTAGATTGCTTTGGGCATTATGGACATTTTAACAATATTGATTCTTCCATTTCATGGTTGTGGTATGTCTTTCCATTTGTTTCTGTGTCTATAGTTTTTTTCATCAGTGTTTTATAATTTTCTAAAATCAGGTCTTTCACTTCCTCAGCTAAGTTTATTCTTAGATATTTTATTTATTTTGGTACAAGTGTAAATGGAATTGTTTTCTTAATTTCTCTGTCTGCTACTTTGTTATTAGTATATAGAAATGAAACAGATTTCTATATACTAATTTTGTATCCTGAAACTTTACTGAATTTATTTATTCTACTAGTTTTTTGGTGGAGTCTTAAAAGCTTTCTGTGTACAGTATTATGTCATCTGCAAATAGTGACAGTTTACTTCTTCCTTACTAATTTGGATGCCTTTTCTTTTTCTTGTCTGTTTGCTGTCGCTAGGACTTACTTCCAGTCCTTTGTGGTTTTTTCCCCAGTACTTTATTGAAAGAAGTGGTAAGAGTGGACATCCCTGTCTTGTTCCTGATTTTAGAGGGGAAGCTGTCAGTTTTTCACCATCAAGTATGCTACTAGCTGTGGGTTTTCATATATGGCTTTTATTAGGTTGAGGTATATTCCCTCTAAACCCATTTTCTTTGTTGTTGGTGTTGTTGTTTTTTTAAATTTTTAAAAATTTTTTAATATGAAATTTATTGTCAAATTGGTTTCCATACAACACCCAGAGCTCATCTCAACAGGTGCCCTCCTCAATGCCCATCACCCACTTTCCCCTCCTTTCCACCCCCCCATCAACCCTCAGTCTATTCTCAGTTTTTAAGAGTCTCTTATGGTCTAAACCCATTTTAGATGAGAGTTTTTATCATGAACAAATGTTGAATTTTGTCGAATACTTTTTCTGCATCTATTGAGATGATCATATTTTTTTTTACCTTGATGTTGTTAATGTAGCATATGATATTGATTGATTTGTGGATATTTGAACCATCCTTATAACCCTGGAATAAACCCCACTTGGTTGTGATAAATGATCCTTTTAAGTATTGTTGAATGCAGTTTGCTATTATTTTGTTGATCATTTTTTGTTCAACAGGGATCTTGGCCTGTGGTTTTCTTTTTGTGTGTGGTGTCTTTGTCTGGTTTTGGTATCAGGGTAATGCTGGCCTCATAGGACTTATTTGAGAGCTTTCCTTCCTCTTATTTTTTGGAACACTTTGAGAAGAATTGGTATTAACTCATCTTTAAATGTTTGGTGAAATTCACCTGTGATTCCATCTGGTCCTGGATTTTTGTTTGTTGGTGGTTTTTGATTAGCAATTCAATTGTGTTACTATTAATTGATCTTTTCAGATCTTCTGGTTTTTTCCTGGTTCACTTTTGGAAGATTGCATGTTTCTAGGAATTTATCCATTTCTTCTAGGTTGTCTAATTTGTTGGTTTGTAATTTTTCATGGTAGTCTCTTAAAATCCTTTGTATTTCTGTGGCATCAGCTCTTTTATTTCTGATTTTATCTATTTGGGTCATCTTTTTTTCATGATGTAAAAGTTTATCAATTTTGTTTATCTTTTCAAAGAACCAGCTCTTGGTTGCATTGGTCTTTTCTATTTTTTTAAATCTCTATTTTATTTGATAAGATGTTTATTATTTCCTTCCTTCTGCTAACTTTGGGTTTTGTTCTTTTTCTAGTCCCTTTAGAACTAGAACCTGTAAGGTTTGGTTGGGTTTTTTTTGAGATTTTTCTTGTTTCTTGAGGTCGGCCTATACCACTATGAACTTCCCTGTTAGAACTGTCACTGATGTATCCCAGAGATTTTGGACTGTTGTGTTTTCATTTTTATTTGTCTTTACATATTTTTAATGTTTTGGGGTAGGGTTTTTTGTTTGTTTTGTTTTTTGTTTTTGTTTTATTTTGTTTTTTTTTGAGAGAAAGAGACAGAACACAAGCTGCGGAGGGGCAGAGAGAGAGGGAGACAGAATCTGAAGCAGGCTCCAGGCTCTGAGGTGTTAGCACAGAAACTGACACAGGGCTCGAACTTCCAAACTGCTAGATTATAGCCTGAGCCGAAGTTGGACACTTCACCAACTGAGCCACCCAGGCACTCCGTCTTAATATATTTTTAAATTTCCTCTTTGACTTCTTCATTGACTCATTGGTTGTTTAATAGCACGTTGTTTAGCCTCCATGTGTTTGTGTTTTTTCCAGTTTTTTCTTGTAATTGATTTCTAATTTCATACTGTTGTGGTCCAAAAAGATGCATGATATGATTTCAGTCTTTTTAAATCTGTTGAGATTGGTTTGGTGGCCTAACGTGTGATCTGTCCTGGAGAATGTTCCACGTATACTTGAAAAGAATATTCTGTTGGTTTTGGATGGAATGTTCTGTATATATCTCTTAAGTCCATCTGGTTTACTGTGTCAATCACACTGTTTCCTTAATGATTTTCTGCCTGAATATCTATCCACTGATGTAAGTGGGATGTTAAAGTCACTACTATTATCGTATTACTGTCAGTTTCTCCCTTTATGTCTATTAATATCTGCTTTATATATCTAGGTGCTCCGACATTGAATACATAGATAGTCATGATTGTTAAATCCTCCTGTTGGATTGATCCCTTTATCATCATGTAATGCCCTTTTTCATTTCTTGTTACAGCCCGTGTTTTAAAGTCTATTTTGTCTGATACAAGTATTGTTATCCTAGTTTTGTTTTTTTTTTTTTTCCTCCTCCATTTGCATGGCAGATCTTTTCCTATCCTTTCACTTTGAGTCTGTATATGTCTAGGTCTGAAGTGAGTCTCTTGTAGGCAGTATATAGATAAATCTTAGTTTTTAATCCATTGTGCCACCCTATGACTTTTGATTGGAACATTTAGACCACTTACATTTAAACTTATTATTGACTTGTTGCCATTTTGTTGTTTTTGTAGTTCTTCTCTGTTTCTTTTTCTCTGACTCTCATTATGATTGATCACTTTCATTAGTGTTACGTGTGGTTTTCTTTCTCTTTATTTTGTGTGTATCTGTTATAGGGTTTGTAGTTACCATGAAGTTCATATATAACATCCTAAGTATAAAGCAGTCTATACTAAGTTGATGGACACTTAAGTTCAAACACATTCTAAAAGAACTTTTTTTTTTTACTCCTCCCCTATATTTTATGTATATGTTGTCCTATTTTACATCTTTTTGTTCTGCGAGTCCTCTTACTAATTTCTTTAGGTATAATTGATTTTACTACTTTTGTCTTATAACTTTCATGTTAGCTTTATAAATGATTGCTCTACTCCATTTACTATATGTTTGCTTTTTTAAAAAGTGTTCATTTCGAGAGAGAAAAAACTGAGTGGGGGAAGGGCAGAGAGGGAGAGAGAATCCCAAGCAGGCTCCATACTCAGGGTAGAGCCAGACATGGGGCTTGATCTCACAATTGTAAGATCATGGGGGCGCCTGGGTGGCTCAGTCGGTTGAGCTTCCGACTTTGGCTCAGGTCATGATCTCACGGCCTGTGAGTTCAAGCCCCGCGTCAGGCTCTGTGCTGACAGCTAAAAGCCTGGAGCCTGTTTCAGATTCTGTGTCTCCCTCTCTCTCTGACCTTCCCCCGTTCATGCTTTGTCTCTCTGTGTCTCAAAAATAAACAAACATTAAAAAAAATAAAAACAAAAAAACAAAAACCAATTGTAAGATCATGACCTGAGCTGAAACAAGAGTCAGACACTTAACCGACTCAGCCATCCAGATGCCCCTGTTTGTTTTTACCAGTGAAACTTTTTCCTTTTGTAACTGTCTTACTTCTAGCTATGGCCTTATTGTTCTCCACTTAAAGGAGTTCCTTCAGTGTTTCTTGTAAGGCCAGTTGTGTGGTGATTAACTCATTTAACTTTTCTTTGTCTGGAAAACTCTCTATTTCTCCTTCACTTTTGAATGATAACCTTGCTGAGTAGAGTATTCTTGGTTGTACGTTTTTTTCCTTCCAGCTCTTTGAATATATCATGCCACTCCCTTCTAGCATGCATAGTTTTTGCTAAACATCAATGGATAGTCTTATGGGTTTCTCTTATGTGTTACTAATTGCTTCTCTATTGCTGTTTTTAAAATTCGCTCTTTATCCTTAACTTTTGACAATTATGTGTCATGGTGTGGATCTCCCTGAGTTCCTCTTGTTTGGAACTCTCTGTGCTTCCTGGATGTTTTTCTTCTACCCCAGGTTAGGGAAGTAGTCAGCCATTATATCTTTAAATGAGTTTTCTGCCCCTTTCTATCTCTTGTCTCCTTCTGGGACCCCTATAATGTTTATTTACTTGAAGTTGTCCAAGAGATCCCTTAGTCTGTCCTCATTTTTAATATTCTTTTTCCTTTTTGCTATTCAGGTTGGACGCCTCCCACTCTAATCTGTCTTCCAGATCACTGACCATTCTTCCATATCTTCTAATCTACTGTTGATACCCTCTAGTGTGTTTTTTACTTCAGTTATCATATTTTTCAACTCTGATTGGTTCTTTTTTATGTTTTCCATCTTTTTGTTGAAGTTTTTACTGAGTTCTTCCACTCTTCTCTCCAGTCTGGTGAGCATCTTTATGACCATTACTTTGAACTCTTTATCAGGTAGATTGATTATCTCCATTTTATTTAGTTCTTTTTCTGATTTTTTTTTTCCTTTCATTTGGAGCATGTTCGTCTGTCTCCTCAGTTTGCTTGACTTTCTATTTGTGTTTCTATGAATTAGGCAGAACAGCTACTTCTCCTAAACTTGGAAGAATGGTCTTGTGTATGGTGATCCCCTGGGGTGAAAGAGCACCCATCTTTCACCACCAGTGTTGCCTAAACTTAAGATACGGTGTTAAATAAACAAATAAAACCAGTAAGTGATCTTTTAACATTTTTAATGCTGAGTTTAGAAAGATTCTTTTAGAAACCTAAGGCTAATTTATGAAGATACATTTGCCTAAAATTCAAATATTCCTTTACTTCCAGTTTAGTTTCATTTTCTTCTGGTGAAGTGAAATTAACATTAGTATTTTTATTTAAAATAACATAGGGAAGGGTGTCTGATTGGCTCAGTCAGTGGAGCATGTGACTCTTGATCTCAGGGTTGTGAGTTTGAGCCCCATGTTGAGCATGGAGATTACTTAAAAATAAAATCTTTAGGGGCGCCTGGGTGGCTCAGTCAGTTAAGCATCTGATTTCAGCTCAGGTCATGATCTCACAGTTTGTGGGTTCAAACCCTGCATCAGGTTCTGTGCTGACAGAACAGAGCCTGGAGCTTGCTTTGGATTCTTTGTCTCCTTCTTTGTCTTCCCCTCCGCTGCTTGTTTGCTTCTCTCTCGCTCTCTTGCTGTCTCTTTGTCTTTCTCGCTCTCTCAAATATTAAAAAAATTAAAATCTTTAAAAATAAATAAACAAATAGAAATAAAATAACACATAGAGTGTTCCATTTTATAACATATGTTTGCCCATCCACTCTTCCTTCCTTTTGTCTGGTATACTTGCAGAGAAATGTTGGGGTACAGTCCACATGATGTTAGCAATGGTTATTTCTGAGGAGTGGGACCAGAGTGATTGCCTTGCTTTCTTTTTAAAAAAAAAAATTTAATATTTGTTTATTTTTGAGAGACACACAGAGTGAGCAGGGAAGGGGCAGAGAGAGAGGGAGACACAGAATCTGAAGCAGGCTCCAGGCTCTGAGCTGTCAGCACAGAGCCTGACATGGGGCTCGAACCCACGAACCGTGCAATCATGACCTGAGCTGAAGTCGGACACTTAACCGACTGAGCCACCCAGGCGCCCCTCCTTGCTTTGTGTCTCTGTTGCTTAATTTTTTAATAACGGGCCTAGAATAATAAAGCCATTATTCTAAAAATGAGCAAAGAGCAAATAAACTTAAAAAGAACAAACCAGACAGCACTGCCATGGCTCTACAGGCAGCACAGTTCTCAGCATAGATACGGTCCTTTTTCCATCCACCTCCCACCTGGCCCCCACCCTGGAGGAGACTGGCAGATTTCCCCTGCTCACCATCTCATTGGGCTTTTGCAGCTAGTGACTACTGAACTCCTGAATGGCTCTGAAGGGTGGCTGCAAGGCCCTGGAAGGCCCAGAGGCTATTTGTGTGTACACCTCACTGGGCGTGCGTTCCTGCCAAAAACAGAGCTCAAGATAAAACTGGCTTGGGATGCTTCCTGCAAGTTTTACTGTAATCCCAAGGAAGGATGCTTGGATGTATGGGGATGTATCTGGGCTCAGGTTTCACTGTATTTCTTTTAGTTTTGAGCGAAGTGTGAATACCAGGGTTATTTATTCACCATCCAGTCTCTCAAGTTTGTTTTAGTAGTTCTTGTTGAATTTTGAGTTGATAAATATCAGAACTTTATGAGGAAGGCATGCGAGAAATAAATCTGGCTATTCATGGCATGTTGTTTGCCACATGCCTTCCTGCCTATGCGGAGGGAAACTCTGTTTACCTTTGTGAAGAGTCAGTAGAACCTCAGGTTCACATCTTCTCCAGTAAAAGAAGGAACCACTTCAGTTTAGTGGGGGGACAAACGGCTGCCCTTAGCTGAGGAAGGACACAGGGCTGAACTGTGCTGGCTTCAGTTTTGACTTAAGGAGCAAAAATGTTCCTTCTGCCAAAGGTGCAATTAACGTTCTTGGACAACTCTCAGAGTAAATTACGGAGGTAACCCAGCTTTTCTGTCACCTAAAAGTATACTTCAGTCTCTTTCATTTTTCTTCAGTGATTAGCATTTTCTGTAAAAGGGGGATAATAATACCCGTGGTGATGATTTCAGTGAATGGTCATAAACCGATGAGATTACATAACATGATAATAGGAGGGTGACTCGTCCACTACAAAGTAGAGGGCAAACATAAAGCATTTTTAACACAGAACTTAAGAGCAGGCAATGCCTTTTACAAGCTGTGGAACAGGGCAACTGAGAAGTGACATTACTTGGTGGAGGCCACGCGGCCAGTCTTTGGAGGCAATGTGATTGGAACCCAGCCTCTTTCCACTGAGCCTTCCTGCCCCATCCTTACCCCGTCTTCATGATACATCTCATGAGAGCACCACTTTGTTATTTGGAGACTTCTGGAAGGAAAAGCACAAAGAACAGTTCACAGTAAATGTTTTCCTGAATGAGTCAGAGATCTACTACGTGGGAGTGATGCAACATGGGTTGCATGTGCAAGCCCCAGGGGCGTGCTGCCTCACCTCTCTGTGCTGTAGTTTCCTCAACAACCTTATCATCCAGCTGGGGTTTGCAGAGGAGTAAATGAGGTAATGCATTCAGGGGAATATAGAATAAGAACCGGGGTTGGCACATTGTGTGTACTCCATGAATGCTTGCCATTATTACTATTTATTATTATTATTATTATTATTAATTTGCACACAGAAGTTTCACTTGTGTGAAACTTTGCCTGCTGACAGCAAAAGAAAGAAAGAAAAAGACTGCAGAAACGAATTAGGAAACTGCCATCAGGACTATGGCAAACCATTTGGGATATATTGCTAAGGTGCGTCTTGATGTGGGGTGCAGGGGAGCCGAGAACCTTGGGAAGAATCCTACAAGTATTACGATTCCTAGTAATCTTGTTTCCTCCCCAGAGAAGGGCTCCTTTTCACTGGGCCTGGCCCCTGGCTTGTGACTGCTAATGGTACCAGTGTGCTCAGTGGATTGCACCGTATTTATGCATAATTTAAGCAGAGCCCAGTAGACACTGTGGAGGTGCTTAGGGCTCCCCAAAGGCTTAGGAGAGAGGAGGTACGGGGCTTGGTAGCTAAATAGGAGACAGTGATGAGGGGAGAGCTGCCCTGGGAGAGCTTCCAGAAGCACAGGCTGAAAATGACAGGACTCCTGAAACTTCCTGTCTCTTCCCTTGCTCCACAGGATGGCATTTCAGCCTCACTGAGGTCCAGCTCAGGACTCCTCCAGACCCATTTCCCACCACAATCTCTTCTGGGCACTTTGGTCTCATTCACTGCCTCCTGCTGCTGCCTCAGCCCCTGCCTATCCCAGTTTTCTGCAGGGAACAGTCAACTTCACCAGCTATGCGCCACTTCTGTGAGCTCTTCCTCGCTGCTCCCCTCCTGCCTGCTCCTTCCTCCCTGCCACCCCCAGCCTGTGCTTCTCCTCCATGTTGCTTTCACATTCGTTCTTGAGTTAGAATTCATTGTTCACCAGTCCTCACTGCCATGCAGGACCTTCCTTGTCTGTGTCCTTCCCCACACCCTCCCCACCTGCTTGTGACAGTCCTTGAAAGCTGGAAAGCTAATCAAACCACATCTAGAGGGAGTCTCTAATCCCAGGCAAGGGAGTGAGAATGGAGATGTAATATTGAGGCGCTCCCATTGTCGAGTTGGAAATCTTTCTTTTCCGTTTGATTTCAAGACGCAGAAGTATCCACTTGTTTGGTGGCACTAAAGAAATGTGCACACTTAATGTTGTCTGGTAACAAATTAGGAGCCTGAAACCACTACCTCTTGTCTTGCTTAAAGATTAGCCTTCTGGGGTGCCTGGGTGGCTCAGTCAGTTAAGCGTCCGACTTCAGCTCAGGTCACGATCTCACGTGAGTTCAAGCCCCGCGTCAGGCTCTGGGCTGATGGCTCAGAGCCTGGAGCCTGCTTCCGATTCTGTGTCTCCCTCTCTCTCTGCCCCTCCCCCATTCATGCTCTGTCTCTCTCTGTCTCAAAAATAAATAAACGTTAAAAAAAATTACAATAAAGATTAGCCTTCAGGATCTCCTGATTAACACTCACAACCAACAAAACATGTTAACCCAGTCCTTATTATATCCAGTCCTTTCCACACATTGTTAGGGTCTGCAAATTGGCTTTAGCTCATTCACCCCAAGTTCCGTCAGCCCAGGCAAATACAAATGCTCTGAGCAAGGACTCACCACCTTGAACATTTAGGGCAGTCCATCTTCCAGCTGCCTGACAAGGAAGCAGCATCTACTGAGAGTACATATAAATTAGCTAATGCTGAAACTGCAGGAATTTTCAGTCCATATCCTGTGTCTCGAGTGATGCTTCCCTCCTCCAGCTATTCATTCAGACATTAATTCTAGGTCTCTCTGTTGCACTCAGGGTTGAACCTTGTGGTAAAATACTAGTGGTGTAGCAACTGCAGGAAGGCATATCTAATTTCCCCGTCAGAGTGGTTTTAATGCTCTCTTTCAGTGGGCATGAAACATGAAAGAAAAGATCAATGGTTATAGGCCCCCAAAAATCTGCAGAGTCAACACATGTGTGAGAAATTACCATTTTAACCTTGAATCATTTTAGCCAAGAAGCAGAATCTATTTTTACTGCTTATGACCAGTAGTGCTGAACTGACCATGGGATGTTGATCTGAAGGGAAAGGAAGGCCTCGTGAAAACTGTAGTCCCCGCTGTAAATTGGGAAGTACGTGGAGAACCCCAGTTTAGAGGCCGGAAGTGGTGGGGTGCTGAGCTGGGGACAGAGCCTCACGGCAAAGAAAGACCCGGCTGGGCCCTGGAATGTGGTCTGGGAAGCCAGGCCTGCCCTTCCTGGATCTCTGAGAGTGTGAGGGATCAAAGCCCAGGGATAAAGAAACCCTGGGCCCTTTCCACACCTCCTCAGGGCTGAAAGAGAGGCCTGTGTTTCCCAGTTGTAAATGAGGTCATCCTTGGCGAGGTCTGGATGATAATAGCTCCCCTTTACTACGAGCTTTCTGTGCGCTAGGCGCTTTGCTGACTGCTTTATAGGGAATATGTTCTTTAATCCTCCCGACGCCCCCTTGCAGTAGGTGCTGTAACTCACTTATAGATGAGGAAATGGAAGTCGGAGAGAGGTTAAATCACTTGCCCAAGACTGGCAGCCGGTGGGTGGCAGAACTGGGATTTGAACCCAGAGACTGCCTGGCTTACCTTAACCACCATGCTTTTAAATAGCACTTTGTCCTAATGAAAACTGATTGTGTAATGTCCGGAAAGTTAGAATTAGAAAAAAAAAAAAAAAACAACAACAAAACATTTACCAGGGGATCTGGAGAAATGCCCTTGATCTTGGTTTCTGGTCTCTAAAAGAAGAATTATGTTATTCTTTATCCACCTACCGTACAAAAGTATTGAAAATGGATAATGAGTTGGTCATCAGGGCTCATAGAATCTTAGATGACTGAAGATACTAAGCAAAGAGCAAATGCATTTACACCTCCGTACTCAAAACTTAAGTCCCCAAACTGGGGCTGGCTTTAGTTTAGTTTTGTGGGTTTTTTAAAAATATTTATTTATTTTGAGAGAGAGAGAGGGCATGCCTGTGTATGCATGTGTGCAAGGGCACAAGCAGGGGCATAAGTGTGGGAAGGGACAGAAAGAAAGGAGGAGAGAGAATCCCAAGCAGGCTCCACACGGTCAGCACAGAGCCCGGCATGGGGCTTGATGCCATAAACCATGAGATCATGACCTGAGCTGAAATCAAGAGTCAGACACAACCAACTGAGCCACCCAGGTGCCCCTGGGGTCAGCTTTCTGCAACAACCAGTTTGGGATTTTAAAAGCAAATTTTATGTTCCATCCAAGTCAGAAACCAAAAGTTCTTTGTGGAACTTTTGTCTTTGAAAACCAGACTTTGATCTCTAGTTGGCCTTGGTCAAGAGGGAGTTTGGTAAATTCTACCCCTTTATTCTCCGTGTCCTCTATCACTTACTCTGATTAAGAGCTGTATCACTGGGAGATGGGTTACTACAATAGACTCCAAATTGGTTTCCCTACAGTGTTTTTGAATGGGCGTAGGAAAAGATTAATTTGTATATCAAGAGATAAAAAAAAACTTTCATTTTTTTCCTAAGCTGAAAGAAATGACAAAACCCCAACAGGTAGTATTACGGTGTATTTTTCCAGGGAAGTTACAAATTCTGAGTTGTAAACTGCAGTGCAAATAGCATTTTTAAAGGTTTCAAGGGAAATATAAGAAATAGATGGTTTTGAAATTATCATATGGTCATAAGAAGAAGGTATTTTGGAAAAAGGATCCAGGAAATCTTCCCTTGTGAACATAAACACCACAAACACATACACTTGTCCTTTTTGATTTAGTTATCTCGTTTTTGAAATTTATCCTTAAGAAATTATCCAAAATCCATTGGGCGCCTGGGCGGTTCAGTTGGTTAAGCATCCCATTCAGTTGGTTGAGCTCGGGTCATGGTCTCACAGTTTGTGAGTTCGAGCCCTGCGTCGGGCTCTGTGCTGACAGCTCAGAGCCTGGAGCCTGCTTCCTGATTCTGTGTCTCCCTCTCCCTCTGCCCCTCCCCTGCTTATGCTGTCTCTCTGTCTCTCTCTGTCTCTTTCTCAAAAATACATAAACATTAAAAAAAATGATCCAAAATCCAGAAATTAAGATGTCCATTGCATAGTTTTTATAATAGCAAAATATTTAAAATAGTTTGTATATGCCCTGTCTACACACACACACACCTGACAGAATGTGTATTTATTAAAAATTAAAATTATAAAAGCCATGGAGCAACAAGAAAATGCTCATTATATAAAGGAAGAAGATACGTAAAGTGATACTGTGCCACGAAAATTATATATTTTTTCATTTCTAGGATTTCTATTTGATTTGCTTTTGACTCTGTCTCTTCACTTTTCATACCAAGCTCTTCCTTCCTTACGGTCACTATTCTTTCCATTGTCTTAGCACCTTTATTTATTTTTAATTTTTTTTAAGATTTTATTTTTAAAGTAGCCCCCTGGGTGGCTCAGTCAGTTAAGCATCTGACTGCGGCTCAAGTCATGATCTCACGGTTCGTGGGTTTGAGCCCCGTGTCGGGCTCTGTGCTAACAGCTCAGAGCATGGAGCCTGCTTCTGATTCTGTGTCTCCCTCTCTCTCCGCCCCTCCCCTGCTCACACTCTGTGTCTTTCTCTTTCTCTCTGTCAAAAAATAAACATAAAAAAAGGAAAAAAATATTTTGTTTTTAAAGTAATCTCTACACCAAACGTGGGGCCCAAATTTACAACTTCGAGATCAAGAATTGCATGCGCTCATGCTCTACCAACTGAGCCAGCCAGGTGCCCCCCCAACCCCATTGTCTTAGCATCTTAAATGCACTTTCTTGAATATTTCAGATTTTTTTTCAGGGTACAGATTCTCTTGTTTGTTGTGGTGTTCTTTTCCTTGGGCCATCTGAAGCATTTTCCTATGAGCATTACTTCACTGTCTTCAAGGGTGGTTGTCTGTGGGACTCCATCATTCCCTGGCCTACGAGGATGTGGTTTTGCTTGGCCCCTGCCTAGACTCTAGTAATTTCAATGGCCCCAGGCAGATAGTGTATTTCTGTACCACTTTCCCGGGATAGTTGGTTGAGTCTGAATTTATGCTGAGAGTTCAGTTCCCTAACAAGGGCCTGAATATTGTCTTTTACCCCTAAGGGATTAAGTTTCCAGCCCCAACCTCTAAAGCCTTTACTGATTTCCTGCCCGTTGAGCCTGTGGGTTCATATCTCATTAATTGCTAGGGGCTGCTTTGTTTCTAGCACCTAAACTTCCTTCTCTGCCCTCAAACTCTGCCGTTCATTAAAAAAGTTTCTGCTTTACCTATCATTTCCAGGCTTGTAGAGCGATGTCCCATCCACACCGTATTGACCAGAAATACTTATTTTTCCCTTTACTGCAACTATGTGAAAATATATGTGAATATAACCAGAGACCAGAAGGTGACTTTGAAACTGAAATGATTTATTATGGGTAGAGATGGTGGGTTTATAGCAACCATTTTTCTCCATTTTGCAACTATTCTGTATTGTCATGATATTGTCTCTAAAACAATATAAGAAGCATCATCTTTTTCACCATTGTCTTTTGTTTCAGAATGCATATGCTGCAACTGCCATTAATGGGACAGATTTTTGTACATCAGCAAAAGATGCGCTCAAACTCTTATCCAAGAATTCAAGTCATTTCACATCTGTTAACTGCTTTGGAGACTTCATAATTTTTCTAGGAAAGGTGAGATGTCCTCACTGAAATAATAGATAGAGAAACTTGGGATCCAGACGTGAAGCCACAGAGCTAGACTTGAAAGAGAACGAACGTTTCTTGAGTGCCTGCTCTATAGTGGATGCTGTGCCTTATTCTCTCATTTAATCCTTAGTCCTGTGAGGTAACTTATTTTGCAGATGGGAAAACTAAGGCTTAATAACTTGTCCAGGATCGCACAATGGGTGGAGTCAGGATTTGCATCCTAACCCTTTTCTCTCAGCAATGCTCAGTTCTCTAGACCATTCTGGCTCCCACTTTTTCATAGCTAAAATGAAAATGCTACTAGCCTCATTAAATGGATATATTTTGGGGGGCTTTTTTCATAAAACATATGGAAATAGTACTGAAACCTAATGAAATGTCTGGATTATTTAAAGGCATTAAGTCCATAAATACAAAGGCAGCTTGTTAACGTCCCAAGTGGAGCCAGAGGTACATTTCCACTGTCATCTGAATAGCATTTTTCAAGGAATTGTGTGTAGTCTTATGTGCAGTGCAGTGAACGAGCATCTTAGAGCTCCATCTCACGTGTAAAGGACAAGGCCTGAACTTGGGGTCTTTAACAACTCCAGACCTCAGGCTGGACCAAAGATAACACGTGTCCTTTCTAGGTTAACTAAAATATGGAGGGGCGCCTGGGTGGCTCAGTCGGTTAAGCAGCTGACTTCAGCTCAGGTCATGATCTCACACTCCGTGAGTTCAAGCCCCACGTCAGGCTCTGTGCTGACAGCTCAGAGCCTGGAGCCTGTTTCAGATTCTGTGTCTCCCTCTCTCTGCCCCTCTCCCATTCATGCTCTGTCTCTCTCTGTCTCAAAAATAAATAAACGTTAAAAAAAAAAAAATTAAAAAAAATAAATAAATAAAATATGGATGCAACTGGTATGATAGCCTCTAACTGACCATGCTTCAAGCTGAAGGTTCTCTACACTGGACCACATGGTGTGTCCCTTTGCTTGTGATTGTCACGCACGGGGCCTAATTCTGCACACCTGTTTGCCTGATCCCACTTCCACTTGATTGCCTGCCCTTCGAATCCCTGACCCCAGACCTCCTGAGCTTCCTGCCACGTCTGTGCCATTCCAAGCTAGACATCCTGGCTCCTTCCAACCATTCCTTCTCAAGGCCGTGAATGCTGAGGCCTTCAGTGGTGCCCCAAAGTGAACAAGATCTTGGTCTCCAGTTGTGACCCGGCCACAGCCAAATGTGAGGACTCCTGGCTCATTTAGCATTTTGTGCCTCCGTGGTGTTTGGTAAATGTCTCTGGTGTATTAAGTAACAAGTTATAACATGCACGGATTTCACAGGTGTGTGTGTTAGTTGCACATATATTTTAAGGCTCAGATGGGCCCCAGAGATTTTTCATGCAACGGTAGCTCAAACGGATTATGCCTTTCAAGACAGCCTAAATAATCTAAGTTGCAGTTGTTTTTAAATGGATAATATTGCCTATGTTAGTTTGGTAAGATGTTCTCTAATAACTACTTCCAAAAATTTTAGAATGAGGTTTCATCTTTTAACAGAATTATCTTTTATTTTAGGTAATAATTCATTTTCCTATATTTCCCATAAGGAACATGGAATTGCTAATAAGCTTCTAGTGAGCATGTAACAACCAGTGATTCTTTGTTTTTGAATGAAGTCCCATTCACACATTCATGTCCGTCTTTGTGGGTATCCAAGGGCAACGGGGATTCCAGATGGACTCCATACTCCATTTTATTTGTTTAAGAATTAGGTATAAAAAAAATTTTTTTTAAATATAAAAAGGAACATCATGGTCTGTAATCATGTTGCTGGAAATATAATTACATATGGCAAGAGCCTGGATTAATCCTATTATCTCCCCACACCAGCACTGGAAAGCCCTTCCAGTAATCCCTAGGGTAAAAACAATCACATATTAAACTACAGTATATCCACCCAGTGGATTGTTGCACTGTTATGTAAAAATGGCACTTATTTAAAAGTATTAAATGAAGGCACGCCCTGGTGGCTTAGTTGGTTGAGCGTCCGACTCTCGATTTTGGTTCAGGTCATGATCTCACAGTTCGTGAGATTGAGCCCTGCGTCAGGATTCTCTCTCCCTCTGTCTCGCTGCCTCTGACCAGCCTGTGTGCACACACACGCATGCACGCTCTCAAAATCAATCAACAACAAAAGTATTAAATGAAGATACTTATGGGAGTGGCACGTGAAAAAACTAAAAATTTTCAGCTATCGTTACATCTATATAAATACAAAAACTAGGCACAGATAAAAAATGTAAATACATCTACTCTCTTATCCTTACTCTGAATTAACTGGGTCGTCTTGTGGTATCATAGCTCCTTTTTTTCTTAATTTCATTGGACCACATTTTCTGACAAGCCTTCTTTACAACAGGGCACACACATATGCATATATATGAAACTACTACTTGTAAATGACAGACAGCATTTCTCAAATATTCTGGCCAATTTATAAAGGTTCTCAGTGAAGTCTTGTTTTCCCAGGTGTTGGTGATGTGTCTCACTGTTTTTGGAGGACTGATGGCATTTAACTACAACCGTGCCCTCCAGGTGTGGGCAGTCCCTCTGCTGCTGGTTGCTTTTTTTGCCTACTTTGTAGCCCATAGTTTCTTATCTGTGTTTGAAACTGTGCTGGATGCACTCTTCCTGTGTTTTGCTGTTGATCTGGAAACAAATGATGGATCGTCGGAAAAGCCCTACTTTATGGACCAAGAGTTTTTGGTAAGCAGACATTTCACTTCCTGCTGCAGTCTCTATCCTCAAAATCTCAAAAAGTGTTCAAGACTCACACGTAAAGGAGGCTTGTACCTAGCCTCGTTTGTTCTTCCAGAGGGCTCTGTGTGCTTCTGCCACTGGCCTGAATGTCTAGAGTGAGATTTGGGTTCTGTTTTCTGAGGCTGAACCCACTTCCCTTATTGGAAACTCTCCCTGGAGAGAAGTGAAGCTGAACAATTAATACGGACCAGATGACCTTGGGCAGGTGTTCTGGACAGAGCAGTCCAAGTCCCTTTGGTCCTGTTGGCCGGGTCTGGCGTTTTGGGTGGTCTGGAGGTTTAACGGCTGATCTTTCTCTAAAGCATTTTTGCCTCCTCAAGCGTCACAACAGACCCTTTGTGTTTTAGGGGGCGCACACATCACCATCTGTGCCAGTATTGACAGATCTGAGGTTCTCAGGCCTTTTATTAACTGAAGCCCCACCGATGCAGGAAAAGCCACACCCTGTCAAGTCCCTTACAGCTTCTATCTGGAAATAGCAGGCAGCTGTTTCCAACACAGTCGTTGCTTATTTGTCTTATCAGGAGTAGACAGGGATATTTTAACAACTGAATGAAGTCTCTTGGTTGTCTGGGTCAAGTGAGTTTTAGTACTTTTATTCTGTTGTCATAAAACTTAGGTGTTAAAGCCCATTTGCTCTTTTTAAGATTTTATTTATTTTTAAATTATTTAGTGTTTATTTTTTGGGAGAGAGAGTGCAAGTAGGGGAGAGGCAGAGAGAGAGGGAGACACAGAATCTGAAGCAGGCTCCAGGCTCTGAGCTGTCAGCACAGAGCCCGACACGGGGCTCGAACTCACAAACCGTGAGATCATGACCTGGGCTGAAGTTGGACGCTTAACCGACGGAGCCACCCAGCTGCCCCATTAAGATTTTATTTTTAAGTACACTCTGTACACAACATGGCCTCGAACCCACAACCCTGAGATCAAGAGTCTCATGCTCCACCGACTGAGCCAGCCAGGCGCCCCTAGCCCCTTTGCTTTTAAACAGCATTCAGAGCACTCCTTGGCTCAGCCAGGCAGTGAGGTTTAACAAGCACATCTATGGTTTTACAATCAAATAGATTCTCCACCTCCTCCAGAGAAAACCTAAAAATACAATAGCACTTTATTTGTATCTAGCCTAAAGAAATTCTTCCCGATGATGGTAGGAAGCTAACCGAGGCTTCTTTCTCGGATTTATACTTTTCTGATTACAAATCCACTTGGGAATCTACCCCCTAAAAAACTTGAATTCAACAGGGAAAACTTTAAGGATTAAATTCCCCTAAATGATATGGTCAAATAAATAGTTGCGGTTGGTGCAGATAGCTAACACTGGTCTAACTCCTTCTTTTATTTTTCAGAGTTTTGTAAAAAGGATCAACAAGTTAAAAGACACGAGGGCACAAGGGGAGGAGAACTCACTAAGGAACGAGGAGGGAACAGAACTCCAGCCCGTTGTGTGATAGGTGCCCATTAGAGTGTTGCCCCTGGAAAGTGTCCTTCTTCTAAGAGCCATTCACAGAATAAATGGTAAGGCCGATAGACCCTATTCTTCACTGTCTTTGTCCTTATTGTTTGGCCATTATAATACCAGAACCATGAAAGTATATCCTATTCCGGATTCAGTAGTTCCTTGTCGATGTATATCCACCTTGGGGTATGAATATAAAATACTCCCACCCCGTCCCCACCAATGTTCCTGAAGATGATTTGAAGATTATTCCAAGTTGGATTTAAGGTGCTTTTGAGGCACGTGAGTCTCGATGGAGTAAGCGAGGGCCAAATCAGGGTCAAATACTAGTTTGAATCTTGGCTGTCATTTTCTGTGTACGATGGGCAGGTCCCTACAGTTTCCCAAGCCTCAGTCTCTAGCATAGAGTGCATTGTTGTGTGGATTAATAAAGAAATGATAAAGTATCTTATAAGACCTGGGAAAGAGGACTTTTTAAACAAAATCTGCCTTCACCTATCTGGTAGTTAGCCAGAAAATAATCAGCCTGTGGCTCATATGAATGTTCAAAAAAAATATTTATTTATAAAAAATACAACGGGATAAGTTTATGCTGAGAAATGCAGCAATAAATACAGTTGAAGGAAACAGCAACTCTACATTGATACATTGGCACAAACAGGAAGAGCACACACACCACCCAGACCTAACTGTCTGCAGGCCGATTTCGTACACGCTCCTTTAGAAACACCACTCTGAAAAGATCTTGTCGGTTTAGGTAAGAGAATGAGTACACATATAATCACAAATGCACACGGATCAGGACTTTATTTAAAAGTTAGCAAACAATACTGTAGACATTGATATGTAAATTTCTAAAATGCTGCATCTTAAATTTAGTTGGCAAAGACCACATTTAGCTCTAAGCATGACTTTAGTCTTCCACATAGAAACCAGATAACTGTAAAAAAAAAAAGCTTCCTATTGTTTGAAAATCCCAGTCTATTAAGTAGATTGTAAAAATGCATAGGTCTTTAATAAGAGAATTGGCTGTACAAGAGTACTCCCCTTTCACAGTATTCCTTTTTACTTCATATGTGAGTTATTGCTTCTGCTGTAGGATTTAACTGTTACAGCACTAAAAGGGAACTATTTAGGGAAGAGGCAGAAAAAGGAAAAGGGAATGTACGTAAGGCAATATTTCTTTTAGGTACAATAAGCATAATAGTGTTTTAGGAAGACAAGATAAAAATTACTCAAGGCTAGCTTGGTTCTCACTGAATAAAAACGGGCTAAATACTGAGCTCCTCTGTGTAAATCTAATAATCAATGCCTTGGTCGCCATATTGGTAATCTCTGGGGTAGTCATCTTGGTACTCTCCATGATATTCATCTGGGTATTCTGCCTGATAATCACTATCACTAATTTCAGACCCATTTGTTCCCGTTCCTTGGCTTCCATTGTGAATGACAGGTTCTGTGGGAGCGGCACAGTATTTCGGATCATATACTTGCCGCCCAAGCCCATACACACTCATTCCTTTCTGGGAAGCAACTTTGTTGGTTCCCATCTGTAGAGAAATCGTCGAGTTGTCCACCGGTTGTAATGTTAGCTTCTGATCGTAGATGTCTCTTCTGGTACCTGGTGCTAACATCCCCGCCTGGTATTAGAACATAGTATAAAAGTTAAAACAGCAGCTAAAATCTATTCTGCTGAACATTTTCTAAGTTATGAAATTCACATTGTGAACGCTAATGTAATAATAACTTCATTTCAGGGGTAAAGCTAGCTTACCAAATAGTCCTGATGCTGAATCTTTCTCAAGTACCAATACTCACTGGCTTTCAAACCAGGTCAGCCCTTCCTTCAAACCCTTGCTCTGCTATAAAACTGCTAGGTGGCCTCTAAACAAGCTAATACTTTTGGTTTTAGGTTTCTCATATGCAAAATGGAGAAAATACCACCTACTTTGGATTTAGGAGAGGACTCAACATAAGCAATGTAAAAAGCACAGCGTAATGTGGGCACCCTGGAGAGTTACATGTGAGTACCTATTATGACCACATACACTCTCCAGGCCATCCATTTCAGAAGCTCATCACACATTCAGCAGAACTTATGCCGGGCAGTCCTTAAGGCCTGAAGTCTCAAAGAGCCAGCCACAAGTACAGTAATTCATTTCTCCATTTATGCCAAGCAGACAGTTCCAGGTTTAACTGGTAAAAAAGCAAACTTGAATGACACCTATACGAGACAATGCCACATGTGGCAGGACATCTCAACTTTAGGTCACAAGGAGAAAGCTTTTTCAAACCCTATCCCCCACTCCTGTTGGATGTGAGCCCTGACTGCTCTCCAGTGGTTATGGGAACCTCCCTATGAGGGGCTGATCTATTTTTAACAAGGAAATACTTCCATCTTGCATGGTGTTAGAATGCTGGCATTCTCACCATGCTACAGCCCCACCTAACTCCTCCTTAGAACACCAGATCATTTTACCTACCAAGTTTCAGAGGCATTAGAAGGAGCAATTTACTTGGATCTGGAGCAAGAAATAAACTTGCTATAATAAACGTATCTCTTTTCTTCTGGTTAGACGGAAAGACCAGCTGTTCTGACTGCCAACACACCATACTTGTGTTCCTACAGAAAGGTCCTCTGATTCTTTTGCTTTCTCAGCAAAACCAACTTTCCTGAAGGAATATACTTTAAATATACCATACAAAAAACACGTCCTTTGAACTTAGTAAGTTAAGTGTGGGATGCCTGGGTGGCTCGGTTAAGCATCCAACTTCAGCTTGGGTCAGGATCTCACTGTTCCTGAGTTCAAGCCCCACATCAGGCTTCCTGCTGTCAGCACAGAGCCCTATGTCCCCCCCTCTTGCTCCCTCTCTAAAAATTAAACATTAAAAAAAGAGTAAGTGCTAATTTAAATGATCCTTCCCTACTCTTTGCTCCAAGTATAAAAAGGCACTGCTTACCTGGCTGGCTCCTTTGTTGGTACCCATCTGCAGACTAATTGTGGTCTGGTCAAAAGGTTTGTCAGTTTGCATTTTGGGATCATAAAGATGCCTCCTGGTCCCATAGGCCGTCATACCTGCCTGGCTGGCGCACTTGTTGGTTCCCATCTTTGAAGTTAAAATTAGCAATGATTACCACAGGTCACCACCATATACGACAAGCAAAACTTTGTGTTCTACTAAAAAGACAGAGGGGCACGATTGACAAGTCCCTTTTTGTGCTGAGGCTAGCTAGATACAAAATCTCCATGCTTTCACAACTTTCAAGGTGCTCACTTTATTATTTTAATTTTTTTAACGTTTTTTTAATTTATTTTTTTTGACACAGAGAGAGATGGAGCATGAACGGGGGAGGGTCAGAGAGAGAGGGAGACACAGAATCCGAAGCAGGCTCCAGGCTCTGAGCCATCAGCCCAGAGCCCGACGCGGGGCTTGAACTCACGGACCGTGAGATCGTGACCTGAGCTGAAGTCAGACGCTTAACCGACTGAGCCACCCAGGCGCCCCCCTCCAGGTGCTCACTTTAAAAAGAAAAATTTCAAACAAGGTTTTAGAGGGCAGAATTATGAATAATTACCCCTGCTCCTCTTCTTCCTACTGTCTATACAGCACAGATAACCAAATTAAGAGGTACCGCATCAGCCACTTAAAGGGACAGAGGCACTCTGACTAGGCAGCATGCTTTTCTACTCCAGGGGTTTGTATAAAAAGTGACAGCAAATGCCAGGTGTCTTCTCTGGCAGCTCAACAAGGGCTTCTTTCAAGTCTCATTGAGATCACCAGCATCTTCATGGGAAAAGGACCACATTTTATTCCCCCAACTCTCATGTCACCAGAGAGAAAGAGTGAGGAATGTGAACTCAACCAAATTCAGAGGAACAAGAATTCTTTTCTCCACTGAGAATATGGCTTTAAGGCCAACTGATATACCCAGTTCTATTAGCTGGGGACACATTTCTGATGGGTCTTTTTCCTTAAAAAGGAAGGGAGGGAAAAAAAATCATTACAATCCTACCACCCAGATATTAGCTGTAAACCTTTGTGTGTGTGTCCTTCTAGGCTTTATCTTCTCTACCTGTGTATATATTTATCAATACACATGCATGTAAATAAATATACATTCAAAAATAGGCATGTGCATCTTTAAAGTAAAATCGTGATCGCACTGACCATTGTATTTTGTAACCTGATTTGTTTTCCTTCATCTTTGAATTCTTGTGTATCATTTTTACCTTACTCTGGTTCCTTCTGTGCGGTTATAATTTAACCAACTGACTACTGTTTGGAATTTCAGGTTTCCAGTTTCTTACCAGATACGATTTTGTAGTGTACAAAAATAAATCCACCTCACATGATGCAGTGGCCGCGAGGACACACTTCTCAGTGGTGGTTTCGTGACATTCTCCAGGGGAACGATGTGAAGGGGAAAAAAATACCTGCACTAAGTACTTCCAGTAGTGCTTGGCTGCTGTATTGTGCAAATAAATGACTTCGGCATTGAGGTTTTATAAAATTGCCTCATTTGGTCAGTATCATTTAGGAATTTATAAAACACGTTTTCTTAAAAAAATAAAGACAATGTAATTAGGGAGGAAAAGTCATTTCCTAGAGAAACAATTGTCAAGTCTGATGGCATGCCTGAGGTTTCTTCTGAAACCATCATCAACGTCTCAGGGGCTTTAAAGGGACATAAATTATATAAACCACATATCCATCCCCAAAACCTACATTAGCATGGATCTCATCCATTCCTTACTTATGAGAGACACACTTTACATGGTGAGAACTGACAATACCGAATCAAGCAGTAACACGTTGCTTACCTGCAAACCAATTACACTCTGGCCAGCTTTTAATTTTCCTTCGTCAAAACGTCTTGTTTGTTTTTCTGCATACTTAACTCCGATGTCAATGGTTGTATGGAATCCTTTTGTTTTAGCCTAGACAGAAATTTGCACACTAACTAAAAAGGAACGCTGAAGTGGAGATTCTGCCAATAGTTTTTCACAGAAGGAACAACAAAGAAACGATACTGTCCGTAGATGAAGGCTTCACTAGGTAATACTCAAACTGAGGGGTTGAAAAACATATTTAAGGCCAGTCAGTAATACCTGTGGCTCTGAAATGTTAAGTGTTCTGATTAAGCTCTCTTATATGAGGCAGCTGATGTCAGCAGCCTTTCCATAAAGCTAATAATTATGGAGGAGACAGAGGCTGCTCCGCGCCTAGCCAGAACTCCCATGGGAAAGAAAAGACATAATTCATCACCAACATGGTGGGGCTTTTAAAAGCAGCCATTGAAGACATATACGTACCAGACCTGCCAGAGCCACCAGTGTAGTCTGAACCTGGGTCATGTTTCCATTCTCAAAAAGATCGTTTGCTTCAAATATGTCATGTGGCTTCATGCCATAAGCTTGAATAGCCTTAATAAAGTTGCCAATATTCTCCAACTATAAAGGAAAAGAGCCATATAACTTTGGGAGCTCAACACTGACATTCACATTATCTAAACATTATAAGCCTTCGTGACTACTGTAAGATGCCAGGCAGAAAGTTACTTGGCAAGGAGTCTTGACCAGATACATACCAAGCACAGCTCTGTCTGGAAACGGAAAGAGTAAATAAAGAGTATTTTACAGTAGGTCACATAATGGTCTTTTTATTTTTACGTAGTCATTTTTTTTTCAGTTCTTTGAAGGCAAGATCTTCCTTAGATAGTTTTAAGAATTCTGTGATTCTGTCTGAGCTATCCAGGGCTAAAATTCTGTCAAAAGGTACAGGATTACTCACCTTAATAATTTATTATCTCGAAATATATAGTCAAAATATCCAATTTTATGTAACCACACCCATTTGTGAACTAAGACTGCCTAATATGGTGTTCTACAATCAACCATTAGTTGTTAAATTCCTTGCTTTTTCCCTCGTTTATCATTATGGTCTAGATTGTATTTCTCTGTATAAGCTGTGTCAAATCCTCTCCAAGAGTTGACAGACTAAATACAACTTCTAAGCTAAGGATCTAATCACAGAACTAATTCTAAGTAATTATGGAAGCAGAGTAAAAAATAAAATATAGCCATGTGCATTAATTTCTGCTAAAATGTCTACTTTAATCAAATCTTTGCTGCATAAAGAATAACCAGAGGTTGCAGGTTCAGCTGTTTACCTGAGGCCAGTTTAACGAGGACTCGTTAACCTTCTTCACTGAGCCCGGCTGTAGCTTGTTTATGAGTCTGAAAAGTAAAGTACAGGTGACATTTATTGTTCATACAAAAACAAGGACTGGAATGTAAAGTTGGCTCCTTTAACATCAGTAAGAAAGCATTAAAAACATTTCTGAAATGTTAAGGCTTGACACCCTGGATTGGGAAGGAGGACAGCACAGAAGCCTTGTGGAAAGGACCAGAAGAACAGAAATGGCCAAAACTTACTCGCAGAGGATTATGCCATCTTTTAAGCCCAGCTGAAAGTTGGTGCCAATGCTCATGCCTGTCACCTCTTCTATCCAGTTTCGGAGATCTTCTTCTGCCTGATGATCATACTTGGAAGCGATCTGAAATACAAGTTAACCAACTTTGGAAGAATTTTCATTAAAGCATCAAAAACTGCTGACTTCAGCTTGCTCTACTTTTCTTATCCATTAAGACCACAACCGTGACATGCAGTAAATTACACTCATTGGAATTCACTGGCAAACCTAACCAACTATTATAGCTTCAGTAACTAATAAAAAACTTTGGTTAAGGCAGTTCTTGGAGAAAATTTGAACAGTACAGGGAGAGAAGCTGGGATTGAGAAGGAGAAACTATGGATCAAAACAAGACAGATTTCCACTCATGACACACAGGAAGTGACAAGAGTTTATAGCATATTACAGTATGGCAGTCGTCATATTAAATTTCAAAGATTAAGTCATTAAACACCACATTCCCAAAAAAGAGAATGGCAGGATTCTGACACCTGCACCTATTTTACACAGTGTCTTAACCTGCCAACGCATCTCGGCCAATAGTTTTGCTGCTCGCAGGGTTCTGGTGTTTCTACGCCTCTATTCAGCCAAATGCACACCGTGTGCATGTGCACACACATGCACGCACTCCTTGGTACTGACCGTTGTACTGTAAGTACAACTTACACTAAGAAGCTCTGTTTATGTAGTCTATAGCCTATAAACTCACAGCAGTCACTTCTAGACCCTTAGTGTACCTAGCACACTACCTGACTTCCAAACATTTAATACAACTAAAAGAAAAATTCCTTACTTAACAGAATTCTATGATAAAGGCAATTTACAAACATAGATCCTATACTATTATACACGCTAAAACCTACTACACACAGATTTTCAAAGATCTCTTCATAATAAGACCAGAAACCTCAATTTAAAAAAAAATAAAATTTACACAAAATATTATTAAAAACCAGTTCTCAAGCTATTCCTTGTCCTAGGAATATTAGAGAGGTCGGTCAACCAATTAAGAAGAACACAGCTGGAAAGAAGAGATTATGTGTCATTTTTCTTCTCACACAGGTGAAATGCCAGCAACACGCAGATCATGCCCAGGGGGATGGAGAGATGATGAGCTTGTAACTGACTGTTGCAGCATCTATGGAAACGGAAATGAACACAGAAACATTTGCTTCCATAAAACATGATTAGGTTTCATTACTGAAATAAATAGTCTGAGGACATTTTTGTTGTGGAGAGGGCCCTCAAGTTCTAGTTCCACAGGGAACCCTCTCCCGAACCCTCACCATCAAGCGGCCGGGCAGGGTTTCTGATTCACCGTCTTCACTGCGGAGGGCAGAATCATTGGATTCCACTCATTACTGTATCATTTAGAGAGAAGCAGTCCTTGATCTGCATTTTCCTCCCAAGTTAGAGAAGTGGCTCTATACCTCCCATAGGCTAATGGAGGATTTATTTGAGCTGTAGATTTACTTAGCCAGAATTCTAAATGCAAATTCAATGAGTTTACATTTTCATGTTAAAATAACTAATGCTGTGCAAGGTGTCCTGGATCAAATTTTGGCCTGGAGGTTAGTTTATAAAAGACAGGTCAGGCACAATATAAAGCTAGTACACAATGTGTGTTAACTGCCTGCCCTCTGGTACTTCCAACCCCCCCCCCCCAAAAAAACGCCACATTTATTTGGATTTCCTGCCAGTGTGGGTTACTGGATGTGGGAACAGGAAAGAAGGAGGCAGTGATGATGGAAGGTGTTGCCAACGGGACACATTCACCTCTGGTGAGCAGGAAGGAGGCATTACTCCTATTACACCTCAGATACGTATTCTTACATAATGAATGTATCTCCCCCAACATAGGGGACATATCTATTTAGATAAATGGCACCTTTAGAAAATGCAATAAATAATTTGATAGAAAAAAATTTAAGATTTTCACACTAGATTTTGGTTCTAGGTGACTAGGAAAAAAAGCTAGAAATGTGGGCGGGGTGAGGTGTGTGTGGTATGGCTGGAAAGGGACCAACAAAGAAGAAAAGGAAAAACCAGCACTCCGTAAGTGTTAGCTGTGGAAAACAATCTCCCAGTTGAATTTTTTTTCAAAAGCAAAACTCTCAACTAGGAGTTGCATTTCAATGAATCTAAAGACAAACATGGTAGGCTAGGGTGGGAGGGGTGCGGTCAGGGCTCTGAGCTGGCTCCACGCATCTTGCTATGGGCCCTAGTTCATAGTCAATCCATCTAGCTTCTGATCCATTTCCTGTCTACACAAAAAGAAGGCTGAATCCAATGAGCGCACTAGGTCTCTTTCCATTCTAAACTGTCTACACAGTTTGGCCAACCAGCAAAAATTAGAAGGAAATTCGTTCTCTTAATTTTTCCAAACGTAAAAATGTAAGTAACGCTGGAGGGGCTGGGGGTGTTTTGGAGAGGGGGATGAGCCTCAATGAGTCAAATTTTTATTCAACAACAAAAAAACCCATAAAAGCATATTTATGTTTCCTTTATGCAAATGTGTCTGACAGATTCAACGCCATGCCCCAAACCACAAAGTGATTACAGATCTAACTTGAAATATCCTAGCAGAAAAGCCAGAGAGAAATTCATCTTCCCTGTGGACTGTTCTCATCAAGGGAGTGAGGAGAGAAAAATCAAGGACTGGAATTAGCTGGAATTAGTCAGGGTTCAAACCCTGACTCCACCACTGACTAGTTGCAAGCTGGAGCTCTGGACGGCCGACTCCGTCTCCAGACTTAATGTAATAGCGCATGCACGAAAAAAATTCATAAGCACATCCAGGCAAAGCTCAAGACCCCAAGTGCTAATCTAAAGATGAAAAGTAGGAATGCGTCCCCATCCTGTAACTGTTGCTCCTGGCCTAGGATTTTACTTTAAGTAAAGGAGCAGCAAGGATTTTTCTACTCAAATACCACTTTTTTAAATAAGTGAGCTTTCTGCAGACAGCCCAGCTAAATAGAATTCAAAATTTCAGAATATGTACTTGTGAGTTTAAAAAGAAAAAAAAAAAAATTCCTATGAAATCATCCAGGGAAAAAAAAAATCTATTTCAAATTTTCTTTTAGCTCCCGGCCTGCAGCACTGTTCCACAGGACACAGAAATCGGAAGTGCTTCCTTTAAAAGTGTATCAGAACACAACCCAAGCAAATATGGTTATATTCTTTAATTACAGAGGATATTTTTTTAACTGTTTTATATACACAACTTGTAAAATCAAGGGACTGAGAACAATTAAAAATAAAAAGTAAGGTCTGGCCAATAACACTTATTCACTATTTCTATCTAAAAAAGCTTTAATTTCTGAACATCAGGCAGAAAATGCTGACAAGAAAACTAGCTTAAAAGATTACTTAATCTCACTTCATTAATACATCATGGAAATGTCACTCTGATTTGTTTAAAAATGACTCTTCTGGGGGGCCTGGGGAGCTCAGTCGGTTGAGCGCCTCTTGATTCTGGCTCAGGTCATGATCCCAGGGTCATGGGATTGAGTCTCGTGTTGGGCTTCACGCTGAGTGTGGAGCCTGCTGGAGATTGATATTCTCTCTCTCTCTCTCTCTGCCCCTCTCCCCTCTCTCTGAAATAATAAAAATAAAATAATAATTTAAAAAAATCACTCTCCTGGGGCGCCTGGGTGGCGCAATCGGTTAAGCGTCGGACTTCAGCCAGGTCACGATCTCGCGGTCCGTGAGTTCGAGCCCCACGTAGGGCTCTGGGCTGATGGCTCGGAGCCTGGAGCCTGTTTCCGATTCTGTGTCTCCCTCTCTCTCTGCCCCTCCCCCGTTCATGCTCTGTCTCTCTCTGTCCCAAAAATAAATAAAAAACGTTGAAAAAAAAATTAAAAAAAAAATCACTCTCCTGAGTTATTTATAAACATCATTTTATTTACTCTTCTACAAGATTTATTTGATTTGATCTTCCCAAGCCACTTTCACAGACCTTCTGCCTGGGTCCCTCAAGTGCACAGCAGCGTTTCCCAGAGCCCTGCCTCCCGACCCCTCTCCCGGGGAGGTGCACGTCCGGACAACTTTGGTACCATCACTGGAGAACCCCCGCTGCAGGATCCTAACTAAAGCTCACCAACATCCCCCTTGCCAAACACAATCAAAGTTGAAGAAAATGAAGACAGAAAAGCCTCTGGGGCATCTGGACTGGAGGTGAAGAGAAACCTCCTGCCAGTCATCCTCCTGGCCAGTCAGAGCTCTGCCAGTCCTGCTGCCACGCCCCTGGTATCTTCGGTTGCCCGCCCCCGCTTCCTCTTGTGCTGGGGCTGCCGCTCAGGCCCAGGTGGCTTCAGCCTTCTGCCCTTCCCTGGGCTTGCTCCTCAGAGCTAACAGCAACCAGTGTGGAGTCACCCTCTGGTTTAAGGGCAGCTCAATCCTTTCTAGCTGTATGACCTTTCTTCTGGATCTCTAAAATAACACTTGTTTAAAAAAAGAATAATAATAAATAAACAGTACAGAAGCATGCAGAGTGTGCATTTTCAATGGGGTAACACGGCCCCACAAAGGGACGACAGTGGGTTCTTGTGGTGGGAGTGAAAACAACCGTAGACCTTATGGTAATCTGTGACCCTCCCCAACAAACTCTATCCCTTTGTACTAAATCTGGTGGGAGTCAAGAGGTAATTAGGAAAAACATCTAAAAACTTTCTTTGGGGAAGCAGTGATGGAAAAAAGTTGAGGAGCATGGAGACAGTAAAAATGCACAGGTTTCTATTCACCTCCCTCCCCTCCCCCTGCCAAATCCTCCTCCCTTCCCAGAGGTGAGCACCTGTCTGTCTGCCACTTCTGCCACGTGCACACATACATTTGGGCAAATCAAGTATAAAATAACAGTACATCTCCCTTCACAAGCACAAGCCCCAAGGGCCGACGCCTCAACAGTAAAGGGAGACACTAGATCAGACGAAAGCCTGCTCATTGCCAATAGCCAAGCCCTCCCACCCAAGGAGGTCTGAGAAGTCCCCCGACAAAATCCCTAAAAGGGGATTCGGAGCAACGAGCTTCAAACAGAGCTTCAAAACCATCTCAACAAGTGACCCCAAAGTGCACTGTTTTATGGTGCTTCTCAGTGTAAGCAGGGAGCATTCAGCCAAAGTGCAGTTTAGTAAAAAGCTGGGGGTGCACCCGTGTGAGGGGCAGTGATTATATATATAACAAGAACTGTCAGATGGCCCCGCTTACACCCAGGGATGTTCTAGAATCTTCGAAAGAATGAAGATGTGTCTTTCCCATGCACTCCTCACAATATATTCTTCTCACAGTGCTTGGTAAAACCTGGAGGCGGGCAATTCCAGATCACTAGGCTCCGTGTCTCACACCACCAAGGTAACCCAGCATTACCCCAAACCCTCTAATTCAATGCAGCGTCCCTCTGTTTCAAGAGTTCCTGTGCCTCATGGATTCTTCCTCCAATGTCCTTCTCCATTACTCCTTCCTTCCGTCCATTATTCAAGTGGCTACTACATACCAGTTAGGTTCAAAGGCAAAGTCTCCACCTGAAAAGCTTACATTCTAGTGGAAAGAGACAAATACCTATTAAATACAGTGTTAACACCCTTCCAAAAAAATTGTAATCAGAAAGGGGGATATTTAAAATAAAGAAAAGATGCCTGGCTGGCATATGCCTGAAGCATATGACTCTTAATCTCGGAGTTGTGGTTTCGAGCTCCATGTCGTGTGTAGAGGTTACTTAAAAATAAAACCTTAAAATAAAGAACAGAACCCCCTGGGACTACCAAATAGATTTCCACCTGAAATACCATGACGTATTTCTTTATCCCTTCTTTATCACCTGCTATATAAAAATATATTTCTTTCTTTTTATCTATCTATCTATCTATCTATCTATCTATCTAGATATCTAGATATCTAGATATCCTTCATGCCCAGTGCAGACCCCAACACGGGGCTTGAGCTCATGACCCTGAGATCAAGACCTGAGCTGAGCTAACAGTCTAATGCTTAATCCAATGAGCCACAGGCACCCCTAGCATCTGCCATTCTTGATACCTCATGAAGACAATGAAGAGGCTTTAACATTTTTTTTACCTACCTTAACCTTCCCCACCCTTGGCAAATTTTTAAAGTATTCACATTGTGGATACAACAAGCTAAAGATCACATGTCTTGAAATCAAACTTTTAAAACTTCCTAAAACTGTGTTCCCAATTCTAGTGCGACCTAAGTAAATAACTTAACCCTGGTGAGGGAGGTCATCTTCCTCCCAGGACCATTGTGAGAATGAAGCCTGCTCCACAGGTAAAGAAGGGCCCATCTCAATGCCTGACACATCAGAGTTAATGCTCTCCCTTTTTATCGGCTTGAGCACAGAAATTACAAACTATTAACCGAACCCCACTACAAACTGTTCGCTTTATTGTCTATGATTCAAAAAGTTCCACTGGGACTCATCTGGGATACTGCCCTTTGCCACTCATCAGCATGCCCACTCCTGCATGTCTTTGCATCCCCAATTCTCGTTCTTTTTCAGATTATTGCTGATGAAAAGGATAAAGTAACTACTTTTTGAAAAACAGATTTATATCTTTAAAAAAAATTTTTTTAATGTTTATTTTTGAGAGAGACAGACAGAGCATAAGTAGGGGAGGGGCAGAGAGAGAGGGAGACACAAAATCCGAAACTGGCTCCAGGCTCTGAGCTGTCAGCACAGAGCCTGGTGCGGGGCTTGAACTCACAAACTGCGAGACCATGACCTGAGCTGAAGTTGGCTGCTCAACTGACCGAGCCATCCAGGCGCCCTAAAACAGATTTATATCTTAAGGGTGATAGAGGTGGGAATTCTAGAGAAAAAAATCACTTTTACGTTTGGGATAAGAAGGTCAAGGTAGATTGCATGCCTTCCTCAAGGTCACTATAGAATCTGAGACTCCTTCCACGGTCTGAACTGTGCTAAAGATCTGATGGCAAATGAGTATATTCCAGGGCTATGGAAAACCAGATCTGCCTCGGGTAAACAAGAGGGACACCTAACAGCATTTTTTTAAATCATATTTGTTTACGACAGAAACTCTGGGAACTCAAAGTGAACATCCTTGCCAGTGAGCTTCCGATAGATGCCAGAGAAAGTTTCAACCCTGTGCTCCCCATTGTTCTGCTGTGCTTTAGCCAAATGAACCTTTATAACCTGGCTGCCATCCAGTTTCACGTGGATTCTCTTGCCCACAATTTTGCTTGGGAAAACCAAGTCCTCCAGGATCGCGTTGTGCACGCCTGTCAAAGTGCAGCTCCTGGGACACTTTTGCTTATTTTCTGTATGGCTTTTTTGAGTTGGCCAAGGCAGAATTCTCCTCTGAGCAATAAAGACAATATGCTTCCCACTGAACTTTCTCTCCAATTCACAGACGAGCCGGACTTGGATTTTCTGGAAAGATTTCAGTTGAGGAACGGAATAAAGATGATAATAGCTTTTGGACCACCACCAACTCCAATTTCCTTGGCTGCTGTTATATTCAGCTCCTTTAGCTGGGCTTTGAGGTCCGAGTTCATCCCCAGCTTGAGGAGAGCCTGGTATATGCCGGACATGAAGTTGTCCAGCTTCTTGTCATTGGGCCTCATGATCTTCATGCTCAAACTGAACATGGCCTTCTCCTTGGTGAGAGCGCTGGCCCAGGAAGAGCCTAAATGCATTGTAAAGTTGGGCCCTTTTCTCAGAGGTACAGCTGGACCTTCAGATCAACATGTCAGCATACGGCACCAGCACAATTTTTTCTCTCCGAATACGTATAGTCAGATAAATGCAAACATATTATGGCTCAATGTACCAATACTATGAAACTGACAAAGTTTTTAAAATGTCCTAAGAGGAGTTAGTCCAATGCATAAAGCAAACCGCATAACTAATAAATAAGAAAATGCAGAAAAAACAGAATGTCAACTTTGCCTTCTCTAACTAGAAAAAGACCTTCAGTTTAGAATATACAATTTAGAATATACATAGTTAAAAGTTGGACTTTGAAATTTCAATCTAAACAAGGTGGGAGTGAGCACAGAGGCTGGATTCCCAGAAGAATCCAGACTCAGAAAGAACGATGAGCAAAGATGCATGGATTAAACAGCTCACTGATGTGAGATGCCCTGGCAAACAAAAGAACAGGAACCTGCATGAGGGCCCGCTGCTTCCTGACCCCCACCCAAAAGGCAAGGACCTCTCTACTATAGGCTGAAGAGCCTGGCTGTCATGCTAGAGTGGACTCCTGGAGAGAGTGTGCAGGTACCTGGGCAGAGGTGGGTAGAGAAAGTCATCCATTACCAGGAGCCACCATACCTATGCAAGACACATCTAACATGCCTGTACTCTCCTTGGGGACAAGACAGGCTTTAGTCATCTTGTACCCCTAGAGCCCATGCCTAGCGCAAAGTAGGTATTCAACAAATGATTTTTCATCCATTGGTAGTAGTACCCAACTAGAGAAATGCCACAGATTTAAAGATCTATCTTGTTTCGGAAAGACATCTGCATTTGAATACTGCTGGTTTTTACAGGCGCCACATCTCCTTGATCTACCAATCTAGTAATCTTAGATGGACCACTAGGGACATATTTGTTTTACTTTCTCATAAAAGTCCCTATGTCCATGGCACTCCTTAGGTCCAGTTTAGTAACTCTAGAAGTAGGGCCTGGTCAGAAGCAACAACCATGCCCGCTGTGCTGATCTACGTCAAGGAAGGAGGGGCTTCCAGTGATATGTACCTTGAGGCTTAGATTTAGATCTGTTCTCTTCTGTCTTGGTAACAAATTAACAATTGGCAATCTGGAAACTATTGGACATACTTATCAAACGGATAGAAAATTAAATTAGGAATAGCTCAAAAGAAACACAGTTCAGATTCAGAACATCCTAGCTTAATAAATTATTCCAGGTATATGTAAAATCCTGCACCAAAGTTCTAGAACTAACTCGTCATGCATACTCAATAAGCTAAACAACTCTGTCTAAAAAAAGCTAACACTCTCTCGGTGTGCACAGGTATACAATTCTTTATAAAATACTATTGCCTGTGTTATTTGCTTGATAACAACAGCTCTATGAGGTAGCCAAGGAAAGGATTACTTAAATAAAACAGGTGTGAGAGGAGCATGTAAACTAGAAAACCTTATGCAATTATCATCGCCCTTACTTTATAAAGAGGGAAAACCAACTTGCCAAGCAAGGATTGGAATCCTTTGACATGGAGGTGACTCAACTACCTTATTACAGTGATCAAAACAGAATGACTCAGTGCTTTGTAGTCAAACAAAGGAGTTAGTTAATAATCCCACTGGACTTTGGTAGGTTAAACCATATCTGTGGCATTACCGTGATGAATTCTGAGTGCTGCAGCCTAGAAGGGGACACTGACAAATGGGCAACAGTTTCTAGAAGGGGCAAACTGAATGGGGACAAGATCAGAAAAATCATACACAGCCTATAATGAGAGACTGTTCGCCAGGAATGGCTATATATAACCTAGAAGGGACTTTGGGGGCAGGAGAAGAAACAGGCTGGTACCATCTGAATAATTAGATGAAAGTCCTATAGAAGAGGAAGTCAATCTGTTCTGAATGCCACACTGCAGGCAGACCCAAGACAAGTGTGTGGCAATTCTAAGGAGACATACAATCAGCATGTAAGGATGGAGAGCACGTGAGTGCCAGCGAGCGAAGCACAGGGGGAAGGAGACCCCCAAGAAAACCTGCTGGAGAACATTCTCTTGCTTCGGAAGGAGGCTGGCTGGGTCTTGAATTTGATGTTGCTGTAGAAATCCTGCTGAAAGGGGACTGTCACAGAAGCCCCTCAGGTAAAAGAGATGAAAACAGAGATGCTCTTGAACACTCTGCTTCCTTCACCTCACCTCTAGGATATTTGAGGGTCTGCCTCACTCATCGCTCATCAGACTTGCAGCCATCTGCCATTTTTACTGCCATCTACCTCTTCAGGTACTGGTGTCCTCAGTAGGCACCTAGGTGCCTCCTGAATAACTTGTGAGTCAGCCACAGGGTCAGCACTGAAACGTTGTCCTTGGTTTCTCTCATTACAAGGGGCATCAAGGCAGGAAGTCTTCCTTCCATAGCTTTAGAACGTTTACTCACTCCTCATCGACTATACAGCAAGTCTGCTTAGTAGGACGGGCCTTGTGACCTGAGGAGGCATGAAATCCACCTCCAAAGCCCTGAGTGTACATTGTATTTACACAGAACTCATCTCTACCAACCTGGGAAATGCTCCCTGCTCCCAGATCGCTGACCACATTCATCGAAGTGCTCCCAGCTGTCCACCCCAAAAGTGAGTCAAACACACACTGCCCCCTTACTCTGAGCTACTGTTGGGCCATGGGCAGAAAGAAGGCCAAGGAGGAGCAAGACCCCAGCCTTCTGGTCAGCCCTCAGTACATCAGGAGCTCCTGCTGGGGGCCCAGTTCTAGGTCTCAGATCTTGAATGCCTTTTCTAACCACAGCGGAGTCTGTCCCTTTGAGAGGCCTGGCCTTACACAACCGGTGAAGAACAGAGTTGAAATACCTCATTTTAGACACAGGCTAGATGCTGCTAGTGAGGTTTCACAGGAGTCTTAAGGATATATTAACTGTGCAAGATACCAGGGCCTTTTTCTTCGCAGTGAAAATTAGATCTGAAATTTCCATTAAAAAAGCAGGATGGGATTTCACATTTCCTCTTTTTAAAAAATTGTATGACCTACATCATGAAATAGCATATGAAGATATAGGATACCCAACTTGTTGAGACACTAAGTAAAAAGGTTTTTGGTTTGATTTGCTTTAATGGGGAGTGTGAAAAAAGATGAAGTCAAAAATAAGGTTCAAACACCTTCATGACACCAAGTCCTACACAACTGCCACCAAAGACGGGACAGATGCAAACTATGGCTCAGGCTTCTTATACACTGCAACAAAGAAGGAAAAAGTTACAAGACTGACAGAGTTCCTTAAAAAAATACGTTTCCACATGGCTCCCTTTTCCAGTCCTGAAGCCCAAGAAGACCCTGTGATGAGGTCACACGGCGCCCTCCACATCTCAACAATAAAGCCAACTGCACATTTTACCCAACCTAATGCTATCTGAGAGCAGGGAACAAGGGAAAATAAGTTCCTCTGGAAGCTCTGGATCCCCCATCAGCGTGCTGTGCAAAAGTATCTTGGAGAAAAAAAAAAAAAAAAGCCTCTTGGAGACTATGTAATAAAGGCTTGCTATAGACATCCAGGCACAAAAACAAAATAAACCCAACTTTGCATCCCTTCCAGATGAAGGGCCCAGGGAATGAGGACAGAGAGCAGTACACAGGCTGCAAAGGGGCCTCAGCAGGACTCAGCAGAGAGCGGCAGCTGAATCAACAGTATATTCCACAGGCAGGCGTCAGCCTGGCCGGTCCCCTCCCACTGCTGCTGCCTGCACCATCAGACCCCAGTGGCTCCGGAAAAACAAGGCCAGGAGCAAAGGAACACCCTGATTTCGCATGAGGAGGGGAACACAACGGTGGTAAGGAGGAGGAGAGGTCTCACCCACCTCAGTTGTTTCCCGGTCCTCTTTCTTGCTCCTTCCCAGCTTTTCACAGTGAACCTTCTTCCTTCTATTGCTTTGGTCCCACTCAAAGTGCACACCAAGGCCTTCCCCTTATTTGGTCCATCAGTGGGCACACACCACCCCCTATGTTGTCTGAAAAAGTGCCTTTTCCCCCCTTTTTTGAATGCAGTTGACACACAGTGTTACGTAGTTTCAGGTATACAGCACAGTGATCCTATTTCTCTATACGTTATGCTATGCTCATCACGACAAGCACTCATCACTTTTTTTTTTTTTTGTTAAGTATTATCTCCATCCAATGAGGGGCTCAAACTAACAACCTCGAGATCAGTCTCCTGCTCTACCGACTAAGCCACCCAGGTGTCCCAATCTTTGATTAAACCTGCTGCCGGCTACAAACACCGTCCTGTTTTCTCTTTCATTTCATGACAAACCTCTCCATTTCCTCACTTAGTACTTCTTCCTAACATCTCTGGAAATTTCCTCTATGGAAGACCATCTCTCAGAAGGTCACCAGTGACCCCTCAGTAGCCAACTCCAGTGGCCTGTTTCTGCAGCACTCCGGAAAGCCCCTCCAATCCCCCTCCCTGTGGCCGCTTGTTAAAGAACTTCATCCTAGAGCTTCCCTCTCCGGTCTGCCTTCTCCTCTTCACCTTGAAAGATGCAAGTTCTCCTTGAGTTCTGGCTTCTGATTAAAAGTTAACAGCATGGGCTCTGGCAACTAAATGCTCTGGTTGAAATCCCAGCTCTACTGTGCTGGGACCTCCTCACCTGTAGACCAGAGATCATTAATAGCACTTAACATCGGAGAGTTGTTGGGAAGAATCAAGGATTTAATTCACATTAATCATGAAGAAGTCAATAAATGTCAAACCTTACCCTTCTATGTGTGCTTTGCTGCCCACTCCTGTATAGATACCATCAAGATTTCCTCCTTCAAACTCAGAACATCATCCGGAACAATCACTTGACACTATTTGATAGCCATTTGGATAAGAAATCATCTTGATGCTGCCTAGACTTTCTATTTTAAAAACTACGTATCATCAAATAATTTGTAAAAGAGAGGCCCCCACCTCACTCTGCTGCCAACTCACACCTGAGTGGTGGGGTGACTGAGACAGTAGGCGTCAACAGATGTCAGTGACCCGTGACTTTGTAATAATGAACTAAAACAAGTGACTTGAATTTTGACAAGCCTGCTCTGATATCGTTTTGGTTTACCACCAAGAGGAGAACCACCTTCTCTTTCCTACCTTTGGTGGGAAGGATAAACTAATTTTTTTTAGAGAGTCATCTGGTACTACCTATAACACTTTTATGTATTAGGTCAACAGTTATGCGCTTTTCTACACAAGTACTTTTTAAGGAAATATCCACCAGAAGGGAGGTAATGAATAAATAACCAGAATCTCTACAAAAGACTACAATTCAGTTCTAAAATGGTCGAATGATATTCAAAGTTGCACCAGTGGTTGGGTGGGGGGTAAGGGATACAGGATACTTTCACTACTTCACTATCTGCACTCTTCACAACAAATATTTCAGTCACAAAATCAGAACAGAAAAAGAGAAGAGGTTCTCATAGGCAAGGAAGATGGCGCCCCAAGGTAGATGCACTGTGTCCATACAGAGATCACTTGTCCAAAAGTCATGGGCTCAGGTCTGGCCCCAAAGCCTACGTCTTTTCCTCCACTAATGTCCTCCCACCCCCACCCCCCTGAAACAGCCCGACAGGAAGTGTCTATGCTGCACACTGAGCCTTTGGCAGAGGGCTGTGCTGCCAGCCAGCCAGAGGAGGGTTAGGCAGCAGGCTGGGCCTCTGCGGCTTCACATGAAGTCCTTTCCACTCCCAGAGGAGGAGAGGGCATCCAGAAGCAACCTCTACCACCATCACCGCATCAGACTGATGCACCATGAACATGCTACAGAGTTCGAGAAAATGTTGATTCAAACCAGCCCATGGGGAATCAGCAGTCTCAAAGGGCGTTGCCAGCGTGGTTCAAAAGTTCATAAGAAGATATTTGGCAGAGATGTCTCAGACCAGAAACACTTTAACTCCTCCACGGGCCCCTATAAAAAGGAACCTCCTACAACAGGCATGTTTTAGAAGGTGCTGTAAGACGGAATGCAGGAAAGGGTGTCAACAGAGCAGTCATGGAAAAGAGGAAAAGAAGAAAATTTAAAAATCAAGCCCAGAGGGGAAGAAAATTCAAAACGAAAGCCTGGCTGGCAAAGCACATGCCTGTGTATATGTGTGGCCGAGATGAGGTGGGGCTGAGGGATTTCTACAACATACAGGTCTCTCAAGAAAGGTAAGGAAAAAGCAGAGACAAATGCCTCCCAGTCTTCAGAGCAGAGAATGGGCCCATTCAGGGGGAGGGATGCGGCCATACGTGAACTCTCGTGAACTCTCGAGAACGGCCCCAGAGTTCCGGCTTAGCTGCGAAGGCCAAGGACCCTGACAAGCTCACAATATGACGTTTAACCTAAGTATGATTTCTGTACTCGATGAGAACTATGATTGCTGTTGCTATTTTTGCATTCAAAGTAGAATCACATGTTTGAATTATGAGAGACTTACTACACATGGTATTGATTATTTTCTCTCCAATTTCCTCCCATGTGAAACAAAAGGAGGGAGGGAAAACTGCGATCATGAAGCACACACTCTCTCTCCCATTTGTGGAGCCTTGTGTAGCACGAAGCAGGCTGAGAGGCGGGGGATAATGAAGAAAGATCAATGTCCAAACACTTGGGAAGGGGAGAGAAACAACGAAGTCCTGGCCAGCCCTGTCTAGCCACTCCACAGCCAGGATCCCCTGGAAACGTGTCAGCGAGGAGAGGAAAATGGCCATAAATGCTTAGGTTACGTCTCACCCGAAAGAGTCCTTCTACGCCCAAAGATCTCTTTTCCCTGCACTCCTGCCTCCAATCCCCTGGCCTGCCCACTGCAGGCCACTGACGGCACTCATACCCTGAAGCTTCCTGTTGGCAGAAGGAAGATGCTGAAGAAGTTCCCTCCCTTCCTTATGGGGGAAAACTAATACTACATCTTCTGGGCCCATGGACTTCCTTCACACAGGTCTATGCGAAGCCTTCCTAAGACCATTTGACACAGAAGGCCTCCAGTGCAACCAAGATTTAAACACAAAGGGGTAGGGGCAGGCTCAGGCGGTGGAGCATGTGACTCTTAATCTCCAGGTTGTGAGTTGAAGCCCACGCTGGGTGGAGAGATTACTTAAAAAATAAAATCTTGGGGCGCCTGGGTGGCTCAGTGGGTTAAGCATCCAACTTCGGCTCAGGTCATGATCTCACAGTCCGTGAGTTCGAGCCCCGCGTCGGGCTCCATGCTGACAGCTCGGAGCCTGGAGCCTGTTTCGGATTCTGTGTCTCCCTCTCTCTCTGACCCTCCCCTGTTCATGCTCTGTCTCTCTCTGTCTCAAAAATAAATCAAAAAATAAATCAAAAAATAAATAAATAAATAAATAAATAAATAAAATCTTAAAAATAAATGAATAAACACAAAGAGGTAAATATGTTCATCAGTGCACTATGGAGGAATATGAGCCCTATCTGAAAGCAAGAAATGAAAGAGGCATCTTATCTTGTTTAACAGAAATCTATCTCTTAAGAAGAAAAAGCCAAATAATAACATGGCCAGAAAGCAAAGCCTCAAGCTCTCCGAGAAGCACCTGGCTCTGGGGGCAATGTGGACACAATGAGAACAGGCTTCGAACCCCAGCATTTCACAGAGGGAGCACAGGCTACCAGGGGAAGGAGTCTTGGATAAGGACTCTAGGGGCAGATCATATTCTAGACACAGAAGTGAAATCCAGAGGTATTGTTTGGCATTGTGGTCCCCTATCTGCCAGAAGCCTCATTCAGATACAAACAGATTCCTGAATGAATGTCCAAGTCTTGGAGATAATCTCAATATCTAGAAAACAAGAGAAGCTCAGTAGAACACAGGACTGAACGTAACCAGCAGAGAACCAGCCAGCAACGTGGAACAATGGCTAACACTTACATGATGTGTGCTTGTAGTTCCAGGCATGATTCTAAACACTTTACAAGGGCTGTCTATTTTACTTCTCCCAACAACCCTATGAAGGCAGGTATTTCCATATCCTTATTTTGCAGATGAAACACAGGTTACTTGCCCAGAGTCGCAGATTCAGGGGCAGAAACAAGATTCAAACGCAGTCTCCATAGTCCACGGTCTTAGGCACGAGAATCTACTTTCTCACTGACAAGAACCAGGTATCTTCAAGTTCACAAGGATTCCCACGGTCGTATGTTTTTATAAAGTCTGCCAGGTATTTTTGTATTTCTGGGAATGATTGACATGTTCCGCCCTCCCACACTGCATATGCTTCAGGCCCCACAACCAGGATCTACTCTGGGCTCAAGAAATCCTTAACAAAAACCTGAGCACAAGGATGTGTGAATAACAGCTAACAGCCCAGTATGGCCAGGAATTTAGGGTTAGGAAGAACCAACACACACAGAATATATGCTGTAGGAGGCTAATGCCTAGAATAAAATGAAACTTGCCAAAAAACTCTAAGGACGAGCCCTCTCCCACCACCTAGTCATACTGAGAGAGTAAGTTAAGCATTTTCTCATTCTGCTGGGTGTAATGGTATAATTGGCTACAAAAACCAAAGCCATCCAATTGTGCTTCATTTTCTTCTTTTTTTAATGTCACAGATAATAATGATTGGTTCATAAAACACTTTTAGGTGAAAATACTCACTAACCCCCACGATCCGAACCTGGAAGGGAAACGGTACAGGGGGAAGGATGCACCTCTGGTTGATGGCAGTACTTGCGACATCTTCCTCATCAAGCTTTTTTTTTTTTTTAAACGTAAACTCTACACCCAACATGGGGCTCCAACTCACAACCCTGAGATCAGTCAACAGTCACATGTTCTACCACCAACTGAGCCAGCCAGGCACCCCATCAGGCTTATTTCTGAAATCTAAAGGAGTGGATAGAGACAGACAAATAGTACAATTTCCACAAAGGAAAGAGTGTAAAAAGCTGTGAGTCACAGCACAGTGAACTTGATAATGATCTTCATTAAAATTCCAGAGTAAATATGTCTCAGCATTTTAGAGAAGAAAGCATGGTACCCCTTCTCAATTTAGCAAATGTATTTTCTTAAACTGTTTTGGTCAAGAGAGGGGGAGAAAAAAAGAGGGCAGGTAAACCACAATGGCATCTCCCACCCAGGAGGCCAGATCCGCTGAGTGACCACTTTGCAGGTGGTCTTTGGGAGATGCAGGTATCCCACAGAGCCTTACAGAGGGGCCTTCTACCGTTCCTCCCTAATCTGGGAGTCTAAGAAAGAGCCTCAGCAAAAGCACAGGAATTATCTTGCTAATAAGTTTTCCAGTGTAACATTAATAAAACAAACTGAAGAAAAGCAATCTGTGAAAATCACCTTGTCCTTCCAAATTATCACACTGCACTACAGAATTCTATTGCGAAGAATAATAGGGTTAACTTCCAATTTTTAAAGATGGTAAAATCTACTCCTGATGGATAGGTTCATTAAATCAACAAATACTTATTAAGCATCAACTATATCCCAAGTTGTATTCTGAAATACAGATCTTGACGTAGCTCATCAATGAATAAGACTGGAACCCCTATGGCTGGTAGAAAGAGACCGTAAAGAAAAGCTTTGAATTAAAAGCCTATGTCTGGGGACGCCTGGCTGGCTCAGTCAATAGAGCATGCGACTCTTGATCTCAGGGTTGTGAGTTCAATCCCCACGTTGGTTGTGGAACAACAACAACAAACTAAAGCTAGACCCAGCCACATTTTTACCATGATTCCGGTGCTGTACCAGGCAGACCACCTTAGGGTGCAATCTGTGGCTGGAGTCCACAATCACCTGGGGTTAATGTGATCAGGAACACTCTTAGAGCAACTGCTTGTTCAAAGGCAGGCTGGCTGCCAGGCCTCGTGGGACATTTGGTCCTATTTGTTACTATATGATTGTTTAACTTACTCTTCAGTGATTTACAATTTTAGTAGTAAGTCTTCCAACATGATTTTTAACTGTTGAGGGCTACCACTGTTGCAACCAAGAAGATTCCGCAAGAAGCTATTTTGCTCAAACCATACATTCCAGGTGAGAAAACTGTGAGAACGCTCTTTCCAGTTCCCATTCTTCTTAATATTTCAGAGAGACGACACCCCTCAAAGATACGGAGGTAATTTCAGCTCCACCCACTCCCTCCACAACTGATTTCCTCCACCTTCCCTGGGACCTATAAGCTCCCCACAGCATTTGCCGTGAGCCCAGGGAGGGTATGCTTCCCTGCATCCTCAACTTTACAAGGAGGTCTACTGGCTCCAACATCTTGTTCAGAGCCAAGCGTCAGGAAATGCTGTGCTTTCCTTGAGGACCCGTCATGTTTTCTCACAGCTTAAAAGGCACAAAACTGTTTTCCTTTTCATTTTGGTCCCCAAAATGCAGTGGGGGGGTCTGGCTCAACCTTACTCCGTTCTTTCTTCCTTTCTATTTCTTTCTTTCTGTTTCTTTCTTTTCAGGACCTTACTACTTTATGAGTGTTTCCATATCCCACAGAATTATCTACACCAGCTTCCGTGTTATCTGTATTATCCCTGACCCTACTATTCTATTAAGATCTTTGCAGATTGCAAGTTATTGACCCTTTTGTTGTTTAAAGATGCAGTTCACAGTCCATGTTGAAAGATTCTACTTTTTTAGGCTGTTTTCAAACTTTTGCCATTAAAAAAAAAAAAAAGTAAGTCTGATATGTTTTGCCATGTATTATCTATCATCTTGTCAAGTAAATATCTTAAGTTTACAGATTTTTCCCCTGCACTTTTACTAACTAAAAGTACTTAAGATCAAAGATTTCCTCAATTCATTGATGAACTGCTTTCACAGCTGGAATATAAAAAGACCAAAGGCTTATTTAATAGAAATGGAATACTTACAGAGTCAGTGACAAGTCTAAGAAATAGAATATCGATACTAATTTTCAATTACTAAGAACTAATAGCTACAACATAGTCAACAACATAGTCACCCAGTACGTACTACAAGCAGACACATCTCACCGTAGTGTTTAGGGGTGGTAACTATTATTTCCCCCATTTTACTGATTAGGAAACTGGGACAGAGATATACCCATGAACTTGCCCAACATCATACAAGGCAGAGTGACAGAGGGAGGACTAGAACCCATGTCTGCTTGAATCCAAGGTCTGTTCCACACTGCTTCCTGAGGACGTTTATATTTTTTCCACTTTGTTAAATGAAGTTTTAAGAGGGGGGAAAAACACACCTTACATTTAAGCAACATATCAGTTATGCAATACATAAAGAAAACAGAGGAAGAAATCAAAAAGTGTCCAAACCAAGCAGTGTCAAAGTTCATGTTCCATATACCCACTCCTCTGTTGGCACTGTGTCCACAGCTGAAATGCAGTATCTCATACAAAAGCCTTACCAAACATGGATATTTGATTTCCAAGCCCAGAGCAGATGAAAACAGCACTGGATGAGTAATTACAATGTCAAGAAGTGACAGGTGGACAGCAAAAGTGGGGAGGGTGGGCAGACAACAGTGACTGGTAGTAGAATATCCCTAACTACTTCACTAAGATATCACTTGGAGAGTTTACATTCTTAGAATATTCCAACTCTCTTCTGTGATCTTGAGCAAATCACACCCTTTCTGAGCTTTGGCATCCTGACCTATAAATGATGTTGGATAGCCCCAGCAATCCCTCCCACCTCGAGGGGCTGCTGTGCTGTTAAGATCAAAAGACTTCCTATGAAAGGGTACTGTATGAAGGGCCCATATAAATGAATGGGGTAGTTAAAATATGCCTTTTGTGCTTAAAGGAATAAACCCGCAGTTATAGAAACTCGAAGCTATAACTTTCCAAAGGCTCTGAAAACTGAGGTTTTACTGTTTTTAAAAATGTACAATTACAGTGATCTAGCCAGTGTGTGCAATTCCTTCAGTCTGCTCAATAAAAAGGAGGAAAAGGGCAGAAGCTGCTTCATTAGTCAGCAAAAAGAAATTAATACGGATATGAACATCCAAGAAAAATAAGTCACTTGAAGGACTGCCAAAGTTATCAGGACCTCATTTACAATGCAAAAGGTAGAGACTCAACCGTTCAACCGTCCCCAGCCAAGAATCACAAGGGCGAATTAAAATTAATGTGTACACGCCAGGCCAGGGTATCACATCCAACAGTTTGGACTTGCGGATTCCTCTGAAAGGATTCCTAAAGCTCCATTTGTAAACCCTGGAAAGAACCGAACAATCAGGCACAAACCATTTCTCTGTCCTCTAAAAAAAATGTTCAGGAAACTATTTTCGAATAAGGGCAAGGCACTAGACAAAGTAAAGAACCGAAACGTTCCAATGTTGGATTCGTAGGTTAAAATCAACTCTTTGCCTCAAAGACTGTTCAGAATTTATTAACTGAATCAGGATGCGCAGGCTGTAACGGGGGGGAGAAGAGCTATAACTCTCCCTTGGGGTTTGACAACGGTGCGCTTCATTGCCTCCATATAATTCACTCCACACCGCGTGCACCCTCAACACTGGGATGCTGCAGCTTTGACAATGCCAGCGTATTCTACCAGCGGTCGGACGGTGCGGTGGCAATCCTGACATGCTTCGGCTCCCGGGAGGTTAATGGGAATTAAACCACAGCAGCCCTCCTTTGTGGCGCTTTGGCCAGAACAGCAGAAAGGAGACAATGAGCGTTCTGTGCGCAGTTCCGCGCCGATTGGCTGCTCTCTCCCCCCAGAAACCCCTGATGTCATGGGCTTGGAATGCAGGGAGGGAGGGAGGAAGGAAGGAGAGGATTTGGGGAGGGGGGACGCCTCTCATCTCTTTCCCAGACCAAAAGTCCCAAAGATAAGCCCAATGCATTCCTAATGCTAGGCAATGGCAAAGCTGAGAGTTTCCAAACGCAAATCACTCCACACTACAACCCGCCTCGGCAAACATACCCTAAACAAAAGCAACCCACGAAAATATCCTTGATACCGTTGAAGTCTAATGTACTACAAACTTCGGTTTTACAAAAAATCTCAACTCTACAGCAGATTTCGCTTCCAAAGCGGCGCACTCAGGCTTTGTCTCCGTTTTCCGCAGCAGCAGCAGTTAATTTGCCTCAAGGCACCGCAATTCGGAAACTGTGAAGCGTCCGGGGGTCCCTGGGGTCTGTGGACCGCTCAACGGCCCCCCTCCCCGGGAAGAGGCAAGGAACAATGGGGGGCCCAGTTTGGCCACGTAACCGCCTGACTCGGCTTGTGGCTGAATTCGGCCGGGGGGTTGGGGTGAGGGAAGACGCACGGTCCGGCAGCAGCCCAGGCCCGGGCGGACGGCGGGGGCTGCTTGCCGGGTCCCCAGCCGCGCCGATGGGCCCCACCTAAGGGCGAATGACCAGGCAGGAGCGCCCCCTTCCCGGAGGGGCGCGTCCTGCAGCCACGGACCGGCTCCGGTAGCTGCAGGCCGGCGCTGCGGGATTCCAGGAGCCCGGGAACCCACCGCCCGCCGCCAGTCCTGGCCCGCGGCGCTGAACAAAGCCAGGAGAGCGCGCCTGGGAGACCGGCGCTTCGAGCCCGGGGCCAGGACCGAGACGCGCGGCCACTCTCGCGCCGCCCCGACGTCGCCTCCCCGCGTAGCCGGACAGCCACCGCGCGCAGAGGAGAAGAGCGGCCCAGCGCCGCCGCAGTCCCAGGGACCCTCGGGCGGCATCTAGCCTCCCACCCCTCGCCCTGGGCGTGGCCGCCCCACCAGAGCCCGGGCGTACCTTGTTCTTGACCTCGGCAGAGAGCCCGTAGGAAGGGCCCTTGTTGAAGTGGGTCATGGTGGTTCGGGATGCGGGAAGAGGCTGCGCTCGGGTCTGGGGGTTTCTAGTACTCGTCTTCCCCGCTCCTGGCCCCGAGGAGTGGCCGCAGCGCGAGATGCTCGGAGCTCGCTCCCCTGGGCGGCGCAGGAGACGCCCAGACGCGGCGGCGGAGCGCGGGCGGTGCCTCAGCGGCTCGGTCCGACTGGGTCCCGCAGAGCCTCCCGCTCCGCTCCCGAGTCCCCCACGAACTGCCCCCGCCTCCTGCCCCGGGCCTTCGGGGATTGGCCGACGGGCCGGACCAATGGAGAGCCGCCTCCTCCCGCCTCTCCGACGAGGGGGCGGGTCGGCCAACCGAAGGGCTAGGGGCGCTGCGCTGTCTCCCGCGCGGGTCTCGGGCCCCCGCCCTTGTCCTCACGCCACGGAGACCCGCGACGAGGCGGCCCCTCCTCCCTGCCGGGCCGGGGCTGGGCGGCGAGGGCGGAGGCCGGCCGGAGGACTGCAGCGGCCCTCGGGCGCCTAGGGGCTTCCCAGCGGCCCAAAATGCACGTCAACTTCCAGGCATCCGCCGCTGCGCTCGGGGCTGGCCCAGGGCGGGAAGCCCACCAGCGTCTCTTTCCCGGCCCGGGGCCCCAGATACCGGGCAGGGCTCCTCCGCCCGCTGCTGGGAACACTGCGAGCAGCCTTGGAGCCCCTGTGCCAGAGAATAGGGGTGGGGGGGGGGCGGGCCCTCCTCTGACACCTGCTCCTTGCTCTCTACCTCGAAGCCTCCCACACCTGTTGGTCTGACCTCTACCCCGCGGCCGCCACGGGAACAGTCGAGGCTTTGGGCCAAATTTGAGCTCACTCTGTCTTTAAACCTCTAAGTGCAGTGCGGAAAAAACTGGGGACTGTGCCATGGCAAAGCCTGGGGCATTTCAAATCTTTTTCTGGATTCGCACCAGCTCCTTTTTACAAGCATCTTTATCCGAAACTCAGTCCAAAAACCCAGGTGGCTGTTGCTCAACTTTTTTTTTTTTTTTTTAATCTAGCGGCTTCTTTGAATAGGAGACCTTTGTACAAGAGATAAATATCCTCCTTTGGGCAAGAAGCGGCCTCCATTCTTTCATGGTTCTGCTTCCTACCCACCACTTTCTCTCTTCTGATCTCAAAGTAACTTAATAAATAGGAAGAAGGGAACATAACTTTCGTCGTTCGCCTGAGCTCCTAGCACTGTACTAGACGTCTTCCAAACATGATCTCATTTACCCCCACAAACAGCTGGTAGGTAGACATCATATCCGTTGTAGAGATGAGAAAAATGAAACTCAGAGACCTAAGTATCCTGGCCAAGGTCTGCCCATCTCTAAAGCTTCACCTCCTTGCCATCACTTTCCTGAGCACACTTAGGACATGTTTCAACCCCTGAGATCCTAGTATAAGAGTTTTGTTTACCAAATACCAGCTACTGTGCCAGAAGAGATCATAGAATCAGGAGGAGACAACAAACATCTCACCACAGTTGAGCCATCCTTCCAGGAGGCACTTTTTAAAAAACCCACAGAAAACTGCTATGGACTTTCGAAAGACTGGGGGTAGGGAGTGGGAAGGCAAAGGAGGCTAATAGGGAGGAAAGTGAATGATTTGTGTATGATTTGCTAATTTAGACAGTAGGTAGCAATGATAATTAAGTCATTCTTCCCACACAAATGACACAATTGACCCACAATTAGCAAGACAAGCAGTTTGGGCTGTTTTTCCAGTAGTGTGATAGTGGCCATGTGTCATCGACAAGACCTCACCCACTTTTTTTTGGAGTGTGGGAAATGGCGGCCAGATTTGAGGTACAGTGGAGACGGAAAACATAAGATCACAATCATTTCATTTATTTATTTATTTATTTATTTATTTGAGAGAGAGAGAGAGAGAGAGAGAGAGAGAGAGGAGGTACATGTACAAGCAGGGAAGGGGTAGAGAGAGGGAGAGAGAATCCCACACAGGCTCCACACTCTCAGCACAGAGCCTAACATGGGGCCCGATCTTACAACCATGAGATCATGACCTGAGCAGAAATCAAGACTCAGAAGCTTAACCATCTGAGCCACCCAGGTGCCACATAATCATGTTAATCTACTTCAAAGTCATTCCTTAAGAGCCTAAATGTCCATCAACTGATGAATGGATAAAGAAATTGTGGTTTATATACACAATGGGGTACTATGTGACAATGAGAAAGAATGAAATATGGCCCTTTGTAGCAACGTGGATGGAACTGGAGAGTGTGATGCTAAGTGAAATAAGCCATACAGAGAAAGACAGATACCATATGGCTTCACTCTTATGTGGATCCTGAGAAACTTAACAGAAACCCATGGGGGAGGGGAAGGAAGAAAAAAAAAAAGGATAGAGTGGGAGAGAGCCAAAGCATAAGAGACTCTTAAAAACTGAGAACAAACTGAGGGTTGATGGGGGGTGGGAGGGAGGGGAGGGTGGGTGATGGGTATTGAGGAGGGCACCTTTTGGGATGAGCACTGGGTGTTGTATGGAAACCAATTTGACAATAAACTTCATATATTGAATAAATAAATAAATAAATAAATAAATAAATAAGTCATTCCTTGTAGAATGTTCAAGAATTATATTCAATTTTGTTATGAAAATCCTACAGACAAAGGTGAGTTTTGTTTAATGGGAGTTATTGTTTAATGGGTATAGAATTTTCATTTGGAATGATGAAAAAGCTCTAGAAATGGACAGCAATGATAGTCACAAAACAATATAAGTATACTGGATGCCACTGTGTACCTAACAGTAGATCTTTTGTAACCCTTCCTCTTTCTCCTCTTTGCTACCCTACCTGACCAAGCAACCACTGACAGGCTTTCTGTTTCTCACATCAGTTTGTGTTTCCTAGAATTTTATGTAAATAGAACCATACCTTGTGTATTCCATTTTAACTGGCTTCTTTCACTAAGCAAAATTACTCTGAGATTCAACCATGTGGTACCATATATCAATAGTTCATTTCTTTGTATTGCTGAGTAGTATTCTATGGTAAGGATATATCACAGTGTACATATCTATTCCCTTGTTGAATATTTGGGTTTCTAGTTTTTGGCTATTGCAAGTAAAGCTGTATGAATATTCATGTGCAAGCCTTTTTATGGACATATGCTTTCATTTCTCACAGATAAATATGAATAGAATGGGTGGGTTATATGAAAGGTATATGTTTAATTTTTTAAGGAATTGCTAAATTTTTCCGGAGTGATTGTACCACCTTGCATTCCCATCAGCAAGATGGGGCACCTGGGTGGCTCAGTCAGTTCAGCCTCTGACTCTTGACGTCAGCTTAGATTATGATCTCACAGTTCGTGGGTTTGAGCCCCACGTCAGGCTTTGCTCTGGCAGCACGCAGAGCCTGCTTGGAATTCTCTCTCTCCTCTCTCTCTGCCCTCCCACCTGCTAGCGTATGTGAGTACACTTTATCTCCCTCTCTCAAAATGAATAAATAAACTTTTAAAAATTAAAAGAGAGAGAGAGAGAGAGAGGTTCCAGTTCTTCTATATCCTCACCAACACTTGGTATGATCAATCTTTTTAAGTTTAGCCATTCTCATAGGTGTGAAGTGGTATCTCACTATAGTTTTGATTTTAACTAAATTAAGTGAATTAAAAAAATTAATGTGCCTGTCATCTGTGTATCTTTTTCGTCAAGTGTTTGTTCACTCTTTTGCCCATATTTTGTGTTTTAACTTATCCCTCCCGGGATGGATTTAGAAAATCCCAACCAACTTCTAGCAACAGAATGTGTCAGCAAGGTTTAAGTAAAATTTCACATTACAAAATAACTTCCAGGGTGTGTCCCAGCAATCCTAAGCATTTTAGCTGGAACCGCCTTTAATATGCAGAACACTTTGAACTGAAATAAATGCTCTTAAGTTAATGCAACCTTTCCAAATTCCCACGTTGAGCAGTTGGGGGGAAGTTGTAAGAAAAGATTCTTTCACAGATACAAATCTGTAGATCATATTGTCACGTATCTTGCCACCGGAACGATCATAACAAATGTTTTGGAGAATACATCCTATACATCCACAATACAGAAGTACAAAGAACTATGAAGGCATCAGTCAGTTGTATGAAAGGCAGAGGGGACCCTAGAAGTCTCAGAGGAGGCTAAGACTTCAGCACCTAGTATATACTAATCAGTATTAGCAATGGATGATGGGCAGTGAGATCTTATAATTTATCACCCAAATAGGGACGCTTTTGAGAGTGAAATGTGGTACTACTAATATTTTTTGTCTCATCCAGTCCTGGTAAGTCTCCTTAGTAGCGTTCCTTTTCACTCTCAAAAGTGTCCCTGTTTAGATGATAAATTATATGTGGTCAGCTCACTTACAGATATCACTCACAACAATTCTGTGATGGCAAATATTATCTATTTACATTAACAATCAGAAATTAAGATTCGGGGAGAAAGGATATACAACTTGGCCAAGGTCAAACAGTGAATAGTGAGCAGAATTGGGGTTTGAAATCAGGCCTGCTTTCGGATTTCTCAAAAATCAACTTCTTAGATGCCATAAGAATCTGAAATCACTCTTGCAAGGTATATCTGCTCTTTTTTTTTTTTTTTTTTGGCTATACTGTATGTCCTTTTGAGGAGTGTCCACCACTCACTCCTGTGATACTGTTAGTCTATCAGTCACAAAGCTACCTCCTTCCACAACAGACACAGGCATGTGGCAGATCTGTCAAAGGGTTTACCCCCTAAGCACAGTTATGGGTTTCAAGGAGACCTAACCCAGGCTGGGTCCATCAGGTTTCTTTTCGGTGAATAGATATGGAAGTTGAATATTTTGGTTATTCAGACAGAAAACCAACTCAAACTGACTTAGACAAAAAATGGGCTTAGTGGGCTCATGTCTCAGAAAAGGTTGGAGAAGATGTACCTTCAGGCACGCCTGGATTCAGGGACTCAGTCACAGGGTTCACAAGCCAGTATCTCCACATACTGCTTCTCTTCTGTTGACTCTCCCCCCTTGGGATCAAATACACCACCAGAAGGTTCAGGTTTGCATCCTAACCTCTCAGGAGCCACAACACAAAAGAAAGCATAACAAGAAAGTGAACGGGGGACCTGGGTGGCTCAGTCGGTTGAGCGTCTGACCTCAGCTCAGGTCATGAGCTCATAGTTTGTGAGTTCAAACCCTGCATCAGGCTCGCAGCTGTCCACGCAGAGCTTGCTTCGGATCCTCTGTCCCCGTCTCCCTCTGCCCCTCCCCTGCTCGCACTCTCAAAAATAAACATGAAAAACAAACAAATGAACAAAAAACAAAAACAAAAAAGAGAACAGTTTCCCAAAAGTTCCAACAAAAAGTCCTAGAACTGAGTCTTGTTGGCCTGGTTTGGGTCACCTACCCACCTTCGCCACAATCACTTGGCCACAGGAAGAAAAGCTCTGATGATCGGTCTAGAAGGGGTGTCTGAAATGGCGTGGGACGTGAGGAGGCACCTGCCTGCTCTCCCAAAAAGAGGAGCTGAGGGAGGGAAGGTGCACAAACCCAAAGGCAAACCAAAGGAAAGTGATGTTGGCAGACCACATAAACATGATGCCCACTGCACGTGTTCTTTTCAGTGTATGTGAGAAGGGCCCGCTCACTTCCAAGGACACCTTTCAGAGCCCTGCACTTAAGTTTTTATTCATTGCTTTTTATTCTTTTTCTCAAAGATGGCAGCTAAAATTATATAAGCTCCAGCTCCCCCAAATTGGGAGATACCCTATAAAGGAGTCAACCAGAGGGGCGCCTGGGTGGCTCAGTCGGTTAAGCGGCCGACTTCGGCTCAGGTCATGATCTCGTGGTCCGTGAGTTCGAGCCCCGCGTCGGGCTCTGTGCTGACAGCTCAGAGCCTGGAGCCTGTTTCCGATTCGGTGTCTCCCTCTCTCTCTGACCCTCCCCCGTTCATGCTCTGTCTCTCTCTGTCTCAAAAATAAATAAACGTTAAAAAAAAATTAAAAAAAAAAAAAGGAGTCAACCAGAATGCCACTTCCCCCTTCACTTACATTAAGCACCACGTTCTCATCAAATTCTTTTCCCTCCCTTCCGAAAGCCTGAAATTGAGGTTCTTATCATCTGTGGCCAAGGAATGACATCCTGACGCCAGTCTTCTTCTCCCAGATTCATCTTCAAAATTGAGGCCTTAGAGCATGGATTTCCTTTAAGAAAATAAATAAAATTTAAATTTAAAATTACCAGGGGCACCTGGCAAGCTCAGCAGGAAGAGCATGTGACCCTTGATCTTGGGATTATGAATTTGAGCCCCACGTGAGGGGTGTAGAGATTACTTATATAAATCTTAAAAAACTTAAAAAAATAGAATTACCATATGATGAAGGAATTCCACTCTTGAATATATACCCCAAAAACTTGAAAGCAGGATCATGTAGACATATTTGTACACTCATGTTCACAGCAGCATTGTTTGCAATAGCCAAATGTAGCAACAACCCAAGTGTCCGTCAATGAATGGATGAACAAAATGTGACCTATACATTGAAGGCGTGAAAACATTTTGCCTTCCTCCTTTCCAGATTCTTTGGCTGGTCTAATAATTAAATTGATGTAAGACAGATTAGCAGAGAAAAGCAAAGTTAACTGCATACATATGGGAATCCCATAAAGATATGAAGACTCAAAGGGTAGCCAGGTAATATCTTCTGTATAATATAAATATAAGATCGTGGAGCTAAGGAAAAAGGTAAGGATCCGGAGAGATGAAGGGAAGATAGACCATTCACAGGAAGGCAGAGGAGATGTTTGAAAAACAAAGGTAACCCTGTTACAGAGATAAGTTTCCTAGGTAAAAACGTTATCTCTAGCAATAGTTCCTTTCCTGCTATAGACCCCCTTTATAATGGATATTTAGTCAGTTGAAGGGGAAGTAAAGAGCTTTTCCCTAAATTTGCTGGGTTTTGAATGGTTTTAGTTCAAAATAATCCTTATGCTGCAAAGAGACACATTTTGAGGTGGTAAAATCTGCTCCCCTTCAACATGTAATATGGAATATCATTCAGCCTTGAAAAGGAAGGAAATGCTGACATGTGCTACAACATGGACAAACCTTGAGGATATTATGCTAAGTAAAACAGACCAGTTGCAAAAGGACAAATACTACAGGATTCTGCTTTCTGAGGTTTCTAGAGTAGATAAAAATCACAGAAGCAGAAAGTAGAATGGTGTCTACCTGACTTAAAAATCTAGCCGCTTGGGGTGCCTGGCTGGCTTAGTCGGAGGAACATGTGACTCTTGATCCCAGGGTCATGAGTTCAAGCCCCACACTGGGTGTAGAGATTACTTACTTACATTCATACATACATAAGAAAAAAAAATTTATAAGTCTAGAGGCTCTTCATTTGGCCACAGGGCCAAGCCCAACCTCTACTCACAGGGTTGCTGTAAGGAAGATTTCAAGAAATCACGTATGCGAAGTGCTTAACTATGTGGCAGTGCCTGGCACAGAGTCATAACTCAATAATTGGATGTTACTGTCATTATTACCATACTTTTACTTGGTCTCTCCATACCTCTCCAGCCTGAACAGTCTGGGCCGTTTCACACTTAGGTGCCTCTATATAAGCTGTTTTCTCTGCTTCTTTTTGTTGACATTTATCCTTCAAAATCCAACTCAAATATCATCTTACCCCAAAAGCCTTCCTGGTCTCACAAGCCTCCAGTGGATTTATTCATCCCCTTTTCTTGTGTCTCCTTTCTATTTCGTTAATGTTCTTTATAGTTGCTACCGACACCGTACTTAACTTATGTGTTTACATGCCAGTGTCGATCCTAGATTGTGAATAAATTTAGGGCAGAAAACTATGTATTGTTGATTGCTTCATTCCTCAGTGTATTATACTGAATCCAGCATATAGTAGATGGTCAATATGTTTGCTCAATGAAAGACTATGATAAGCACATTCTTACAAATATTATCCCATTTAATCATCACAAAAACAATTCCAGGGAGATATGACCGTCCTCAGTTTTTTTCACATGGAAGAAATAGGCTCAGAGAGGTTAGTAACTTGTTCAAGCTTGCACAGCAGTGATGCTAGAACTACAGTTTAGTTTTTTTCTGCTTCTTAGATCCATGTTTTTCTTATCACACTATGCTACATCATTATAGTTCACAGTTTCCTCAGGGACAGTGTGTAAAGAAAACAGAAAGGTGAAGCTGAGCTCTAGGATGGCTCAGATTTGGAGGGAAAAAAAGAGATGGAGGGAGAGAAACAAAAAAGTACAAAGAAAATCGCTAAAATGAACCTAGAAAACACCACAGAAGAGAGTTGTGGGGTTTTTTTTAACATTTTTTTTTTAATTTACTGGTAATGTGGTTTCATTTGTTTATTTATTTTTAAAGTAATCTCTACACCCAATGTGGGGCTCGAACTCACAAGCCTGACATTAAGAGTTGCATGCTCTACCTACTGAGCCAGCCGGGTGCCCCAAAGCAAATTTTTTTTTTCCATAGAAGAGTGTTTTATGGGAAAAGGCAAGTAACTACCTAAAATGAAGCTTTAAAAAAGACCATTTAATTTTTCACTATGGTCCTTCTGGATGAGAAGCCTTGGGACCACAGGTTTGGTAGAAATCTAATTATTGGGTTAAAAAGGGAAGAACTGGTGAAGCCCTGGAGGCAGGAGGGGTAGAAACCTCATCCCTAGTGGAAGGAGGCAGAGAAGCAGGGCAGTCCTTAACCCCCAGCCATCTGGGCAGAGAGAAGCAGAGAGGAGAATCCACAGGGGTACACAAAAGCCCAGGAGTCAGGAAAGCTGGCGAGATGAGAGTTCATGCAGTCACAGGGGCTCACAGTTGCCGAGGGAGGCAAGGGCTTCTTCTGGACTTCTGGAAGAGCCCGCCACCTCTCAGCATCACCCAGCTCCTGCCTCCGTGTCCCCTTCTCCATGTCTCTGTCTCCTTGTCACGCCTTCTGTCTTCTGCATCCTTTTACGTTTATCTTGCTTCATTCCCTACTTGAAGCAGTTGGTAATATCCTAGTAATTGTATCTACTGTTATTCAGATCAGAGAAATTGCTGACTGTTGGCAGTTCAGCGTTCAAAATAAAACCAGCGCTTAACCAGCTGCCATAGAACATGGTGGTCTGGAGAAGGAGAGTTTAGAAAGAGAGGAGAGGCCGGTCAGGTGTTCACAACCTTCCCAGGACTTTTATACAATAATTGTATGTATGTGCTCATGTACATTCTTCTGGGAAAGGATCCTACTCCTTTCATTAATTCTCAAGGGAAAAAGGGATCAAAGTGGCTCAGGATTGGGCACCTGGGTGGCTCAGTAGGTTAAGCCTCTGGCTCTTGATTTCAGTTCAGGTCATGATCTCATGGTTCATGGAATTGAGCCCTACATCAGGCCTCTGCGCTGATAGTGCAGAACCTGCTTGGGATTCTCTCTCTCTCTTTCCCCCTCTCTCTCTCTCTCTCTGTCTTCCTCCTCTCTCTCCCCACTCTCTATCTCTAAAAAAAATAAAAGTTCCGGATCTCACTGCCTTTCACCTCTATCAAATACAGCTGCTTAATTTTAGTTTTTTATTTTTTTAATTTTAGCTTCTTTATAATAATTTATTCTCTTGATTTTGGTAAGAATATAGCCTAAAAGCTTCTGCTTATAATGAATAGGACTAACATCAAGAAACTCAGCCCAGCGATCATTTTGAAGTACAAAATGACTCATATTCCAGTGTCACGTTCCAATCTTCCTGGTTGGTTATCAAAAATCATAGATAATTTAAGATGGTATCAAAATACTAATGCAGTTTAATTCCTTTGTAAACTTGTTTACTCCAAAACGTAAAGGCCAGAGTTCCTATTGAAATGCAATCCCTTTTCATTGAGGCAGCGGGAACCCATTTTTCTAATGATCTAATGGTCTAAATTTCAGCACATAGCACTGTTCTGACAAAGGAGAGTATTTCCAGATTATGCTGAAAGTTGCTCAGCACCTGTTTCTTGAAATAAATGTGTTTAGCTTTTGGCAAAGGAGACATCTGGAAAAGAGGCATTTTGCTCAATAATATTAAAAGCATTAATATAATAAACAGAAAACTAAACTAACTGAATTTTTCTTTTGGTTTTCATTAGATTAGAAACTCCAGAAGGGCAGGAACCATTCCCTTCAACACTGTATCCCCGTATTTAATAGGCAGTAGCCATTCAATAAATAAGGAGATGAAAAATAACAAGCCCCTAACAGAATGGATTTTATAGAAAGCATTTTTTTTCTTTTTCTCCTCCTTTTTTACAGCTTTATTGAGATGTAAGTGCTATATAACACTGTGTAAATTTAAAGTGTCCAATATGGGGATTTTTTCGATACATTTATCTATTACGAAGTGTTTACCAAAATAAGGTTAGTTAATACAACCTTCACCTCACATAGTTCTCATTTTTGTTGTTGTTGGTAGTGAGAACATCTAAGTCCTACTCTCAGAGCAACTTTCAAGCATACAAGATGTATTATTAATTGTAGTCATCATGCTGTACATTAGATCCCTGGAACTTATTCATCCTATAACTGAAAGTTTATACCCTTAGACCAACATCTCACCATTTCCTCCACTTCCCTTAACCCCTGGTAACGATCAATCTATTCTCTGTTTCTGGAAGTTAAATTTTTTTAATTGCAGTATAGTTGACATACAATATCTTATTAATTTCAGGTGCACATCATGTGATTTGAGGTTTTTATACATTGGGAAATGATGCCCACAATAAGTCTAGTTACCATCTGTCACCGTACAAAGCTATTACAATATAATTGACTATATTTCCTGCGCTGTACATTACATCCCCGTGACTTATTTATTTTATAATTGGAAGTTCGTGCCTCTTAAGAATCTTTATCTATGTTGCCCGCCTCCCAGAGGCAAGGTATTGGAGGCTACGAGGCGTTTGGCCTTGAAGGAATAAAGTCCTTTACTCAGGAGTAAAGGTCCTGAAAAATCCTCCTGTGCTCGTCTTCTGAATTAAAGAAAGCTTAAAGTAAGCCCAGATAAGTTAAGTATTGAGGTGACTTAAAAATAAAAATTCTTGGGTGGTGTATCTGATAACCCATCCAAAACAAATGAAATTAAGTAGGTGGGCTCATTTTCCAGCCATTCTAGATAAATAAGCACCTATTATATTATTATGTTTGTTCAAGTAAAATCCTTATTACTTAGGGGAGGAATGTGGTCAACACAGTAGGAAAAATTTTTCCACTCTTTTTTTTGTGTGTTTAGAATTGGCGACTCTACTAGTTTCCATTTCTTTCTCCAACTTCGCATTTCAAAATGCTTGGATCATGATCATAGATTTGAAAAATATTGTGGCCTCACCTAGTCTTTTTTCAAAAAGTTTTCAAGGAAACTGCTTTGTAAAGTGATGCAGGTGCACTTTACTTTCAGCTTGAAGAAGGTATGGTACGATTTATGGGCATTATTCCCAATACAAAAATAAATCCATTTCAGCTGTTAAAATTTGCCTTTGAGTTGTTTCATTTTACTGCTGTCTTGCCATAAGTTATGTCAGAAAAATAAAAACAAAACATATAGTTACATGGAATTTAAATGATAACACAGTTAACCTTGAACAGTACAGGGATTATTGGATCTTACCACCTACTCTCCGTCCCTATGCTCAAAAATCCACATACAACTTTTGATTCCCCAGAAATGTAATTAGCCTGCTGTTGGCATAAACAGTTGATTAGCACATTTTTTGTACATTGTGTTTTTTTTTAATTTATTTATTTTTGAGTAATCTCCACACCCAATATGGGGCTCGAACTTACGACCCGAGATTAAGAGTTTGCCAGCTTTTCCTACTGCGTCAGCGAGATGCCCTTGTTAGGTTTTTACATACTATATTCTTACAATAAAATAAGCTAGAGAAAAGAAAATGTTACCAAGAAAATCCTAAGGAAGAGGAAATACATTTATAGTACTGTACTGTAAAAAATCTGCATATAATGGGCGCCTGGGTGTCTCAGTCAGTTAAGTGCTGGACTTCGGCTCAGGTCATGATCTCATGGCTCGTGGGTTTGAGCCCCACTGTGGGCTCTGTGCTGACAGCTCAAAGCCTCAGATTCTGTGTCTCCATCTCTCTCTGCCCCTCCCCCACTCACACTCTTGTCTCTCTCTCTCAAAAATAAACATTTTTAAAAATTTTAATTTAAAAAATCTGCATATAAGAGACCCACACAGTTCAGATTCATGTTGTTCAAGAGTCAACTGCATAGTATTACATTTTAAACATATGTCCCCAAGGTGAAATTGCACTTTATTAAGACCTAACTCTCAATTATTTATCTTACACTCCATTTATTCACATATCCTTATATTGGTACATGTGTGTTAAACCCTTCATTATTATCACACAATCAGCCATGGTAGTGATCACCTTTCTATGATGCACGCTTAGGGGAGGAAAACACTTTTCCTCTAACCTCTTAGGTTTTGTAAATGATGACTGTAAATTAAACCGACAAAAGACATATTAACACAACAGATTTATCTGCATGCACATGGGAGCTTCTCAGAGGAGAAGTGAAAACCCAAAGGACAGGGTTAGGCTTGAGAACTTCTATACTATTTTAGCATGGGGCAATAAATTGTGGAGAAGGGACAAAGTTAAAAGATTTTGGCTTCCAGGGGTATTAAATTGTGGGAAGATAAATATATGGGGGGAAGAATGAGTAGAGAGAGGGTCATTTTAGTAAGGTTTGTTATGCAAACTCAGCGATAAGATTCTCCAGTGATTAAGAATCCTTCTTCTCAAGGTGCCTGGGTGGCTCAGTCGGTTGAGCAACTGACTTCGGCTCAGGTCATGATCTCACGGTTTGTGAGTCCAAGCCCCGCATCGGGCTCTGTGCTGATGGCTCGGAGCCTGGAGCCTGCTTCGGATTCTGTGTCTCTCTCTCTCTCTGCCCCTGCCCCACTCATGCTCTGTCTCAGAAATAAATAAACACTAAAACAAAAAATTTTTTTTAAAGAATCCTTCTTCTCTTCCCGGTACAGAAGAGAGGAGGAGGGAGACCTTCACAATGGGCAATCTGTGCCCTGATTTTAGGCAGAATGGGGGAGGGCAGAGGGTTCCTCCTGGGTCTGCTGTTTCTTAATTGCCTCCACCTCAAAATAACACCTTAAATCCATGGGAGGGGCTCATGTTATATATCTGCTCCTTACTGGTTCCTATCAGCATTCCAAGTGTGCAGCAAGTGGCCACAGTTACATTTATGAGTTAAAATTGTGGTGTAGCTGGGGCACCTGGGTGACTTGGTTAAGTGTCCAACTCTTTGATTTCAGCTCAGATCACGATCTCATGGTTCATGAGATGGAACCCTGTCTCGGGCTCTGTGCTGACAGCATGGAGCTGGGCTTGGGATTCTCTCTCCCTCTCTCTCTGCCCCTCCCCAGCTCTCTCTCTTTCTCAAAATAAACAAATAAACATTTAAAACTTTTTTAAAAATTGTGATGTAGTCAATTATACCTCAAAAGAAATTTCACTGTTACCTCCTCAGGACTGCAGAGTCATTTATATACCCATCCGAAAGACTGGTTGATATATAACTTACTACTTTGTCAGCTCCTTCAGATGTAAACACAAGATACTGTTCTAGTCAGCATCAACCCCCAACAGATAAATGAAGATTGGCAAATGTGCTCTTAAAACACTCATCTTTTCATCCAACTCATTTATTCATTCAACAAATGTCTGTTGAGTGTTTATTGTGTGGCAAGTTCCCTCCTAGACTTTGGAGCGACAGGAGTCAGCAAGACAAAGTCCATAACTTCAAAGTTGTGGCTTCCCCTGCTTGGATTTTGCTATCTGAACTGATTCAGGGCAAGTCAAGATATTTGTCCTTACATTTTTCATTTAACCCAAAGACACGTGCCTGAGGATAGCAGCACATCTAGTTATTTTTTCTAGTTATTGTAGGACTCACCTGTGCTTCTAGGATAAACTCCAAACCACTTGGAGTTTACAAAGCCCTTTTTACATAAAATGTCTAATAACTAGCCTGAAAACACACACACACACACACACACACACACACACACACACACACCCAACAACAACCAAAAAATGCTCTCTGAGCCTTCTGTGTCTCACCTTTGTATTCTGTGTTCTAGGCAAGGGTCAGCTTTTAGTAATTTAGGAAACCAGCTGTGTCCAGAAAACAGCTGTGTCCTTTTCCATATGTTCTCTTCTGTTTTACCTGGCTCGCTTCCACTAGGCTCATTAATCACCTCCTCTGGGAAGCCTTCCCTGCTCCTAGTCTCAGTCTGGTTAAGTACCCTTCTGGGTTCCTAGGACTTAATTTTTAACCTCCGTCCTAGAAATGATTGTACTATATTATACCGGTCTAGCCTCTCTTTTCACTAAACTGTGTGCTTCTTAAATTTAGACACTCGTTCTTTTACATCTATGATGACCATATTAAAAGAAGGGAAAAAAGAAAGAAGGGTGGATGTGTGTAGAAATCGGTAAGAATTCGCCTCAGAGCCCCCACTCTTTTTTTTTTTAATGGAAGCAGACCCACCTGGTCCAAACCAGCATCAGTACTTGTCAGTTATGAGACTTTGGGCAAGTTATTTAACTCAGCTGGGCCTCTTACTCTTAATAATAAGTGCTTAATAAACACTTGCTTCATGAAAGAATAATAATGATTGTTAGAGGCTTAATTAATATGATAGTTAACATATACAACACTTAGTCTGTGCCAGGTATTGTTTTGAGCACTTTCTATACATTATCTGTATTAATCCTTACAACCCTGTGACGCGGCACAGTATATTCCTTCTATAGAAGAAAATGAAGACACTGTGGCCCCGCGATGGTGACCTGCCAAGTTACTGAGCGGGCTTCAGAGCCCATTCTCTGAATTATCACTCCCTCCTGCTGGTTGCTGGCTGCAAGAGAGGAGAGAATAGCGGAAGAGACAAGATGATGAACATAAGGATCTCCTGCCCTGCTCAAGAAAAGCATTCTTGGGGCGCCTGGGTGGCTCAGTCAGTTAAGCATCAGACTTTGGCTCATGTCATGATATGGCAGTTCATGGGTTCAAGCCCCACTTCGGGCTCTGTGCTGACGGCTCGGAGCCTGGAGCCTGCTTGGGATTCTGTGTCTCCCTCTCTCTCTGTCCCTCCTCCACTCGCACTCTGTCTCTCTTTCTCAAAAATAAAATAAAACATTAAAAAAAGTTTTTTAATCATCCTTTACTGCTATTATCGCATTTCCTGGGGATGACCCACCAAAATCCTCAAAGTGCTGCTCTTCAATCTGATATTCCTAGCTTTTGGCTAAAATTCCCCCTACCTACCAAAAACATCTCATATTAATTATATGTGGTTTGCGGGTCTAGAGGGACAACATAGCTCCTTGACTATGCTTGACTGAAGAGTCTTTCTTCTTAATTGGGACTGTCATCCTCTTTGGCAGAATAGGCAGCTACAGAAGGTCTTTGTGGGAGGATGAGGTCACCCCCTAGCTAGCCAGTCCACCTCACATCCACAGGAGACCTTATTAATTGGGAGAGGGATGTTGGTTTCCTTTCCAATTTCTGAGATTTCCTTCTCATTCACTAAACCACTTAATGCTTATACTTTACTTTTACCTATTATAAATTATTTATTTCTAAAATAACTCATACGTGTCTCTAGGAATTGTTAGTCTCAGGACAGAAGCCTGGGTCAATAAAGCAGACAACTGTCCTCTAAAGACCCCTCTCCCTTCACCTTGTCCACAGGGTGAGTTCCAGCAGTGAGGCTTGTATTTCTTTTTCTTTCTTTCTTTCTTTCTTTCTTTCTTTCTTTCTTTCTTTCTTTCTTTCTTTCATTTAAAAACATTAGGAAGAGAGAGAAAGAGAGCAGGGGAGGGGCAGAGAGAGAGGGGACAGAGGATCCAAAGTGGCCTCTGTACTGACAGAAGACAGCCCGATATGGGGCTCGAACTCACAAACCATGAGATCATGACCTGAGCCAAAGTTGGACACTCAACCAACTGAGACACCCTGGCTCCTGGCGCTTGTATTTCTTGACTCTCCCGTGACAGCATAGCTGACTAGAAGACCAAGATAGGGCAACTGATTCTCTTGCCTGGGTATTTGATTCTTGGCCAGTCACTTCAACTTCCTATAAATTTAGAAGCTATAAGGTGGTCACCTTCCATTTTATATGTAGAAAAGCAAATAAAGCAGGTTTATTGGTCAGGTTCCAGATTCCAGCTTCTTTAATAAAGACCCAATATAACCCCAGCTTAAATGAGATAGAAGCATGTTTCCCCTTCACATAAAAGTCCAGGGCTAATATGACAGCTCCATGCACTTAGAGACCCAAGCTCCTACCTTATGGCTCCAACAACCTCTACCGGCAGCTTTCATCTCCAGGTCAAAGACGATGGCTTCAGGTCCCGCCATCTTTATCCATGTGCAGGCAGTAAGGAGAGAAAAGAAAGGAGAGGGGAGCTCATTTTTTTGCCATTTAAGAGCATACTCTGGAAGTTGTGCATATCACTTCTGTCTGTATTGCACTGACCGGAGCCTAATAAATGGCTACAATTAGCAGAAGGGAGGCTTGGAAGAGTGGCCTTTAGCTGGGTAGCCTTGCGTCTGGCTAAAACTCTATCCTCATAGAAGGGGCAAGACAACAAGCAGCTTCAGCTGCTTTCAAGCTCACACAGCTGGTCAGCAAAGAGTCAACATGAAATAGAGACAAGGAGAAAAAGCAGCAATGAGAGACTTGGGACCTCTGAGGCGAGGAGAGCCACACTGCTTCCTTTTGGCACCCATTTCTTGGTTTCAGTCTCTTATTGATTACCAGCAGCTTGCTTTCTCTTGCTTATCATAAGTCCTTGGCTTTGCATAAGCCAGCCCAGGGAACCTCTGTTCCTTGACACCAAAAAGCCATGTCTAAGACAGTCAACCTGATGATGTGCTCCTAGAAGGCAACAGTCATTTTGTTGTTGTTGTTCCTACTCAGGGTTTCCATAGTGCTGAAGTTCTGTACATAAATATTGATTGAACTTAATGTATCCTTTTGCAGCTGGATGCATTTACTAGCTGTCTCCCTTATTTTTGCCAGTGATAGTTTGTAGACTTCCAAATTACTTCAAAGAACAGAAAGGGTGGGCCTACAAGAGGATCAGAGAATGTCTCAGTCTGAGACTGGAAGAGGAGAATACTAACAGTTCTGGCACAGGCCCTTTCCTGAAATCTGTCAGCGCTCCGAGGGTGGGGTTGTGCTCCGCTGCACCAAGGCGGCGGCCATCTTCAGCCACGGTTATGTAAACCAGGAAGACTAGAAAGGTCTCCCTCCCTCCTGTGCCTGGACAAATGTTTGTGATGTGTGCATTCAATATTGACGCCTCCAGCTCACCCTCAAATGAAAACGCTCTAGCCTCGACTTGGAGAAGAGTCTTACATGCAACTTTTCTCAGTGTTCTAAGTTTAACCAGCTGGAAAGAAGTACCATTCTATTAAATGCTTTTTAAATGAAGGATTTGCTTTTTTTAATGGAAAAATCTGCATTTCATCAAAGGGATGGAAAACAATACCCTTGACTAGTTCATTTGATACAAAGCCCAGCATAACAACATACACAAACCCATGCTTTTGTTGATATTCTTGAAGAGAAAATAAAGCAAGGGATTTTGAGAGGCTTGCCTAACAAGGGCCTATAAGCCGTATTCTGAGGTATCATAATGAAAACAGCAGGATTCAAGTTATATCCAAGAACTTTACAAGTCTGCCTGGCATGTAGAAGGTATTCAATTAATTCTTGTTGAATAGGTATGTTTCAAACTGATGCTGAAACCATTAGTCTAGAAATCTCTATAACATGATACATTTAAACATTTCACTCTTAAAACACACAGGATTTGTGAATGAATATCAAAATCAGCTTCATTTATAGTGGGAATGAAATCAAGTCCGCTGGGGAGGAATAGTATGAGTGGAGCAGGAGGACTTGTAAAGCTCTGTGATCTAAAAATTGTAAATGGGGGTGCCTGGGTGGCTAAGTCAGTTGAGCATCTGACTCTTGACTTTGGCTCAGGTCATGATCTCAGGGTCATAGGATCGATCCCTGCATCAGGCTCTGTGCTGAGCAAGGAGCCTGCTTAAGAGTCTCTCCTTCTCTCTCTCTCCGCCCCTTTCCCCCCTCACACTCTTTCTCTCTCAAAAAATAAAAATAAAAAATAAAAATAAACATCATAAATGATAGCACTGCCATTTTCTGTTTTACTCTAAACATTACAGTTAACTTTTACAGTGCTGAAAGATTCCTAACAGCTCCTAGTTTTAGGGAACAGTCATTGAGGACAGAACGCTGCTTGGCAGCATTTGTATTCTTTACTTCTTCCGGGACATTTCAGATGTTATGGTTCAGAGTCTTTTTATGAATGGTATGTTCATTTATTGACATTACGTTAGATAGTGCTGTGGTATTTTCCCAAAAACTGTTTTGTTCAGAGGCAACTAGTTTAGCACTCTGTTGGGAGGTCTCCAAGACCACGTCCAGGTTCGATGATTCATGAGATCTCACAGGACTCCGCTTCCCATGGTACTCACGGCTCTGCTTTATTACAACCAAAGGGCACCAACCAGTCAGCAAAAGAAGAAACACATGGGCAAAGTCTGGGGAAAACCAGGCATGAGCTTCCAAGGGTCCTTTCCATCCAGGACATGCTAATCCTTCAGGCAACGACTTCTACGGGGTGACGGCACATGTAAAATACTGCCAAGCAGGGAAGTTCATTAGAGACTCAGTGCCCAGGGTTTTGACTGGGGGCTGGTCGTAGAGGCAGCCTCGGCCTGGCACACACACAAATGCCAGACTCTCAGAAGGAAAGCAGGTGTTCAGCATAAATCACGCTGTTTGTATATGTAATTTAGGCGCAGCAAGCCACCCTCATCAGTTAAGTGTGGGAACCTTCTCAAAACCTAAGTTCTTAGTCAACAGCCAAGGGCCGATCTTGCAAGCAGGCCTCTTTGTGGATAACAACAGTTCAGGCCTGCTATGCTAGCTCTTTTCTGCACAAACGCCATCAGTAGAGTATGAATAATTGTGATAATGATGCTAATAAGTTTGATGGTTTCGGGGTGCCTGGGTGGCTCAGTCAGTGAAGCATCTGACTTTGGCTCAGATCATGATCTCACAGTTCGTGGGTTCTAGCCCCTCATTGGGCTCAGCTCAGAGCCTAGAGGCTGCCTTGGATTCTGTGTCTCCCTCTCTCTCTGCCCCTCCCCCATTTGTGCTCTGTCTCTCTCTCTTTCTCTGTCTCTCTCTCAAAAATAAATAAACATTAAAAAAAATTTTTAAATAAGTTTGATGTCTAGTCGCTTTATTTTATTTATTTATTTTTCTTAAAGATTTTATTTTTAAGTAATCTCTACACCCAACATAAGGCTCAAACTCACAACCCTGAGATCAAGAGTTGCACGTTCCATAGACTGAGCCAGCCAGGCACCCCTAGTCCCCTTCTTTAATCATTATGCATTATGTAATTAATGTTTATGGAGCCCTTATCACATGCCAGACCCATGGTGAAAGTCATTTAATTTTTATAGTATACTTAAAAAGCAGGTCATGTCTCTGTCCCCATTTTATAGATAAGAACATCAGATCCAATGCAGTTAAATACCTTGTTCCAGTCTTACAACTAATAACTGGTAGTGCTAGGATTGGACTAGGAGGGGCTGACTTTAAAACATGGGCCCAGTGGGGAGTTCTTAAAAATTTCACCCCACACTTTTTTTTTCTTTCTTTTTTTCCTTTCTTCTCACGTGGTCATCAAAAAATTTACACGTACGCGTGCACACACATCTCTCTCTCTCCATGTTGTGTTGGTAGGACACAAACACAACCAAGTACAGAACCTAGTACAAGCTGGCTTTCAAATACATGTTGAAATGAATGAATAATTAAGCATAACAACCGAATATCTAGCATTTATGTATCGCATCTTTAGATACCAACATGTTAACCCTTGAAATTCAGTAGAAGGAGCCTAATGCAAGAAACCTGGGTCAGTCATACCACGAAGTACTGTATCTGTCCGTGTGGCCTTTTGTGAATTGTTGTAGTATTTTTCGAAGTTTAGAAAACTTAATACCTTATGGAATAATACACAGATTCATCATCCCTTTTTGAGTCTTACCAGTGTGCAGAGCACAGGATTACTGCTTTTTTTTAAAAAAGCAAAAGCCATGAGCCATTGAAAGTATGCTTCAATTTTGTCAAAAAGTCTCGGAGCCTCCCATGCCTTTGGAAAGAAGACTATCTGCCCTAGAGATGCTGCAAAGGGCGTAGAGGTCACGAAGCTGGGAATACCATCAGGGCAGGGGGAGAAGCAAGTTTTGACAAAGCAGAAGCAGAGTTGACAAGGATTTCAGAAAGTATGAAATTTAAGGGAGTGATGATTGCTTCTTTGGAATCCATTCTTTCGGGGCTCTGTCCCAAGGTGCTAACAGTACTTAACATTTGGATGGGGCTTTCCTATCCTTTCAAAGTGCTTTCACACATATCTTCCTACATTCTCCTCACAGCAGCCTAGAAGGGAGGCCAGTCTGTATTATGCCCATTTTGCAGATGAGAAAATAAGGCAAGGATAAGGTAACTTTCCCAATACCTCAGGACTAGTGACTTGTGGTCTTTTCATCTTGGACGGTGCTTCTCAATCTTTAATGTGCAGATGAACCACCTAGGGATCAGTAGGCTTATTAGGTCTGAGGAAGGATCCAGATTCTTTATCTCTAACAAGTTGTCAAGTGATACAGTAAGAAATAAGAATATAAAATGTGTTACCTTTAAAATGATGGGTTTTCTTATCGTGAGATAAAACCTATATCCACATGGGGCACCTGGGTGGCTCAGTCGGTTGAACGTCGACTTTAGCTCAGGTCATGATCTCGTGGTCTGTGAGTTCGAGCCCTGCATTAGGCTCTGTGCTGACAGCTCAAAACCTGGAGCCTGCTTCGGATTCTGTGTGTGTCTTTCTCTCTGCCCCTCCCCTGCTCATGCTCTCTCTCTCTCTCTCTCTGTCAAAAATAAACAAACATTAAAAAAAATTTTAAACAAAACCTATATCCACAAAAGAGTATAAACATTACGTGACTACTTTAAAAAATTATTATGAAGCAAATGCCATGTGACCCCACTACCCAGATGAGACATAGAACATTACTGGAGGCCTTCTCTCTCCCTGTCTCCTTGATCATTAAGACTCTCCCTCCCCCTGGGAGGAAACACTATCTTGACTTTGGGGGTCATCATTTTCTTCCTTTTTTTTTTTTTTTTTTAAGGAAAACTGAATATTTGAGGTGACATTTTTTCATTACTCTGGTTTCTGATACTTTGGAGTCACCAGTATTTCACACATGATAATGATATACAGGCCAAGGGACAGATCTTGTCTGTGGAAATCTTTAGTAGGAGAAAGTCCCTTAGAGGAGTCCACCTGGAGCCTGCTATGCAAAAGCGTGCAGGAACAGAGGCAAGCCCCACACTTTAGGAGTGGAGCGTACTAGAATAAATGAATTCTGGATCTTTGTTGCTGTATCAAGTCAATATTTAACAGATCAGTTATAGCTGGTTAAAGTCTGTTACTGACAGATAAGAAAGGTCAGTATCCAGAAGAGACAATAAAACAAGAATAGTGTTATTAATGTTCTGCCTGCCTGTGGGTGGTCTTGCTCATGGCCGTTCTGATTCCCCTCACTTCATGAAGTCATCCCTCCTGATTTTCAACAAAACATATTTTCCTAAAACTACTGCTTATAAATATGGATGTCCACTTTGCTCAGTCCAATTAAAAGTTTGAGTGGGCAGCATATTCAAAGGGCCAAGGGCATCAAGGGCTGCTAATGTTTCTGTTCAGCACCAGGTGGCCAGGAAGTTTCGCTTCATGCAAAAAGGAAGATCAAAATTGCCCAGATAGCTCGTGATAGGACAATGATGCCTACACAAAGGGAAGGCTAAAAAAGGCCCCGCTTGTCTATTGAGCAGCTCTTTCCCCATGCAATCTGTACTTTATGTGTAGTAGTTAGCTATTGCTGTATAACAAACCATCCCCAAAGTTAGTGGCTTAATAAACAGCTTATGATTACTCATGACTCTTCGGTTTGGCTGAGAGGTTCTTGTGCTGGGCTTGCCTGGACACACTTTGGCTGGAGAGTCAGTTGGGCTGGAAAGACCAACATAGTTTCCCACACATAGCTGACAGCTGATACTGGCTGTTGTCTGAGGCACCTCAGATTTCCTCCATGCAGCAACTTGTTCCTAAATGTTTGTCCCAGAGAAGCTAAGTATTCAGGATTTTTGTAGTCAGTTGTTAAACCACTGGTAGCTTGAAATCAGCCATGGTGGAAGTGTTTATACTGAAAAAATGAGCAAATACTATAAAAATCAGGTGTTTTTTTTTTTTTTTTTTTTTTTTTTTTTTCTGGAGTGCTGATTTACCAGGATACCACTGCCTATATCTATGTGTGTCCTACAGAGTCCCACACAGTGTAGGTCCTCAGTATATGTTTGTTACATTGAATCTTTGGTTAAGAGGCAGGAAGTTGTAAACAGTCCTGCAGTCTCATAAAAAAATGTCAAAAAAAATTGTGAAATGAGGGGACCAAATCCAAGATAGTGGAGTTTGTTTGGGGGATGTGATACGATTACTGAGCACACATTCACATACCCCACATATCATAAAGAGTATCAGTGGCTCTGTTAATTTAAACTGTTATGGTGGAGCTTTGGATGGAGAGTTTCTGACTCTGGCGTAAATGTGTAATGTATATTTACATATCCCGGAATCGAAGCTGAATAATCAAGTTTCCCACAGGACAGTATTCGTAAAGCTATATTGGTGTTGTGTCTGATAGAGATACAAAGTTTAAGGAGAGGTAGGACAGTTCAAGAAACACACCTCTCTGCTATTTTCATGTATCTTTCATCCTGTTTCTGTGTTCTACAGATTTTGATTTGTGTCCCTCTTTGACCACCTCTGCACATACCTCTGCCTCTTCCGGTATCGAGTAGACTGGCTAGTTTGTCTATATTTCTCTGAATTTGTTTGGGTTTTCCTCAGGTCTCTGCCTGGGTAAAAGAAGGGTATGGGCAGCAAAGTTGGTTTAAAAAAATCTGTTTTTTTTTTGTTTTTTCACACAGTCTGCCATGCCACTTAGCTAAGCATTTCACCTGTGCCCTGCCATGCAATGGGGCTACATCTCACCACTGACCTGCTGCGTTTCCAAGGGTGGTTTGCATCCTGAGAATGACCAATTAGGTCCTTGGGACAGCCTTACATTACCATCCCAGGTAGCTTCGTGGCTTCTTCTACTGCTTCTCTTTTTTTCCTTTTTGACCAACCTGAAAGAAGTAAAGAATAAAAGCAAAGCATAAAAACACTCTGTCCCTTTTTTTAACTGTTACAAAACTCTATCTCCTCTACTGCATTTCATTCCTCCGCCCATCTTTAAACGTCAGTGTTCCCCAAGGTTTTCTCTTCTGACCTTGTCTTCTGCCCCCTCTCACTCACTGGGTAGTCCTGGGTGATTTCATCCACTCCCAGCTATTGAAACTCATGATGCAACGAGGCATCCCCAGATTCACGCACTCACTACCTGCTGGACAGCCCCACTGGAACATCCCAAAGGCTCCCCATGCTCATTACCCCCTCATACGAACTCATTTTCTATTTCCCTAAACCTCAGTTAATGGGAGTCATTCTGGTCTTTTTCTCCCTCACCTTCAAACAAATCCTATTGATTCTACCTGTTTCAGTTATCCAATTTCCGCAAAACAAACTGCCCCGAGACTTAGTGGTTTAAAACAACAATGGTTTAGTATTTTTTGTGATACTACAGTTTGGCCCCGTATCTCGCTATTGTTTTTCTTGGGCTTATTAGAGAAGCTGCATACAGCCAGAGAATTAGCTGGCTGGGAGGTCCAAGACGACCTCACTCATAAGTCCGACAGTTGGTGTTGGGTGTTGGCTAGAAAGCCTCAGTTCTTCCCCACGTGGCTTCTTATCCCCACTGGGACAGACGGGCTTCCTTACATCAGAGTCTCAGGGCAGTGCTCCAAACAAGCCAAGCCGAAGCTGCCAGGCCTGTTAGGCCTGAGCTTCAGAACGCTCATGTCACATCTGCTGCATTTCATTTGTCAAACCAAATCACAAGACCAGCCCAGATTCAAGGAGGCAGGGAAACAGGCTCCATGCCTCAACAAGAGAAGCCATGAAGTCATGTGGCAAAGGAGCGTAATACAGGGAAGGGAGGAATTTATGTGCATTAAACAAACGACCACATCACCATAGTAAGGATTATGGAATTCTTTCTATGTCAAGGTCCATCATAATCAGACCTGCATTTTGGGAAGATGACTCTGGTGGTTTGTACATGATGACTTAGAGAGTTCAGAGATTAGAGGCAGGAAGCCCAGCAGGGAGTTTGTTTCAGGAGGCCAGGCAAGAAGCAGGAGGGCATTATTCAGAGACAGAGCTGAGTGTTTACTATATGCTTTCGCACTAGCACAGGTGCTATAGGGAGATGAGATGTAAGAGATTAGTAAAACCTGATCCAGCCATGGGACAGGCACTCAAATGTTTGCTTGTTTAATGAAGAACTTAAAACATTATTTTTATTTTATTTTTAATTTTTTAATGTTTATTTATTTTTGAGAGAGAAGGACAGAGTACGAGCAGGGGAGGGGTAGAGAGACAGGGAGACACAGAATCCGAAGCAGGCTCCAGTCTCCGAGCTGTCAGCACAGAGCCCGACGTGGGGCTCGAACTCACAGACTGTGAGATCATGACCTGAGCTAAAGTCAGACGCTTAACCGACTGAGCCACCCAAATGCCCCTATAATATATGCCTTTTTTTTTTTAAAAAAAGGAAAGCCTAATGAAAAAAAGTGGATGTTGTAGTGAACCACCCTCTTTTCCTTCTTCTGATAATAAATTATCTTTCTCATGGTAAACCCATTCTGATATCTCAGATGGGACAGGTTAGCCTCACCACACCCTGTGCAAAATACATTTATCCTCTCCCCCCGGGGGCACATGTCCCAGCACCTGCCAGAGGGGTCCACCCCTCTCCACAGGGTAGGCTCAAGCACATACGAGTCAAACCTGGACAAGAAGCAGCTGCCCTAGGACTTCTCTACAGACTCGATCTAGGCAGGCTGTCTCTTTCTGCCAGGCCTGTGGAGGATGGGAGGGTGGGGCTGCCAATGCCGTGTTGTCCATCATACAGACAAGGGTTGCATCCAGAGTCAAGCAGCGCTGAGAGATGGGGAGACTGCACTCTAATGGTGTGCTTTTGCTCCTGGATTCCAGCCATGCCTAGAACGGATGCAGCCTAGATCACACTTTTATATAAACCAAGACGTTCTCTTTTTGCTTGAGCCTGATTAAGTTGTACTTCTTTCACACACAACTAAAACAGTTCTGACTTAACACAAAGACAATCACAAGATTGTATCATCAGGGGTCATGAAGGTTCTGGGCTCTGCCCCTGTGGGCTCCCCTCTAAACCATTCTGTATACTTCCACTATGTTATTCTTCGAAAATACTAATTTTTTCATGAAAAAATCTTCCAAGGACCTCCAGTATTTACAGACTACTTTGATTCACTTCAAACAAAACCTAGGTTTAATTTGCACCCCTCCCCTCTTTTAAACTGGTATTCTTCCTAGTATTCCCTCCAGTCAGATTGGCTTATTGACTTCTTCCAAAATTCCTTTTTCATGCCTGACTCTGTTTTCTTGCTCATGCCTCCTATTTACCCTCCTTGGAATGTTCTCCCCATTCCCTTGTGCCTATTGAAATCCCACTCATATGTAATGTCTCAGTTCAAGTACACTTCTTCCCTAAATGCTTTCTCAGAACATAACAACTCAAGAATTCTTTCCCTTTTCTGAACGCCCATTGTACTTACCATCTGTCCCGCTCCTGACACATACAATAATATAAACTGCCTTCTATTATTTTTTTAGCTTTATTTATGTATTGAGGGAGAGAGAGAAGAGAGAGCAGGGGAGGGGCGGAGAGAGCAGGAGAGGAGAATCCCAAGCAGGCTCCGCACTGTTGGTGCGGAGCCTGATGGGAGGCTCTAACTCACAAACCATGAGATCATGACCTGAGCTGAAATCAAGAGTGAGATGCTTACCCGACTGAGCCCACCCAGGTGCCCCATCTTTGCCTTCCTTATTAGATTTCAAATCTGTAAAGGCCTAATGATATGAGGTTAATCACGCAGAAAATTGACAAAAGAGGCTTTGTGTCATGTCAGAAGGAAGCAAATTCACCAAAGAAAACCCAAAAGGGATGACAGTTGAGGTGAAGTCCTAAATACACAGATAAGAAAGTGAGTGTTCACGAAGAAGATTGTGGTAGTTACCAAATTCCTGCTTCTTTTTCTATGGTAGAAAGTTGTTGGCAGGTAGCTTCCTAGTCAAGGACCACATGTCCCAGCCCCACCATCCTTCTTGATGGGGAGTCCCGTGACTCGTTTCCAGCAAGGGAAAGTGAGTGGAAATGTTGTGTGTCTCATCTGGTCAAAGTGGTTGAGAAGCACATGTGCCTCTCTACTATACTTTCCTTCCTGCTGGCTAGACAGAGAGGACTTGGGAGGGTCTGGAGGATAATGGCTCATAGGATGGAAGAAGCCTGGGTCTCTGAATCACCACAGGGTGAAAAACCAGCCCCTGACAAGGAACTCTGGCACTGGACTGCCCCTTGAGCAAGACATTAATTTTGTGTCCAGTCACTGAAATGTGCAGGATTATTTGTTACAGCAGTGCGTTAGGGTTCTCCAGAAAAAGAGAACCAATAGGATGTGTGTATCTGTCTATTTACCTCCTTAATCTATTGAGAAATTTATTTTAAGGCACTGACTCATGTGATTTTGATAGATGGCAAGTCCCAGACCTGTAAGGTGGGCCAGCAGGCTAGAGATCCAGAAAGAGCTGATGTTGCAGTTCAAGTCCAAAAGCCATCTGCTGGCAGGATTCCCTCTTGCCCAGGGAAGGTCGGATTTCTACTCTATTCAGGTCTTCAGCTGACTGGATCCATCCACATCATGGAGAGTGATGTGCTTCACACAAAATCAACCAATTTAAATATTAATCTCATCCAAAATACCCTTACAGAAACATCCAAAATAATGTTTGACTACATATCTGCGCACCACAGCCCAGCCAAGGTGACACATAAAGTTAACCATCACAAGCAGATAGTACTTCCTTAATATACACCAAAATGTGTTGAGACTAGCCACCAACACCTGCAGAAATGGCGTATTTCTCATTCCCTTGTCTTCACCCAGAAGTGGTTCCGACTCTGGTAAACGAAGACATGTTCTTTTCGTTTCTTTTTTTAATGTTTATTTATTTTTGAGAGAGAAAGACAGAGTGTGAGCGGAGGAGGGGCAGAGAGGGAGACACAGAATCTGAAGCAGGATCCAGGCTCTGAGCTGTCAGCAGAGCCTGACACGGGGCTAGAACCCACGAACCATGAGATCATGACCTGAGCCAAAGTCGAACGCTTAACCAGCTGCGCCACCCAGGTGCCCCAAGAATACATGTTATTTTCAAAATATGCTGAACACATGAAACTTTCTACAGAGATACGATATTTGAAATGGCACTGGAGAATACACTATAGTCATTACACCATGATTTGTCACGTTTGCTTGAGGAAAGATACGGTCACCGGCGCTTTACTGACCAATTGATCTCCCTGCCTAGAATCAGGCACAGTGAAGATTATCACCAAGGACACTGCCCTACACGTCCATCTTTGACAGCACCAAGGTTTTTTCTTGCCATGAGAGGCTCTTAGAGGAAGATCACCTGATTCCTGTTGGGCACCAGTTGGGCTTTTATGTCTTGGTTCTTATTAAGAAGCTTGTAAGCAGAGTAGAAAAACAGGACTGCAAATAGGACAGCTATACATATGGACCTCTGGAAACATCTTCCTTACCTTCAGTAGCAAAAAGATCAGTCAAAAACTAAGTGGTCTCCCTCCCCACCCCCCCATCATGTCGCACAAGATGGAAGCAGAGGGAATTGGTGTTGTTTCTGAATATTTACTGGCTGCTAGAGGCTTTGTAGTTCTCACGATAACACCGACAAATTTACCATAACCAACATTCTGGTCAATGCCCCATAATGATCTAGGTAACTTACTACCTTTTCCATGAACTCACTCTCAACCACCCCAGACTCTTTATTTCAACAGGCGTATATTCATTTATTCAACAATCAGCAGTTGAGAATCAACTATGGATATAACACTGTATCAGGTAATTGTAAATAATTCAGAGACGCACAGGGCGTAGTGTTACATATCTCCGTAAACTCTCTCTCTACACTGTGTGGATATGTGCATGCACATGCACTTAAAAAATAATGCTATCCTACTTAAACCCTGTGTCCTTTCTGTACTTTCCTTGGCTGAAGTATCTAAACACTTTTTGCCTGTGACCAGTTATAAGGGGGCCAGATTTCTGGGTCTCCTCCCTTGAAAGCTACTGTGTGTATCTGACTTTGAATTGTAATGGCATTACATGCTCACTACCAGGACAAGAGGGGACACAGATCTAATTTGAGGGGTTGAGGTGGGCATGCCCAGTAGCCAATGGCCCCTTATGCACTTCCTGAAGGTCCCACCCCAATTCTAGAAGATCTTGACAGGTGTGGTATAAGGAGGAAGTCTGCTCGTTTGTTGACTTGCAAAAGGGCTTAACAAAGGGGCAGAGCCACTGCGCCCCCAGACCATAGGGAATCTTGCACATGACAAGCTTGCACCAGCTTGGCTGGTATACATATAACTGGAACTTCTGGAGACCAGATTCTGGGAAAGAAACACACCTGTCAGTTGCCTCCCTCCCCCTCATTTTTTTTTTTTTTTCCTGTCCCTGGTTCTTGAAGCTCAGTGGGGGTTGGAACCATGACTCTGGAGCAAATCTCCCGGCTTGACAGTGTCGGGGGGGATATCTAGGCTTTCAGCCCACAGGCCTGTCAGTCCTTCAGGCGCCTCTCGTGCCTCAGGGAGGAGGGGGGCAGTCAGGGGGAGACTTCCTACCTCACCATATGGTGCAGCTCTTGGTTTATTTATCAGACTGAAAAGTTTATGCTTAAGTTTAGGTATTTTTGTTGAATGGAAGCTTTAATTATTCCTCTGGCTAGGCTACAGTTCCAACATCTCAGTTTTCCAGCCCTCGCTCCCGAATTTAACTGCTGCTTTATTTTTCCCTGGCTGAGCCTCAAAAGGACAGCCTGGAGAGGCTGCAGGAGGGTGGGATTTCCCCTCCTCTTGTCACATAAACAAGGAAGTGAAGGAGGCCTCTGTACTCTCAGAACTCCAAGCATGAAGTGCTGAGAGTCTAAGCATTTAGATCACTTGGCCTGGACAAGGCATGGAAAGCACTCTTTTTTCATACCAATTAAACGTGAACCTCTGTGATGCGTTTTGGGACTTGGGGTTATCATTGGGATTATACTTTGATTCCTGCACTGGGTGTTCCACAAAGCTTTAATAAACAACAACAATAACAGTAGCTACCATTTATAGCTATGCTCCAGGCACTATCCCAGGGGCTTTAATGCCGAACCCTGAACATTTGTAATTATTCTCATTTCACAGTGGAAATGACGCAGACCCAAAGTGGTAAAAGAGACAAATGAAAACCTGCCCAAGGCACACAATAGGTCAGAGTTAGAAGTTGAATTTGACCCAAGGCTACTGTTTAACTGAAGTGCTTTTTTTTTTTTTTTTTTTTTTTTTTTTTAAAGTAGACTTCACACCCAGAGCAGAGCCTAATGGGGTTTAAACTCACCACCCTGAGATCAAGACCTGAGCTGAGATCAAGAGTCAGACGCTTAGCTGACTGAGCCACCCAAGTGCCACTACCAAAGTGCTTTCAATTGACTCCACTGTTTCATAGGAAAAATGAAAATCAAATTATACTTTAAAGCTTTTTTGTTTTTAATGTTTATTTATTTTGAGAAAATGCGAATGAGCAAGGGAGAGACAGACAGAGAGAGAGAGAGAGAGAGAGAGAGAGAGAGAATACCAAGCAGGCTCCACACTGTCAGTCCACAGCCCCATGTGGGACTCGATCTTGTGAGATCATGACCTGAGCCAAAACCAAGAGTCGGATGCTTAACCGACTGAGCCACCCAGGCACCTCCTCAAATTATACCTTAAACCTATGGAGATTTGCTATATATGAGGATCTGGTGAATCCTCTCATTAAGTGAAAAATATTTAGTCTGTGTGTCAATCCAGATATATACAGGTATAGAGATAGATTTATATTATAAATATAAAATATATAATATTTCATGTGTGTAATATATAATTTTGGACATGTTTAAGGTGACCTACAGTGTTTGGTCTTTTTATTTGGGACAGTAAAGATGTTTAAAAGAATAGTAAAGAGGGGCGCCTGGGTGGCTCAGTTGGTTAAGCGTCCGACTTCAACTCAGGTCACAATCTCGCAGTCCGTGAGTTCGAGTCCCGCGTCGGGCTCTGGGCTGACGGCTCAGAGCCTGGAGCCTGCTTCTGATTCTGTGTCTCCCTCTCTCTCTGTTCATGCTCTGTCTCTCTCTGTCTCAAAAATAAATAAACGTTAAAAAAAAAATTAAAAAAAAAAAGAATAGTAAAGAGACCTCTGTTCATTCCTCAGCAGGTATTTATCAAGTGTCCCTCCGTGGGAAGACGAAGATAAGAAAAGCAGATGAGCTGTGTCCTCATGGACTGTGTGGTTCTTGGCTTTCTAGAGTGTCACTCCTTGCTAGTGGACCGCTTAGAAACAGAATGCCCACTTTCTTTGTGGTAATAAGTCAACAGCTGAAAAAATTTTATTTCCTTTTCCGTTTACCACGGTCATGCCTCTCACTGTAAAAATTTTAGAAAGCGACATTATAAGAATATATAACACAAAAAGTTACTCTCCAGGATTGCCGGCCCCAGAGAAACCAGCAGAATTATAGAGGAAAACTGTAATATTGAAATCTCTTGCTCCCAAGGGGGAACTGAGGAGCGAGGGTGCTAACTCCCTTCACTGGCTCCAGCGCGGCCCTGCAGGACTTGGGGGAGACTTTCCTACTCGGTGACTCCGAACTTAGGGCAAGCAGAAACACAGCTAAATGGAAATACGAAGCAAAATCCTGGCCAGAAGGTCTGACAAAGCCTCTTCTCCCCCTTCCTTGTTAATTTATTTCCATGAAAAGTCGCCAAAGACGTTTAAAATTAGGATTGTTCTGGAAAATCCAGACTAGATGGACACCAGATGTATATAGGGAACCAGGGCCTATCCCCAGGAAACAATAGATGTCTGCTCAATGAAGGAACGAAAACTCTGTACTGATATTTAGAAAATTAAACCAAAACAACCCTGAAATTTATCATGCCTGCCTTCATAGGTTTTATAGGTTTTCAATTTACCAACTTTTTTTTTTTTTTAATACACAGCAAAGGGAAAAATAGCCAAGCATTTCTTGGCTGAATTTTTCTATTTTGCTTTCAGTTTCTGCCATTTCAGTTCCTGTTATCACGCTTTGAGGTCCACTGAAGTGCAGCAAACCCCGGGGGTATCCGAGGCCGCTGAAAAACTTGGGCAGGCAGCAGAAGATATTAATAATGTGATGTCAACACAGCGCGCACTCAGGAAACTCCAGGAAAAGGACACAGACATAACCCCGGTACGAAGCACTTTTTGGAAAGGCTTTAGTGCAAAAGGATGGTAAGGGTTTTTACAAGGGCTATGAAGAAACGTATTTAAGTTAATAAAGCTCTTTATTGAGTGTTTACTGTGTTTTACAATGTGCCTTACATCTATTAACTTGCTTTATCTTCAAAACGACCCCATAAAGAAGTCACAACTATAATCCCCACCTTACAAATGAAACAACTGAGGCACAAAGCAGCTCAGGAACTTGCCCAGGGTGAAGGTAACTGGCAGAGACAGAGTTAAACCAGGCAGGGAAGCGGGTGCGTGGGAGGGGCTGAGTCGAGTTGTGGAAGGGAATTAAGAGGTACAAATTCTCAGTTATAAAATAATTAAGTCACAGGGATGAAAAGTACAGCACAATGAATCCAGCCAATAATGCTGTAATCACGTCGTGTGGTGACAGCTGGTGACTACACTTATCGTGGTGAGCATTTTGTAACGTCTATAAATGTCCAATCGCTATGTCGTACACCTGAAACTAATATAATATTATATGTCGACTATATTTCAATTAAAAAAAAATAAAGAAGAAGTCAAAGCAGGCAGCCTGGCACCAGGGCCCTGGTGTTAAACCGCTCTGCTACACTGCCTGCCAAGAGGACAGGGACACACGATTTATTCCTGGGTTGCTGAATGTTAGGTTATGTACATTGATCCCCACCCCTGCCCCCCAAATTAAGAGGTGAACAAAACATACGGGAAATGTTGGCAATAACATGTTAAAAAGCTCTTATGCTTCGTTCTTACTAAATCTATCATTTATTCATTCATACATTTTCCAAAGCATTTATTGCATATCTGCTGTATACCTATATAGTAATGTGCTAGCACCTCTCAGCTACTCAAAGGTGCATAAAGCACAATCCTACCACCAGTGTTTCCAGTGAGTTTTGGAATCATACATAAACAGGTTTGAGTCTCAGTCTTGCCACCTACCAGCTGTAGGACTTTGACAAGTTTTTTCACCTCTTAGAGTTCAGTTTCCTCACTGAGACACGAGGGGTAGCAGCGGTTACCGTATCAGGTTGTCCTGAGGAGTAAATGTGCTAACATATGTAGCATGTCCAGCAGAGTGCCTGAAACATTATACGCACACGGCAACTGTTAGCCAGGCTCTGATTCACACCCTCACACCTTGTGAGGAAGAGGACACACAGAGACAAGCAGAACGCTGCCTCACCAGGGCTTACCCAAGGCAGGCCACACAAAACCGGAGGAAGCGAGCTGGATAACATATGCCCAGGACTGCTCCCCTGCAGGAACACACTCCCTGTGGGCAATGGCAACACCAGTGGCAGAGTACAGGCTTGGATGTGAGCGCTGGCAACCTTGTTTACTTCAGGGAGCCCCGTAGCCTCTGGAGGTCTGCTTCCTCGGGTCTAGTAAATTGTAAGTTGGCCCAAGTGACACCAAAGTTTCTTCTGTTCTTTTTTTTTTTTTAAGTAGGCTCTATGCCCACCATGAGACTTGAACTCATGACCCTGAGATCAAGAGTCACATGCTATACAGACTGAGCCACCCAGACACCCCTATAAATTCTATTTTAATCACATTTTTGGTCTTTCTTCCTTGTAAGGCCAAAAGAAAGGAGGCATAATTACATTCCGCCACAAAAAGGGTGAGGTTTTTTTTTTTTTTTTCTCTTCTTTTGAATTCCTTAGATGGGCTGAGCATTGAGAACAGTCAACTGCTAGCCACTATCAGATTTGGAGAACAGAACACCGGAGCCATAGTGCATCAAACAAAGGCCTCAGGGTATAGGATTCTTTTTCTTTCTAACTTCAATTATCCAAGAAACAGATGATCACATGACCAGGGAGAAAATTCAGATACACAAAACTCCATACCTTCAAAAGTCCCCTAATTTTATCTTCTCCACAAGTACAACTTGAAATGCAGAAAATGATTTTAATAAAGTCAACTTAAAAAATGGCTTCTGCCCAGAGAACCAGAATGACAACATTAGACCTCGACTCTACTTTGTGTTCTCGTTATCAGTTACTCAGAGGTAGACAGTGTTTCTTTTAGCTCTCACGGTTCATGCTGTTACCTGAGTTCTAGGTATCGTAAGTGTGTTTCATCTGTGTGCTCTTGAAGGAACTCTATTATAAGTCAAGTCAAGTGTCCTCACTTTCGTTCCTTGGGTGACATGTGGTGGAAAGTAAGCCTGGAGTGACAACATGTGGGTGTCAGTTAGAGCTTCTGTGACTCTACAGCTCTGGGTCTTGAAATGTCTTTTGTCCTGTGTCCTCACCTGTTAAAGAAAAATAATAAGGGGTGTCCTCACTTCCAACCCTTCGACCTCTAAATTCCATGCTTTCACATCTGAGTTATTAACTTCTCTGTATGGTACTCACAGAAGAAGGAAAATAAAATATCCAATTGAAATTATTTTTCTTTTGCTGACTACAGGCCGGATTAGCTTATTCGTGCTTTGGCAAGCTTCTCCTCCTATCGTTCTGTCTTTTGTTTCAACCCCAAAATGGTTTATTTTATATCTCAGACTTATATTCAAATGATTACATTTGATTTATTTTGCATGTCAGTCTAACCACTGAGCATATGTCATCACATCACTTAATTTATACCAGAACAGAAATTTGCTGTGTTGGCTCTGTTAGCCAAAATAGAATCTAGTAATTTACAGTTATCCACAGAAGAATTTACAGTGAGGAGTACTAAATAACAATAGTAATCGTCAAGAAACTCAGGAGGAAAAGTAAAAAATAAATAAATAAATAAATAAAGGCAGATTTCTGTTAAAAAAAAGAAAATTTCTACCACTGTTTAAAAAAAGTTTTGTTTTCTTTTGTTTTGTTTTTCTGGGCCACCTGGGTGGCTCAGTCAGTTAAGCAACGGACTCTTAATTTCAGCTCAGGTTCTGATCTCATGGTTTGTGAGTTTGAGCCCTACATTGGGCTCTGCACTGACAGCATAGAGCCTGCTTGGGATCCTCTTTCTCTGCCCCTTCCCCTCTTACTCTCTCTCTCTTTCAAAATGAATAAATAAACATTAAGGTTTTTTTTTTTTTTTTTGCATCCTGCTGCCCTCAGAGAAAACTTTACAGATGCACCACCCCTCCCCCTCCCACCACATCATTCATTTTCAGATGTGCGGGGTGACCAAACAGGCATAAAGAGAAATGAAGATTAGATTGTTTTTTCATTAAACTTCAACCCTCAGATTGAAAAAAAAAAGGTAATAAAATAAATTTTAAGTGTAAGTTTTGTATCCTTTTGGGGGGGTGGGGGTGGGGAAAGGGTTACAGAGAATCTAATGAAAGCTATAGACAATCCTTCCAGAAAATACATAGATAAATCCCCCAAATTTCAAACCTTTCTGTGGACTCCAGTTTAAGAATCCTTGGCTTGGTCACTGTGGAAAACATATTTTAAAATATTATATGTATAATTAGCAGGTACTTTATGTAGGTAATAATGGTAAGCCAGACCCTTAGTTTTTCAAACTATTTAATACATTATTTGTGTATGGTGTAGATCAACTCCCATTTACAATCCAGCGAATTTATGAAAAGTTAACAGATTTGGTTAAACAAATCTGAGTTTTAGACCATTGTACCCGTTGGAACAGTAGAGGAAAAAGTAAGGAAATCCTTCCATTGTGTAACTGACTTATTTCCTTTTCATAACTGGAATATGCCTTTTAACACACACTGCCTTAAATCTATACATTCGGCATCCTACGTAAGCCAGGACTCTGGTGGCCCTTAGGTACTTTAATTATATGGACATTCACCTCTAAAATGTTGTTAGACGATGGAAGAAACAACAATTTCATAAAAACCCTGATGCTAAATCAGAATTATCTCAATTAGTATCAAGTTAGAAGTGCCAGATCCCTCTAGCCAATGCTGGCATGAAGAATGTGCTGGCAGCTCACCAAAGACATGTGGCCACTTACCCCATTGTTTTTAGGATAGAAATAAAAACTTATCCTGGCTCCTTATGAATCCCTCCAGGAGTTCTCACTGATCTCCAGAGAAAGGCAGTCTTCTAAGAAAACTTAAAAAAAAAAAAAAAAAGGTCACAGACTGGAGGTTGTAGTAATAGTTTGAAACATGGAGTATCTAAAGAGAAAGCCAGAAAGAAAGAGAAAAAGAGATTCCACATTAGAGATCTAGAGTGGCTTTATTAAGCCCATGACTTTAAAGCATGTTGAGAGGCAGACAAGTTACTTCTCTAAACAGCATCACGAATGGAGCTTTTTAAATCAAAAAAAAAAAAAAAAAAAGAAAAGACCTTTGGGAGGTGATTAGGTCATGAGGGTGGAGCCCTCATGAATGGGATCAGTCCTCTTATAAAAGAGACCTCAGAGGGGCACCTGGGTGGCTCAGTCTGTTGAGCGGCTGACTTCAGCTCAGGTTGCCATCTCACGGTTCGAGATTTTAAGCCCCACCTTGGGCTCACTGCTGTCAGCCTGTCTGTGCAGAGCCTGCCTCCAAACTTCTGTCCTCCTCTCTCTGTCCCTCCCCTGCTTGCATTCTCTCTCTCTCAAAAAAAAAAAAATAATAATAATAAACATTTAAAAAAAGAGAGAGATACCTCAGAGAGCTGTCCTGTCCCTCCTTTCCTCCATGAGAAGATACAGCAAAATATGGCCATCTATGAACCAGAAAGTCATCTACACCAGACACCAAATCTGCCAGTTGGATTCCCAGACTCCAGAAGTGTGAGAAATAAATTTCTGTGGTTTATAAGCCATCCAGTCCACGGTATTTCTGTCATAGTAATTTGGAGAGACTAACAAAGAAGACATGGCAAAAATGAAACAGGAAAATAGACTCTATAACCGTGTCAGTAACAGGGCACCTGGGTGGCTCAGTCAGTTGAGCATCCGACTTTGGATTTCAGCTCAGGTTATGACCCCAGGGTGCTGGGACCAAGCCCCATGTCAGGCTCCATGCTTGGGAGCCTGCTTGGGATTCTCTCTCTCCCTCTGCCCCTCGCCCCTGCCTGCAAGCTCTCTCTCCAAAATTAAAAAAAAAAAAATTAAAACCATGTCAGTAGTCCCAGAGACCCCACACTTGGGGTGAGGAAGGAGCAGGAGTGGGGAAGTGGTACAGTAAAGCACAGAGGCTCAAAGCACAGCATCTCGACTCAGGCAGGTCTGGGCTGAATCCTGGAGCTGCTGCCCAGGGGCTGTCTGACTTTAGGCAAGTCACAAAAAGTCTCTAAACCTCATACCCTTGCTGAGGAAAGGAGTGTAATAATAGCACCTATAGTCCACTGTATTGTGAAAGTTCAAGGTAAGGTAATTAGTGCTAAGAAGCCCTGTGGGTGTCCAGTAAATATTTGCTACAATTATCAGTTATCTTCGAAGGAGATGCTATTGATGGGGTTCAGGGCAGGCCAGCCTAGGGTGTGTCACTCTGGCATGTTGATTATTTTGAATTAAGATTACTTGGGAAACAGCAAGTGCAAGAAGGGCACTCTGACCCTCCTCTGTGCCTCTGAAAGAAAGAAACAAAGTCCCTATGTGAGGGGTACCCTCCCCGCACCTGTAGGGCAGAGGCATCCTTTGTCTTGTCAGTTCTTTATAAATGTATTCTTTGTCTGAAAGGTACAAAAGCTCTGCTCTGCTCCCTACTTTGGGTGTCATAACTTTGGGGCCCCTGTATGTACTAGATGAAATTACACTTGTTGTTCTCCTATTCATCTCTTTTATTACAGTGTGTGTCTTGGCCAAGAAACTAGAAGGGTAGAGGGAAACTTATTTTTTCCCCTACAGATGTGGCAAGCCAGCCAGGAGATTTCACCAGCTGGACACTGCTTGCTCCAGGGCTGCTGTAGCTAAGAGATCTTGGGACTTCTGACAAGCACTGGAAGAAGCTAGGAATTCTTACTGTGTCAGTCTCCTGGACTTCTGCCTGCGGAGTCTGTTGGAAATGAGTGGTGAAAGGCCTTTTTAAAAATTGAGATTGGGGGTGCCTGGGTGGCTCAGTCGGTTAAGCGTCCGACTTCAGCTCAGGTCACGATCTCGCGGCCCGTGAGTTTGAGCCTCGCGTCAGGCTCTGGGCTGATGGCTCAGAGCCTGGAGCCTGCTTCCGATTCTGTGTCTCCCTTTCTCTCTGCCCCTCCCCCATTCATGCTCTGTCTCTCTCTGTCGCAAAAATAAATAAACATTAAAAAAAAAATTGAGATTGGCAGGAGAAAATACCTGGGCAGCTATTTCTATAGGAACTCTGGTGAAGATTTGGTAACGAGAACTCTTGTTTTCTATCGATCCTCTTCCTCCCAGAGATGATCATTATTTTCTCTTGTCTCTGTCTTTTGTGTCATTTGTCATAAAGGGAAACATCATGGGTCTTGTGAGGTTTTCCTTTGTCTTATTCTACGTCCTGAGAGTTTGGCTTTATGACCACTAAGAATATTCCCTCGGCGTACCTGGGTGACTCAGTTGGTTAAGCGTCCGACTTTGGCTCAGGTCATGATGTAGCCGATCACAAGTTCGAGCCCCATGTTGGGTTCTGGGCTGACAGCTTGGAGCCTGGAGCCTGTTTCAGATTCTGTATCTCCCTCTATCTCTCTGCTCCTCCCCTGCTTGAGCTCTCTCTCTGTCTCTCTCAAAAACAAATAAACACTAAAAAAAAAAAAAAATTTTTTTTTAAAGAAAAAAAAAAAAAAAGAATATTCCCTCTGGCCTGGGCCATCTGGAAGGTGTATATACCGGCATGCATCTGGTGAATAGACTGGGATTCTGAGACACGAAGTCAAGCAGTGCTCTCTTTGTAGACTGTGCCAGCAATCAGGGGAGTTTGTTACAAGGGGTCCCAGTACACAAGTGGCCTCTGTAATCTCAACCTTCATTGTCTTGTTAGTGCTGGAAAAGTCCCATTGCAGTAGTATGTGCCCCTGTGCCACAGGTTAGTTTTTGCATGAGAAACTTGGAGACACTATTTTCACTACACAATTCTTACCACCTAGGACAACAAAGGTCTTTGTTTCCTGGATCTTGTGAGGACTCTGTCTTTTGCAACCTCCTTTGGGGATGCGTCTTATATCCTGATGAAGCCAAAAACAGGTTTGTTGGTTTGAGTGGCTATGGGGATTCATAGATCCAGTAGTCAATGGCCAGACAGTGCATCTTTTGAATTTGAAAAACTTCTGTATTTGAAAAAAATTTTAGGAGCATTCATCCTAAACAATTGTTTCATTAGTACCTCTGGAAAGACCAAATTAAAAAGTGGATTCAAAGAAGTAGAATGGCTAGTCTTGGGGACTCCTTTAACTAGATGAAAGAGGAGAGATTAAATTTAGAACAAAATTAAAGTTCATATCCAGTGTAGATTCCCTCTCTTAAAACCTGGCTCTCTCTCCTCAGCAAGAAAGCTAGCACCCCAAACTCCTCCACCTTCCCCAGAAAATCCCTTCAACACCAAGCTGCTTATTTTAACTTCCCTTTCCCTGCAAGATATACAGAGAACACTCCAGACAAATCTCTGGGCCCAGGGTCTGCAGGTTATTCATGTAAATGCTAAAAGCCAGGAGATAAATTCAGCAGAAGTGCCTGGGCTGGGCAATAAGTCTCATTTTGCTGGCCTCTATGATCAGGCCCTGCTGGCTTCAGGCCTTCCTATGCAATGCCCTTTGTGGATATATTCTAGGCCCCCACCCAAAGAATTCATGTCTCCTGGACAACAGAACATCATTATCTTTTGATTCCCATCTTAGTTGGAAATTTCCTCTCTGATATAAAAAGGCAAATTCAGGGGCGCCTGGGTGGCTCAGTCGGTTAAGCATCCGACTTCAGCTCAGGTCATGATCTCACTGTCCGTGAGTTTGAGCCCCGCATCAGGCTCTGTGCTGACTGCTCAGAGCCTGGAGCCTGTTTCCGATTCTGTGTCTCCCTCTCTCTCTGCCCCTCCCCCGTTCATGCTCTGTCTCTGTCTCAAAAATAAATAAACGTTAAAAAAAAAAAAAAGGCAAATTCAAAATAGTACAGTTGAGTAGGCAAATCAACCTCTAAGTGTTTTAATGAAAAAGGTTATGCAATTCTTTGAAGACAGCTTGCAGGAATGAAAATTTAAAAAAGAGTTAAAAGTCAATAATTCTTTTTTTTTTTATTTTTTTTTATTTTTAAGTAATCTCTACACCCAACGTGGGGCTCGAACTCACAACCACAAGATCAAGACTGAACACTCCAGGTGTCCCAATAATTCTTAATTTACAACTTAACTTTTCAGAAAAACAAAAGCATAACTTTGAAAGCAACGCAAAATCCACTCAGACCCTTTCCTACCTGCCTTCAGACATGTATAGATGCTGCAGAAATCAGGGCACTGGAAGTACAATGGTCCTGCACTTAAGAAGAAGAAAAAGAATTTAGATAGCAATTACCCTAGACTTCTGATAATGGAGAAATATATCCAAATTCCTAGAAGAAAACTTGCATTCTTTCTCTGTCCCTTGAAGACGTAAATCTTACCACGTCTTTGAAATGTAAACACCGAAGGAGGTAACTAAAACTCACTGGAGACTGGGAAATAAAGAGAAAGAGGCCTTTTTAAAATACAGATGGATGGCTGTGAAGGCTCTCTTGCTTCAACTCTACAGACTACAGCCTCCTTAAGATTACTTCTCAAGGGCAAATACACATCTTAAAAGTCATCTTCACAAATAGTAAAAAGCTTTAGGCATCTGAATGAATAAACTTATTCCAGCTGTTATTTATAAACTAGCGAGTTTTATATCGTCATATCTGATTCACGGCTAAAATTGTAAAATGTAAGGTATCTGTCTTTGGCTGTATGTATGTCTATGTGTGTGATTAGCAGTATGGCCATTTATCTACCTCCGAATGGCATTGCCAAAGTTAATTTGTAAAAGAGCTCTGTTTAACTGGCTTAAAAATAAGCGCTTTTAACTGAAGTATTTCTACATCTCAGAAAATAGTAGGAACTAATCCAAAGGTTTTTCAAACCCACATTATCTAGGATAATTTTTGGCAAATAAAAAGTAGTTTAAATTTGTTGGTTTAATTAATACAGACATGTATTATACTTTTAGAGTTGTCAGCAGTTAGTATGATACTTTTATTCTACCTAGGTTTACTAAAAATCAAAAAAGTTCATGCTGTTACAAAAATTTGTCAGCAAAGAAAAAAATTAAGATGGTGGCTAACTAATGTTTCGTGGAATCTTGAAGAGTAATCTAAGCATGATTGTTAAGAACAAATGAACTCAATACATGTAAATGAGATGAGTCTTTAGGTGCACTTTTCAGCAGTGATTATTGCTTAAATAGTTTTCCAGATCTTTTTGGTAACTTCCACCATCTAAATTAAATCAGATGATGGGAATTCAACGAATGTCTAGGGGCATTTCCAAATAAGATAACATATGGAAACACTAATTGCTAAACAAATCTAAGCTCACCTATTTTGACCTTTTATTACAGAGGAACTAAGGATATTGGGGCCAATTATTAAACATGTCTAATGCCACATTAAAAACTCTGCCATAAGGAAATTATGTTTCTAGAAATTATGAAATGTATTCATAAATTTGCCAATCTAAAGAGTGCTGGTATAACAGTTCACGATTGCTTACTTCTTAGTTTTCACTAGAAATTAAGGTTTCTTAGGATTAAGACTTCTAATTAATATATGCAATTCAAGTTACTTGAAATAATAAGGGAAACATCTCCATAGGCAAGAAATGTGGGATACGCGGGGTGTTTGTTTGTTTGTTTGTTTGTTTTTTGGTGAGAAAAGGTATGGAGAATGGAGATGCATCTTTTTGTTGAGGGAAAAGAAAGTAATTTTGTCCTATAGTAAACCTGATTATTTATGAGTGGGAAAGATGACAGGGGACAAACTAAAATGGACATAGAAAGTTGTAGAACGTTTCTGGGAAAAAAAAAAAAAAAGACCTTGGAAAAGGAATTTTATGTGTGATCAACCTGAGCAAAACTGAATGGATTTGTTACAGGGTTTTAAACGTAAGCTTTATACCAATAGTGTACTTACGTAAAATTGAAACTTAATTTTCTTTCATGCACTAAAAGGACAAAGTTTGCTTGGATTCTTGGTCTGTTCCTGATAAGGGATTATAAAAGGTTTTCCCTTACCTTTTAAGTAATCTGCCTAGAAAGCAAATATTTTGTGTTTTAATGTGTTCAGGCCTTTGATTACTTAAAACAAACATACACACAAAAACAACCCAACAACTGAGTCTTTTCTATTAAAAGAGCTCAGTTTTACTTACAACTACTTAACTTCTGGTATTTGCCTGCAAAGTCTTTAATTGTTACCATGGTTAAATGGGTAAGTATTGTTTCATAGTGACCTATGATCCTATCTGACCAAGTGTTTTAAAACTTCTTTGATATTTTTGACAAAATTCCCCCCAATCAGATTCTAAATGACGTCTCTTTGACCTCAAACAAACTTTGGGAATTTCCAGAGGGTTCCTGGGACAAGTTAAAGGATTTGTTCTCTCTCCTAATAAGAAGAGACATGTTACACTAATTAGCCTTATTTGTTGTTTTAAATCACATGGGAAGCATTTGCCAAATAAATGGTGATAAACCTTCCTAGGTTATATTAAATGGGTGAATGTTATTAATACAAGTATACAGAAATTATATAAAATTTCTAAGAATCTGGTATGTCCTGGTATAATATTATCAGTCATACTTGTAGTTATTATCATAAATTTTGTATGGCATAAAAATAACCAAATTTCCTTGTCAGTTACATTATAATGAACTCTCATCAGATATTTAACTATGGGCATTTTTAAATCTTTGGTCATTTATAGACAGTTATTGTTTTCCTCTGATACTTTTGCAAATGTATTTCACCTTCAGAGAGATTCATGGAAAGGATTCTGACAAGTACTCTAGAACACAGTTTCTGTTAACTTTGAGATCATCAAATGAAACTGATGGAATTTCCAGAACTAATGGAAACACTGGATTTAAGCAGAACAAGAACTATTAAATGGAACTGAATGCAGTGAGTAGGATAATTATACTTATGACTTTGAAACACTGCTGATTTAAAAAATCTTTTGTTCTTTCAGATTTAAGGAAACCCTATTTTCTCTTTAACTATGACTTAGAGCAATTTAGTAAAATATGCCTTTGTGAACAAATATGACCCATTTATCTTTTTCTCCCCACTTCATCCCCCTAGAATTTGGAAACTCTCAGTGAGTATTCTTATATTTGTATGCGTTCAATCAGAATCTGTTCTCCTTATAATAAGACACTGGAGGCGTTGGTTATATTACCAAGATGTTGACTGGAATGTCATGTTTGAGAGAGACATGCATAGACTCAGACACAATCAGGCAGCTTTAAGGAACTAAGGTTGACTTTATGGAGCCAATAAAGTCTCTTGGAAAAATTGGCCTGGTACTTTGCTTACAGAGTTCCCAGCAGTCTTACCATGTGAGTAAGGAAGGTTACTTCCTGGCAAGACCAGGAGTCTCAGAATATTTTGGGGACCTTATGAAGTCAACAATTTACCCAAAACTATAGGTGTTACAATGAAGTCTGATGACTGGTCCTTGGGTTGGCTTCTTAGCCTCGAGAGGCTTTTAAAAGTCCAATCTGAAATTCCTTATGAAAAGTTCCAGTAAAGCAGATTAAAGATTCTGTATGATCAAAAGGTATTCTTGGGGCGCCTGGGTGGCTCAGTCGGTCGGGCGTCCGACTTCGGCTCAGGTCATGATCTCGCACTCCCTGAGTTCAAGCCCCGCATCAGGCTCTGTGCTGACAGCTTGGAGCCTGGAGCCTGTTTCGGATTCTGTGTCTCCCTCTCGCTGACCCTCCCCTGCTCATGCTCTGTCTCTCTCTGTCTCAAAAATAAATAAAGACAATAAAAAAAAAAAATTAAAAAAGAAAAAGGTATTCTTGCTGCACTTATACAAATAATCAAGCTCAATTTGTAAATAAATTGGTCTTACTGTGGTTATTGTTGACAGAAATGTGGTGATTGTAGACAGAAAAAACACATTTCAGTAAAAACTATAATATGCCCTTGTGGATATTAGATTCTAGTTCTGTTAATTGTCTTTGAGGTTTCATTTTCTACCTGTAAACTGGACTAGATCTTGAATTCTTCTAGTTTCCTCCAATATCTGGCAAAAACTCTCTAAACTAACATTCCAACTTTTCTCCCACCCTTTCGACTTAAAATCATTGAGGACTAAAGCTGCCCAGTTTCCAAAGCCACACAAGCTAAACCTGGACAACTTGATATGAACTACAGAAATCAACACAACAACATGAAAAGAAATGAAAAGAAAAGAAGAGAAAAGAAAAGAAAAGAAAAGAAAAGAAAAGAAAAGAAAAGAAAAGAAAAGAAAAATAAAATAAAAATCAACACAACAGCTCATGTATGGACAATCTTCATGCCTATTGATATATGGGCCACTCAGAGAGATCTCACTCAGACAGTCAAACTGCATATCAGGGGAATCTGTCAGATTGCCCCTGCCTGCCCTCCCTTTGTCTAAAGATAATTTGAGCCAGACATCTAGAAATCTTTGCAACTAACTGCCTCCAGAACTCAGAAACGAGAATAGAGTCTGCTCTATTAACCATTGCTTTTCGTTTGTTTCTGATCACTAAATCACTAAACACCTGATTGCTTGTACCATATAGGACTAACTTCGGAAGCCTACCTGCAAGAACACCTACTGAAGTTATAGACACAGATATTTAACTGGACTGACCTATTCTCTGGGCTGAGAGAGAGTCAAGGAGACATGGATACCAACTCAGCATCTACACTGTAAAACTCCCAGGGAAGTTTCAGAGGAGGGAACTAATGGGGCTCAGGACAGGCTGCCCCAGGGGGTGCCACTCTGGCATACTGATTATTTTGAATTTAAGTTACTTGGGCAACAGCCAGCATGAGAAGGATCCTCTGACCCCCTCTGTCCCCCTGGAAGCAGGTAATAAATTCCCCATGTGAAGGGTACCCTCCCTTTTTGGGGGCTCCCGTATGTACTAAATTAAATTTATTTTATTCTTGTTAATCTCTCTTTACAGGGGGCGTCTCAGCTAAAAACCTAGAAGGGTAGAGGGATTCCACCCCCCCCCCCCCACAGCATTATGCATTTACTTCACTGGAGTCACAGAATTATTAAAAAAAAAAAAAAAAAAAGTAGAGCCAGGAGTTCCTTTAAGAACAATAAGTACTCGCCTCTTATTTTATATGTAATACTAAAAAAAATGATGAGTAATTCAAGGACTCCCTATTCCCCCACAGCCTGCCTTTGGCTGGATGCACACTGAAGCTGAGACCAGGTTGGATTACTCTTTGCAAGAAAGGATGGACTGTAAAGTCCATTGCTGTATCCTCCAGCACCAAGAACAGTCCTGAGAAACGGCAGGCATGAAATAAATATGTTAAGTGCAAACAGACTTGGAATAGGGAGAAATCATAAAGAGTGTGACTCGGAAAAAGAAGGGGAGAAAAGATTTTTGTTTTGTTTTTGTTTTAAACGGAGAAAGAAATAGAAAAAGAGAATTTTGGCAGCTGGTCATGGAAGAGGGAATTGGCGGTGGGGGTGGGGGGTGGTGGGGGGAAGGAAGTATTTAAAGGAAACCTTAAGGGTGTTTTGCTGGTGATATGTGATGCACCCCCCCCCCCCCCCCCACCATCCTCAGGAGAAATTAACATTGTCAGTCAAAGCTTCTGGAATCATATTAGGGGATATGGGCATGTGACAACGCAGGCAACTGACCTCCAGGACAGGCACTGGGCCTAAGAAGCTCGATTACATTTCTGTTGGATCTAGGTGAACAGAGAGGTCAAAGGATTTGCCCACAGACCTAATTAATGGCAGACTAGACTAGAACTCAGATCTCTAGATCCAATTTCACTGACCTTCCCATAAATTGGCATGAGGCTTAGTCGGCTGCCATACTTATTCAATTTCATGTTGAATAAGTCAGACTGTGGTCGGGACAACACATTTCTGGCTGCCCACACACTGGGCCTGTGTTCACAGATGCCTCATTGTGATTGAATGTCCCAAGACTCTAGCCCTGGCTTGACCACGTACCGTCTGTGGAGCCTTGGAAAAGCCACAACCCCTCAAAGTTTTATTTTCATCATCTGAAAAATGGGGGCTAAGAGTCCTACCTCTCAGTGCCTTTGCAGGATCAAGTGAGATGTTGTGAAAGCTGCATGTAAGACACTAAGTATCAGACACATGTTTATTAAGTAGTTACTTCTATTTGTAATTGTTACACTTGCCAGTATGGTATTTCTTTGGACATACTATGTTTTCCTTTTTTCTACTTCCTGAACTGATGCTTCCCAAGAAGACAGTCATTTTTGAAAATCTTATTTTCTTTCATTATGTTATATATAATCAAAACAGAATTTAAATAATTATGGGAGAAACTTGATACATAATTCCTCAACTCAGAGATATATCTTTAGCCATTTAACAACTCTGCATATATTTAGAGTTTCAAACCGTGTTCATAATATACACTTTTTGCATCATTTTGAAAAATTTACTCGATATAACATCTTAAGCATTTTCTATGCCATTAATTATTCTTCAGCAATATGATTTTTAATGCCTGCACACTAGTCCATTGTCTGGACATACAACGTATAGAACATTTTTCAATTTAGATTGTGTCCAATTTTTTTTTCTATTATACATGATACCCTGATAAACGCCTTTGTGTATAGACTTAGTTCTAAGCTCACTAACCTGTCTCTTCATGTGGTTGTTGTGAGGGTCGAGCGAGAGAGTACATGTAAAAGATGAAGAATTGTACTTGGCACACTGTAAGTACTCAATACTGCTAGCTACTATTCTTATCACTAACTTCAGATATTTGTGGTTAGTATCCAAACATACCCAGATCGAGTACTTGGTATTAAGTACATCAAATTATGCCTTCTAAAAATACTCTAAGATTATTTTTATAGTTTTGTTCAGAAATGTGCTTTTTCAAACAACCTCGAATTTGCTGGATGTTTCATTACGAATAGTAATTGAAAGTATGTTTGTTTAGATTTTATTTCTGTGCCTCAGGATGTCCTTGGAGGGAAGGTGGGGGTCTTAACATATTTGAAGTGATTTCCTGGTTTTAGAGTTTAAAGGAAGTCAACAAAGACCTACTTATTGGATTGGTCAAACACTTGTCTGACAGGGTCAAAATCTAGTTAAGTTACCTTCTTGATATTCCGTGGCGGGACCCGCAGCTGTGGGTCAGAAGTTCGGAACAAAAAGTGAAATCCTAGGATTAACTGTCATACTCTTGTATCAAATACTTTGCTGTTGAATCGACTTTCCCATGGTAATTGTGTTTGGATGAGGCTTTGCCACCAGGGCCGTCTGCTGCATTCTCAGCTGGCACGGAGAACACAGCATGCAGGAGAAAAGCAGCTCGACGGGTGGCGGACAGCTTTTCAGGACCGGCTCTGTGTCTCCTGAGAGCCCCTGGGATGGCCGATCCTGTGCTTTTGTTGGGTGACAGCATGAAAGGGAAGAGCCTGAATCCCAAGGTAACCTGAGCCCCGATCTGCTACTGACCAGCTGTGTGACCTTGGGCAAATGGCTCAAGCTTCTGCATCTCCATTTTAGTCTCTGGAAAATAGATATAATAATAATAATAATAATAATAATAATAATAAGTAGCTCATTAGGCCCACCTCTAACACTTATAGGACCCCAGCCAAGAGTATAAATAAAACACCTCAGGCCCACAGCCCATCTCCCTTTTCTTTCTACCTGGTCCCTGTCTCACACTGTGAGGACCTTTCTGCAGTGTCCACACTCCCACCTGCAGGTCCATATCTTTCCACCCTGCCTCCTCCCCCACCCTTTCCAGGAAGCCAGACTTGGGAAAGCATACCTGGGGAAGAGGCCCATGCAAGCCCTACAAGGAGGCCTGGGCCACTGAAGCAGGTGATTCAGGGGTCAGAGGCAGCCAGGGTTTGGTCTAGAAAGGGAGTATGGGCCCAGGTGGTCACACCATTCTGGCTCCGCAAGGAGGGAAGTGGCAAGTGTGGGGCCTCTATTGCCTGGATCTGAGGGTTAAATGGGTCGATACACGTACTGTGCTTTGTGTGGCACCTGGCACGTTGCTAGCGCTCGGTAGATTTAATGGCCACAATAATCATGGTAGCAGTTGTGTTCTCGGATGAGACTTCAAGTCCTTCATGTTATGTGGTGAGGAAGCACAGAAATATTAAAATTCACCACTATGAGGCACATACAGGACCTGAACCCAGGGCTCTTACCATGCAGTTGCCTTTCCTCTGCTCCGCAAGGCGTTCTCTTCAGCAACATGAATACGTGGGGTCAGAATCACCTTTAATAGTCAAGGTCCACAGAGGTGACTTGCGCTATCCTATCGTGATTTTCTGAAAAGGGGGAGGGAGTGTGTCCGCCTTGCAGAAAGGGGCACCTTCAGTGCGGGTCAGCGCTCCGAGGCCTCCTGTGAGTAACTCCCCATGTTGATGTTGGAACATGACAAATATTTACTGAATGATGAGAAGCACACGGATAAAGAAGGTGACATTTTGTACTTGAAAGCAGTGTATTGAAAGGCCCAGGAGTGAATACTTTAAGTCAGAAAAACCTATGCTGGTTCAGGTATCAGATCTGTAGACTGACTGAATTTCTTTTTTGTGAGTTAAATATGAACTAAAAGTAATTTTGAAATTTCCTTTCTTGTTCTCATTGTAAAACCTGGTTTGTTTCATTTTATCTCTAAAAATACCTTCTTTGACTTTTTAGCATCTGTAGATTTCTCACATGATATTTTATTTTATTTTTTATTTTATTTATTTTTATTTTTATTTTATTTTGTAGGTTTCAAGCCCGGCAAGGAGCCCAACACGGGGCTTGAGCTCACGGCCCTGAGATCAAGACCTGAGCTGAGATCAAGAGTCACCCACTTAACTGACTGAGTCATCCAGGTGCCCCCTCGTGATTTATATTTTTAAAACTTTTCATTATGGAAATGTTTAAACACATAGGAAAGTAGAGGGAATAACATGATGAGTTTGGTGTATGATGTTCCATGCATCCACTGTCCCCAGTTTCTGCAGTAATTATGTACAGCTAATCCTGTTTCATCCATAAACTCTCCTTCTTTCCCTATCCTGGAGATAAGTTCTGAATCAAATCTCAGAGCTTCTATCATTTCATCCATAAATCCAGTAATTTGTTTTCTCTAAGATTTTTGGCGAACGTTATAAGCTCTCTCTTCATCTGGCCACTTCAGATTCAGCCTGTTCTGCAGGGGAGTCAACGGACCAAAGCTTGGGCCTTTCTAGAGGCCTTGCACGGTTACACATCCAGAGAATTCAGGCTTATCAACTTGAAAATGGAGCCTCTTTTCATTGGGTTGCCTGGTGGGAACTGAATAAGGGACCATTTTGGATACTTTTTATTCCTTGCCGAATTTCTGCCAACTCTGTATATGGTATTACCATAAAAGTCTTGTTTTCTTTCCCTTTTATTTGAAGAATGAAACTGCTTTTCCCTTTTTTTCAGAGAAAAGACAGTCTCAGTTCCAGACTCCTTCATCCCCCCTGCTGCTGTTCAGCTTTCCTTCCATTTGGTTCCTGCACAAGTCTCAGTTTGCATATTCTGGGCTTTTGCAAATCCCTGGGTCCCCTGGGGAGGGAGGGTGGCCCTAGTCAATGCCTTCGAAAGATTATTGCGCTTCAATCACTAGGGTTCAACTGAAAACTTAAAAAAAAGTTATCTGTGTAGCCACTGAATTTTAAATCATTTCCCTAAAAAGACTCAGGGGTGGGGGGTGGGGGTGGGGGGAAGAATACCAAGTTAGAAAAAAGATTTCACATTTCCCTGCCAGAAACACTGTTCTTATTTTCGGTTGAATGGCTTGGCTATTAATTAAGTTTTTGTGCTCAGCAACTATCTCGTTTTCTACATTCTTGCTGTTAATCGTCATATATGTGACACATGACTTCTGTTTAAATGCTAAAGTTTATTAGAGTGGAAAAAAAAGGTATTCAGGGAAGGAAAAGAGATTAGGAACCAAGTCCAACCATTTGCTTATTCATCTGCATATGGTTAAAAGATTTAAAAGAATTCATTGGTTTCTGTTTCACTGCTACATGCAGGCCAAGGAGCAAGGGTTTTGAAAAAAAGCCTTTTCCTATCCATGGTGTAGAAATACATTTTCTTCCCTTTGCCTTGGGGGCAAGAAATCGTTTCCTCTCCTAATATTAAGCCAAAGTAACCAAACTTTGGAAGGACTGGCTCCTTCTGAGAGGTTATTGTTCCAATTACCTCTTGCTTTGTAACAAATCCTTCAAAATTTAGTGGCAGAAAACAGCAACCAGTTCATCTCGTACATGGACTCTGTGGGTCAGAAATTCACAGGGCACAGAGGGGCCTCTTCTCTCTTCCAGTGTTTAAGCCTCAGCTGGGAGGACTAGAGAGTCATGGAGTGACGAAAATGGTGGGCTGGAATCATCTGGAGGCTTCTCTCCTCACACGTCTAGTACTTTGGATCAAGATGGCTCCAAGTCTGTACTTGGAGGTGACTGGGAACCGGGACACTCCCACGTGGTCTCTGCGTGTGCCTTGGGCTTCTCGGAGCATGATGGCTGGATACCGAGAGGACATCCCAAGGTGGAGCATCCAGAGGGCAAGCATTTCAAGACCAAGTCAGAACATCACTTCCTACTCTTGCTGCATTCTAGTGGCTGAACAAATCACTCAGGCCAGTTTAGATTCAAAGGGAGCGCCACTGGACTCTACCTCTTGACGGGGAGGTCAAGGTCATACTGCAGAAGAACACGTGGATGGCTGACTTTGACAACACAATTACTCAGTCATCTTGCCTCTTGGCTGGTTGTGAGGCTGTATAATGGGGTGTCTTTAGTGAGGAGATTGGGGAAGGAGTTATTTCATGCTGAGACCATCTTCTTCCTCTGGGCCCCCTCACTATGCTATTTCGTCCAGTCCTTACTCAGCTTTTCCCCAAAGCCATGCTTTGTCTCCAGCACCTTCAGTCTTTGTTTAGTCTCTGGCCGTGGGCAGAGCTGGAATCACAATAAACAAAAACACTCCCTGTAGCAGCTTCCTGGCTGCTGTGCTTACTTTTCTGTTTGGTCTTTTTTTATCTGCATACACACCCACAAATATCTATATATATGGATAGATTCCTTGACTATTGATTGAAAAATAATGTTTTTTGAGAAATAATTCACATACCATAAAATTCACCCACTTAAAATGTGCATATGATTCAGTACTTTTTGGTATAGTCACAGAGGTGTACAACCATAACCACTATCTACTTCTGGAACATTTTCATGACCCTAAAAAGAAATCCCATATCCATTAGGAGTTACCTCCACTGCTCTCTTCCACAGCCCCCAACAATGAATTTGCTTTCCGTATGTGGATTTGTCTACTTTGGACATTTCATCTAAAGGGAGTGGTAGGATATGTGGCCTTTTGTGGCTGCTTCTTTCACTGAGCATGTTTTCATGGTTCATTTATCCATGTTGTAGCAGGTTATGTATTAGTATTTCACTCCTTTTTGTGACCAAGTAATATTCCCTTGTATGGACATACCACATTTTGTTAATCTGTCGTTGCTCAGGGCACCTTTGGGTTGTTTCTGCTTTTTTCCTATTACGTAATGCCAATATGAACATCTGTGTACAAGTTTTTGTGTGAATGTATATTTTCAATTCCCTGGCGGTATATACCTGGGTGTAGAACTGCTGGGTCATACAGCAACTTTATGTTTAACTTTTTTTAACTTTTTTAAAAATGTTTTTATTCATTTTTGAGACAGAGAGAGACAGAGCATGAGCAGGGGAGGGCAGAGAGAGAGAGAGGGAGACACAGAATCTGAAGCAGGCCCCAGGCTCTGAGCTGTGAGCACAGAGCCCGACGCAGGGCTCAAACTCAACGGACTGTGAGATCGTGACCTGAGCCGAAGTTGGACGCCCAACTGACTGAGCCACCCAGGTGCCCCTATGTTTAAGTTTTTAAGGAATGCCTAAACTGTTTTCCACAGCTGCTGAACCATCCTATATCCCCACCAGCAACATACGAGGGTTTCAATTTCTCCACATCCTTGGCGATCCTTGTTATTTTCTGCTTAAAACGTTTTTAATAGCCATCCTAGAGAGTGGGAAATGGTGGTTACACTTTGTTTAAGGACACCCTTCCTTCAGGCCACTTACGTACCATGGAAGTCACCTTGTTACGTGGAGTTATTGAGGGCTTCTTGTGTGCCAGGCTCTGTGGTAAAGGCAGCACACGTACCACCTTAGTTTGCTGCACACAAGTCTGTAAGCAGGGACCATCATTATGCCTATTTGATGGCAAAACAAACCAAGGCACAAATAAATTGCTAGAAAAGTGATGCAGTTTGGAAGACATGCATTTCCTGCATTAAAAAAAAAAGAGAGAAAACATGGATACTAAGGTAGGAATTAAGTAGTTTAAGTGACAGGTTTGAAAAACATTTTTTCCTCCCAAAACAAAACAAAAAACCTCTGGCAGGCTGTGGTTGGCAGAATTCTCACATGGCCTCCAAAATTCCAGACCATGGCATCTACACCCTTATAATCCCCAAGTATGGGCGGGATCTATGAATAATATCATGAGATATCACTTCCTTGATTATGTTTCATTCACATGGCAAAAGGTCTCTACAGATGTAATTGTGGTCCCTCAGCAGTTAATTTAGAGTTAATTACACGGGAGATTATCCTATGTGTGCCTGACCCAGTCACGTGAGTCCTCAAAAGAGACCAGCAGCAATACAGACTCTCTCTCTGGTCTTTACGGAACAGGTCACCATGAGTCCTACAACTGCTAGGAAATGAACTCTGCTAGCAGCAACCTGAACGAGCTTGGAAGAAGGTCCAGAGCTCCAGATCAGAACTCTGCCCACCTATCTCCTTGACTAAAGCCTCGTGAGACCCTGAGCAGAGAAGCAGTTATGCCCTGCCTGGATTTCTAACCTGCAGAACAGTGGGATAATGGGTGTTGTTTTAAGCCGCTAAATACAAGGCAATTTGTTACACAGCAATAGAAAACTAGTACACTGGGGTGCCTGGGTAGCTCAGCTGGTTAAATGTCCGACTTCGGCTCAGGTCATGATCTCGTGGTTCATGGGTTTGAGCCCCGCATCGGGCTCTGCGCCAGAGCCTGGAGCCTGCTTTAGATTCTGTCTCCCTCTCTCTCTGTCCCTCCCTCCCCCACTTGCATTCTGTCTCTCTCTCAAAATAATAAACATTAAAAAAAATACTTAAAAAAAAAAAAACTAGTAACAGAGATGGATCATTGACTAAAGGCTGGTAGAGGAGATAGAAGTTATTGATGTGCCATTGTGTAGAGCAACCGTTCTTAAAATGTAGCCCAGAGACCCCCAGGGGGTCCTCAAGACCTTTTCAGGGGCCTGTGAGGTCAAAACTATTTTCATAATAATACAAAGATGTCATTTTCCTTTTTCCTGCTCATTCTCTCCTGATTTTAGTTTTCTAGATGCTACATGATGTGTGAGGATATCATTGCTCTGGTGGCTAACAGAATGTGTCCTTGTGTATTCTTGTGTTTAAAAAGTTTCCCTGTCTTAATTTCTAATGCAGTAAATGGTGACAAATATATCCCCCATAAACAAAAGTTTGTTGGGGTCTTTAATAGTTTTCAAGGGTGTAATGATGTCCTGAGACCAAAAAGTTTGAGAATACTGGTCTAGAAGAGCTGTACTAAGTAGGTCTAGACCAAGTCTGTAGGTATGAGAATTTATGTTTGGTCAGTGCCTACATTTTGTTCAAAACTGTGGCAGGTGTGACCAAGAGTGGAGCACGTTTCTAAGTGCAAGGTATTGCAATATGATGGTATGTAGCTCAGGGCTAATCTTCGGCATGGGTGGCTATGTCACAGAGGTGTTTAGAGAACAAGTTGCTAAAACAAGGCTGTGGGAGGTGGGGAAAAATTTGTGGGGAGTAAATTGGGAGGGGAAGTGGAAGGAGGACAAGTATTCAAGGCTTATCCTTCAGATCTCAGCTAAAATGTGCTTCTTAGAGAGGCCTGCCCCGATATCCCTTGCTAGAGCACCCAATACCTTCTCCTCCATCACAGCACCCTATTCCTTTCCTTTCTAGCCTTTTTATTATTATTTTTAAGTTTATTTATTTTGAGAGGGCATGTGGGTGTGAGTGGGGGACGGGCAGAGAGAGAGAGAGAGAGAGAGAGAGAGAGAGAGAAACCCAGGCGGGCTCCACACTCTCAGTGCAGAGCGTGATGCAGGACTCAAACTCACAAACCTTCTGTGAAATCATGACCTGAGTTGAAATCAAGAGTCAGATGGCTTAACTGACTGAGCCACCCAGGCACTCCTAGCAATTTTTTTTTTTTTTTAAACCTAACCTAGCTGTTAAGGTAAGTTTGGCTGGAGCTAGAGTGCCTTGGTTCAAATCCCAGCTCTGCAACTTTCTAGTTATAAAATCTTGGATAAGATATTTAATCTCTCTATGCCTCAGTTCCTCAACAAATGTGCTAATAAAATGAGGAATTTATGTTGAAGAGTTAGCTTAGGTTGTGACCATGGGACTGAAGAGGAAAGGGTGGATGTGAACTAGTCCAAAGGCAGATTAAATAGGTGAATTCAGATGACAAGGAGCTAAGAGGACAGAAAGACAAGGGAAAATTCTGGGGACATTAATAGAAAGCGGTGGGCGGGGGGGAGGGCAACCAGTTACATATAGATTAAGGAAAGAGAGTAGAAAACAAAAATGATTCCAAAGTTTGTTGCTTGAGAGATAGGGTGGAGGCTAGGATCTGTTAACCACTCTGGAGGGAAAAGGGAGAGCTATATCTAATCCACGTTGAAAGTGAGCTGGCAGCAAGGGGCACCTGGGTGGCTCAGCTGGTTCTGGCTCAGATCATGTCATGAGATTGAGCCCCACCTCGGGCTCTGCACACAGTGCAGAATCTGCTTGGGATTCTCTCTCTCCCTCTCTCTGCCCCTCCCCCGCTCATACTCCCACATGCACACACACACGCTCTCTCTCAAAATAAATAAACGTTAAAAAAAATAAAGTGAGTTGGGAGCAAGAATGTAAGTGTAGATAATTTGTCTTTAGAGTGCTAGAGTGACAGGCTGAACAGAAGAAAGTTCAGGGCAGACAAGAAAATCTGGGTGTCTGCTCACTGCTGGACAGAGCTGAAAATCACGGGGAAGAAACTCCACGTGGCCCCAAATAAGGAACTGTATGGACGAGGACAATATTCTTTAACACTCACAAAGATGTTCTTATTGTGGATAAAAGAGGCTTAATACATTGCTGTCAAACTCCTTTTGGTGAGATGGGGCTTTTCAGAAGAAATAAAGCACTGATTCAATCTAAGGAACTGCACAGTAAGGGGGTAGTACATTTCTCAGTTTGAATCTATCTTTGGAAGGCCAAATAAACACCATGTTTTAAGTTGCTTTTATGAGGGAAAGCGAGGGTCATCTCCTTCTTAGCAGTCTTGCTCTTCAGTCTAAAATGGCACAACATTCCTCTTGTTGACACGGTTTCACAGCACTCTAAGTTCCTGGCTAAAGCTTCCTGTGATGACTTTTGGATGTCCTATTTGAAACAGTCAGACTTTCTGCCCTGGCAAACTGCTGAGACCCTTTAGGACAACTGAACTGTAGATAAAAATCTTCCAGGGAAGTAGGTGTGGGCAGGATGTGTGGTTTCCTTGTCTCTCATTTAAAGACTGATGCAATTAATTTTTCATGAACAGTCTCTTCCAGTAAGAGGTACATTCCAGAGTGTTTCAAGAGAAATCAGAAAAGACAAGCTAGTTCCTGATCCTCAGTTTGAGTCGAGACTACAGCACTGTTTTTTAATGTCACAGAAAGACACAGCAAGGAAGCTGTGCCCCCACTATCATCTCAAACCAGCCCCCTTTGCAAATGTGACCTTGAGGACCTGAGTTAGCCATAACACCAACACAACACACACCAGACCATGTATTCGTTTACCAAATAATCTGGAGCTGAGCCAACCTCACTCTGAATGTGTGCACAGTAGTCAGAACCCAGGAAGATTTTCCTAAATTTTTAGTGATAACACACACACACGAGATTCTTTCTCTGACATTCCAGGCTAACCACGGTCTAGGTTAAGGCTCTGCAAAACATCTGGGACATACATTGCTGGAAAAACTTATGGCATCTTTTCTACAACTCTCCATGGCCTGACGGGATTCTCTGTGGCAGGATTACCTGTGGGGACCCGGGGGAAGCTGCACCGGCACACTGACAGGCATTAACTGACCTGAACACGGTCCAATTTCACTTATTTACCTAGTGCCACTTAAACAAAGTGCAGAAAAAAAATTGAAAGGTGAAGAAATATACATGCTATTATCCCTAAAAAGATCACTTTCTGTCTAGAAAAGTAGAGGCTTATTTCATCTGACATTCTAGGCCTTTCCATCAATGGAAGCAGGGACAGCACCTGAGATTTGATGATTAAAATCAAGGCACACAATGAACTATCACTAGGCTGACCTGTGGCAAAATACCATCCTTATTCTGAGAGTTTTCTCAGCCAAACACCTAGGAAAATGTCCTGACGACAGACGCTCCTACTTTAGCCAGAGATGTTCCGAGAGAACAATAAAGGCTGAATCAGCCTCAGCATTTTAATTTCACGGCATCTCAGGTACTCTGACAGTCAGTCTCTAGTTATTTTCACTGACAGTGATCTCTTCATTGAGCAGATTTAGAAGGGAAAAATAAAAACTCAAACACTACAAGAGCTCTTCTCACTGTCTGTTGCCTTGTTAAAGGCGAGAGCTTGGAGAAGGGGGAATGGAATGTCTGTTCGCTGAGGAGCCACCAGGCCAGGCTCTGCGCTGCGTGTTGTCACAGATTCTCAAGCAGGACCAACTAAATAATTGGTGGTGTCCAGTGCAAAATAAAACGTGGGCCCTTTGTCCCATATGTATTAAGAAATTTGAGAGTGACAGCAGAGTACTAACCCAAGTGCAGGGCCCTCCTGAGTGTGGGTCCCTATGTGGCTGCACAGGCCACATGCCCATGAAACTGGCTTTGCTCTCAAGCTAGGCTGCCCTAGGCTTGAATCTGGTCATGTGATTTTACTTTATTTTATTTTATTTTTTTTAACGTTGATTCATTTTTGAGACAGAGAGAGACAGAGCATGAATGGGGGAGGGTCAGAGAGAGGGAGACACAGAATCCGAAGCAGGCTCCAGGCTCTGAGCTGTCAGCACAGAGCCCGACGCGGGGCTCGAACTCACGGACCGCGAGATCATGACCTGAGCCGAAGTCGGACACCCAACCGACAGAGCCACCCAGGTGCCCCTCTGGTCATGTGATTTTAAATTTTTTTTTTTTTTCAACGTTTTTTATTTATTTTTGGGACAGAGAGAGACAGAGCATGAACGGGGGAGGGGCAGAGAGAGAGGGAGACACAGAATCGGAAACAGGCTCCAGGCTCCGAGCCATCAGCCCAGAGCCTGACGCGGGGCTCGAACTCACGGACCGCGAGATCGTGACCTGGCTGAAGTCAGACGCTTAACCGACTGCGCCACCCAGGCACCCCAAGGTCATGTGATTTTAGACAAGTCACCTGTAAAAGGGGGATAGTAATAGTCCCTACCTCATTGAGTTGTTATTAGGATTAAATGAGTTAATATTTGACAAGTGCTTAGAAGAATACCTGGCCAGCGAGAACTTACCTAAATGCTTAGTAAAACTACTCTGCCAAGGGGTGCCTGGGTGGCTTAGTCGGTTAAGCGTCCGACTTCAGCTCAGGTCATGGATTTGCGGTTTGTGAGTTTGAGCCCCATGTCGGGCTCTGCAACAGCTCAGAGCCTGGAGCCTGCTTCAGATTCTGTGTCTCTCCATCTCTCGACCCCTCCCCTGCTCATGCTCTGTGTCTCCGTGTCTCTCAATAATAAATAAACGTTAAATAAAAAAAATTTTTTTAAATATACTCTGCCAAGCCTAAACATCCCAAAATGCTAGGGACAGTTACAGCCATGACAATGTGAATTTACTAAAGCATTTTTTTTTTTTTAAAGTAGGCTCTATGCCCAGCATGTAGCCCAATGTGGGGCTTGAACTCACAACCCTGAAATTAAGACCTGAGCTGAGATCAAGAGTCAGACGCTTAACTAAGTGAGCCACCCAGGGGTCCCAATTGAACATTTAAAAAAAAAATTTTTTTTTTTTACATTTATTTATTTTTGATAGAGACAGAGCACAAGTGGGGGAGGGGCAGAGAGAGAGGGAGACACAGAATCCAAAGCAGGCTCCAGGCTCTGAGCTGTCAGCAAAGAGCCCAACATGGGGCTCGAACTCACAGACCATGAGATCATGACCTGGGCCGAAGTAAGACGCTTAACCAACTGAGCCACCCAGGCACCCCTCCACTTGAACATCTGTAAAAATGGTTTTGAGTTTCAGGGGTTGGGTGGTTCAGTTTAGTGTCCGACTCTTGATTTCGGCTACGGTCATGATCTCACAGTTCGTGAGTTCAAAACCCTTACTGGGCTCTGGGATGACGGCATAGAGCTTGCTTTGGATTCTCTCATTCTCTACCCCCACCCCGCCCCTACCCTAGTCATGTGCTTGCACACACATTCTAAATAGATAAATAAACTTAACATAAACAAATACAAAATGTAAAGGAAAAAAATGTTTTGAGTTTGGATTCCGGAAACACAGAATCATGTTTTTATTACTATGACAGTAGTCACCTTTTAATTTATTTTAACAATTAAACAAGACATTTCAAAAGATATTCTGGATTCAGGGCAACTACTCACAAAGCAAAACCAAAGAATAAAAAAAGATACTGGTGTATGCTCACGGTTCTGGAAGCCTGTGGAATGCAAATTGTCATGAAGCCCATTTAATATAACTGCTTCCTTTATACTGAAAGGATTCACTAGGGACTTTACTGCTTCCATACAGGAAATAAAGCCTGTTGTAGCTGAACAAAAACTAAGAAATATCTTTCTCTGCTACAATGCAGAATATTGTAAACAAAACAAAACAAAACAAAGAGCTGCAGAACAGGAAATGTTACTAATCATACTAATTCTATATTTAGTTGTAGGAATAATATTACTAAGTCAAGTCAACAGATAACTTGCAGGTAGTAACAGAAAAGAAAAGAAATTTGGTGCACAGAAGCATAAATACTTAATGATTTATAAACGTTTGTTTTATAAGAGCACCCTCAGTTTCTTTACTGAGTTACACATTTTTTACTCCTCACCACCAATAATTCTCAGGACCTTCAGAAACCTTTATAATAAACATGTAGTTTTTCTCTCCCCCAATTGTGATAAATATGTTTGACTGCAAAATTCTAGAGAAGAAAGTTGTCATTTGTCAGACAATTCGCCCGAGGTACACAGACTTGGGATACTTCTCCTTAAGAGCCGGCCACTGAACAATGAAGTAATCGGAGAGGTGAAACAGAATCTTTCCGGACAGGGATAAATGTTCTACTCGGCAGATGCTTTCAACATAGACAATGATCACTTTCTTTATTCCTAGTATCCCAAGGAGAAGGGCAGATACGCAGACAGGAACACACGTTCCTGGTCCATTACACAACACCTTAAAAAAAAAAAAAAGTTGAAGGTCAAATTAGCATACAGAATACTAATCTAAATGAGGCATTTAAAGTTAAAAACAGTCACATCTTAGAGGAGACTTTTTATTATCCTAAGCCTTGAATTATTCCTTATCAAGATCTAGTGTGCAGCAAACCCCATGCACATAGGAGTAGACAGGGCTCCGTGTTGGCTCTCCTGCTTACCAGCTGTGTGGCTCGAGGCAAACAACTTAACTTCTCTGGGCCAGTGGCTCCAGGCAAACAACTTAACTTCTCTGCTACCAGAGGGTGTCTAGCACAGTGCCTGATGCTCAGCCAGGATCCACTGTGTTGTGTTGCTCTTCTCCAATTGCTTGCGGGTCACACAAATACACAGAAGACAGTTAAAGTCAGCTATGAGTCACTATTTTCTCACGTACTAACTTGTTCTTGTTGATTTTCTAAAATAATCTTTATAACGGTTGGAGCATTGACATGTAAGATGTAGAAGAAAATGTCTTTAAATGACTATGTAGGGTATTTTTGTGGGGTATATATAACCATTTTAGGAGTCCAGGCCAACAAATGGGATATTTGAGAGAAGGCTACTAAATGAATGAGGTTTTTTTTCCCCTCACGAGAATTTAATCTGTGTTTGTGGTCCAGGGATTTTGATGCTTTTGAATTTTGCTAATTTTTATAAAAAGCCACCGGTTAAAAACAATTTAGAAATAACAATTGTTATTTGGCAAAAGTAACAAGAGAAACAGAAATCCAACTCCTAGAGCAACTGCAAAGACTTTTTAGAAGACTTTTAAGAAAATGAGAGGAAGCCTATTTCATGGAATTGTCGGTAAGATAATTTATTATTATTTTCTGAGAAAAATTGTTTTGCACAACATTGTAATCATGTGCCCGTATTTACTTAGCAAAGCCTAATAAAGCATTTTTTTTTTTTTTTTACTCCACAAATCAAAAAACAGGAGATTTGTGGCTGTCTACACGTGCCTGCTGGGCATTATCTACAATGTCACATGATCTTTCCAGCACATAGTCCACAAAACTTATCAGACATCAGAGAATCTTAGAGTTGAAAGGGTCTCCAGATATACTGTCTGACCATCTCGGCATTTCAGAGACTGTCCTGATAGACGATGGACTGGACGGACATTCTGCCAGGGCTGTAAGACTCGGTCAGGGCTCTCAGGGTTTGATAAGTTATCTGATCTAGGCTCCGCCCTTCCTGGAGGCAAGCCCACCTGACACACCATCCACAGGACTTTGGGAAGAGAGAAGGTAGCCTGTTTCAGGTGGGAACCAATCTTTTTTATGCCTTCCTTAAAGTGGCTACCTACCTACCCCCTGTCTTTATGAAGAGTTTTTGTTTAGTTTTTCTTAAATTACCAGCTACTAAGCTGCTCTCCAGACCAATCTTCTTTGATCCCTATTGAGTTGCCCTTATAACTTTTTCTTCACAGACCCTGAAGACACTGTAATAGAAAGAACATGGGACTGAGAGTCGGGAACAGGGTACAACCCTGTTCAACAGTGTTGAACTGAACAGGGTTCAATTACTGTCTCTTCACTGTTGGGACAGTAACGAGAATCACCACCTAGGCTCTCACTGCCACTCTTTATCAACAACTCACTGTGGCCAGGTACTGTACTAAACAGTCCACACACATTATTTTAATTACTCCTCACAGCAATCATTTGAGGCAAGTTTTATTGTCCCTTTTTGCAGAATAGGAAACTGAGGCACAGAGAGATTTGGTAAGTTGCCTGATCGCATGTTTAGGAGTGGAGGACGTCTATTGCTTCAGTCACTTTTTACCTGGGACTCGGTTACCATATGTACAGGGAGAGTGGACTCAATGACTTTCCCTGTCAGCTCCAGGATTCTTCTAATTCTATGACTCTAATTCGCCTCTAGTTTTGTCTTATGCCTAAATTACAAGATTGTTCTGAATCCTTTCAGAGTTCAGAATTCTAAAAATCCTATTGATGCAAGGTTTCTCAACAGTGGCATTACTGACATTTTGGACAGGATAATTTTTCATTGTGGTGGCCTGTCCTGCACATTGTAGGATGTTTAACAGCACCCCTGGCCTCTACCCACAAGATTCCAGTAGGCAAGACAATTAAGAATGTCTCCAGGCATTGCCAAATGTCTCTAGTTGAGAACCACTGCATTAATGTATTCCCTGATCCTTGGCTTATTTGTGTTGCATTTCTCAATCTTTTTTACATGGAACTGAACAAAATAAAACCTACAGCTAAAAAATAATGTAAAGATTGCTTGTTGGGTCTTCAATGTCACAAAAATATTTTCATGTTCGTTGCCTTTGAAACAAATGTACATATCCATGTGTGTTCGTTTCACTACCTGAACATACAAACTGTGAATGTTCTGATGGAAATGTCTGTATACAGGCAGGGAAATGACTGGCCATTGGTGGGAGATGCATTAACAACCTGCTACAGATCAGAAATAGAGATTGTTAAGCTAAAAGTGGAAATTAAAGGTATTCATTTGTTTATCTCTGTCCTCTATTTCTATTTTGAGGCACCTTACTATCAAAGTCCTCGATACGATAAAACCACAAAACCATAAATCAAGTATTTAAAAAAAAATGGCATGGGGCACCTGGGTGGCTCAGTTGGTTAAGCGTCCGACTTCGGCTCAGGTCATGAACTTGCAGTCTGTGAGTTCGAGCCCCGCATCAGGCTCTGTGCTGACAGCTCGGAGCCTGGAGCCTACTTTGGATTCTGTGTCTCCCTCTCTCTCTGCCCCTCCCCCACTCATGCTCTGTCTCTCTGTCTCAGAAATAAATAAACATTAAAAAAAATTTTTAAAAATGGCAAATTCATCTTGAGGAAAACTTTGGCGAAGGAAAGCTACTTTTAATTAAGCACAGGTTTTGATCCTGCATTTTACAGAAGCCTAGGCAAGACAATTAAAAAATTGTGGACTGTGGAGTTTCCACTGTTTAATGAAGCATATCAGAAAGACTTATTCCAAGCATTGAACAAAACAGAATTTTAAGTAAAAAAGATGTTAAACGATATAATGGTTGATCTTGTCTTTTTAAAAAAACACAGAAATACTCTTCATATTTCTATTAAAATGGACATTCTCAAGAAATATGGGGGCATTGCTTTTATTGTCTTTCCTCCTTTCTACTTTGTAAGCTCCTTATGGGCAACTTCTAGGACCATCTATGTTCTACACCTGGAACAACAAAAGGCACTCACTAAATTTTGCTCAAAGGAGTGAAGGGGTAAAGGAGGGGTGGGGAATCTTTTGCCCATTGTATATAGAGTGGAATGCTCCATTTGCTACACTCAACTCCATTTGTAACTCTATCATACACACTTAGCATAAACATAAAAGCTGTAACTGACAGCTTTTTTTATATTAAATATAATTTATTGTCAAGTTGGTTTCCATACAACACTCAGTGCTCATCCCAACAGGTGCCCTCCTCAATGCCCATCACCCACTTTCCCCTCTCCCCCATCTCCCATCAACCCTCAGTTTGTTCTCAGTATTTAAGAGTCTCTTAAGGTTTGCCTCCTTCTCTCTCTGTAACTTTTTTTCCTCTCTTCCCCTCCCCCATTGTCTTCTGTTAAGTTTCTCAGGATCTACATATGAGTGAAAACATATGGTATCTGTCTTTCTCTGCTTGACTTATTTCACTTAGCATAATACCCTCCAGTTCCATCACGGTGCTGCAAATGGCCAGATTTCATTCTTTCTCATTGCCAAGTAGTATTCCATTGTATATATAAACCACACCTTCTTTATCCATTCATCTGTAACTGACAGGTTTTTAGAAAATCATCCCACATCCACTTGCCTTTTCTTCAGGGAACCATTGTACTGTATTTCTCTCTCTCTCTCTCAACTTAAGTGCTTGGGTAGACTCCATAACCAACTATAAGGAGAGGACATATGACTCCAGTCTGACCAGTCCTGGCATCAAATTCCCCTGACAGAAGTCACTTGTTCAGGGAAGAGCACCTAATCCAGTGAGAAAACCACAAGATGGAGCGGGACATTTGTTGGGGCTGCTGAGAGAGCAGTGACTTTTCTGCTATACGAAAACCTTGGAGGATGTAGGCCTGGCACTGTTAACACTTCTCTTGCTACCCTGAGAATGAAGCCATCACAAAGCAGAAGAGAACAGAACTGAGAGATGAAGACAGGCCAGGTCCCAAAGGTAGCATTTATGATCCATGAATCCAGCTGTGCCTGAAGGAAACCAGATCTATCTCTAGACTTGCCAGGTATGTGAGGGAATACATTCCATTTTTACTTAAGACAGCATGAATCGGGACTTCTGTCACTAGTAATAAAAAGTGTACTAATTGACGTAGCCCTTGATTTTGTCTAACTCCCTGACTAGCCTCTGACTAGTTGTAGTGCCAACTGTTAAGTGTTCAATATGTGCCTGCTAGATGAATTAACGAGCCAATAAATAAACTTTCTCTGAGAGCAGAAAATCCAAGAGATGTACTAAGGATAATACAAGTTATAGGTCAAGAAAACAGAAAGAGGTCAGGGCTAATATAAAGTCATGAGGGTAGATGAGCTGGATCAAGGATCAATGGTTACAAAAGGATTGTTGCTCTGTAGATGTGGGTCACCACAGGCCCAAGTCCTGTTGGCTGAAACATAACACTGGCATGTATGAAGAAATATAGTTAATTTGGGGAGTCTGAACTCAACTTATGGCCTAGTGGGAACTCCATACACACAATGTGGGCCAAGACCTTTGGGGTCTGGATTGTTTTGAAGGTAAGAAACCATGAAGCTGAGAGCGATCCAACAGGGGGCACGTGAAGGAGAGATTAAAAGCCAGATGGGGAGCCCAACTAGGGCTGCAAGTGCAGGGAATGGGCAGAAAAGCAGAGTCTGACTCTGAGGTACCTGCCTGAAAGCTAGGCTTTCAAACAGCTTCTTGCTGGTGGAGGTGGAGGCTGGAGACAGCTCGTGAACGGCAGGGACAGAGCTGCAGGGAAGGTTCTGCAGAGCTTCCAGGGTCATGGATAAAGCTGGAGAACTAGAGGCCACTGTCAAAGCTGAGCTGGCTTAAGCAGGTAGTCTCTGTGGAGGTCACAGGTTTCAAAATCAACAGTCCTGTTTATTAGGATACTGGTTTCACTTTGTAGACAGGTAAATGGGGAAGATGCGGGAGGGAGCAAACACTGAGGTGGAGGAATAGTCCGGAGACACAGGGAGAAAAACGTCATAGATATAAGGCTTAACAGGAAGCAAAGTCAGATAAAGTGCTTAAGAGCGCATCTTCTTATTTTAGAAAAATAAGAAACCCACAAGGTCACCTGACTTAGCCTATGACCCAAAGTGTGTCAAAGATAACGAATCAATGTTTCTTATAGCCAAGAAAGCTACAAAGATAGAGATCATCAGATTTGGCCAAGAGAAGAGTAATGGACACCTCAGGGATAGCTATTCCAGTGAATCTTTGGGCTAAAATACAGGGCAGGAGAAGAGTGAGCCCAAAGGGGAAGAGAGCTCCAGGAGGAGCTGGGTGAGTGAAGCAGGCTGGGGAAAAGGTTTATAGAATGGAATGAATGATCTATATGTGAACAGAAAGATCAGTGGAACTGGTGGTGAGGGAGGAACTTACTCTACAGAAAAGAGTGAATTCTTTCAACACCAGGAGAAAAGAGTTAGAATTCTGAGTATTTTTGAGGTTGGTTTGGGAAAAATTGTATATTTTGAGAACACGACAAAGGATAAGAATGATGCCACTGGAAGTTTGCTCCCAGTGGATTTTCTTTTAAATGCTAATAATTTTCAGCTCATTGTGTAAACCACAAAAAGCATAAAGAAAAAAAGTAACCTTTCCAATCTCATCAATCTGTTAAATTTTGGTATATTCTCTTTCAGTGAATGTCTTTATATAAACATTTATATTTTACTAGAAAACAGGATCACATATGCACATACATAATTGTGAGAGCTTATATATAAATATTGTAGAATTCTGGTTAGCTATAGTTTTGTGTGTTATAAAAATTTTTTTAAATTCCATGATTTTTAATGACTGCCTATATTTAATTCTATGGCTAGCTCATAATTCAATTAACTCTTCCCTGTTAGAAATTTAGATTGAGTCCTTTTCTTTCTGTTCTAAATCATGCTGTTTGATGTCTTTGTATAGATATCTGTGACCCCTAATGTTTTAATTTTGGATTGAACTATGTTCCAGAGTTCTTGCTGAGGGAGAGGTTAGAAGAAACAGCTTCAAGGACTTAAGGAAGTTGCAGAAAGTTTATTAAAACAACTGTCATGAATTGGGAATGGGCCATGTGGTGTTTTGGGTTTTGTTCCTGGCTAGAATCTGTTTGAGCAATTTCTTACCGTATGAACTGTGGCAGCAAGCAGAGCCCAGCTCTCATGGCCTAAGTGAGACTCCTTTCTAGGTCCCCTCAGCAGCTCGTGGACAGGCCAGTGACTTGGCCAGATGTTTCTGCCTAGATCTGACCAAGAGCCAGGGGTGTAGAAAAGCAACTCTGGAGAAGAAACGGTTTCTGTGACAAAGGTGCCAGTGAAGAGACTCCTGTCCAGTACTCGCAGTGGCAGGTACAGTGTTCGCTCTCCAGTAGCAGTGGCAGAAGTGTCTTCCCAAACCAGGTCTGTGGCCATGGAATTTTGGCCATGGCCCTAACTGTTCTGCTCCCATCTTGTCCCTCCATGTTTTCTAGTCCAACCTCACTGGCTTTCTCAGTAATTCTGAGAGCTCTTCTTTTAAGGTTCCCAGACCCAATTCCAAAGTGTGTGTGTGTGTGTGTGTGTGTGTGTGTGTGTGTGTAGGGGGGAGGAGTGTGGATGGTGTCCCTACACACAGTACCAAGCAATTCTCAGATATCAGCAGCATGACTGAGAATTTAACTCAATTTTGACGTTATCTGGGGATAGTACCAGCATCCACAAGTTTAAGGACCAGTCCTATGAGAATGCTCCTCACTCCCTACTTCAGACATCAGTCACAAGCCCCAGGCTATTAAACCTGTATTTCTGATTGACAGGCTATAGCCTGGAAGTTAGAATGACTTCCTCGGTAGGTTCTTTTAATTTCCTAGAGCAGCTCACAGAACTCAGGGAAACATTTATGTTTACCAATTTATTAAAGGACGTGAATAGTCAGAGGAAGGGGGAGGTATAGCACACCACTGTCCCCAATCTCCAAGTGTCCACCAACCCAGAAGTTCTCTGAACCCAGTCCTTTTGGGTGTTTATGGGGACTTTACTATATAGTCATGACTAAGTCACTGGCCATTGGCTGATTCAACCTCCAGACCTTCTTCCCTCCCCCTAGATGGGGTTTGGGGGGAACTTGAAAGTTCCAACCTTCTAATCACAGGGTTGGTCCTCCTGGCAACTAGGACTCGAAAGTCACCTTCGTTACTGTAACACAAGACTCATTCATTGCCCTATCACAGGAAATTCCAAGGGTTTTAGGAGCCTTGAGCTGGAAATCTTGGACCAAGACTAAATACATATGAGAAATATATTCATTTCATTCATTCATTCAAATGACCAAATAATATATTTCTTATAAATCACATAATTTTAGCTTTCAATAGCCTTTCACTAAATTCTTTTCCTATTTCAATTAGCCAGAGTGGATTCAAAAAAAATTTTTTTTAAGTTTATTTATTTTGACAGAGAGAGAGGCAGAAAGAGAGGAGACAGAAAATCCCAAGCAGGCTCTGCACCATCAGTGCAGAGCCTGATGTGGGGCTCGAACCCCTGAACTGTGAAATCATGACCTGAGCCAAAACCAAGTTTCAGATGCTTAACCGACTTAGCCACCCAGGTGCCCCAGCCAGAGTGTATTTACCAAGAATCTGTACTGGTATGGGAAGAACAAAGACACAGAATAGCAAATGCAGAGTCAGACGAGGAATGGATCATGTCAGGGCAGAAACAACATTTGCGCTGGCAGGGCTAAGAGCATTGAAGCACAGGGAGCAGACACAGTGAGACATGGATGAGGGCAATGCCACAGGAAGGGCCAGGTGAGCAAGTACTCCAGAATGGGAAGGGGAGGTGAAAGACCTCAGCCACAGAGGAGGAGGGCAAGAGCAGTGAGGAAACAGCTCTGAAAACTGGAGGGAGAAGCATCTGTGAATAATCAAGGGAGGGAGGAAGAAAATGCAGTTGGAGAGCAGGTGGTCTGTAACATGTAGAGGTTAGTCAGGGGACCAGAAAGCTCGGGTGAAGCCCGAGGAAAGGCAGTGCTGAGTGTCCACGACCAGTGGAAGTGGACGGCAGAAAGGAAAAGGATGAGTAGCAGATGGGATGACGTATTCCTTGGCTCACAATGTGGTACATTGCATTTCTTCTTTTTTATGGATATTTGATCATCTGAGTATTAACAGTTAAACAGAAACATCTAAATATCAAAAATAATGTGAAATAACCAAATGAATCCTAAACACTAGAATCAACAGCTATTTATGAACTTAAGGTCTCTTACAATTCCACTGCTAACACACAGAATTTTCAGAGTTGTCATCATTGTGTATGTCGCATTCTGAGGTTTACTTTTCCAATTCCATCACTGCTTCCATTCCATGTGCTACATAGGCATTCGCTGCTTTGCAGCATGAACATGCAATAGTCTACCTGGATACTTCCTAGCTTCTCTTGACACAGGTATAGCTTTCATCTTCTGTTTTTTTGTGAGTGAAGAATGAAACCGAACTTATTAATGTAATGACATCATTTGTAATGATGCTTTAAGCAGTGTTCACAGAAAAACAGACTGCCAATTTACACATGCTGAACAAGAGGTAATTGTGTTTACCACCAAAATACTTAGGTTAGATAAAGAATTGACACCTTTGAGAGAGAGATACCGGCTTCCAGCTACGGAATGAGTAAGTCCTAGGGATACAAGGTACAGCCAATGGACTAGAGTCAATCCTTTAGTAATACTGTTGTGTGCTTTCACATGATAGCTACACTTGTGGTTAAGTACAACTTAATTTATAGACATATGGAATGACTACGATGTATGCCTAAAACTGATACAACAAATGTATGAACAGTATTTCAATTAAAAATTGACATCCTTTACACTATCTTTAATTTCTCCTTCTTTGCCATTAAAAAATCATTCCTGGGGCACCTGGGTGGCTTAGTCGGCTAAGCGTCCGACTTCGACTCAGGTCATGATCTTGCTTTCATCTTCTTTTAAAAAGGTAAATTTAGGGGCGCCTGGGTGGCTCAGTCGGTTGAGCGGCCGACTTCGGCTCAGGTCCTGATCTTGCGGTCTGTGAGTTCGAGCCCCACGTCGGGCTCTGTGCTGACAGCTCAGAGCCTGGAGCCTGTTTCGGATTCTGTGTCTCCCTCTCTCTGACCCTCCCCCATTCATGCTCTATCTCTCTCTGTCTCAAAAGTAAATAAACATTAAAAAAAATTTTTAAAAAAAGGTAAATTTAATAAATTGCTTTTTATCTAGTCTAATGTGCTCATGTTGTAAGGATACTGATTTTATTGCTGGCTCCTCAAATTATCAATTACTTGTACTTTGCTTGGTGACAACTCAAAAAAACTGTTCCTAATGTAAATGAGGTTCCTGGACCAAATTCCAACGTGTGTGTGTGTGTGTGTGTGTGTGTGTGTGTGTGTGTGTGTGTAGGCTTCCCCACACCAACAGTGATCTAGATACCAGCCGGGTGTCTTACAATTTGACTCAATTCTGACACTACCTACACAGAGACAGAATCAGATTCCAAAGGTAAAGGGCTCAGTCCTATAAATCCACCCTTCACTTCAGATACCAGTCACACACCCAGGATGGTACCTGTGCTTCTGGCTGACAGGCTACAAACTGGAGGCTCCAGCTACCTGCTCGAACTCAGGATACCGCAAGCCCATGCTGTTATTGGTACTTCTGCCTAAATGGCTCTAAATCAGAGGTTCCCACAATCCCTTGCTTGAGTTCAATTAATTTGCTAGAATAGCTCACAGAACCCAGAAAAAGACATTTACTCGCTAGATTACTGATTTATTACAAAGGATGTTAAGGGATATGAATCAACAGCCAGATGAGGAGATACACAGGGCAAGTTATGGGCACGTGGAGCTTCCATGCCCTCTTGGAACTTGCCATTCTCCCCAAATCACCTTGTGTTCACTAACCTAGAAGCTCTCTGAACCCTGTCTTCTCGGGTTTTTGTGGAGGCTTCCTTACACAGTCATGATTGACTAAATCATTGGCCACTGGTGACTGAATGTACCTCCAGCCTCTCTCCCCTCCCTGAAGGTTGGGAGGGGGGTTGGCACTTAAAGTGCTAACCCTCTAATCACACGGTTGGCTACGCTGGCAACCAGCCCCCATCTTAAGGGCTCTCCAAATAAAACCTTTACTGCTCTCATTACTTAGGAAATTCTAACAGTTTTAGAGGAGCTTTGAGTCAGGAACTGTGGATTAAGACCAAATATATACGAGAAATATATTTTGGGTCATCTGAATGGCCATAAACATGCTTTTCTTCTAAATCACAATATCGCACATTGCAATAAAAAAACAACAGTAAGTTTTCATCCTGTAGGATCTTCTCCAGTTAAGTTCCCTATATTGACACTGATTACTCCAGTTCAGTCAGAATATTCTTGTTTATGTTGCATTCACACAATCCATCAAGAGGCTGGACAACATGGTGCTTATGGGCCAGGGATTTACGATCACACAGACATGGGTTGGCTGTTTCACAGCAGTGTGACCAGGGACAAACTGCTTATCCATTCCAGGCTCAGTTTCCTCACTTATGGATTACTTCATTCAAGAAGTATTTATTGAGCAAAGATAACATGCCAGGTACTATTCTGGGTATTAGGAATGTACTGATGAACAAAAGTCCCTGACTTCACAAAGTGTACGTTGCAGTGGGTAGACAGACAATAACAGATGCATGTGTGAACATACAACACAGAGCAGGCTAAGGAAAGAGGAGATACGGAGGTCAAGTAAGAGCTGGGAGGAGGTGACTTGTAAGCAAATATGTGATGAAGTGGTGTGGTCTTCTGAGGAAAAGAGACACCAGAGCAAGAGGCAGGAAAGAAGAGGCAGATTTTGTGGACTGACTGTAAGTTACTGAGGGCTAATGAAAGGGTTTGGGGGGTTAGGGAGGGGCAGGAGCTTGAGACAGATCATAATCTCACAGAGCTGTTATGTCCAGGTGAAACTCTATCTTCGGGGTTTGGCTTCTCGTGGTAAATACTGGAAACAAAGACACACAGGGCCAGATGACACTGGCCTGATGGTGCCGTGGGGAGGCAGATAATAAGCTTTAATGCATTCTTCTTCTTGGGAGCTTGTAGTAGGTAGGGAGAGAATGTGAGGGGTGGGGAAGAGTCATTAACCAGAAACAAACCAGAACATGAGGAAAACGGCATCTACTTAATAGTGTTACTGTGGAGATTAAATAAGCTAATACGTATAAAAGCATCGGATGTAGTGCTTGGCCCATTTTAAAAATTCAATAAGTGGCAGTTATTATTATGATCCACCCAAAAGTCAAGGAGTGTAATTATGGCATTTTTCAAACACTTGAGAGTGTTCACAAGGCTCTTCCTTCACTCTGTCACAGGCATAGTGCTGACCTGGCGCGATTCATCTTATCCGTCAGAGGACACCTCAGAAGAGTAACCCAACCATCCATTTTGTCTTTACCTTCCAGTCATGTTTTTTTTGCCCTGCCTGCTCCCCTACAAGTGACGCCGGTGCAAGAAAATGATGGAAGGAGCCTGATTACCAGCAGTGGTATTTTCCGGATTTCCACAGACAGTAGACAACTGAAGGATTCTTGAGCATCCCTGCTTTGGGCCTGCGGAGCCCCAGTAGTGTATCTCTCAGCCTGTGGCCAAATGGCCGTGAAAGTTGGCGGCTGCAACACGGTCAGCAAGCCTGATAACGTGATGAATAAGCCTCATCTTGTTCATTTCAAAACAGGAGATGGCTATTTTATCCTTGCATGGGAAACTAGACTCCCAACCTTCTGGCGACCTTCCTGATTTGTCAGGTTTGGGTTCAGCAACAGGGGTGGCAGGTAAACAGGGAGCAGAGACATGCAGACATTGGGCTCCAGTGTCCCCTCCATAACTCAGGGATGGTCAACTGTAGTTTCAGTACGTGTTAGCAGGATAGTACAGACCAAGGCTCCACAAAGCTGGGCACTCTATACATGTTGACGGCCAATCCTCCCACTCTGAGTGCAGAGTAGGCGAAGGAACTCAGAGCTTGTTGGGGACACACTGGGTTGGCGTTTCATTTCCTTGCCCTGATCTTCCATCATGAAAAAGTAAATACGTATGTAAAATTAACACTTAAATTTTTTTTTTTGGTCTGGTTAAGCCATGCTTGCTCTGCATCAATATTAAAGATCATTGTCAGGCTAATCAAACATTGTTCTCCTAACCCTTCCTGGAAGCAGCTGAGGAAACTGAATTTTTTAGTTTTCCGGTTCTCAGGACCAAACGGTCAAGGTGACGTTCATTTCCTGCCTTCTTGGTGTTTGTTTGTTTTCACTGTATTTTCCATGGTCTGAAATGATTTCACAGAGATCTTTGAATCGTAGTAGGTCAGTATTTTTTCCTTTGTTTTCCCTGCACCCTATACTCACTTGCTCTCCCAGAAGCAGATGGAGCGCTAGATGCGGCCTCTGGGAGTCATTTAGCTCAATCCTATCCCTATTGCCTGAGAAAGAAGGGCAAGACCTCGACCTTTACAGGCACCTACTATTGCCAGGCACGGGACCTGTGTGACATTTTGCATAATTACCTCACTTAAACCTCACAATTGTTCTCTGGAGTGGATGCTGTTGCTCTCATGTTCTGGACAAGAAAACTAAAGCACAGAGAAATGAAATGACCTATGTAAGATCATACAGCTGAAGACTCCAACCCAACTTCTAGAAGACGAGTCTCTCCTGTCCACCATCCCGGTCTGGCTCTGCCCTGCACCTGTTAACCAGATCTGACATTAGCTGGAAGTAGGCTTAAAGGCAAGGAGGGCTCCAGGGCAGACAGGACTCAGGGAGTTTAACTGAAGGTGAAATTCTGACAACTGTTACTAATATTTTATAGCTTTAATAGAGACATAAGTGGCAGACCAGAACATGGCACTGGACTCGGATGGATTAGGAAAGGCTTTCAGCAGATTAAATAGAAAAAAATGGTTAACATTTTTATAAGAAAAGGGAGTACCCTTTCTAAACAGGAAGAACTGGCTTGATCAGAGCAGTTATATAATTCCTGACTTCTGTCAAGGCCCTCTCTTAACTAGATAAGTGATAGTCTTCATGATCTAGTCAGCAGTTCTCCTTAGATAATTTATGCACAGATTATTTTTGCACTACAGGCATATCTTGTTTTACTGCACTTTGCTTTATTATGTTCCGCAGATACAGTGGTTTTTGTTTTTGCTTTTGTTTTTAACAAACTGAAGGTCTGTGGCAGCCCTGCGTCAAGCCAAGTCCAACAGTGCTGTTTTTGCAACAGCATTTGCTCACTTCAGGTCTCCGGGTCACATCGTGGTAATTCTTGCACTATTTCAAATGTTTTCATTATTATTAGATTTATTATGGCAATCTGTGACAAATGATATTTGATGTTACTATTGTAATTGTTGTAAGGTGCCGCAAACTGTACCCATATAAAACAGCAAATGTGACTGATAAATGTGTTATGTTCTGACTGCTCCACCAACCAGCGGTTCCCCTCATCTCTCTCCCTCTCCTCGGGCCTCTCTGGTTCCCTGAGACACAATGTGTTGAAATTAGGCCAATTAATAACCCTACCAGAGCCTCCAAGTGTTCAAGTGACAGGAAGAGGCACATGTCTCTCACTTTAAATCAAAAGCTATAAATGACCTAAACTTAGTGAGGAAGGCACGATGAAAGCCGAGATAGGCCAAAAGTTGCCGAACAGTTAGCCAAGTTGTGAATGCAACGGAAAAGTTCTTGAAGGAAATTAAAGGTGCTACTCCAGGGAACACACCAATGATAAGAAAGCAAAACAATCCTATTGCTGATATGAATAAAGTTTTAGTGGTCTGGATAGAAGATCAAACCAGCCACAACATTCTCTTAATGCAAGGCCGGATCCAGAGCCAGACCCCAACTCTCTTCGATTCTAAGAAGGCTGAAGGCGACACTAATGACTCTTTCCTAAAATAGGAACACTGGTAGGAAATGAGAGAAGCAATTAATTCTAGCAGGAGTTGTTTCAAGGGATTTAAGGGAAGAAGCCATTTCAGTAAATAAAAGTGCAAGGTAATGCAGCAAGTGCTGATGTAGAAGCTGCAGCAGGGTATCCAGAAGACCTACCTAAGTCAAGTCATGAAGGGGGCTCCACTATATGAGATTTTCAATGTAGACAAAGCATCCTTCTATTGGATGAAGATGCCATCTAAGACTTTCACTGCTAGAGATACCTGGCTTCAAATACCGGGCTTCAAAGCTTCAAAGGACAGGAGGACTCTCTAGGAGCTGATCCAGCTGGTGACTTTAAGCTGAAGCCAATGCGCACTATTTTTTTTTTTAAATATGTTTTTTAGTGTTTACTTATTTATTTTGAGAGAGAGAGAAAGAAAGAGAGAGAGTGCACAAGTGGAGAAGAGGCAGAGAGAGAGGGAGAGAGACAGAATCCCAAGTAGGCTCAGCACTGTCAGCACAGAGCCAAACGTGGGGCTTGAGCTCATGAACCATGAGATCACGACCTGAGCTGAAATCAAGAGTCAGATACTTCACTGATGAGCCGCCCAGGCACCCTGCTCACTTATCATTCTGAAAGCCCTAGGCCTCTTAAGAATTTTGCTAAACCCACTCTGCTTGTGCTCTAGAAATGGAACCACAAAGCGTGGATTACAGCACATCTGTTCATAACATAATTTACTGAATATTTTAAGCCCACTGTTGAGAATTCCTGCTCAGAAAAAAGATTCTTTTCAAAATATTACTACTCACGGACATTGAGTTACTACTCACTCCACCCAAGAGCCTGGAAGATGTAGAACAAGATTAATGTTGTTTCATGCCTAACACAACACATAAAGATATAGATATATGGTTCCTCTGGTAGACCTGGGCAAAGTCCATTAAAAACCTTCTGGAAAGGATTCACCATTCTAGATGACATTAAGAACATTCATGATTCGTGGTCAAATTGTCAACATGATTTGGAGTTTGGAAGAAGTTGATTCCCACCCTCGTGGATGGCTTGGAGGGGCTCAGGACTTCAGTGAGAGAAGTAACAGCAGGTGTGGTAGAAATAGCAAGAGAACTAGAATGGGAAGTGGAGCCTGAACATGTGAGTGAATGGCTGTAATCATGATAAAACTTTCACGGATGAGGAATTGTTTATGAATGAGCATAGACGGTGGTTTCTTGAGATGAAATCTACTCCTGGTGAAGATGCTGTGAAGACTGTTGAAATGACAGCAAAGGATTGAGAATATGGCATCAACTTACATGATAAAGCAGTGTCAGGATTTGAGAGGATTGATTCCAACATTAAAAGAAGTTCTACTGTGGGTAAAATGCTTGCAAACAGCCTCATATGCTGCAGAAAAATCATTCATGAAAAGAAGATTCAATCAATGTGTCAAACTTCATTGTTGTCTTGTTTTAAGAAATTGCCTCCACAGCTATCACCCTGATCAGTGAGCAGCAGGAAACATCAAAGCAAAACCCCCCACCAGCAAAAAAATTACAACTCACTAAGAGCTCTGATGACGTAGCATCTTTTAGCAATAAAGTGTATTCATTTTTTTAAATGCTTGTTTTTCAGAGAGAGAGAGAGAGAGAGAGAGAGAGAGAGAGAGAAAGAGAGAAAGCGTGGAGGAGGGGCAGAGAGAGAGAGGAACAGAGGATACCAAGAAGGCTCCACGCTACCAGCAGAGGGCCGATGTTGGGTTTGAACTCATAAACCGCAAGATCATGACCTGAGCCGAAGTTGGATGCTCAACCAACTGAACCACCCAGGCGCCCTGACAATAAAGTATATTTAAATAAAGGCATTTGTACTGTTTGTTTTTTAGATATAATGCTATCACACACTTAGCAGAATATTAGTAGAGTGTAAACAGAACTTTTATATGCACTGGGAAACCAACAAAATTCATTTGACTTGCTTTATTGTGGTATTTGCTTTACTGCTGTGGCCTGGAACTAAACCCGCAATATCTTTAACCTATGTATAAAGAAATGTTTATGAATTTTTATAGGGGATTATCTGGTTCTTTAATTCTGAGTCAAAAGGATACATAAAAGCACTTGTTTCCGATATTCTCCTTGTGTGTTCGTGCGTGTGTGTGTGTTTGTGTGTGTGTAAAAGAGAGAGAGACACTAAGACAATGAAACAGAGGCAAAATGATAATATTCAACAAACTTAGATGCATTAAGTAGTTGTACTTTGTTGTGGTTAAACACGGTACTCTGTAGCCAAGCCTGGACTCTACATCTTGAATAAGCTGTCAAGGTTTTCCAAAGAACATGTGCTTCACTCTGTTTTCAGGTATTCAAAAGTTATTTTCCTTTCATTGTCCATCACACATTTATCAAAATCAGGGTGTTTTTTGAGGTTTTCATTGACTTGAATCTTTAGCTGAGTTTTGTTAATAAGTATGTTTCACTGCACTAATGACTTTCTCGTATTATAGACTCAGAAGACAAGTACCTTAGCAGGGGCTGAGAGAAGCAATGAGTTTATCCCAGTTCCATTCAGAGAGGACCCCTTTAAACCAGAAAGTAGAGGAAAAAAGACAGTCTCTTTAGCAAATGGTGCTGGGAGAACTGGACAGCAACATACAGAAGAATGAAACCAGATCACTTACACCATACACAAAAATAAACGTCAAAATGGATGAAAGACCTAAACGTGAGACAGGAAACCATCAAAAACCTAGAGGAAAGAGCAGGCAACAACCTCTTTGACCTCAGCCACAGCAATTCCTTGCTCGACACATCTCCAAAGGCAAGGGAACTAAAAGCAAAACTGAACTACTGGGACCTCATCAAGATTAAAAACTTCTGCACTGCAAAGGAAACAATCAACAAAACTAAAAGGCAACCGACAGAATGAGAAAAGATATTTGCAAATGACCTATCGGATAAAGGGTTAGTATCCAAAATCTATAAAGAACTTACCAAACTCAACACCCGAAAAACAAATAATCCAGTGAAGAAATGGGCAGAAGACATGAATACATACTTTTCCAAAGAAGACATCCAGATGGCCAACAGACACATGAAAAGATATTCAATGTCACTTATCGTCAAGGAAATACAAATCAAAGCCACACTGAGATACCACCTCATGCTGGTCAGAGTGGCTAAAATGAACAACTCAGGAAACTACAGATGCTGGTGAGGATGTGGAGAAATGGGAACCCTCTTGCACTGCTGGTGGGAATGCAAACTGGTGCAGCCACTCTGGAAAACAGTGTGGAGGTTCCTCAAAAAGTTAAAAATAGAACTACCCCTATGACCTGGCAATAGCACTATGAGGAATTTATCCAAGGGATACAGGAGTGCTGATGCATAGGGGCACGTGTACCCCAATGTTTATAGCAGCACTTTCAACAATAGCTAAACTATGGAAAGAGCCTAAATGTCCATCATCAGCTGATGAATGGATAAAGAAGATGTGATTTATATATACGATGGAATACTACTTGGCAATGAGAAAGAATGAAATCATGCCATTTGCAGCAATATGGATGGAACTGGAAGGTATTATGCTGAGTGAAATAAGTCAGTCAGAGAAGGACAGATATATGTTTTCACTCATATGTGGATCTTGAGAAACTTAACAGAAGACCATGGGGGAAGGGAAGGGGAAAAAATAGTTACAAACAGAGAGGGAGGGAGGCAAACCACAAGGGACTCTTAAATACAGAGAAGAAACTGAGGGTGGATGGGGGTAGGGGAGAGGGGAAAACGGGTGATGGCCATTGAGGAGGGCACTTGTTGGGATGAGCACTGGTGTTGTATGTAAGCCAATGTGACAATAAATTATATTTAAAAAAATAAACCAGCAAGTAGAGAGATGACTCTATGCTAGTATTTCTCAGGCCTCCATATCACATTCACCCAGGGGCACTTGCCCAAAATTTATTCTTTCTAAAGCAGAATCTCTGGGTCCAGAATCCTGGAATATGCATTTTAAACAAGCTCCCATGTGATTCTGGTGCAAGCTATAGCTTGTAAACCTCTGTTCTATACTATAAGAAGGGGTTGGCACCCCATCTACATTTATTCCTGCAAAAGGGGTCTGTGTGTACTAAGGGAGAAGGAGATGTGGCTACCTGTGATCCATCAAAGGCCATCCTCTCTCTCATCCTGCAAGACCACTTTGGGGGCAGGAGTGCAGCTGAACTCATCTGGAGGAGTTTTTTAGTGAGTCCGAGCTTCCTACTAGCAGAGAGAACTGCCAGAACTCTGTTGGCTAGACTCTTCAAAATCAAGTAGCCTAAGATAGGGAGGAGACCTATCTCAAAGGACTTGAAGTTAGCTCCTTAATTATCAGTTAATGCTTTACAAAGGATTAGTTAACAGCATTCTGAGAGTAAGGACAGGAGACAGAGAAGGCACCTGAGGACAGAAAGGGACATTAAATAGGGAGGTAGCAGGTGGCCAGGCAGCATCTCTTCTGTCACTCAAAGTCATCTTAGCTGCCAAGGGGCCCCATTTCACCTGGGCTAAAAGAGCATCTGTGCAGATGTGGGGAATGGTTTGCTGCTTGCCTTTGGGCATAACAACCTGGGTTGTTGGGAAGGAGGACCCGCTGGACAAGCGGGACCTCAGTAGCGGGGCTGTGCCAGAGTCATCTCAAGGGCAGGGGTGACAGGTTTTAATCTAGCAGGTAATCTGAGAAATATCCTGCCTGACCCAAAGCCAAATCTTGTTAAAGAAGAGATTCTCAACCACTCTGGAGAGAATACCAAACCTCTGGGTTTTCTAATTCAAATATGGAGCCCCTGTTTTTTGAAACAATAGTTTCTGTCTAATTGCGAACAAGATGGTGTCTCCGAGCAGTTGACAGTCCAAGGAAAGGGCATGACTCGAGGTGAGAGCATGGATTCTGGAGCCACACTGCCTGGGAGTGAATCCTGGCTCTGCCACTTCCTACCTGTGTGAACTGGTGGGAACTATTTCACCTCTCTGTGCCTCAGTTTCATCATCTATAAAAGGGGGATTCAAGCAGTGCTTTCGACATAAGGACTAAGTGGGGTAAGGCCTACAAAGCACTTAGAACTCAGCAAGTCCCTTATGCATATTTGCTATTTTTTTTCCCTTAGTCTCTCTGCCTAGGGTTGCCTCACAACAAATACCAAAAGATGGGTCTCAGAGCTGACGGGGGAAAAGAATCTTGTGTCATCGGTACGGCTGATGTTCTTTCAAGATCAACAGTGGCTCTTTTGATTTCATTACAGTCTTCCCTCCTCCCCCAAACCCTGCGGAGGGCACTGCTGGGCCACGGTCCAGGCATCTTCTGTCGGGGCAGCAGGTTCTCAGGTCCCCTCTGAAGAGCCTTTTAAGGGAACAGGACGTAGGCTGGCAGAAGAACAAACCCCTATTTTGTGTAGTTCAGCTACCAGGGCAAATATAATACCCTCCAAATTATTTACTGGTAAAGCTTCCCAGGGCGAGACTGAAAATAAAATTCTGTTAGAAATCCACTCTAGGGTATGAAATAGAATTATCTCCACCAGGATTAAATCACACTTCCTGAGTCTGACAGAGCGTTTCCAGGGAGAGTGAGTGCCATGCAGCCTTTCAAGCCACATTGTCATTCCTGACTCCTGCCCCCACTGACTGTCAGCCCATTCAGCCTCGCCTGCCAGCTCCTTGCGGCTTGAGTCTTTGAAACAAGGAGCTGGGTCCAAAGACAAAACCGGGGTACTTTTGGTTGGGGGAAATGTTGGCAAGGGGAATTCTGGAGAAGAGCTGGAGCAAGGCACTCACTCACACACCTGACAGACGCGAAGTTTAAATTTGATGTGAATTATAATCAAGTGTGTTAAAACCCACGTTGCAGTTCTAATAGCTTACCACCAGCCAATCACTCTGGGCTTCTCAACCTGTTATGACTTTATTAAGAAATTTCTTCACGAATTCAACAGTTATGGCCTGAGCAGAATGGGAAGCACAGTGTAATGATTACAGTATGGATGCTGCAGTTTCAGACTATTTCGGTTTGAATCCTATCTCAGCCATTTAGTAGTCATCAAACTTTGGGCAAGTCAATTTTTTTCCTTATGCCCCTATTTTCTTAGCCACAGAATGGGGCTAAAAAAAAACCACAAAAAACAAAAAGAAAACGGCAGGTAACTAACTCATAGGGTCGTTCTAAGGATTAAGTGAATTAACATGTATATGGAATTGGAATGATGCCTGGCATTTTTCTTGGCACAGGGGCCTGGGAAGATGAGTGAACCACCAGGGAGTCTATAATCCATAAACACGGTACTGTATTCAGCTCCTATCATGTACTTTGCACAAAATGGGTGCACAGAAAAAGTCTTTGAGGGGTGGGGCGCCTGGGTGGCTCAGTTGGTAAAGTCCTACTCTTGGTTTCGGCTCAGGTCATGATTTCATGGTTTGTGGGATCAAGCCCTGCATAGGGCTCTGTGCCGACAGCACGGAGCCTGCTTGGGATTCTGTCTCTATCCCCCCCTCACTTGCTCACGTATGCGCACGTGACATATTTCTCTCTGTGTCAAAATAAATAAACATTAAAAAAAGTCTCAGGGGGAGCTGGCAGAAATTGCTGATTCACTATTGGATCTCTAGTGGTGCTGGGCAGTTTAGCATCACAAAATACCTCAAACAACAACAACAACAACAACAACAAAGCTTTGTACACTGCTTCTATAAATAAGAACAAAAGCTTTGTAACATGTCATTAGTTAAAAACTATCCACTCCAATACTGAGTGTCTTTAAAAACTATGAAATGAACAGAAAAGTTTTAGTCTTTCAACAGAGGAAATAGTTTTTCACTGCCTTATATAATCACTTCTAAAATTTAAAGCATATGTTCACCACTGATATGCCAATAATGCTCTGCTACGAGGGACCAGAGTACTATGTTCAATCAAGAAAATCCTTTAGACAATATATAGATATAAAAGGTGAGAAGAACATCATGGACTGTTCTAAAGCTATAAAATCATTCCCCTCTCCTTCCCCTTCCACTTTGCAAGAATATTCACTGATCTTTTCTTATTCACAGTTTTTAGATCTTTGTTTTTAAAATCTAAGAGTTCTTGTAGCATCCTATAAAAACAGACTACAAGGAGAGAGCCTGTCGAGGGACTGAATTCTTTCTAACCCAGGCAATTTAAGGCAAAAGAAGAATCCAATTAAAAAAACCCCAGAGATAAAGATACAGTCCACAATACAAATAACATCTAGCAACGTATCTAATGAAGTACTTTTGCTAGATCTGTGTTTGAAAAAAAACAAAACAAAACAAAACTGGGTAGACATAATTATGCAAGAGCGAGGAGAGTTTATAACATCCTCACATTCTCGAAAGCATGTGGCCCCCAAATGTCCCTAACAGAGTGACTTCTTTTTCTGCCTTCCTTTCTCCTCTTCTCTCTTTGCAGTCAGTGCAGGCAATCACTGTGTTATGCCAGACCCTGCAGCTCTGGCTGGGCAGGGGGTTCCTTCTCCAGCTCCCTCCTGGGGGAGTGGTCCACCCCTTTTATTGGCCAACTCCATCTTTCTTTTGGCTCCAACTGTCTTCCTAGGCTGGATTCCCCATTTTAACCTTCTAATCCTGCTGGGAAAGGGCCTCTGGCAGGACTACCATTTGAAATCCTGTAATTTTAAAAAACAGTCTTTTTATCTGATACAACTCTCTTTCCCCCTCTCACCCAAACCCTGCCAATTCTGTTCCTAAACCCTCTTCAATGTGGCCCTGCCCTTGATCTCCACTACCTGAGGTGAGCCTGTCACCTGACTCACTCAGAGCCTCCCACCTGTTTTCCCGGGCTCGCTTCCTCCTGCTCCTCCACTCCACTCTCCAAGTGCTGCTGCATGACTTCTTCCTAAAATACAAACCTGATCGTGTTGTCAGTTATCGTCAACAGACTCCTGCTTTATGTTCCTGCTGAACATAAAGTCCAAATGCCCTGAAAGATCTTTCCCAAAACTCCTTAGCTTCATCATTGTGGTTTCAAGGCTCACCTCAGTTATTTTCTATGGTAAAAGAGAAACACACGAGTATCATTGAAGTTAATATAATAACAATAAATGTGAGGAATCAAGACATATATTTCACAAATAATAATACCTGTTTGTGACTACATATTGTACTTTAGTGACCCTTCAGGTACAACCGGTTTTGTAGTTCTAAAGTAGACTTAATTGTTCTAAATGCTTTCTTTGTCCAAATTAATGAGTTTTTCTAAAACACATAAGCCAGGATTAGAAAAGATTTGGCCAGTGTGTGTATTGGAAATCAAAACTTTAGGACCGGTATTCCCACTTCCTATTTTTTTTTTTTTAACGGGGATGAGGAGGGGAGAAATGACCAAATTAGGGCTCAGAAAGAGAAGAGAGAGAGGGCAACAAAGACGTATCAGATTCCTGAATGACCATTTGTACTTCAGGCTGGTCCTGACCAAAGCAGGACAGTTTACAGGGACTCATATTCTTTGTAAACAGTATCTCATGTCATTCTAGTCCCCACAGCCACAGTAAGAGATAGGTATGATTGTCTGTATTCTACAGGTGAAGAAACACAGCAGCAATATTAATTTTGCTTACTATGGCAATCACTGATTAAGTGTAATGCTTACAATTAAGAGGGAAAACTCACCCCTCCTGTTTCCCTGGATGGGAGAGTAAAGTGCCTTTTTCTCAGCCTTCTCACTCAACCCTTCCCTGGGGAGGAGGACTGCCAGGCTTGCCTGAGCAGTGAGTTTAGGAGAACAGACTAAGAATGCTCAGCCCTGCCAAGCCCATGGGCCTTTCCACTCTCTTCCCGCTAGCCCTTCTTCCACACCCACCCTCTACACTGGCTTGTGTGCTGGGTAGAGAAGAGAGGCAGGCCTGCAGTCTAATTCAGGGGAGAAGATTAGTAAACCTAGGGTGGCTGCACATCAAAGCCACACCCTCCAATCTGGCTTTCATCACTCGATAAAGCTAATATTTTCCTCTCTAGGTCTTATTTCTCAATTGGTTATGAACATAAAAGGGGAAGACAGAGGGCTATTAACTGGCTCCCTAAAAACTAAACAAGGCACATCATAGGTGCTCAATAAGTATCTGTTAAATGAATGAATGAATTTGCCCAAAGCCACAAAGCTAATAAGCAAAAGAACAGAAACTTCAATCTATGTCTGACAGAAAAGCCCATGGTTCCTTAAAATTCCACTTTAGTGCTTCTCATCGAATGTTCTATTTCCACGTTCCAATTCATGCTTCTGCATGGCGGCCAGGAAACTGGAAGCCCTGGCATCCGCTGCCGTAAAAACACATGTATGCCTAACAATTTGGCGGGTAATCCATTCGTCTACAAGAGTGGTTACGGGTGGGTTCAGCATGTCTGCTTGTTCTCAGCTGTATCGTGGGCCACTGCTGAGGGAGCCCTGTAGGTACATGAGATGGACCTAGAAGACACGGAGAAGTAGAGCAGTGTGTGGAACAGACAGGGACGGGAGAGACAGGCAGCCGGGCAAGAAGCAGCAAGTGCAAAAAAGGGGCAGGGCAAGGAACTGGGGACCAAGAGAGAATGAAGGCCCAACAGGGCTCTGGGGGTTTGCGGGAACGGGGAGGAGGCAGGCGAAGGAAGAAGGATCATGAAAATCCCAGCAGAACAAAAGGCCACAGACACAGGAGATAAAACTATGTCCAAACAAAGAACACGAAGGGGAGATGGATACAAGAACAGGAGTAAATCACAGGCTATGAAAATAGCCACAAACTGATTTTCCATTTCATGTCAAGATGATGAAAAGTGAGAGCTAATCTGTGTGCCAGTAGCCTTCAGGAACTAAGAAATAAAACACCCAGGTTGAAAATAGTTTGGGGAGCCAGAAGATGACAAGATTCCTCCTGCAGGCAAAAGTGAAATTAATGACAGCATCCCCTACCCCTTTCCCCTACCTTCCCGTCCCCCTCCAGTCACAAAAGAGTGGGGAGCTGTCTGGCTGGCAACCATGTATGATCTCAGCGGGGACCCTGTTCAGGCTGAGCTAATATAGTTGCTTTTTAAGAGTATCTGGTAGAATTCAGGATTGTGTGTTCACAAACACCATATAAAAACAGGGTCGTCTTTGCCTTCCAAGCAGTTTTTTTTGCTCCGTTTAAAGGCCGGGCTGAGTCTTTTTTTCCCCTGGCTGGAGTGGCACACAAAGAATTCTCTGACACGCTGCACCCACTACAGATGAAAGCGCTTAAGTGTGAGTGAAAGCAACAATGTTTAGAGTGACATTTACTAGCTGCAAACAGTGAAATCAGAGAGCTTCAGTTCTCGGAGATTAAATGTCAGGCTTTAAACATTTAGCAGAGTATTAGCTAAGGAAGTTTTTAAAATTTAGGATTTAGCTTTAGACTGCAAGCAGGACTTGAGACAGAGAAAAGAAAGTCTTCTTAAAGCAAGGAAACAATTGAGCCATAAGCTGAATACGACTATGTATTTTTAACTGAAGGTGAGACAGCCGCAGGGCAGTTACTGAGTTCAGCTCACCAAACCAGTGGTGCTGGCTGTTCTTTACTGTTCCAGATTAGTATGAGGAAGTGGACGTTCCCTGCACTTCACATTTCGGAAGACATAAGCCAAAGGTCTAAAACACGGGAGTTTGTAGGCATATAGTTTTTCCACAGCAGATATGGACTTTACAAGCCCAGGAGTTTTCACATTACTGTTTCAGAATGAATACTTTTTAATGCATCTAAAGAGGTTAGGAAAATAGATCACTTAAAAATATTTTTTTCCAAGGTTAACTTTATTGATGACAAAATTGGCTATAACTGCCAAATAGAACATCTGCTTTTGTGACTAATAAAATCTCAAATTCGACAATAGTAGCAATTCTTTCTTTCTTTCATTCAAAATGGCTGATAAGCAATTTCTCTACGATGCTTATTTTGGGGTGCTGGGCAGACACAAAGCCCATGATAATGGTTAACATTTCAAGCTTTATTTTAAACACTTTATAAGCGTTACATTATCCCCATTTTACAGATAAGAAAACTGGGGCTTCAAGAGATTAACGACTTTGCCCAAGACCACAGGACTGCTAAATCAGGTGGCATTCAAACTCTAGCCACTGTCTCCCAAGCCTGAGCACTTAGCTTCTGCCCCAGGAACTCTCAGTCTGGCAGAGACCACAGGCATGTGGACAAATAAAGTTTAATGCAAGAAAGCCACAACAAGATACAAACAGAGACACAGATTCTGTCTCAGGTCTGAGAGCTGAGGAGACATTGAAGGCAGGTCTTGACAGAGGACGTAGAGTTTTTCTAGGTGAAAAAGGTAACATTGTTTCAGGCATAGGAAGCTACGCTCCCAAAGCATGGAGGGCTTGGCATGTGTGTGGAGGCTCCAGAGTTCACCGTGTATTTGACGGGGCAAGTATGGGAATGGGAAACAAGGAGATTACAAGAGGCCGAGTGGAGACATAGAGGGAGGCTGGAGTGGGGGAAATAGAGGCCACCAGAGTTAGGAAGGGCAGAAGCAAAATGATCTGGCAACTGGCTGGATGTGCACAGGGAGGGAGAGGAATCTATAGTGGCTAGCGTTTTAGACTGCTGCAAAGACTGACAACGATGGAGGTAAGACAGGTTGGGAGTGGGGGTAGAGAAGAGGAAGAGGACACTTCAGTTCAGTTTTAGAAAAGCTGAGTTACAGACACTTGAGGGATACCTGGGTATCTGCTCTACTGCAACTTTACAAACACTGAGCGCCTTTTGTACCAAGTACTAAGGAGGCCACAAGAGAACAAAACTGGGTCTTGCCTTCCCGGAGTTTACGTACCATGTGGTCTTATTCTTAATGGTGGCAATGTGTCGGGCAACTAATGGGATAATTTCTGGTTGTGATGGTAACCTGGGGGTGGTGGTGATACTACTTGTGCTTAGCAGACAAGTGCCACAGATACAGACATTCTGTGATATTTGGGACAAATATCTGGGATATTTGTTTAATAAAACAAAGCACTATCTTATATCCCACTGGATGTCCATATAGGTGATAAGTATTTGAGCTCATACCCTAATCGTCTTTCACATAGAAGGACAAAAAAAATTTTTTTTGCAAGTTTCATATACACATTGAATTTTCCCAACTAGAAGTACCATGAGAATTGAGCAAAGACTATACATTGCTTTGTTTCCCAAGAGCTAGCTGTTCACTATTTAAGAAAATTACATCAAGAATTGGAGGAGTTGAAAAAGTTCTGGAGATGGAGAGCGGTGATAGTTGCACAATAACATGCATGTACTTAATTCCACAGAATTGTCTACTTGAAAATGGTTAAAATGGCCAATTTTATGTTATATATATTTTAAAAGAAAAAAGTTACAAGTTAAGAAAGAGAAAAAAGAATTACACGCAGGCAGCAAACCCACTGTTTTCGAGCTACCGTATGATACATTGCATCGGTCTGCACTGCAGCTGCCCTAATCATGCAGACTCCACATTCTCATCTACCTCCTTGACTGCATCTCCTGGTGTGGTCATGCCTGGAGATACTATAAAACATGTAATGTGATGACAAATTGCTTGCTTTTTATTTCTCCTTTTTATTACAGCTAGGGCATTACATTGCATTTTCGGAATTCTGTGATACAGGAGAGGGTTATATTAACTATGAATTTCAGTTCAGCATAGGAAGGGGCATGTTACGGAATATGTGTTAGGTAAAGGATACATTATGTCAAAAGGTTGAGAACCCTATTGAGAGACAGACATAGGTAAGTGCAACTAAAACACAAGGCAACCACGGAAATACCTCAGAGAGGAAAAAGTATAAAGGGAGAACAAGGGAAAGAGATGTTATTGGCCATGGGGGATCTGGAAAGATCTGTGGAGTAAGGAAAATGTGAGCAGGCACCGACTGATGTCCTCTGTTAGAAGAACTACACAGATGTGGGGCTTGGGACCTGATGCCTCCAATGATGACCATTCCTTTTGGCATGACTTTGATTTTTATCAAGTTCTTTTTGATGTTCTTCCTGTTTCTCCCCTGCAGTGGCCCTTGTTCTGGGAAGTTCTAGTAGGTAGAGAATGATAAATCTCTAGCCCACGTAGTATCTTTTCCAGAATCTAAAAACTGTGGTCTCTTTAATAGTCTCTGGTTAATCTCTTCTTCAAGCTAATCTCCTTACTTCCTCCAACTGTTTCTCTTATAACTTGGTTTCATATTCCCTCGCCATCTGGGTCATTTTCCTCTGAACATGTTCCCATTTGTCAGCGGCCCTTTAAAAGTGTGGTACCTAGCATTAAATGTGGTTTCCAGAGCTGAAATATGGAACTGTATTTCCTAATATCCCAAAAAGGGGGAAATGTTATCGCCCCACACAGTGAGATCAGGATGGAGAAGGGAGCAGGGGAGGACCTATCTTAATCATCACTGTACTGCCAATATTGAAAACTTTTTCTTTTTTGTTTAAGCAAGTTAAATCTGAATTTTTTTTTAAAAAAAATTTATTTAGTTTTGAGAGGCAGAGAGAGACAGAGCATAAGTGGGGAAGGGGCAGAAAGAGAGGGAGACAAGGAATCTGAAGCAGGCTCCAGGCTCTGAGCTGTCAACACAGAGCCCGACGCGGGGCTCGAACTCACAAACTGTGAGATCATGACCCGAGCTGAAGTTGGACGCTTAACTGACTGAGCCACCCAGGTGCCCCTAAACCTGCAACTATAGTTCTGATTTCTGTGTCTTTTATTCATAGTTTTTGTTTTGAGGATTAAATGAAAATGTGGGTCTTATTAAAAGACACTAAGAATTATTTTTTTTTAATGCTTATTTATTTTGAGAGGGAGGGAGGGAGAGTCCGAGTGTGCATGCGCAGGGGAGCGGCAGAGAGAGAGGGAGAGAGAGAATCCCAAGCAGGTTCTGTGATGTCAGTGCTGAGCCTCACACAGGGCTCGATCCCACAAACCATGAGATCATGACCTGAGCCAACATCAAGTCACGTGCCTAACCAACTGAGCCACCCAGGTGCCCCAACACTAACAATTATTTTTATTTGCTGATAGCATGTGCATACTGCCATTGTATAGTAATTTCTTATCTGAAGACTTAACAGATTGGGCCCTGCCCACGTCCCAAGTCAATCTAACCAAGACTGGCAGGTACACCACCTTTTCTAGGGGGTTGGTCCATAAAGTGGAGTTAGTATTTCTGCCTTAAGGATGGATCTAATGTGTGTGTGGAACGCCCCTGAATTCCTGTGTGTCCAGTGAACCTCTGCTTGAGCCCCACCATATGGATAATTTCACCTAGGCTCCTGATTTTTTCATCTCATTTTGGTCTGAGACTGAAACCCTGCAGTAACCTCACTGGCTCCTGACAACAGGCTGTCCCTGGGGCTGAAACAGTCCCAGTTCATCTCCCCATTCTGATGCTACAGACACTTGAACCACAGTGACACCATCCAGTGGTCTGAAACTTTGGAAGCCACAGAGAACCTCTACAAAGACATCACTGAGGCATAAATACTAGCTTGCTATGCACCATGAATTCAATGCCCTCGAATGACTGACCAAGGAATAGGGGACAGATTAGCCTCAGAAGTCTAAGCACTCTATGTCACTTCTACTGGCCACCCAAGTTCCAACATGCTTTTGCAGCTGAACAAGACCAGCTTGAAGGTAAACCAGGAGAGCAGGGATATCTGTCTGTTAGCTGATGTATCCCACCCCCTTAGAACAGTGCTTAGCACGTAACAGATGCTTAGATATGGCAGACATCTATCTTTGTTTTGCCCAGCATTCCTTTTTTTGAGGACTGCTTTTTCCCTACTCCACATTATTCTGATGGGGCTCCCAATCACAAGACTGAACAAGCTAGGAAATCATGTCATAAATCTGGAGCTCACTAATCTCCATGTCCCTAGTCCCTAGATTCCCTGCAGTTAAGCAGATATCTGCACTCCTTACTTCTGGAGAATCTGAGTCATGATGTCAAGAGGGCTGATGAATGTAGGTGGGTACATTCTGCAAGTACATCATTCAGAGACTAAACTTTATATGAATGTTCATCATGAAACCCAAGCCAACAAGGTAATACCAATACCAGAATTTATCTTATTCACATTCAAATAAATTGGAGATAAAACGTTTTCAAAGTTCTGATAGATGGAATACAGTTTTTATAATGTCAGCTTTACTGTTTCCTCAGAAAAAATTTTAATCTGTGAAATATGAAAAAAATAGATATTGGATTAAAATAATCCAACAAATTGGGGGGGGGCAGGAAAAGTTATGGTTTGCTTAAGGCTTGTTAAAAACTGTGGTAAAAATATATAACCTAAAATTTACCCTCTTACCCATTTTTAAGTGCACAGTTCATTGGTGTTAAGTATATTTACAATGCTGTGCAACTATCACCACTAACTACCTCCAGAACTTTTTTATCATACCAAACGAAAACTCTGTCAAAAATTCACCTTTCCGCCGCTCTTCCCAGCTCCAGGTAACTGCTATTCTTTCTGTCTCTATGAATTTGCCTATTCTAGGCAAATTAACTAGAATTATGACTGCATTACATTAGAATTATAAGTTATACAATATTTTCTCCTTTTGTCTGGCTTATGTCATTTAGCACACATTTTCAAGGTTTATCGACATTGTGGCATGTATTAGAATTTCATTCCTCTTTAGGGCTAAATAATACTCCATTATTTGTATATACCACATTTTATTATCCACTTATCTGTTGACAGACACTTGGGTTGTTTTCATCTTTTGGCTATTGTGCTATGAACACTGGGGTACAAGTATCTGGTTGAGTCCCTGCTTTCAATGATCCTGGGTATACCTAGAAGTGAAATTGGGTGGATCATGCAGTAATTCTATGCTTAACATTTTGAGGAACCTGTATAAAGCTTTTCAAAATGACTTATGAAGTAAAAATTTATTAACTTAGGAACTATATAAGCAATAAGTTATTCTTCACCTAATAATTCACGTATCATTACTGGAGACAGAAAGAGTGCTGTATTAAATAGAACAGAAGATGCATCATTTCCTTGTAGTAAAAGAAGGAACAGGAATTTCCAAGTAGCTACAAGTCCCCACAAAAGTAAGAAGTCACAATAACTGCAACTTGCTAAAATGTAAACACCAGGATCTTTACACACATGAAATATAGTCTTAATAAAACTTAAAACTTTTTTCCTAAATTGTGTAAGAATAAATCCCAGGATGTGATCACACAACTGGTCTCTTTTGTATGCAAAATAATCGATCAGTACCTATCTAAAGTGCAAAGGTTATGAAAGATAATGAAAGACTGAAGAAAGCAGGGAACTAAGGAGCTCTGATATTGGATCTGGAACAGAAAAAGGACAATGGTGAAAAAACTAGTAAAATCCAAATAAAGACTGTTAGCTAACAGTACTATATACCAGTGTTAATATCGTCATTGTGATAACTATACTATGGTTACATAAGGTGCTAACCCTAGTGGAAGCTGGATGAATGATATATAGGAATTCTCTACCATTTCTGCAACTTTTGTGTGCATTTTAAGTGATTCCAAAATAAACGCTAAAAATAATTATAATCTCTGGACTTCAGTGGGCACCTGCAATTGTTAAGCCAAATAATCAGAAATAGCAATAATAAATTTGAAGTTGTAAGTCTCTTCCTTGAAAAGAGGCTTCAACATTCACGAAGAGGAGAAAAGACAGTAATTTTATAGTTAGTGCCTCCCATAACCAATTTTCTCTTGCACCCTATTGCCATCTTGGCCTTACATTTCTTCCTTCTAGATCCATCCTCCCAACCCTTTTAACTCAGACTTTATAGAAGAAGGCTCTCCCAACATTTATATCTTCTTTAAAAAAATTTTTTTAACGTTTATTTATTATTGAGAGACAGAGACAGGGCATAAGCATGGGGGGGGGGCAGAGAGAGAGGAGGAGACACAGAATCTGAAACAGGCTCCAGGCTCTGAGCTGTCGGCACAGAGCCTGATGCGGGGCTCAAACCCACAAACCGCAAGATCATGACCTGAGCCGAAGTCAGATGCTTAACTGACTGAGCCACCCAGGCACCCCGAACATTTATATCTTCTTAACCATCCCTTTCAACTGTTGCCAAATCAATGTTTACAGTCCAGATTGTTCTCTGAGCTTTTACAGTACACCCACTGGCCTACTGGACATCCCCACTTCCAAAGGCCGCTGTAATTCAGCATGTATCTAAAGCTAATTCTTCATTTCACTCACTTACCCAAGTCAGAAATGTAGGACTCAGCTTAGACTTGTCCTCAATCCTCCCCATCCCTACTCCTATGAGCAGACAGACCATCCTACCATGGTCTATACTGTAGTATGACATTCAATATCTTCCATTCGCTAAAGTATAAAGTTGAAATCCAGCCATCTTTATCATTGATAGACACAGTGAATTTGTACCCAAAAAAGCCAAAAGAGATTGTAGAAAGCAGTACTTATAAACTCAGAACATTTTCAATGTTGAAAACACATTTTTTTTTTCTTGAAGGAGAAAGTACTTGCTTTGAAAGCACATATGCCAGAATTGGAATGATACAGAGATTAGCATGGCCCTTGTGTAAGGGTGACATGCAAATTTATGAAGTACACTTTTTTTTTTAATAAAAGAGAGAGCGAGCGCAAGTGATAGAGAGAGAGAGAGAGAGAGAGAGAGAGAGAGAGACTCTTAAGCAGGCTCCACACTCAGAGCAGAGCCCAATGTGGGGCTCGATCCCATGACCCTGAGATCATGATCTGAGCCGAAATCAAGAGTTGGACACTTAACTGAGACACCCAGATGTCCCTGAAGTATACCATATTTTAAAGAAATTATACTAATTTTCCACAATCTCTGTCAGAGGACAGAAATAGAAGGAATACTTCCTAACTTATTCTAGGACACCATAATTACCCTAATACTAAAACCAGACTACAACATTACAGGAAAAGAAAACTACAGACCAGTATCTCTCATGAAGATAGATGCAAAAATCCTCAATAAAAATATTAGCAAATCAAATCCAACAATGTCTAAAAATAATCATATACCATAATCGAGTGGGATTTATCCCATGTATGTAAGGTGGTTTCAACATTCGAAAATCAACTGATGTAATGTATCACATCAACAGGCTAAAGAAGAAATATCACATGATAATATCAATAGATGGAGAAAAAGCATTTGACAAAATCCAATACCCATTTGTGATAAAAGCTCTTAGTAAAGTAGGAAGAGATGAAAACTTCCTCAATTTGATAAAGAATATTTCTAGAAAACCTACAGCTAACATACTTAATGGTGAGAAGCTTTCCCACTAAGACTAGGAACAAAGCAGGGATGTCCCCTTTCATCACTCTATTTCAACATTGTACTAGAAGTCCTAGCCAACGTAATAAGATAAAGAAATAAAAGATGTACTGATTAAGAAGGAAGGAATAAAATTGTCTTTGTTTGTAGATGGCATGATCATCTATGTAGAATATCTGAAAGAACTGACCAAAAAATTCCCAGAGTAAGTGATTATAGCAAGGTTATAGAATGTAAGGTTAATACATAAAAAGTTAATCACTTTCCTACTAAACACTGACTTTAGAAGTTAAAAACATATTACCATTTACATTAGCACCCTAAACAATGAAATACTTAGGTAAAAATCTAACAAAATATGTTCAGATCTGTCTATATGAAGAAAACTATGAAACTCAGATGAAAAAAATCAAAGAACTAAATAAATAGAGAGATACTCTACGTTTGTGTATAGGAAAACTCAATATTGTCAAGATGTCAGTTCTTCTCAATTTGATCTACAGATTCAAAGTAATCCCACTCAAAATCTCAGCAAGTTATCTTATGGATTTCAACAAACTGATTTTAAAGTTTGAATAGAGAGGCAAAAGACAGAGACTAGCCAACACAACACTGAAGAAGAACAAAGTTGGAGGACTAACACTATTCAACTGCAAGACTAACTATAAAGCTACACAATCAAGACAGTGTGGTATTGGTGAAAGAAGAGCTACATAGATTAAAAGAATAGAACAGAGAGGGGTGCCTGGGTGGCTCAGTCAGTTGGGCAGCCAACTTCAGCTCAGGTCATGATCTCATGGTTCGTGGGTTCGAGCTCCACGTTGGGCTCTGTGCTGACAGCTCAGAGCCTGGAGCCTGCTTCGGATTCTGTGTCTCCCTCTCTCTGACCCTCCCCCGCTAACGCTCTGTGTGTGTGTCTCTCTCTCTAAAAAATAAACATAAAAAAAAAAAAAGAATAGAACAGAGAGCCAGAATACGATTAATTGACATTTGACAAAAGAGCAAAGGCAACACAATGGAGCAAAGACAGCCTTTTCAACAACTGGATATCCACGTGCAAAAAAGAACTTCGACACAGACCCTACACCTTTCACAAAAACTAACTCAAAATGTATTACAGACCTAAATGTAAAATGCAAAACTATGAAATTCCTAGAAGATAACATAGGAGAAAATCTAGATGACCTTGTTTTCAGAGATAACACCAAAGGCATGATCCATGAGAAAAATAATTGATATGCTGGCCTTCAATAAAATAAAAAATTTCTCTCCTTCAAAAGACATTGTCAAGAGAATGAAAGAACAAGCCACAGACTGGGAGAAAATATTTATAAAGATGCGTCTAGTAAAGGACTGGTACCCAAAATATACCAAAAAAAAAAAAAAGTTTTAAAACTTAACAGTAAGAAAATGAGCAACCCAATTAAGAAATGGACCAAAGATCTTAACAGGTACTTCATCAAAGAAGATAGACAGATGGCAAACCAGCATATGACAAGATGCTCCACATCATATGTCATTATGGAAATGCAAACTAAAACAACAAAATACCCATAAGAATGGGTACACACCCATAAGAAGTATAAATAAGCAGAGCACAAAAGATGTTTAAGGCAGTAAAACTATCTTGTATGAAATTGCAATGCTAAATACATGCCATTATACATTTGTCAACACCTACAGAATATACAACACCAAGAGTGAAAGATAGTGTTAACTATGGACTGTGGGTGATAATGATGTGCCAGTGTAGGTTCATCGGTTGTAATAAATGTACCACTCTGGTGCGGGATGCTGACAATGGAAGAGGCTATGCGTATACAGTGGCAGAGGGCATATGGGAAATTTCTGTGCCTCCTGCTGAATTTTTCTGTAAACTTAAAATTTCTCTAAAAAATAAATTTAAAAAGTGAGAGAAACAAACGAGTATACTAACACTTCTATTAGCCATGTGATTATCTATTTGTGTATTATGGATTAGAAAATACCACAAGGATGAGTTAGTTCTTTTTGCTATTCCTAAGTTCTACAAAGAAAAGAAATTTATTGTTGACTGGAAGGCAAAAAAAAATATCAGAATATCATTCCACATTTAGTGAAAGGTTGTACAAATTTGGAAGATAGAATTCCAATTCCAACCAGGCCTAGCAGAAATAAAAACAAGCAAAGTTCTTCATTGTATAAACAATGAAATTGAATAAAGTCAGAGGAATTGTTCTGACCATATATTTAGAATACTTTGTGTTGATCTGGCCACACTATGATCAGAAAGCCAACTCAGAAAAGAATGAGGGATGGTGGGGGCATCTGAATTAGCCTAGAAACCTAAATACCCTAATTACTTCCATATAAAACAGGATTAAGATTCTTTACCATTCCTTATTATTGAAATTCACAAACTAAATTTGACTATTGCTTCAGTCGTCACTTTTAATGAGTCAAAGTGATAGAAAGTAAAAATAATGAAAACATTTAACCAAACTTCATTTAATTATTGTTTTATCATATGAACTTTCATGTAAACATGATTTAGATCTTTTGGTGAATGTCACTGTAATCCCAAATCTCTAGTTTAGGGAATTAATAACATCCAACTCAATCAGAAGTGGAGTTGGAACTAAACTTTTATGAACTATCTTACAGTCATTTTCTCTTATTAGAGTAAGCTACCATGTTGTTGTAGTAGAGCTCAGTAAGGTTTTGCTGCTCATTAAGTTAATAATTAGTTCTCCATATTGGTTACTAAGACATACAAATGCCAGATATGGTGGTCCCCAAGGGTGTGTTAGTAGAGTTAGGGAAAGTTCTGAGGTACCTCTAATCAGACAATATTCTACAAGTTAGTCACATACCACATCTTCACATACTGGCTTCCCCTCTTGAGAACATCTATGCTTCAGAGCCAACTGGGCCTGTTCCAAATAGCCCTGCTTTGGTGGACTTTCCTAGTACATCATTTTAGAATCAAGAATCAAAGACTCTTAAAGCTGGGAGGAAACTTATTTATTTATTTTTTTTAACGTTTATTTATTTTTGAGACAGAGAGACAGAGCATGAACGGGGTAGGGTCAGAGAGAGAGGGAGACACAGAATCTGAAACAGGCTCCAGGCTCTGAGCAGTCAGCACAGAGCCCTACGCGGGGCTCGAACTCACGGACCGCGAGATCATGACCTGAGCTGAAGCCGCTTAACCGACTGAGCCACCCAGGCGCCCCATGCTGGGAGGAAACTTAAAGATCAAAAATGATATCACAGGAAAAAGTATAATCTGGTAAGATGCCGTTCAACCCTTTCTTGTGTCTACCCTGTTGATTAAACAAGAAAACAAAACAAAACAAAACAATCCAGAAGAATCTTCCCCTTTTATTACAGATATCAGGGTTGCTTTATGTGTAAATATAGAATTGTCTCATTTTTCCAGTGCAGGATCAAAAGCAGCCTGTATCGGAACTTGACCAAAACCTATTGTTTATTCACAATTTATCCTAACCCTTCATTTCTTCTGATGGAAGTAATTTTCCTGTGCTTTATAATAAAAACACAGCAACCAGAACCTGGATGTTTACAGTGTTTTGCCAACAACTAAAGCAAACAATACCCCAAATCTGAACTGGCTATGTAGACAAAAGAAATCAAATAATTACTTCAGAGTTCCAAAACCAATTTATTGGTCTAATGAGGGCTAGACTCCAACTTGGACACTCAACTGTTTTCAGGTCCCTAGTGAGATAAATGTTTTAGCATGTATTTTTAGCCAGGAGTTATTTTTATTTTAATAGCACTGCTTTTAAATAACTTTTCCTTAAAAAAACCCCCAAAACCCAAAAACCAAATAAAAGACCCTCCAGCATTTCTAACTTTATGATTCTCTAATTGAATTATGCGATTCAATTATGAAGCAATGGTTAGTTTACTTTACCCAACTTTTATCTTTTTGTGTTTAAAATCATTCTCAGAAATCCAAATTGGCTGATTACTGAACAAGTTCTAATTACTCCCCAAAGTCCAGGGAGCCTGGACTTTTAGGATTGTTCACTGTTTGGCTGGGAAACAGGCTTCTTCTTGTAGTGCCCGATCTGCTATGGATTTAAAAACTGTCTTAAATGGCTATTTGTTCTAGTTCTTTGAAGTACATTTGCTGCTCCTGCCTTCTGGAACTATTCTGACAGACATGCTGAAGCCTCATGCCATATTCTTCACTATGTAGTTTGTGCAGTCGGGAAAAATGGGATAATGGCTCATAAACCCGCTCTCACCTCCAAAAGAGGGCTTGGGATTTAAAACACCTCCGAATAATCGCAATGATGTTTCTGTCTAGAACCCTGACGAAGTCAGCCAGTTCAGTCCCTAGTCCGCATGATCCCTCCTTCCTAGCCTTGCTCTTGGGGCCATGCCTGCCTCCTACATTCTATACCCCTCTGAGCATAAATGCCCTCCATGTCTCATTGTCATCTCGGTCATCCACAGTGCCCAGCTCACAGCAGTTATTTGATGAAAAATAGTAACACATTTGTGAATAATTTATTTGCAAATAATTATAACCTGCTGTAAATAATAGCAAGCTTATAAAATAGTAATTCAGAAATAAAGAACTTCAAAGGATAGACGTTCAGATTATAATCAGTAAAATCTTGCTCTGATACCTAGGTCTTAACAATGGCATCAGAAAGCAATTCTACATCAGGGTGCCTGGGTAGCTCAGTTGTTTAAGTGTCCAAGTCTTAATGTTGGCTCAGGTCGTGATCTCATAGTTTGTGAGACTGAGCCCTCACAGAGCAGAACCTGCTTGGAATTCTCTCTCTCACACTCTCTCAAAATAAATAAATAAGCATTAAAAAAAAAAAAGAAAAAAGAAAAAGAAAACAAGTCTACATTGATAGTTGCAGGTCCTTTTCAAAAATAAAAAATAATTCAATGAATAACATTTTCCTTAAGAATCAAGCAGCATTTTGGCAGAATGGCAATAAAGGAAGACCTGAGTTCCTAAGGCTTGGTTATGTTTCCTAACCCTTTTCAATATGAAGAGAGCTCAGCCATTTTAAACTTGCCGTGGCACTCTGAGGAGAGGTGAGGTCCAAGATCCCATGCTTTTTGGTAAGTAGGAGGACACGGCACACCTGGCTAGTGGGGACGGAGAGAGTCCCAGTAATAAAGATGTCCCAGGAAGCAGTGGATCACAATTCACTTCTCAGTGGAATCAAGAGGGACAAAAGGGGGGTAGTAGAAGCGGAGATATTTAGCTGACCGACCAAGAAGGAAGACAGTGCTTTGGTGGGAGCTGAGATCAGGAGTGGCTAATTTCTATCACAGTGTGTTCCAGTTCCCTCCATGTGAGTTATTAATGAAAGACCTCTCTAAGCACCTGACACATCACTAAACTCCGTAGGGGATAACGACAAACCCAGAAGACTTAGTTTTTGAACCTTGAAGTGCTCACAATCTAATCTAGGGAAGGAGAAAATTAACGGAGGTTAAGATGACTAGAAAACAATTACATGCTAACTTATAAGTTCAAGAGGAGTTCACAGAAGGGACAGATCTGGATAGAATGACAGCATAAGGCAAAGCTCAGAAGAAGCTTCCAGAAATGAGGGAATGAATTATGTAACTGAGAATCGGTCATGTTGATGAGCTCCTCCTTGATTCAGAAAGATGTCCTTGAATGGTGGCCCAGCAGAAGAAAGCTGAGATTCACTGGTAAATCCTGACAGACTGCTTTTGGAAGGGCTGGAGACTGTGATGAAAATACAACAAGAGAGCCAAAAAAGAAAGAACAGAGAAGCAAATAATCCTTGGTTGTTTTCATGCCTGAAGGGGCTCACTGTGGCATGAAAATCAACATGAAAACAGTTAGGCATACCACATCATCCAAGCTGGGCACTGTGCAGACATTCCTTGGCTTAAGTTAAAAAAAAAAAAAAATTAACTCCTTGTTAGCCTCTCGGTTTTTGGAAGAAAACATTTAACCTAGTGACCAAGGGGGCGGAGGAGGACCTAGGAATTATCACGGAGGACCCTTATGTACATACTAGTTTTGTTCACATAAGACTGTGAAGTAGGTGTTATGGTCCCTGTTGTAAAGATGAAGAAAAGGAAGTTTATGGACATTAAACAGGTCACTTAAGCTTGCCTAAATATCAGAATGGCAGACCTAGATTCTGAACCCCAGTATGTGTGTGGCCCAAGCCCATTTCCTCTTTTCCATGTAAAGAATATATATACTTGGTTACCCTTAGAGAGGAGAGAAATCTATGTTTCATTTGTAGTGTAGCCTAGAGCTGAACCTGGAGCTGGGAGTGAGAAGAACTGGTTTTTCTTATTCATGCTTTGCTATTAGTCCTAAGACTCTGGACAAGGAATCCCCCCTCTTAACTCTATTATCTAAGCTTTAAAAAGAGAGTGTGAGATTAAATCATTGCTAAGGTATTAACTGTATAAGTTTATGATTCTATGTGTACAAGTATCCCCACCAGGGAATAACTTACTGTGACTATTCTAACAAAAAGAAGGGAAATATGAAGAAACACATTGATCTTTGTATCTAGAAATCCACCAAGATAATAATAATAAGCAATCTTACAAGTATTAACTCTTCCGTCACAGGCTCTAGGACTCTAAAGAGGAAGGGTTCAGGGACAGCAGATTTGTCTTGATACTATGCATAATAAGCCTACTGCCCTCACTAACATGACCTGCATCTAGTCCTTCATGATGTGTATGAGACCTACCAGTCACCCCTTTATACTGCTACCACCCTTTATGGTCCTCAAGACAGAGTGTGAAGGCTAGAAAGCAACACGGTCCACTCAGGGAGCCCACACATAAGTGAAATAGAGGTAAGAGACCACACAGACCACATATCCTGCATGGGGAAGTCACTAGTGAGCTCTGGCTAATTTTTGCACTGCGGTCACGTGCCCTTCCAATTTTTCAAAAAGAGCCAGAAATGTGGGTTTTGTGCAATGTGAAATACGCTGATCAACTACATGGTCCAACTACTGACCAACTATATGAATAAGACAAAACATGTCTGTATCTGTATGTGGCCCAAAGAGCATCAGTCTGCTTTAGAATTAGCTGATAAAAAAGAAGAGTCAGGAGGCCTGAGGAGTGCTTATCTTAGAAATGAAAAAAAAAGAGCTTACTGAAGTAGACGAAGAGTAGGCACTGGGAAAAACCTTATCCAATTCACATCTGGATGAAGTCCATCAGTGACCCATAAGCTGTTACACATCTATCTCATAATGCTTCGAGTTTTTGTCAACACCTATCTGCTTCCTACAGCCAACAGCAACAAAACCTTTCAAACAAAGGTGAGTGCGCTGGGTTCAGGGACAGAAAAAAGGGACAGAACTGTTAAAAATTAAAACTAAGTTCTAATTCTCAATAGACCTGAGGTAACAGTATAATTTCTGTAGCAGAAACTGATCAAGGCAGCTGACCAAGATTGGAGGTTAACAGGCTAAACCCCAGGGTCTTTGTAAAGAAAGTAAGGTAGGAGAGGATGTCAAGGGGAAGATGAAAACTGGGGCTTCAACGTGGATCCCTCTGGGAGGTCAGAGGTGTGAATGAGAGAGAGGCAGAAAGAAAGAATGGTCAAAGCATGAAAAGAGACACAAGAGAGAAGGCTATTGGATAGGCAAGACGGCAGGCGCATAACCAAGCTTTTGAATGCATGTATGTGAGTGACAGGTGTTCCTTGAATAAACCGTGAGGAACCCCAGAAAGAATCTAAGAGCTAAGTCACCATCACAATTTCAAGAACACATTTTGGGCTTCCACTCTATCTATGACACTATGAGGTCCAGTACGTTCAAGGAGCATGAAGTCATTCCAGCAGGAGGTGAGGAGTTAGCAGTTTTGAGTGGTAGGCAATCACCTTCTCAGCAGAGAGAGTGGCCTGTTTAAAAGCAAGTGGATCTGACATTTGTGCTTCTTCGACTGTGGCCTTTTATCATTCCCATTTGATAGGGAGGAGAAACTAAGCTCAGAGAGGCCAGATGATTAGTTTCAAGTCACACACCTAATTATCGACAAAGCTGATAGTAAAACCCAAACCTCCTGATTCCCAGTATGGCACTTTTTCTCCCGTACCACAACTAAGATATAGCACATGGATGCAAACCAGAGCAAACAATACTATGGAAATTTAAAGAAAAAATGTGAAGCAAATACTCAGGGGGAATTTTTCATGAAGACTGTAAAATAAAAAGGGGGAATTCTCCTATGACCCGAAGATTGGAAGTGTGCCACACAGAAGCCTCACCCAGTTCCCAGAGAGAGAAGGGAAATCCACACCTCCACAGACTCCCAGCCCCCACCCTGCCCCACTTCTGGCCTCCTTTGGCAGTGAACAGTGAGGAACTTTTTTCTCCCCATGTGACTGCACACAGGTGAATCACAGCTCCTTGAAAAGCTGAAACAGGACAGTTGGCTTAGGAATAATAAAAACAGCAACAGATCAAGTCCCTTGAGCTTCGGGTGCTGCCTCCACTAACAAGACTTATCTGCAAAATCCGGTATCGTGTAAGCAAATCTTTAGAAAAACAGCATCTGGAGCTTTGAAGATGTGGACACAATTGATCTGAGCATGTGACACCTGTCTTTAGAGAAAAGCAATTATTTAGCCCATAAGAGCAAATGTGTTTTCACAAACTGTCAGCTATAAACACTTGTAAAAAATTGCTTTGTGAAAGATCTGTATAAATGGCTTAAAGGTGAGATCAGGAAGACCAAGAATGCAAAACGGTATTCTGGTAACAAATGGAATTTGCTGCCCTTTGCAACTCTACAGCTGATCCTGCCACAGATTTCATTCTTTATGATAGAATATGGAATTTGTGACATCATGACATATGAAACTTATAAACCTAGTATTCACACTTCTCAAAAGGAATGATCCACATGTTCTTCCTATAATTCAAAGGTCTTCTCAGCAAGGAACTTCTTGCTGTTTGTTAAGTTTATTAATTTGTTTTGAGAGAGAGAGAAAGAAAGTGCAAGCAGGGAAGGGACAGAGAGAAGGAGAGACAGAATCCCAAGTAGGCCCTGCACTGACAGTGCCCAATGTGGGGCTCAAACTCACGAACTGTGAGATCATGACCTGATCAAGGTCGGATGCTTAACCAATTGAGCCACCCAGGCACCCGACTTCCTACTGTTTTTAAGAGTGTGCAATACCAGCTCAAGTTCTCTGGCCTATTTCTAATCCAACCCTTCCACTCCTTTAAACAAGAATGCTAAAGTATCTTTTTGTGTAAGCCACAATAGTGTTTGAAATTTGCAAGGTGTTTACTCGTTCCCCTTAGTAAACCAAGGATAATCATAGTTATCAACACTGACTGGAAAGTCTTTTTGAAGAATATTTTTATAATTATTTGCCAATGTGCCTTAGAGAAAATCAGAGTTTGTCCTTTTGACCCTGTGGAAATGGCTCCATGGAAGGTGAGAAGCATGTGGCTGACATCTAATAAAATGCTGCCCTGGTGTAAGAGAATCTTAACACCCATACTCCATGTAGAGAAGTAGTAACTTTTCCACAGCTGATTTAACTTCATACATGTCTAACACTAGAAAAAGAAATTCATGACCAGGAAGCTTCACTGTATTCATGCTACAAAAAATAAGGATTATACCAGGAGACCAGGAGAAAAATCACCAAAAAGCAGCTACCAAAGAGGAAATGCTAGCCTAAAAAGGTATGGTTTCACCCAATGACTTGTGGGGAGGGAAATAAGAAATCCAAAAGACAGACTATGAAGAAGATGGCATTTAGTCCTCAGAGACTGTTACAAAACACTGACTAGTGTTTGCATGTATACACTGTATGCATGTATACTTAGGGTGTGTGTGTGTGTGTGTGTGTGTGTGTGTGTGTGTGTATCTCTATCTCTATAGATATATATCTAGATAAATCTCTATCGATATACACACATATCTATACATGGACATCTATATATCTGTATCTATGTATTTTTTAAAATAAGGTAAAGCCCTAAGTTGTTCCAGGACACTTGGAGCCTAATACAGGCGGTGGCTGTACAACACTGTGCATGTACTCACTGCCACTGAATCGTACACTTTAAAATGGTTAATTTTATGCTGTGTGAATTTCACCTCAATGAAGAAAATAAAGTAAAACAACAGTATTCTGCTTAAGATGAATGTGAAACTTGCCACTTCCTTTTGCTTTCTTTGACAAAGGCAATATTTAAATGTTATCAAAAAATCCTTAGATGAATTCCAGGGATTAATTTAGTGGGGGCAAAAGTTAACCAAGGAGCAGTTATGCAGTGCTTTGACTCTTTCCTTCCTATATCCTTCCCTCCCCAACTTCTCTTTAACAGGTGCTGGGATTGCCAAGATGAGTAACACATCCCACCTTTCCTCAAGTTCAGAGACTGCATTTAATTTCTCAACTCTCCAGCCTGCTTCCATAGGAGCTCTGGTTCTAGACATCTCCAAATCTTTAATGAGGGCACTTGACTAGGACCGCTCCCATCCCATACTCAATTATTTGTGTTTTCTGCGTTCCCTTCTTATCCTTTTTCCCTCACACCAGATGGAGGTTTTTAAAATGCTAAGCTAAAACGGGCGTTTATTGATTTTCAGATGCTATAAAAATAGAGGTATCCCCATTCATTTGAAACTTTAAAGAAGGCCTTTCAGAGGCTGTGAAACTAAGACTGATTCTAGGAATCACATATTTAACTGAAGATTGTTTCAAAGATTTTCTTTCTCTTCATCCCACCACCCTCTGTTCTCGCTTAGCCAACCAGTGCCTCCCACCATTCTCTCCCGCAAGGCCAGAGCTCTCCCAGTTCCCTGCCTCTGACCACACGTGAGCCCTTTCTTTGGAAACAGCTTTGTTTTCATCGCGCTTCCCTTTCTCATCCTCTCGCCACTGAATTCCTTTTCCTTCGGCGTTCATTTTTGTTTTCACTGTAGCCACATTGTTATCCTTAGGAAAACATGCTAGCTTTCACCCTGAAAGGAAGAGGCCCCACCAGGCCCCGGAGCTCACAAGTGCCTGTGATGGACTGGCACAGTGACAAGTCAGAGAGTGACGCAGGCAGAGTGAAACGGGAGAGAAAACCGGTAGGCAAAGCCACGCTGGCTTCTGCAGAGAGGAAAAACGTCACGTTTGCCAAGTGGAAAAAGGATCAATTTAGAAAGGAAAGAAAAATCATTTTCAAGCTTTGGAGAGTCCCCCAAAATGAAGAAAAAGAAAAACAACTCAAAGCAATCTCTGATGATATACAGCCTAATTTTGACCCAGATTTTGTTCTGAGGTCACTCAAAATGTGAAACAGAAGTCATAACGTTTAAATTAAATACCTCATTTGTGGATGGAAGCAGCTACGGGTTGTCACCCAGCCAATGTGTCAGTGGCACAGCTGGTAATTTCACCATGCAGCTGGGAAAGGCAGTCTGTCAGTCATAAGAAACCAGATACGTGGGAGGATTTTCACATAAAATCACTTCTCACAGTGGACTCTGACCATCGTCAGACTTGCTAAATGCACGTATCACGATACTCAGTTTGTTCTTCCATACCTTTATGAAAGTTGTGAAGTTTACAATGCGTGTACTGAGGAGAAACACAAGCTGGGAAAAAGGAACACTGGCATCACTTTAAGGTGGTACAGAGGACTGGTTAACAGAGGTACAGGAACTGAATGAATTTAAACAAATGTCTCCCAAGTATGATTTCATTAATCGTAGACAATTGTGGTCTAATCGCTTCTTATTTGACTTGGCTGGAAAAGTCTTATTCTCACTTTACTCCATTTATAGATAGGCATCTTGGGTCAGCTGACCCTTTCTTTGTCTAGCTAAGTTTCCTTTGAACACGTTATAAAGGTTTTTGATCACCAAAAAATATAATACCAGATGAAGGTCATTATACAAAGAGAATGAAACTAACAGCAATCCAGCGGGAAAAGAAATTTACTGTAAGGATTCTGGCTTATCAACAAGAAGTTAATTGACTTCTTAATGTTTCAAACACATGTCAATCAACAGGCCAATAAAATTTTTATATACTATGCAAACAGTGGTAATTACAGTTTGTGGCTCACCACAGAAACTATCTAATGAAAAAAAAAATCATGATATGGACAATAACCCACTCTCCATGTCATCAACTTGCTACTGAACTTAGAAATTTCACTCCTCCAACTGGGTATGGAACATGGGAAAAACTAACTAAGTAAAATAATGGCCTTCTTTCATACAAAGCATGATCGTACATGTAATAAATACATCTAAATTTGTCATGGTGAATTAAACCAGCTTCAGCTTCAGGCAAAGAGGCAGAGTATTAGGCTGAAATGGACCAATTCTTTCCAATTTGTTATACATGTAGAATCTGAAATTTATTGTTTACTTGATTTAAAAATTAAATCAGGTTTCATTTTTGTATGCAGAGTGCTTTCTTTGCATATTTCATTTAACAATAGCCAGGCTGGAATGAAGCCAGTAATCAAACACTGCAGACTTGGGAAACCCTTCTGGTTTTCCAAACTCTCAATAAAGCCTGAGAAGAGTACCAGTTTAGGGAGTGGGCGTCTTTGTTTTTGTGATGACTCACATCATCCAGTATTCATTCATTTATTTTGAAGTCATTCCACAAATATGTGGAAGGCACTTTTCTAGGAAGGGACCATGGGAAACACAAAAACACACAGCCCTTGCCCTAAAGAACTGTACAGATTTTCCCCCCAACATAAGCAGTCCTTTTACTGTAGTTTAATGATTAGCAACCTCACAAATTCAACTTTCTCTTCTTCTCCTTGAAACAAACTAATTTTTCCTCAGGAGTATGTTTTCAAGAGAGTAGGAGATCAGTCTACTCACTCAAAGACTGACTCAAAGAGGCCTACCTTCAGGAGAAACTAAAGAAGACACAATAGTGAAGAAATATTTGGGTTTTAAGATGGAAACAATGAACTACAAGGAATACTGAAAATTCATATTACTGTGATATCAACATGTCTATTACACTAGGGGGGAAAGGGCTTAGAACAGATTATGAAGGGCCAAGATCAAAGGGACTATTTTAGCCATGGTTTTAGAAGGGCTAACAAAAACGTGTTCCATGTCTCTTGTGGCTATCAGTAGACCTGTTAAATAAAACATCAGCAAAGACACAGAAGAACTCAACAACACTGTCCACCAACGCCATTTAACAGGAAATTCCAGAACACTCCACACAACAGCAGAATACACATTCTTTTCAAGCACCCGTGGAATATTCACCAAGATAGATTGTATCCTGGCTCATAAAACAGACCTCCACATATTTAAAAACAAAGCATGAGGGGCGCCTGGGTGGCTCAGTCGGTTGAGCGTCTGACTTCGGCTCAGGTCATGATCTCGCAGTTTGTGAGTTCGAGCCCTGCGTCGGGCTCTAGCTCGGAGCCTGGAGCCTGCTTCAGATTCTATGTCTCCCTCTCTCTCTCTGCCCCTCCTCCGCTTGTGCTCTGTCTCTCTCTGTCTCTCAAAAATGAAGAAATGTAAAAAATTAAAAAAAAAAACAAAAAAAACCCAAAGCATGTTTCCTGATCACAATGGAATCAAACGTGAAATCAGTAACAGAAGTGTAATAGGAAAAAAAACTCTAAATAGTCAAAAATTAAGCAAAGCACTCTAAATAATCCATCGGTCAAAGAGGAAGTCTCAAAAGACATAAAAAAATACTCAGAACCAAATAAAAATGCAACATATCTACATTAGCAGGATGAAGCTAAAGCAGTGCTGAAAGAGAAATCTGTGGCACTAAATGCTTACATTAGAAAAGAGGAAAGGTCCTAAATCAATAACCTAAGCTTCTACCTTAAGAAACCAAAAAAAGTGATACCTGGGTGGTTCAGTCGGGTAAGTGTCTGACTCTTAATCTCAGTTCAGGTCTTGATCTCAGGGTTCTGGGCTTAAGCCCCATGTTGGGCTCCGTGCTGTGCATGGAGCCTACTTAAAAAACAGAAAACAATCCCCCCAAAATGAAGAGCAAAATTATCCTAAAGCAAACAGGAGAAAAAAAATAATAAAGAACAGAGAAAAGAAATGAAACAAAAAGCTGATTCTTTACAAAGATCACTATTGTCAAGACTGACAAACATAAAAAGAGAAAAAAGGGAAGACAGACTTTGCCAATATCAAGAAACAGAGGGTATAATTACAGATCCTAAAGCTGTAAAAACAACAACAACAAGACAACAAAAGGACAATAAGGAAATAACACAAACAACTCTATGCATGTGAATGTGATAATACAGATGAAATGGAACAATTCCTTGAAAATCACAAACTACCAAAATTCACCCAAAATGAGACATAATCTGAATATTCTTATGACTGCTAAAAAGCTTCTGAAAAAGAAATCTTCAGGGCCCGATGGCTTAACTGGGGTATTTTACCAAACATTAAAGGAAAATTAACATCAATTCTAAACAATCTCTTCCAGGAAACAAAGAGGGTGAAACACTTCCTAATCATTTTATAAGGCCAATATAATTTCATGACCAAAAGCAGACAAACGCAGTTCAAAACACAAAGCTAAAGACCAACATCCCTCACAACTATCATCATAAAAATTCTCAACAAGTTACTGGCAAATCAAATCCATGTATATATAAAAAGAATTATAGGGGCGCCTGGGTGGCGCAGTCGGTTAAGCGTCCGACTTCAGCCAGGTCACGATCTCGCGGTCCGTGAGTTCGAGCCCCGCGTCAGGCTCTGGGCTGATGGCTCGGAGCCTGGAGCCTGTTTCCGATTCTGTGTCTCCCTCTCTCTCTGCCCCTCTCCCGTTCATGCTCTGTCTCTCTCTGTCCCAAAAATAAATAAAAAAAAAAAAAAAAAAAAAAAAAAAAGAATTATATACCATGATCAGGTGAGATTTATTCCAGGAATGAAAGTATGTTTCAATATCTGAAAATCAATCAATGTAATGCACCATATTAATAGGCTAAAGAAAGATCCCATGATCCCATGTATTAACTGATGCAACAAAAATAAATGAGAAGGGGCACCTGGCTGGTTCAGTAGGTTAAGCATCCAACTCTTGGTTTTGGCTCAGGTCATTATCTCAGGGTCGGGGGACTGAGCCCTGCATCAGGCTCCACAGTGATTAAAACTCTCTCTTTCCTTCTGCCTCTCTGTCCTGCTCTCTCAAAAAAAAAAAAAAAAAAAAAAAAAAAAAAGTGACAAAACTCATTGTGTCATTAATGATATTATTTTTTTTTCATTTGCAGCAAATCATGAACAGAAGTTGTGATGATTAATATTATGTGTCAAGTTTGGCAATGGGGTGCCCAGACATTTGGTCAAACTTCATGCTGGGTATGTCTGTGAGGGTATTTTGGGGTGAAATTAATAACTGAATTGGTAGAATGAGTAAAGCAGATTGTTCTCCCTACTAATGTGGATGGTCCTCATCCAATCAATTGAAGACCTGACTAGAACAAAAAGCCTGAGTAATATCCTATCTTATTGGCTCTGGTTCAGTTTTTCTGGAGAATGCTAACTAATACATAATGGAAACTTTCCCAACTTGACAAAGAGCAACTATAAAAAACCCACAGCTGACATCATCCTTAGTGGTGAAAGACTGAATGCACTGCCCTAAAATTTGGAACAAGAGAAAGATACATGCTTATTCAATATAGTACTAGAAGTACTAGTCAGTGTAATAAGGCAAGAAAAGGAAATAAATGATATACTGGTCGGAAGGGAAAAAATAAAACTTTCCCTTTTTGCAGAATACATGATTATCTAGAAAGTCCCAGGAAATCTATTTTAAAACTCCTAGGATTTGTGCTGATTCATAGGGGCACATGTACCCCAATGTTTACAGCAGAGCTATCAATAATAGCCAAATTATGGAAAGAGCCCAAATGTCTATCAACTGATGAATGGATAAAGAAAATGTGGCTTATATATACAATGGAATACTACTTGGCAATTAAAAAATGAAATCTTGCCATTTGTAACAACGTGGATGGAACTGGAGGGTATTATGCTAAGTGAAATAAGTTAGTCAGAGAAAGACAGACATCACTTGTTTCATGCATATGTGGAAGTTGAGAAACTTAACAGAAGACCATGGGGGAAGGAAAGGGAAAAAAAATAGTTTCAAACAGAGAGGGAGGCAAGTCATAAGAGACTCTTAAATACAGAGAACAAATTGAGGGTTGATGGGGGCACGGAGGGGAGGAGAAAAAGGGTGATGGGCACTGAGGAGGGCACTTGTTGGGATGAACATTGGGTGTTGTATGTAAGCAATGAATCACGGGAATCTACTCCTGAAACCAAGAGCATACTGTATACACCATATGTTAGCTAACCTGACAAATTATGTTTAAAAAAATAGGAATAAATAGGGGCGCCTGGGTGGCTCAGTTGGTTAAGTGTCCAACTTTGGCCCAGGTCATGATCTCACAGCTCGTGAGTTTGAGCCCCACAATGGGCTCTGTGCTGAGAGCTCAGAGCCTGGAGCCTGCTTTGGATTCTGTGTCTCCCTCTCTCTGCCCCTCCCCCCACCTCAAAAATAAATGGGCATTAAAAAAATGTTTTTTTTTAAATAAAAAATAAATACTCCTAGAATTTAATAAGTGAGTTCAGCAAGATCACAGGATATGAGATTTAAAAAAAAAAAGGTCCATGGTATTTCTCTATGTTAGCAACAAACATACCAAAACCAAAATTAAAAATGCAATACCATTTAAAATTTACAATCATTCCAAAAAAAGTAAAATACCAACATATCAATTAAAAAAAAAGCATGTATGTTGTGTGTGTGTATGCTGAAAATTACAAAATGATAATGAAAGAAATAAAAGAAGACCTAAATAAGTGCAGACACATCCATGGCCATGGATTGGAAGACTCAATATAGTAGAAATGCTGATTTCCCAAAAAATGATTTATACATGTAATGTAATTCCTAACAAAATCCTGACAAAATTTTATTGTATACGTACACAAGCTTATTCTAAAATCTGATAGAAAGGCAAAGGAACTGGAATAGCTAAAACGATTTTGAAAAAGAATAAAGTGGGAGAAATCACGCTGTTAACACTTCCTATACAGCTATAGCATTCATAATAGCGAACTGGCAGAGGGACAGACACAGAGATCAATGAAACAAAGAATCCAGGAATAGACAACACAAACACACCAACCAAACTGATTTTTTAAAAAAATTTCCATCAGATTTTTGACAAAGAGGCAAAAACAATTCCATGGAGAAATGACAGTTTAAAAAAAAATGTTTATTGGGGCGCCTGGGTGGCTCAGTCGGTTGAGCGACCGACTTTGGCTCAGGTCATGATCTCACGGTTTGTGAGTTCGAGCCCCGAGTTGGGCTCTGTGCTGATGGCTTGGAGCCTGGAGCCTGCTTCGGATTCTGTGTCTCGCTCTCTCTCTGTCCCTCCCCTGCTCATGCTCTGTCTCTGTCTCAGAAATAAATAAATGTAAAAAAAAATTTTTTTTAAATGTTCATTTAATTTGAGAGAGAGGGAGAGAGACAGTGTGCATGTGTGCACAAGTGGTGAAGGGGCAGAGAGAGAAAGAGGAAGAGAGAGATTCCCAAGCAGGTTCTGCGCTGTCAGTGTTATGTCAGTGTTGTGTCTCATGAACCATGAGATCATGACCTGAGCTGAGATCAAGAGTCAGACGCTTAACTGATTAAGCCACCCAGGCACCCCAGGAAGGTTTAAAACAAATTGTACTCGACATCTATAGGAAAAATGAGGCTTAATCTAAACACTATATTTTACACAAAAAATTGATTCAAAATGATCTATGGATTCATGGGCACCCGGGTGACTCCATCAGTTAAGCATCTGACTTTGGCTCAGGTCATGATCTCACGGTTCATGGGTTTGAGCCCCGCATCTGGCTCTGTGCTGACAGCTCAGAGCCTGGAGCCTGCTTCGGATTCTGTGCCTCCCTGACTCTCCGCCCCTCCCCCACTCACACTCTGTCTCTCTCTCAAAAATAAATAAACACTAAAAAAATTTTTCAAAATGATCTATGGATTCAAAAGTAAAACAAAACTATAAAACTTTTAGAAGAAAACATGAGGAAGTCTTTGGAATCTAGGACCACCTGGAATCTAGAACTCTTCACCTGAGTTCTTAGATGTGACAACCAAAATAAACAATTGATAAATTAGATTTCATCAAAATAAAAAATTTTGCCTGTGAAAAAACCTGTTAGATGAAAAGAGAAGTTATGACCTGGAAGAAAATATTTGTAAACCATAATACTGGACAAAAGCCTCATATCTAGAATAAGAACTCTCAAAACCCAAAAGTAAAACAAACAATTCAGTTAGAAAATGGGCAAAAAGACATCAAGAAACCCCTCAATGAAGAAGGGATACTATGACAAGCACACAAAAAGATACTTACCATCATTAGCAACTAAGGAAATACAAAATAAAATCATGATGGCATATCACTACACACCTAAGAAAGAGAGATAACATCAAATGCTGGAGAGAATGGAGAGAAACTGGATCTCGCATACATTGCTAGTAAGATGTAAAGTGATTTGGCCACTATGGAAAATAGTTGGCAGTTTCTTACCAAACTTAACTGGAATCTTCTATCAGACCCAGCAATCTCATTTGTAGGCATTTACCTACAGAAATGAAAACTTAACACCCATAGAAAAACCTGTACATAAATGTTCACAGTAGCTTTATTTATAGCAGCAAAAATCTGAAAACAATTCAAATGTCCTTCAATGCATGAATGGCTAAGCAAACTGTGGTACATCTATACAACAGAATTCTATTCATCAATAAAAAGGAATTACTGATACATGCAAAAAACTGAAGAGATCTCAAGGGCATTATACTCAGTAAAAAAAGGTCAATCTCAGAAGGTTTCCAACTCTTTGATTCTATTTACAGAACATTAAAAATTTTTTATTTAAATTCTAGTTAGGTAACATACTGTGCCATACTGGTTTCAGAAGTAGAATTCAGTGATTCATCATTTACATACAACACCCAGTGCTCATCACAAAAAGTGCCCTCCTTAATACCCATCTCCCATCTAGCCCATCTCCCACCCATCTCCCTCCATCAACCCTGTTTGTTCTCTATCATTAAGAGTCTTATGGCTTATTTCCCTCTCTTTTTTCCATTCTTCCTGTATGTTCGTCTGTTTTGTTTCTTAAATTCCACATATGAGTGAAATCATATGATATTTGTCTTTCTCTGACTTATTCGGTTTAGCATAATACACTCTAGCTCCATCCACACCATTGCAAATGGCAAGATCTCATTGTGTTTGATAGCTGAATAATATTCCATTGTATACATATGCCACCTCTTCTTTATTCATTGGTCAATGGACATTTGGGCTCCTCTCTACAGTTTGGCTATTGTTGATAATGCTGCTATAAACATACAGGTGCATGTGCTCCTTCGAGTCTGTATTTTTGTATCCTTTGGGTTAATACCTAGTAGTGCAACTGCTGGATTGTAAGGTAGTTCTATTTTTAACTTTTTGAGGAACCTCCATACTGTTCTCAAGAGAGACTGCACCAGTTTGCATTTCTACCAATAATGCAGCAATAATGCAAGAGGGTTCCCATTTCTCCACATCCTCCTCAACACCTCCTATTTCTTGTGTTGTTGATTTTAGCCATTCTGACAGGTGTGAGGTGATATCTCATTATAGTTTTTATTTGTATTTCCATGATGATGACTGATGTTGAGCATTTTTTCATGAGTGTTGGCCATCTGGATGTCTTCTTTGGAGAAATGTCTATTCATGTCTTCTGCCCAGTTTTTAAACTGGATTATTTTTTTGGGTGTTGAGTTTTACAAGTTCTTTATATATTTTGGATAGTAACCCTTTATCACATATGTCATTTGCAAATATCTTCTCCCATTCCAAAGGCTGACTTTTAGTTTTGTTGACTGTTTCCTTTACTGTGCAGGTTTTTTATCTTGATCAAGTCCCAATAGTTCATTTTTTCTTTTGTTTCCTTTGTCTCTGGTGACATGTCTAGTAAAAAATTGCTATGGCCAAGGTCAAAGAGGTTGTTGCCTGTGTTCTCCTCTAGGATTTGGATGGTTTCCTGTCACACATTTATGTCTTTAATCCATTTTGATTTTATTTTTGTGTATGGTGTAAGAAAGTGGTCCACTTTCATTGTTCTGTGTGTTGCTATCCAGTTTTCCCACCGTTTGTTGAAGAGACTGTTTTTTATGCCAGTACATAAAACTGTCTTGATGACTACAGTTTTGTAATATAGCCTGAAATCCAGCATTGTGATGCCTCCAGCTTTGTTTTTCTTTTTCAGGATTGCTTTGGCTATTTGGGATCTTTTGAGGTTACACACAAATTTTAGGGTTGTTTCTTCTAGCTCTATGAAAGATGCTCGTGTTATTTTGGATGGGATTGCATTAAATGTATAGATTGCTTTGGGTAGTATAGACATTTTAACAATGCTTGTTTTTTTAATCCATGAGCATGGGATGCTTTTCCATTTCTTTGTGTTCTCTTCAATTTCTTTCATAAGTGTTATAAAGTTTCAGAGTACAGATCTTTTACATCTTTGGTTAGGTTTATTCCTAGGTATCATGGTTTTCAGTGCAATTATACATGGGACTGATTCTTTGATTTTTCTGCTGCTTCAATGCTGGTGTATAGAAATACAACAGACTTCTGTACATTGATTTTATATCTTGTAGGTTGCTGAATTCATGAGTTAGTGCTAGCAGTTTTTTGTAGAGTGTTTTGGGTTTTCTACATAGTGTATCATGTTGTCTGCAAATAGTCCAACTTTGACTTCTTCCTTGCTGATCTGGATGCTTTTTACTTCTTTTTGTTGTCTGATTGTGGAGGCTAAGACTTCCAGTACTATGTTAAATAGTAATAGTGAGAGTGGACATCCTTGTCTTGTTGCTGACTATAGGGGAAAGGCTCTCAGTTTTTTTTCCAATAAGGATGATAGTAGTTGTGGGTTCTTTGTATACGGCCTTTATGATATTGAAGTATGTTCCATCTACCCCTACTTTGTTGAGGTTTTTTTTTTTTTTTAATCAACAATAGATGCTGTACTTTGTCAAATGCTTTTTCTGTATCTATTGGCAGGATCATATGGTTCTTATTCTTTCTTTTATTAATGTGGTATGTCATATTGATTGGTTTCTGAATACTGAACCAGCCCTGCAGTCCAGCAATTAATCCTGCTTGATCATGGTGAATAATTCTTTTAATGTACTGTTGAATTCGATTTGCTGGTATCTTGTTGAGAAGTTGTGCATCCCTGTTCATCAAGAATACTAACCTTTAATTCTCCTTTTTAGTGAGGTCTTTGTCTGCTTTTGGAATCAAGGTAATGTTGGCCTCATAAAATGAGTTTGGAAGTTTTCCTTCCATTTCTATTTTTTTGGAATGGTTTGAAAAAATAGGTATTAATTCTTCTTTAAATGTCTGGTAAATTCCCCTGGGAAGCCTTCTGACCCTGAACTTTTGTTTGTTGGGAGATTTTCTATTACTGATTCAATTTCTTTGTTGGTCATGGTTCTGTTCAAATTTTCTATTTCTTCCTGTTTCAGTTTTGGTACTTTGTATGTTCCTAGGAATTTGTTAATTTCTTCCAGATTGTTCAGTGTGTTGGCATATAATTTTTCATAATATTTTCTTATAATTGTTTGCCTTTCTGTGGTGTTCATTGTGATCTCTCCTCTTTTGTTCATGATTTTATTTGGGTCCTTTCTCTTTGATTAGTCTAGATAGGAATTTATCACTTTTATTAGTTCTTTCAAAGTACCAGCTCTTACTTTGTTGATCTGTTCTACTGTTTTGTTGGTTTGTTTGTTTCTATATCATTTATATCTGCTCCAATCTCTATTATGTCCATTCTTATACTGGCTTTTGGCTTTATTTGATGTTCCTTTTCTAGCTCCTTTACGTGTAAGGTTAGGTTGTGTATTTGAGAGTTTTCTTGCTTCTTGAGGTAGGCCTGTATTGCAATATACTTCCTTCTTAGGACTGCCTTTGCTGCATCCCAAAGGTTTGGGACTGCTGTGTTTCATTTTCATTTGCTTCTATGTACTTTTTAATTTCCTCTTTAATTTCCTGGTTAACCCATTCATTTTTTAGTAGGATGTTCTGTTACCTCCATGTATTTTGGATCTTTCCAAATATTTTCTTGTGCTTGATTTCAAGTTTCATAGCATTATGGTATGAAAATATACATGGTATGATCTGAGTCTTTTGGTACCTGTTGAGGGCTGATTTGTGACCCAGTATGTGATCTATTCTGGAAAATGTTCCGTGTGCACTTGAAAGAATGTATATTCTGCTGCTTTCGGATGAAATGTTCTGAATATACGTTAAGTTCATCCAGACTGTGTTATAGCTACTGTTTCCTTATTGATTTTCTCTTATATGATCTCCCCAATGCTTAAGCAGGGGATTAAAGTTCCCTACTATTACTGTATTATTATCAATGAGATAGTTTGTATTTGTTATTGATTTATATATATGGGTACTTCCAAGTTGGGGGTATAAATATTTACAACTCTTAGATCTTCTTGGTGGACAGACCCCTTAATTTTGATATAATGCCCTTCTTCATCTCTTGATACAGTCTTTGTTTTAAAATCTAGTTTGTCTGATATAAGTATGGCTGCTCTGGCTTTCTTTTGATGTCCATCAGTATGATAGATGGTTCTCCATCCCTTCACTTTCAATCTGCAGGTGTCTTTAGGTTTAAAAAGAATCTCTTATAGGCAGCATATAGATGGATCTTGTTTTTATTATCCATTCTAAAACCCTATATATGTCTTTGATTGGAGCAATTAGTCCATTTACATTCAGAGTGATTATTGAAAGATATGAATTTAGTGCCATTGTGTTACCTGTAGAGTTGGTGTTTCTGGTGATGTTCTCTGGTCCTTTGTATTCTTTGTTGCTTTGGTCTTTTTTTTTTTTCCCCCTCCACTCAAAAGAGTCCCCCTTAAAATTTCTTGTGGGGCTAGTTTAGTGGTCACAAACTCCTTTAGTTTTTGTTTGTCTGGGAAACACTTTATCTCTCCTTCTATTCTGGTTGACAGCCTTGATGGATAAAGTATTGTTGGCTGCATATTCTTCCCATTCAGCATGTTGAATATATCCTGTCATTCCCTTATGGCCTGCCAAGTTTCTGTGGACAAATATGCTGTGAACCTGCTTTGTCTTCCCTTGTAGGTTAAGGACTTTTTTCCCTTGCTGCTTTCAGGATTCTTTCCTTGTCTGTGTATTTTGTGAATTTGAGTATGATATGCCTTGGTAATGGCTGGCTTTTGTTGAATTTAATGAGAGCTCTCTGTTCACCTTGGATTTTGATGTCTGTGTTCTCCCCTAAATTAGGTAACTTTTAGCTATAATTTGCTCAAATACACCTTCTGCTCCTTTCTCTCTCTTCATCTTCTAAGTCTCCTATGATATAAATGTTATTACATTTTAATAAGTCATTGAGTTCCATAAATCTACTTTTGTGATTCATTAGTTTTGCTTCTCTCTTCCTTTCAGCTTCATTATTTTCCATAATTTTATCTTCTTTATCAGTGATTTGTTCCTCTGCTTCATCTATCCTTGTTTTTATGGCATACATTTGGATTCGCATCTTGGTTATAGCATTTTTAATTTCGGCCTGACTAGATTTTAGTTCTTTTATCTCTGCTGTAAGGATTCTCTAATGTCTTTTATACTTTTGTCAAGCCCAGCTAGTATCTTTATAACTGTTGTTTTAAATTCTAGTTCAGATGTCTTATTATATCTGTATTGATTAAATCCCTGGCCAACATTTCTTCCTGTTTTTTTGGGTTGGATTCTTCCATCTTGTCATTTTGGAGGTGAAAAATGAAGGAAGGAAGGAAGGAAGGAAGGAAGGAAGGAAGGAAGGAAGGAAGGTCCTAGATGTGTTTTGGGTTGATTGTTAAGAGAAGCTTGATAGAAAAAAAATATATATAAAAACTTAAAAATAATTCAAAAAGTAAAGAAACTGCTCTTTCTGTATAAAAAAAAACCAAAAAAACAAAACCAAAACAAACAAACCCAAAGGAAGCTAGATCCTGTTTCCCCCAGAGCTGAAGCTTTGCAGCACTCTATGATCAGTAGACTTGGTGCGTGCAAGGGGGTTATGCTGGTCTGAGAGAGGGGTCTACTGCTCTGATTCTCAGGTGGACTTACTCTAGTGGAAATACACCTGTAGGGTACAGTGGGGGCAGGGCTAGGTGTAAGTTGCTCAGGTCTTCATTTGGTGGCACTCTTTTTCTCTCAATGAGGTCGGTCACTGCTGGTGGGCAAGGGGTAAAAATGGTTCCACCCTGCTCTCTCCTCTCTGGAACAGGGAGCTCATGCCCACCACTCCTCAGGAAGCCCTCACAGACAAACAATTGCCTCTCCAGGGGGTCCCTGTCTTTGAGCTGTCTGCCTGCCAGACAGCACAGAACACCTGTGTTTTATCTTAGGCACAGCTAGGTTTCAAACCCCACACATCAGAGACCCTTGTGGCAGAGACCCATGCTGATCCTCTGGGGGAGGGTCTCACTGCGCTGTGTTGGACGCTGGCTTGTCCCAGAAAATAGTTACATGACTGCACAGAGGTTCAGAGTTTATGGTAAATTGTAATACATAGCCAGCACCAGGGTTGCTGTCCTCAGCTAGCATCTTTGTTCCTATGCTGGTGAATGGGGTACCTCAATGGTGCCCGCAGGATCCCTTGCCTATGGAGCTGCTGTATCACCTCTACCAAATGCTCTTCAAGCAGGGGAACCACTTCTCCCCGTGAACCACAGGGAATCCTCAGACTGCACTGCCCACTCCTGGGGCTCCTGCCTCGTCCCCCACTAAGCACAGCCATGCGCAATCCTGGTAATGCTCTTGACCTCCAAAACTTCAGACACTGCACTCTGCTGTTTATAAAAAACTAGCGGTATTGAAATCCTCTCCTTGAGACAAAGCATAAGAGACTCTTAAAAACTGAGAACAAACTGAGGGTTGATGGGGGGTGGGAGGGAGAGGAGGATAGGTGATGGGTATTGAAGAGGGCATCTTTTGGGATGAGCACTGGGTGTTGGATGGAAACCAATTTGACAATAAATTTCATATATTAAAAAAAAAAAAAGAAAAAAAAAAAGAAATCCTCTCCTTTTTCCAGTCAATGGTTTTGGGGAAAAATTTTTTTGTGCAGTCCCCTGTGAATGTTTTCACCCTTTTTTTCCCACTCTTACTCTCTTGTTCTCTCTCGCTCCTCTCTCTGTGATCAGGGCTCCTTCCCCACTGCTGCAATCGTGGCTCTTTTCTCCCCAAATCAACTCTCAGCATTTCCTCCCTTCCACGGGTCATTTTTTCTGCTTGTAGATGTGCAGCTTTGTTCTCCAAGACATCTGATCGATTTCTTGTGTGTTCAGAATGATTTGATATTTCTCTAGCTGTGCTTGAGGCAGGAGGCAAGCTTAGGGTTGCCCTACACTTCTGACATCTTAACCTTCTCCAGAACATTTTGAAATGACAAACTGTATAGAGGTAAAACTAATTAGTGGCTGCCAGGAGACAGGGATGGGGGGAGCACAGGGAAGCTCCTTTGCAGTGATGGAACAGTTTTGTATCTTGATTTTCATGGTGGTTACACAAATACACGATTAAAATAGCATAGAACTATACATATGCACACATACAACTGCACACGAATACATATAGAAAAACAGTGAAAACTGAGTAAGGTCTGTAGTCTGGTTAACAGCACAGTATCATACTAATACAAATCTTCTGGCTTTGACACTGTACTACAGTTATATATGATGTCACCTTTAAGGAAAGCTGGGTGAAGAATATAGGAACATCTATGTATTATTTCTGCAACTTCTTGTGATAATTGTTTCAAATTTTTTAAAAAGCTAAAAAAATGATGTGTTCAAATGCTTTTTAAAAAGAATCTTGAGTAGCAGAACAAGCTGTTGCTGCAGAAATGGAAGAATAATTTCTGATTTCGTTTTTTGCCAACAGAATTACTCTCTATTGCATGTCTACCTATCATTTCTTTACTCTATTTTTCTTGAAGCTAACTAAATAAAAGCTTCTCAAGGACATAGGCTCTATTCTAGTAACCCCTTTCAGTGCCTACTGCAATACAGATGTTAAAAATAAAATACTAGTTTTGAATTGAGCAAGTTAGCTAATTCTGGCAGAATCCGATACATTTATAAAGAGAACTAGAGTTAAGTTACACTGACTAGTTTTGCGACCTTGGTTACTTACACCTCTCTGAACTTTGGGCTCCTCATCTATGGAATGAATATAATGAGTATTATGTGAGAAGACTGTCAGGAAAATTAAGTGAGTTAATGTATGTAAAGTACTTAGAAGAGTGCCAGACAAATCAGAATAGCTCAATGTTATTTTTCTAAAAGATTTTAAAAATACGACTTTTAGGTGGATCCATTCTGATGAATCAAAATGATAATAAAATGGTTAAGTGGTTATTTCCTTTAACTATTAGGTTTCAATGAAAAAAGTCTGTGGGGATTTTAAATTTTTTTAAGTTTATTTATTTTGAGAGAGAGAGTGAGCAATTGAGCACAAAGAGGAGAGAAGCAGAGAGAGGGGGCAGAGAATCCCAAGCAGGCTTTGCACTGTCAGCATGGAGCCCAACATGGGGCTCAAACTCACAAACCATGAGATCATGACCTGAGCCAAAACCAAGAGTTGGATGCTTAGCTGACTAAGCCACCCAGGCGTCCCTGTTTGTGGGGATTTTAAAGAAAAAAGCCCAATATACCATCTTAAAAGTACCTATGATATTTAGCCTTTTAAAAATGACTACTTATTACTTGTACTGAGTTAAGTTCCAGGTCCTAATAGTTTCTAATAACAATAAAATATTATATGTAAAATTTCAATTAATAAAGGTTTAGTCTAAAGATTTCGACTTTATGTACATTATGTGACTCTCTTACCTAGCTGACTTATTAATCTTCACTCTTTTTTTTTTTAATTTATTTTTGAGACAGAGAGAGAGAGAGCAGGGGAGATACAGAGAGGAAGGGGACAGAGGATCCAAAGTGGGCTCTGTGCTGACAGCAGTGAGCCTGATGCAGGGCTTGAACTCACAAACCGTGAAATCATGACCTGAGCCAAAGTTGGACTGCTTAACTGACTGAGCCACCCAAGTGCCCCTAATCTTGACTCTTCTTAAATGACAGTTTTGTATTCTCTCTTACCCACCTTTGCTTAAATGTCATCTCTACTCAGAAGCCTTACCCCACTTCCCAGAGAGGATGTATCACACTACAACCATCTAGCTATAGGCAAGACTGCTCTACTGTGCTAACTTTTATAATCTCTTGCACACAGTATAAATCCTGGCACAGAGTAGGTCCTCAACAAATATTTGTGAATGAACCAACCACTGACATATTCCCATGGCAATTTTTACTTGCTACCATTAAGGAACTTGGTATATTGAATTATAATTATTTTCCCATTTGTCTCCTCCATTAGAGTGTAACCTTTTTGAGGCCAGGGCCCATGTCTCACTCATGTTTGCACCCTCAGTAACTAGCACAGTGAGTGGAACATTTATCAAAGATATGTACTGAGAGGCTACCATGGGCCAGGTATCGTTTTCCAACAGTGGACAAGGCAGTCACAGTTTCTTATGGAATGACAATAAAGGATAATAAAAAGGATAATTTTTATTGGGACTAATACTATGAAGACAATAAAGCATAACAATGCGACAGAGGAATAAGGAGAAGTACTAGTAGTCAGGCCTTTGTAAGGAGATGATACTTGAGCTCAGAACAAAATGGAGCCGGTCATGTTTAGGTCAGGAGTAAAGAGTCTCAAGTACAGGGAACAGCAAGTACAAAGGCTCTGAGATAGGAATCAGTTGGGTTTGTTTAAAAAAAAAAAGGCAGGTGTGGCTGGCACATAGTAAACTAAGGGAAGAGAGGAGAAAAGGTCAAAGAAGCAGGTCAGGGCTGGAGCATGCAGGCTATCCTAAGTTTAAACTCTATTCTAAGAGCACCACTGGAGGATTTTAAGCATGAAGTAACAGAATCTAGTTTACATTAAAAAAATTACATTGGTTGTTAAATGGTAAAGAAAAATTGCGGGGGATCATGAACTTCCTTCCACAGGCAGACAAGTTAGGAGACTATGCAGTGGGGGGGGGCGGACAGCATGGAGGCAGTCAAGATGGACTGAAATAGACAGATGGGTGATAAATTTCAAAGACATGGCTGGCAGGACTTGCTACTGAACACGGGAAGTAGGGTGTGGGAAAGAAGAATCAAAGATGTCTCCTGGGGATCTGACTCGAGCAAATTTACTAAAACGGGGAAAGAAGAGGAAATATCTACTATGCTGGACTAAGAAAGTTTCAGATGTCTATTAGATAACCAACTGGAAAAGTAGCACACAGCAGGCACTTGCTGCATACTTTTAAAAACTACCACTTTCGGGATAGACTCATCTACAAATCAAACATATAATACAGCATTCCAAATTTGGCTAACTCTATTTGCTGCTTCCAAGATAACAAAGATAAACAGAAAAGAATAAGTGACTGAAAGGACCAGAGATCTCAGTTCATTTGATGAAATCTCATTTTTGCTATTATTGATGCTCCTTGACCCAGATTTTTAATATAAAGGTGCCATATAACCTCCTGCGGCTTAGTGCCTCAGTTTCCTCAGCCATTAAACGAGAATAACAGTACCACCTATCTTGTATGGCAATCACTTAGTACCACATCTGGCATATATAATTGCTCAATAAACATTACCTATTATGTTCCAGACGGAATTTCCATTTAAAAAACATTAAAATGTTCTATTATTCCACACTCATTCTGGAACAACAAGGGAAGTGTCTGTGTTTATATTTTATAGATGGCAAAGTGAGGTACAGAGACAGTTGAATGGAGCAGTACACTCAGGTGCACACAGTTAAAGTAGAGCAGACAGGCACCTGGCCATTCAGGCAACTCCAGTGATTTAAGGTATGATGCTGCTGTCCCTTCTAAGAGTGGGTTTTTCTTTCACTTTTTTTTTAAAGAAGTAAAAAAGGAATAGTGCTTTGTGACAAAAGTCATAAGAAAGTCAAGGATGAATGCAGAGAGATCTGCATGTTGTAAAAAAGGCCTCGACCCTTAACTTTTCTCTGTAAAGTGAAGGGAAATACATTAAGTGCAAATTCATCTCGTGAAGCCAACTGTATGGGAACAGCTGATCGGGTAACGCTCAGGTTTGAAATGATTTTCACTAACTCAGCTAAGAATGGAAATAAGTACTTCACATCCCCCGACCCCTTTTCACTCTTATTCCTTTAGAAACGTCATAATAGTTTTTTCCTTCCATTCTTTTACAAGCAAATTTATAGCATTCATAAAATTTTAGACTAAGTCAGAAGGAAACTGAGAGGATATCTAATATATTCTTTCATTTTAAGGTAAAGAATGAGGCCCAGAAGGGAACTGACGAAAATGAAATGAAAGCCAAAGTGGCCTGGGACCAAGTGTCCTAATGCCCCACGGGTTACTCTTCTCACTACAAGGGTATCAAATGCCGGGCCAGGCAGTCACCAGAGCTCCTCTGTGTCTATGACAGCCATCATCCATCATGTCACTACTTCCTTCTGAGCCTTAACCCTTTGGAGTCCTAAACCACACTCAAGCTAGCTGCTGCCAGTGATGGTGGCCACGCCTCTAGTGATCTAGTAAATATAAACACCAGATTTCCTGCTTAAAATATCAAGACCTTTTTCTCCCTTCCATTCTGCCTTTTGAATTTTAGAAATAAATAAACTTTTCTGGGCAGTAATAATTTTTGTAGGGAAATATCTAAATTCTACACACTGAAAATGTGGCTGGAGACTGTGAAATAAACTCACTCTGTCTAAAATTTAAAAATAAATATAAGCAAAAGTAATCTATGGTGATAAAAATCAGAAAGTGGTTGCTCAGGGCCAGGGAATGACTGGGAAGAAGCAGGAGAAAACTTTCTGGGGTGATAGAGATGTCCTCTATCTTGAGAAGGACACAGTCAGACTATACACAAGATCTGTGCATCTCACTGTTTGTAAGCTGTATCTCTTAAAAACAATCTAAACTACTCATGCAGAAAATTCAGATTTTAAAATTCTCATCCAAAGAAGGGACTTGAACCGCAGTTCAGCTGATGAAAGGCAATGACCAAACTCAGAGATCGTTCAAAGTCAAGCTACACATTTCTGTTCCAACTACTCATGAGAATAATACCCACTAGACCAGAACTTGTGTATGTGGAGGGCAAGTGAAGAGCTTCCTTTCAGGATATGGCTGATGAATGGATTCTGTCTTAAAATAGGAAAGAAAGTGTTATTTAAGAACTGTGTACACTCCTATAACATATCCACCACTCTCCATGGTCTACTAAAATGCATTTAGAATTTAATAACAGAACTTCATCCTAAAGACCACAGAGAACTTAAGATGATAAGGAAAGTAAGCTTGAACACAGCGCAGTAATTACGTTATTAGATTTCTATTTTCTGTATTATTCTCCTATAAAAACTTGGGTGTGTGTAACATTCTGCCCACTGCATTCCATATCTGGTAACACAGTCTTGACAAAAAACAAGAAGAGTACTGAAAAGGAATAAAAAATTGGCTCTCCTCTGGCTGATAAGCACATGATGTTGGCTCAGGAACCATAGGTGAGTAGGAAGACAAATTGGTTAAAGACACTGCTCTGTTAGGGCTTATCACAAGAGGAGGGGGGAGAAGAGGGCAAATTTAGAGTTTAAGTTACAGCTAGAAAGGGAAGACAAATTTCTCACCTCTTTCAGCAAAGCGCATTGCATGATAAATTTTAGCATATGATCATAAAAAGGTCCAGTATAGAATCTGGCATACTGATAAAGGGTAGCTGTGTAAGAAAACACTATGTTCCATTACTAATGAAGGACCCACAGGAGACTGACTGTCCCTCTCCTTAGTGATGGTCATACATACCAAATCTGGCTTCACTCGGTGAGTCAGGGGAAAGGAGAGCCACATAGAGTACAAAGTGGTGAGCATTGTGGACAGCCAGGACTGCTGAACCTCACGGCTTCTGGGAATGCGGTGAATAAAGTATTCGGGAAACTAGAAGGAAAATAGTAACAATCCAAGTCAACCGGGCCATTGATAACCAAGGTAAACACAGCAACAGTTAATGCTTGTAGACACAGGTCATGCTTTGTTTAAAATTTTCATTCTAACTACTTGTAAATTAAGTTACAAAGCCCTTTCCATGCTTTATATGACACACATCATCAGGTTATGACAGAAAAGTTCCTAAATATGATTAAAAATGTTAAAGTTGGTGTTGACAATAAGTTGGGATAAATTTTCTACAAAATATGTTTTAGGCAAAGAGGTTAACATGCTGATACACAAATTGTTCTTACAAACCAACATGTAAGGCAAATAATCTAATACCAAGATGGCCAAAGGAGATGGACAGAGAATCCCAAACAGAAGAAACTCAAACAGCCAATAAACACAAAACGATGGTTAATAATTAAACATAAAAGAAAGCAATAAGTCATTTTTTACTTACCCAATTGTCAAAGACCATGGTTACCCAGTGTTTTTTGAGGGTGCTGGGAAATAGACACTTACATTCCCTGGTACAACTTTTGCTTACAGCTTTTTGTGAGGGCAATCCAAAAATATCTCTCAGAATTTTAAGTGTGTCTACTTTTGATCCACATTTCTGTTTCCAGAAATATATCCCACAGATTCACCTACATGCTTATTCACTGTATCATGCATTGTATTTGTGGAAATCAGGGACAGCCCAAATATCCTCCAATAGGAAATGGAGATGTTCACACAACAAAATATATGAAGATAAATTAACAAATGACAGATTTATATGAGCTTACATGGAAGATGTGCCAAGCTAAATTGTTAAAAAGAATATGCAAGTGGCAGGACAGTATGTTTAATACAGTCCAGGGTGTATTAACAAATCACAACACATGTGTGTTGGTATACACAGATATACACATATTAGTATCTGCTCAGAGAAAATCTGGAACTATTCACCATAAACTGCAAAGAGGGGATATTTTTATTTTCCAGGTCATGTATGTCCACACTTAAAATTTGCAACAAGCATGTATTATTACTTTCATAATAAAAGAAATGAACATTTCGCCTTGAATCAAAGTTCTTGGTATACTTGTTATCTTTTGCTATGTAACAGATTACTTCCAAACCCAGTAGCTTGAAACAACAAATATTTTTGTTTCTAACTTTCTGGGGGGTCAGGAATCCAGAAGCGGTTTAGCAGGGTTATTATGGTTTGGAATCTCTCATGAAATTGAAGTCAAGTTGTTGGCTGGGGCTGCAGTCATCTGACAGCTTGACTGGGGCTGGAGGATCCACTTCTAAGGGGCTCACTCACATGGCTGGCAATTTAGTGCTGGTTTTTAGCAGAAGATCTTACTTCTTTGCTACATGGACTTTTCCATAGGGCTACTTGGGTATTCTCATTACACAGCAACTAGCTTTCCAAAAGCAAGTGATTCGAGAGAGGGAAACGCAGACACCACAATGTCTTTTATGACCTAACCTCAGAAGTCACACTTTGTCATTTGCACAAAGTCCTACTGGTTACAAAGGTCAACCCTATTTAATATGAAAGAGACTACACAGGGGGCTTGAAACCCTGGGGGTTTCTTGGAGCTTGGCTACCACACAGGTTAAGTCAGACAGTAAAGGACTAAGTATTTAATACACTCTTCTCCCCATCCCCCTATTGGCTTAGAGGTACAATATACTCCTTGAGAAAATAGAAAAGTCTTTTCCTAAACTAGTGGAAGACATACAATTATTGGTCCTGAGATTGTGTGTTTAGAAAAAGATATGAAATTGTGTCTGGAGGCTTTTGTTGAGCCTCCAGTATGAGCCTTCCTCATACTCCAGGAAGGCATGAGTATAGTTCTTATATATACTGCATAAAATGCAAATGTACTGCACATGTGACTACTTTGTTTCACATGTGACTGTGAAGACTATTTCCTCCTCCTTTCATGTTACACCAGTGGAGAAGGAGAGATCTGGATTCAATATATTATTCACTATTTCTATTTATTCATCATTTATTAAACCAACATTGTTTTTCCTTCCAAAGGATTAAAGTACTAAATGTTGAACTAGAAAATAATACCGAATAGTTCCCAAACTACAGAGCAAACAGGGAGCAGTAAATAACCAAGCGGGGACAAACCTGTGAGGTATTTTCTTTGAGGTCTGTGCTTGCCTAATTTATGATTATTAATTGGAAAACACATAACTGGCAAAACAGTACTATGAGCCAAAATCCCTTAACAGAAAGCTTTTGGGTCAGAAGTATTTTTAACAGGTATTATGGGGCATCCTTGGAAGTTTGGGGGAAGTAACCAAACATATTAATATCTCTGCAGCAAAACATGAATATTCACACTAACAAGGATAAATAAAGACTATAAGCCTTAGGCCAATTCAAATCAGGTTTTGCTGCCAAAGGTGTGACAAACTTCAGATCCCCTCCATCCCCCAGTTTTCAGAACTTTTTGGTAATTTAGATATGGGATTGTGGAACTTGTACTGCAAAACACATTTGAATCCAATAAGATGTCATTGCTATTATTACAGCAAAAATAACCCAGTAGGGTCTCATTCTAAAGGTTTTTTGGATGTTACTTCCCAGTTTTGAGGCCTGATCTCCGTATCTATAAAAATTTCTTCGGGGCGCCTGGGTGGCGCAGTCGGTTAAGCGTCCGACTTCAGCCAGGTCACCATCTCGCGGTCCGTGAGTTCGAGCCCCGCGTCGGGCTCCGGGCTGATGGCTCGGAGCCTGGAGCCTGTTTCCGATTCTGTGTCTCCCTCTCTCTCTGCCCCTCCCCCGTTCATGCTCTGTCTCTCTCTGTCCCAAAAATAAATAAAAAACGTTGAAAAAAAAAAAATTTCTTCAAAAATGCATGGGTGTTTATAATGTCCCTTGAATCTCTTAAAGCTGCAAGCATATAACTTTATAAAGAAGCAATGCGCAATATTTCTGGATATTTTTAGTGTCTTGAGGGGCTGGAAGCAGTTTGACTAAGGCTCTAGTAGCCCAACTCCTCAGATTCCATCTGCGCTCCAGAGGGGCAAACACACAGGCCTGGCAGGGAGGGGTTTTTCAAGGGCGTCTGTCTGGGTCTGAAGACGGCAGTCTCAGACTAGGACATGGAAGAAGAGACTACATCTCATCCCAGGAAGCAGCTTGAAGAAGCAGAGAAGATGGGTTTAGGAAGTCTTGTCCATTCTCAGAGGAGGAACAGAAACTAGTAGTGGGATGTTCTGGGGTGGAGACTGAGGGACTTCCAAGACGGAAACTAGAAAACAGGCCTGAGGGTGAAAAACAAGGCTAGTCAGCGTGATGGCCTCTGCTTCTGGACGTGCATGCAAGAAGCCTGACCTCAGCCTCCAGATAAGATGCCAGGCTGAGGAGCGGAGTCCCAGTTCCACTTGTGGCTGGAGCTAACTGGGCCAATGATCACACACCTACAGTGGCCAATCACCCAGTTTGCAGAGGAGAATCCCAGTATAATTATTAACAGTGCCCCTTCTGCTCTCAGAAATGTCCCAGTTGAAATGATAAACTATATAGTGACCCACAGGGCAGGACAATGAGTAGGTTCTTCCAAGTCACAGGGAAAGAAATTTATTCAGAACAGCAGGAGGCAACATGATGGGAGAATCTGCATTACCATTAAGGATAAGAGTGTAAGTGGTAGCTGGGAAGAAAGCCAAGCTGAAAGTTCTGTCAATGAGATAAACAGGAAAACAGTCAGGTGATGATGAACTCGGGGAAGGGCAGTGATGAGGAGCTAGACAAGGGATCAGAACCATGACCCTGCCTGGCAGGGACAGGACAGTCCACAGAGTCCACAGCTCTATACTGGAGAGGCCCTCCAGCTCCAGATCCCATCCAAATCTTGCCTACATTATCATTTTTTTGATAAGAAGTTCAGATAATTGGAAATCCTACCCAAAAGATTTCTCTCTAAATCCAAGTCTCTCACCACCCATTCCCCCAATACAGCAGGTCAGTTCTCCTTAGACACACCTTCCCGACTAACCTTTCTAAGATACCCCCACCCCACGTGTACCCGTACTCTTCCTTCCCCCATCGACAGGCTTGCTCTACGTTTTTATTTTTGTATTTTGGGCTTTTTTTTGGGGGGGGGAGGGGCAGGGAGGAGGAGAGAGAATCTTAAGCAGGCTCCACTATCAGCATGGAGCCTGACACAGGGCTCCATCTCATGAACCATGAGATCATGACCTGAGCCAAAATCAAGAGTCGGGTGCTTAACCAAATGAGTCACCCATGCCACTCTACTGGCATACTATATACTTATTTATTTACTACCTGTCTGCCCCATTAGAATATAACTTACCTGAGGATGCCAGGAAATTTAATCACTGCAATCTCAGTGCTTGTGAAGAGTACCTGGTTTACAATTGATGCTCAGTATTTATTGAATGAGTGATTCAATGTTATTTATTGCATGTTAATAGATATTAATCCAATCTTCTTGTCACCTAGCTGAGGTGTATTTAGACGGACGATATAAAAGGGCACAAAGATAGTGATTTCAGAGTGCACCTTTAGGGCCTTATTTGTAGGGGCCACTCAGTAAACAGATTAAAATGAATGGAATTCTTGGGGCTAGAGAAAAAACCTGAGCAAAGCGGGGGACTGGAAGTTTATAAAGAGCCAGAGCCAGGAGGCACCAAGTTCTAAGGGCTTGGGGAAACAGGAGGGAGAATGAGAATGAACCAAAGACCAATGCCCTCTTCCCTAACAATGTGTCCCAGGTAGAGAGCCTAGACTGCTCTCTATGAAACTGACCACTCACAAGGGCCTCAAGAAATGTCTCAACCTTTGTGGGTCCTCTCCCTAGAAAACAGATCCATGAGAGAAGAGTGTCCCCAAAGCTTTGAGGTCTGAGCATATAAGGGAAGGGAGCCTGTTAGGCTAGACAAGAACAGCAACCCATTCTGCACCTGACACTAGAAAAATTCTATGCCTTCAGTTTCGGTATTATGCCTTCTACACGGGTGTGTATTGAAGTGGATGGGAACCTGGGCCATTTTGGTAAGAACAGGGCTCTCAGATTAACTATGCTTGACACACAGAAACTGGTGCTAGGGTATTTGATGTCCCATATTGCCTAAAGGAAATACTAAGGGTCAGGCCATGGAAAAATCTTGAGAGGTTTTTTTTTTTTTTTTTTTTTTACATATAAAATAATCAAATACATGAAGAAGTCAACAAGGAAAAATTATTAATAGAAAGGTTGTATTTTGGTTTTAACAAAAGTTCCTTTGAAGACAAAAGAATGGGATGGAGTTTCAGAGAGCTACAGTTCAGGCCTGGCTATGACCTTTGGCCAGACATTCTCAGGGATTGGGGCATCTGGAGAAATCCAAATGAAGGCATCTTCACAGACATAACTATTTTTGTTAGTCTGTACCTTTGCCTTGAGGGAAATGTCCCTAACCCTCTTTTATGTCCTACTAATGGGATGCAGGACACAAAGGAAGCCTCATCCATCATTTTACCACCCCTACCCCTCACCCCTAGACCCAATATTTAGTTTAGGAGAGGCCACACAACCCAAGCAGGGTCAGTCTTCCCTGGATCCTGGACCCAAGAAAAGTAATTCCTTTGAAAGACACTGTTGGATGTTAAACTGGCTCTGAATCCATTCCACTGGGGCCATGAAATGCATACTTTAGTGTTCCTCTATTCACTAGGCCTTTCTATAATGACTCAAAAGTACTATCATATTTGCCACCAAAACATGCTATTCCGCATTCCCAAGCCAGGAATCGACAAACGAATGGCAGAATATATCATAAATAAATTTCCTGGTTATATATGAAGATCATGAAAATATACATTGGCATTGGCAGGGATGGAGGGTGGGGCACCTGCTCCTGTGGCTCCTTCTTCTAAAACCTCTACACACATTCCATATCTAGCTACTTATTCCCAACATCCCTGCTATTCTTGGTCCAAACTATGACCATCTCTCACCATGACTACAATAACCTCTCAACTCATCTCTAACTCTCCTCTGGCTCCCCTACACTTTATTCTCTACAGAATCACCAGAGATTATAATGTATAGCAGATCTTTCCTTTCATTCTCCTGCTTAAAACCCTCCAAAGGCTTACCAATGCACTTGGGATAAAATCCAAATTTCTGACAACTGTCTCTGAGGTCCTGTGTAACCTGGGCTGCCTTATCTCTCTAATGATTCCTTGTTCACTCACCAACCACATCAGCCTTCTTTCTGTTGTGTGAATACGTCAAATACATTCCTTCCTGAGGGCCTTTTCGATTCATTCTGAGTGGTCTACCGTGCTCCCTAGATTGGATCAATCCAGGTCTTGCTTGAACATTACCTCCTCAGAGAGGAGGCAGGCTCCCCACATGCCCCTCCCCCGATACACGGTCACCTTCCACCACACTGTCTTATTTTGCCATCTTCACAGCAATTACTCATACTTCCAATTAACTTGTTTGTTTGTGTGTTTGACTGGTGTCTGCCTCTCTCTTCAGAACACAAGCTCCATGAGAGGAAAGGATTTCATCTTGCTCACTGTGTAACCCCACTGTGCAGAACGGTGTTTCATACATCATGGGTGCTCAGTCAATACCTGCTGAACAGATAAATGACTGTCACTATAGTTTCTAGAAGTTCAGTCTGTGGTCTATGCTGGATAGGATGCTGACTCTTTACCTTGTAACATCTCAGGATTGTAAGAGACCAACTAATCCAACCTCTCCACTTCACGGATGAGAAATCTGAATTCTCCCAAGGTGACACCGCCAGCAAGTGGTAGAACAGGTCTTCCATGTGTCCTGAAATATGCTCCTGACTCACCCTTCTAAAGGCCCTTCTTTGATCTCTGCACCTCAGTTCTGAGGAATACATAAATGAGCTGAACCAATTTCCCATGGAGCCGTGTTCTCTGCCTTCTGTTGCTTCTATATATAGCCAGCTACCCATTCTGACCCATTTTCTTTTCCTTCTCTGTTCTTCAACTCACCTACCCTCTATATCTACAGCCTCCAACCCACAGAGCTTGCCTGCTTCCCTGGCTCTGTGGGGACTGAGCTCCCTGCGGCCTCCGGTCACCTTCTCCTTCATACCCTGTTCTGTGCTGTAGGTTTGGCATACCAGCCCCAACTACCACTGTTACCAAGGTGTCCTTCCCAGCCTCCAAGCCTTTTTGGTAAAAACAAACAAAAAAACCCCAAGGAAACAAACAAACAAACAAAAAAACAGAGTAAAAATACAGGGACTCAGAAATCCTCAGAGTTTTTGTTGAACCTTAGCAAGTCCTGTTGTTTTGCTATTGCTCCTGCCTGGTAGCCAACTGGGTTACATAGAAAGTATATTCTACTTGAGTCCTTTTTTTTTTTTTTTTTTAATGTTTATTTATTTTGAGAGAGAGAGAGACAGAGAGAGAACGTGAGCAGGGGAGGGGCAGACAGAGACGGAGAGAGAGAATCCCAAACAGTCTTCAAGCACTGTCAAGCTCAGAGCCCAGTGTGGGGCATGATCTCACAAACTGCTAGATCATGATCTGGGCCAAAATCCAGAATCGGATGCTTAACTGACCCAGGCACCCCCTGAGTCCTTTCTTTCTGTGCAGTTCTATGTGTATATCCTGCAGTGTGTGCATTTCTTGCAACATGATTCGGTCTCTTTCACGCAACTGGCAGTAATATAAAAGACAAAGAAGTGAGATTCTCTCTCTCCCTTATTCTCTCTGCACCATATCTTAGAAAAAGACACATACTAGTTAGTGAAACCTCCTTTTCATCCATCTATCTAAACGTCCTAATTAAGAAGAGGCAGAGGCCATGTGCTATAGTATTGTATGTATACCCACAGAGCCTCCCAGTGTTTCCTACACAAGCTTGACTGACGCCTAACTAGACATAGAGTGGCAAGACAGCCAAGAAAGGGAGAATGTTTACTAAAAAAAAAATAATAATAATAAAGTAGAGAAATGGATTTTTTTCCCTCAGTCTCTAGTTTGTCTGAAATTATGTGAAACACTCAGTTAAATGCTAATAGTATATGACAACTTGTAACTTTCAAAGTATCTTCCAGAATTACATCACTGCTAAAACCCACAAACATATCTGGCTTTAGATCTGTGACAACCTAAATAGAAGTTTATAGTGATTTAGATGGAAATAATTCCACCAAGGAATCCAGATGGCATCATAAACCACAACAGAGCAGATTAAGTGGTCTATGAAGTCATTCTCTGCTGTTACCACACATTGAAATGTACAATATGTTTATTATTTAATGAATGCCACACTGTTGCAGAATCTTGGAAACAAGACAAAACTAAAACGGTAAAATTTCATTCAACCAAAAAGGGTTTCAGCTTTCTTTTATAACTGTTTTCTTAATAATGCAAAGTATAATGTACATACTAGAAGAAAACTATGTTGGATGTTTCTATCATTCTGAAATCAAGATGACCATAATTCACTGTACACACAAAAATGTCCTTATGTGCATGTCCTTTAAGTACTTGGTAGGTGCTCACTTCATGGTAGCTGATGAAGGAGCGAAGGGGCCAAGGGTCCCAGACTGGGTCTTGCTGATAACCAGTTCTGTCACCTTGGGTAAGTCAACTTCTCTAGACCTCAGTCTTTCATAAGGAGGCCTTGCAAGATCAGGATCCTCAACTAGCCACCATGATTCTACAACTGGCCCTCAAGTCTAACCCGTCAAAGACAAGCAAGGCTGATGCTCCCTGCTTGTCCCATGGCTTTCAAGCCACTCCTCACTTTACCTTTAGAAGCATTCCACTCCTGGAGGTCAGGGCAGCAGGGAAATAAAAAAGTCATTGGTTCTTAAAACAATTATGGGACTCTGGCCATGCAAATTTTTAATGTCCTTTGTAATGAATATTTAGTTGTCCTCTTCTCAGCCTCTTACTGCCCCCTTCTTTTGCCAACAATAACCAATTTTCTTTTGGGTAACTCACTCCTCTCACACTCTCAGGCACAGTTTTGGTGGGATGTTAGCCCCTGTCTCCTTCACTTCCAAACCTCTAGTACCATGAGGAGGCCTGGAATGGCTTAAGCAACATGGGAATAACCCTCATGCCTGGCCACAATGACTGGCTGAAAGACAGGGCTATAACTCAGCTGAAGACCATGAGACTGGAGACATTAGGAATTTGCTGGAGTTTCTGGGAAAAAGAAGTTTCTCTCTCTCTATCTTCTACACGTTGTAAGAGACCTTTTTCCCTGCACAGGCTAGTGCAAAGATAGAAAGCCAGGAGGTACTACTGGGTTTTGCCACCCTGAGGGGACAGCATAGCTGCTGGAGCCAGCACTGTGGGGAGCCTGATGGAGGTGACGCTGCAGAAGATAGAGCAGACAGCCATTGACCATCGCTAGTGAAACTGCTGGGCACCTGGACCAAGTCTCACCCAGAAATAAGACTGAATTTTTCCCCTTTGCAAGTAAACAAATTCCCCTTAGTGTTCAAGCCAATTTTGAGTTTAGTTTTATGTCACTTGCAACTTAAACACCCTTCCTTTTAGCTTTAAAATGATATGAATGTTTAAAAAATTAAAAAAAAGGGGGGGGGGCGCCTGGGTGGCTCAGTCAGTTAAGCATCCAACTTTGGCTCATGATTCATGATTCATCATCGGCTCATGATTCATCCGATCTCACAGTTCGTGAGTTCAAGCCCTGCATTGGGCTCTGTGCTAACAGCTCAGAGCCTGGAACCTGCTTCAGATTCTGTGTCTCTCTTGCTCTCTGCCCCTCCCCTGTTCACACTCTGTTTCTCTCTAAAAAATAAATAAACATTTAAAATAAATAAATAAATAAATAAATAAATGTAAGACTATTTCCCTTTTTTACAAAAGAAAATATATCAATATCATAGATGAACACTAAATTGCAGTGCTGTGTTTTTCATTTCATTCATTAAATACCTACCAGGTGACAGGAACGGGGCTAGAAACACAACGGTGAGGAAGGCATTCATAAGGAATTCAGTAGAGAGTAGCAGAGCAACACAGAAAAACTAGCAATTGCAATCAAAGAGCGTAATACAAAAGGAGATATAAGTATTAAATATAATGTTAGCACCAAGTAAGAAATGATGCACTATACTTTGAGAAGCTAAATCGGGCTTTATGGAAGAGATACTTGATCTCACTTCTTGGCAGGATGTGAAATTTACCAGGCATAGCAGAGGGGGAAAAAGGGTCTTCCAGACATGTTCAGAGCAGTGACACATGAAATTGCATGAAATTTGGGGGGAACTGTTTGGTATACAAGGAGCACAGGAGAGAACAGCAGAAAATGGAGCTAGGGAGGCAGGGCCTTCAAAGCCATGCTGAGGAGAATGTACATGAAGCTAAAGGCAATGAGGAATCCTTGGAGGATGATGAGAGCAATGTGACCACATCTGCATTCAGGAACCACTACTCTGGCAGAAGGGGTGGGGCTCCCCCAGAATCAGATCCCTGAAATGTATCAGGAGAACGATGTCCAAGGCCTAAAGGATACTTGCAGCACTGAGATGAAGGAATGGAGAGGGCCAATGGTGGGAAGGAGGGACTTAGGGAGGCTGGAGAGTTTGGGGTGACTCTCAGGTTTTTAGGTGGGGTGAATGGTGAAAGGGGAAACAGGCTGAGAGCATATCATTATTCATTATGGTCTGGTTTTCAGCATAATTTTATGAGTCAGTAAAACAGTAAGTATAAAATATATCAATGTTAGAAGATATTACAGATAATTTTTAGGTTGAAATGGGGCAGATGGTTTGTACCTAAAATGGGGCAATGGGTTGACCTGGGAGGTACACAGAATAAGATAACCTAGGAATCCAGGAAAAGGGAGCGCTCAGAAATGCAGGTTCTAGGCAGGCACCAGAGGGCCCTACTGGAGCAGCAGCCTCATTTGTCTTTCGTAAGTCAGGCTTGAGAGCCAGTTGTGGGGATCACGGTGGCTTTCTGAGGACCCCCTGATCTCGTCCAGGCCTCTACTTCACAGTAAGAGAATGAGGTCTGGAGAAGCTACCTCCCCTGGTTATCAGCAGGACCCAGTCTGGAACCCATGGCTCCTCCACCCACAGGTCACTCGGTGGCACTTCCTCATCAGCTGCCATGAACTGAGCATCTATCAGGTCCTTGACAGACAAGTAGACATGCCTCTGCACTCACCACTTTCACTTCCCGACCATGATCTGCCCTTTGGTCAATCCTGAAACTGAAAGTACAATAGTCAACCTCATTAGTTGCGTGGCTTGGAATTATGTTATGCCTGGCATGATTCTAACTACCAGCTCCATAATTACTTCCTGGTGCCTAATGGCTAAAAGGCACGAAAGAACCTTCGTTTATGCAAAAGGAAGGACAAAGGGAAAGAGGCCACATCCTGATTTTATGACAACTACGATGACAAGTTACTGTATGCTCGGGACCATAATATAAGTATACATTAAAAAAATATGCTTTATGTAAATGTTTACATGTAAACATCGGTTATTAGAATGTCTCTAATTCACTTCAAAATGGAGAAGTAGCAGCACTGTATTCTACACTGCTACTGGCTCTGCATGTTGTAAGAACCCCACATATATTAAACTGGCACAGGCATTCTGGACACGTGATTAGAAAGTCCAACAACTGCAATGTTATTCATAGTTTCTTCAATTCCATCAATTCAGAATCTGATGCAGAGAAATCTGACTTGCCTTTGTTGTAGAGATGGAGAATGGGATAATTAAGATTTAGGAAAGAATTTAAGAGACTCAGCTATTTAAAATACTTCAGAACCATGTATACATCTACCTGATAACAGCGTTTTGAAAATACTCATCTATTCACTGAAACAGCCACACCAGGATCTCTGTTTGCAATAAACTACCAACATTTTAGTTTGGTATTTCACTCATTTATAATGGCCTTCACCAAATTAGACGTATTCTTTATACCTATAATTGAATGCAGTCAAGATCCACTATAAAGAGGAAAAGTGTTTATATAGACTAATCACACTCTAAAAATGAATGCCACGAGTTTAACAGAATTCACAAACTGAAACGAAACCCACGATTGCAACTATATAATTTACAAAAGTATTTCTTTCAGGATTGCTTGGGAATTGTGAAAGAGAATGAGCAGATGCCTTAGATTTAGAAGTTTCAGTAAGTTATAGCCAACTTCAGCCCACTCTGTGAAGTTAGCACCCCACCTTGTGGAAAATAGTAGGTGTTGTTGAATGGAAGCACGCCATGTTAATTTCAGAGGCCATGCTTGATAAATCCTGCAACCACCAAATTGCCACTGAGTTATACACATACGTAGAATAAAAGATACAAACCAAAATATTTCTATTTATTAAAGTAGCAGAAAAGTAATGTGTTTCCAAGATACAAGTATACCCGTCCCAAAAGACTGGTCCTTATGATATGTGTTTGGGTTATTTAGAAAATAAATATTTCCTATGCATAGATTACTATTTCCACAGGTGCTTTTACCACTTCTTAGTTTGTTTCAAAACATAACTTTAATTGTTTTCTAATTGTAACTTAGAAAATACAGAAAAATGTTCAAAGACAAAAGCAAACATCAACCATTATTCACAACCAAGAGATGATCCCTCTACCCTCTGCACAAACTTAAAAAAATATTGGGTCACTTAAATCCTTTCTGTAACTGAAAGCATTCTAAGATGACCTCAGGTTTCTAAAACTGAAATAATTTTTTATCTTTTAATTTCACCAACTTCTTTCCCAATCTCCTGTCATGGTTCAAAAACACCCACCATTTGTCCAAATGTGTCCTGTGTTTTCCAATTTCCTAGCCCTGAGATCTCTCCTTCCCCTGTATTCAAAGCACTTACTTTTTTTTTTTTTAATCAAAGCTATATAAATAAATATATGTACACACACACACACACACACACACACACACATATATTTGTATGTATGCATGTGTGCACACACGCACGGTTTTGAAGTTTCCTATGAGACTCTCAGTTTGGTTAGACACCTGAGGTAATTCATCATCGTTACTGGCTTCTTGGAAGCATCCTTTTTGGAGTTCTCTGTCCCCCTGCTCAACTTCCAACTCCCAACCAGTTGTTCTCTAGGCCTGCTGTATGTGGTGGTCTTCATATGGAAACTCCCTTCACTGCCATCCTGAAAATTTCCTTCATTTCTCTTCTGGGCTGGAACCTAGATTCCAGGACCACAGTCTTCCTCCTTCTTAGGTCCTCCTTGTTTTGGTGAAGCACATCCTCTATGAAACGTCGTATGGGAACTGGTGTGAGGATTGCTCTAATCATTATTCTGAATGCCACTTGGACTCCAAACGTGACTCATTTTCCTTTGCTTTTTGGAAATTTTATCATTAGTTCTGAAATTGCATGATGATATATCTTCTGTGACTATAGTTTTACTGGGCTGGGGATACTCCTTTAGTTTGAAGGTCACATCCTTTAGATGTAGGCATTTTTCTTGGGTGATTTTTTTTTTTTTAATGACACCTGCCTGTGTTCTTATTCTTTCTGGATAGTAGCCTTCCAACATCCAGTTTGATTATCTAATTTTATTATCTTTTCTCTGTTGGTTTTATCTTTTTGTTCCGCTTTATACCAGAATCCTTCAACATGATCTTCCAATATTTTCATTTTTTTTATTCCTACATCAAAATTTTAATAGGCAAGGACCTTTCTAGCTATATGAGTTTTTTTAAAAAAAATGGATATCATTCTTTATTTAAAGACACAATGTCCTTTCATTTCCCCGAAGATACTGTTTTCCTTTAAGCCCTTCCCCTATGCCCTGGCTCATGATTTGCCCTTTCCTCTGATTCCTTTTCTCAAAGTTGCTTCCTCAAATAGTTTTGCTTTTTCTTATGTTGAGGCTTCCCTCCAATGTCTGTAACTGTGGATGTCGGTTCAAGCCAGTGATTCTCAGGATGGGGGTGGATTTCTCCCCCAGGGACATTGAAGCAAGGTCTGGTCTTCAAGACTGGCGGGGGCAGGGTGGGGGGGGGGGTGGTGAGGGGCTAGGAAGGCAGGGATTCTACTGGCATCTAGTGGTGGAGGCCAGAGATGCTGCTTAATTAACATCCCACAATGCCTCCTCACACGATTTACCTGACCTCAAATGTCCATAGTGTCGAGGCTTGGAAACCCTGGTTCATACTAAAGAATGAGGCATTAAAAGGCAGACTCGAAGCTCTATGCCCTGGGTAGGGTTGTCAAGGGGAAGATAAAAATAGTCATAGTGAAATAGCCATTTCACTGGGGGAAATCCTAAATATCAGAATCTATACTTCTATTCTCCTGAGCAAATCAGTTTTCCGAAAGCTAATCTTCAATCTTGTGCCTGGGGGAAATAAATGCAGCATTCTGGGAGCTTATTGGAAAGGAGATCTAAGGGGCGCGTATTGGGGGGACAAGGAGTAGTCAGCTGTTCACTCTCCTTACATCTTCTGTTCACAGGGCAGTGTCTATCCAAAATATGGTTGGGTGTTCCCAGAGCCAAAACCTTTTTAGTTCAACCTCTCCAGGGGTAAATGTTGGGTTTTCTACCATGATAGGGTAGAGGGTCTACCTGGTCTATAGGCAGATTTCAACCAAGAGGCCTCGTTTCAGCCCCAATTTGTACTCCGGCCTCCAGAGGTAGCACTGCTCAGTGGTACTTTGATTAATTAACTAGCACTACCCAATGACACTTCACTTGTTAATTAATTCTGAAGGTTGCCAGTATTTGTGCTTACGCCTCTCCAACTGCACAAAACATTTGAGGCAAAAGGGCACTTCCTTTCCTTATTTGAGTTCTTTGTAAAACTTGGTCCAAATTTTGCACATAGAAGCTAATCAACAAACATCCACTTTCGATTTTCAAGAAGGATTTTACCTTGGGGAAGCCGCAACTTCTAGGAGCTGTTCTGCCCATCTCAAACAAAGAAGCGTCTATTACACAAATGCCAGTACTGCAGCCTCAGCAAGGTGCTTGGTGAATCAAATCTTTAAATAAAAATACTCTCCAGGTGGAAACACTGCTCTCAAGCCATATAAAGCCTTCTCAAGTCAGGAGAGGAAAATTATCCTTAGCAAGGATCTATGTTTCTAAACAAGAAATGAGATCGCTTCTCGTCACCCTCCCCACACGGATTAGTCTGTAACATATACTAGAAATGTCCCCTCTGGCAGCCATTCTGAAGATCGGCCCTCTGGCCTCCAAGGAGCGGTAATGCAGGGTGCCACCACTCCATGTTCAGCAGTGCACTGCCACCTGGTGGGAGCAGGAGGGGATAACAGTGACACGGCTGAGGAGGCCGCACAGTACAACGATGCAAGTTTTTCAACACCTGGAAGGGCTCTTGGGGACCATTTCTAAAGCCTGAAGGACCTTTTCGGTTGGGAGAGAGGGAGAGGAAAGAGAAAAAAAGGGACAGAGCGCAAGGGCGCAGGACTCAGGAAATGGTTTTGAATCACTGCAAGGAGGGGCCGTGCAGTCCCTCTGACTCCCAGGGTGCCTGTAAGTTCCTCAAGGCAGAGGCTGTTGACTCTTTTAGGTGGTGCGAAATGTTGTTTACAAAGACACTGACACTCAGGGACGCTCCACCTACAGAGTTCCCCAGGTCAGTGATGACAACTTCATTCTTAAAATTGCTCAGACCCAAAGCTTTGTAGTTCTGCTTGATTTCTCTCTTTTCTCCACATTTCTCTCTTTTCTTCATATCCAATCTGTCAGGAAATTCTATTAACTCTATTTTTAAAAAAATATCCAGAGTCCAACCATTTCCCCCATTCCTACCCCTTTTGGTGCAAGCCACACCACGTTTTTTGTGCACTGATTCAACCGCCTCCTCAGTGGTCTCCTTGCTTTCATCCTTTGCCCTTAGCCTATCCGTACAGAGTTATCTGTTTAAAACCGCTCCCCATTTCCCTCAAAGTAAGACAGGGAGTCCTTACGGTGGCTGATGAGGCCCTATATCCTCTGGCCCCTGCACCAACCCCTCCCATCTCCTCTCTAGAGCCTCCCTCCTCTGACTTCTCTCCAGCTACCAGGATTCTCTGCTGTTTCCCCAACATCCAGGAATGCCCCACTCTATGGCTTTTCCAGAGACTATCCCTTCTGCCCAAAACACTTTTTTCCCAGACATCCCCATCGTCTTTAAGGACCTACAAGCAACTGCAATTTTTTTCTTCCCTGTCAGAATTCCCAATCCCACTACCCCTGTGCAATCTTCCCACAGCACTGACCGCCTTCTAACAAGCTTTAAGATTTTTTTATTTACTATGTCCAGTGTTACTGTCTTTCTGATCCAGCTCACGTTCAGTAAGCTCCATGATGGCAGGAATTTTTTTGGTATGTTTTGTTCATGGGTGTATCCCAAATGCCTATAATAATGCCTGGTCAATGGAAAGCAAATATTTATTGTTGAATAAACAAAGTTTAAAAAAAGAAGGAAAACATTAGAATTCTGACTACTATTGCATTATGAATTTGGTAAAACTGAAAATCTTTCCTTAAAAAAAAGATTTTAAGTAATCTCTACACCCAAATTGGGGCTCAAACCCACAACCCCGAGATCAAGAGTCGCATGCTGTACCTACTGAGCCAACCAAGGGACCTGGAAAAGTGAACATCTTTGTAAAAGATTAAACATCAGAAACCCGTTTCTGTATTTATTCCTGTCATATTTAATATCTATGAATATGAATAGAGGGCATAACAGGTTTTACTTAGTGACCAGAACAACAACTGTTTGGGATATCTCTTCTATTTGTCTCTGCCCCACATGATATTTATACTCTTTAATATGTTTATTACATTTACTCTAAAACAAGAGTTCAATCAACAACCTAGCAGAATGCGAAGTGCGAAAGGGTTGACGTGCCCTTCAATGTCAGCAAGTTACTTAATTTGGGCTTTTTTGTTAACTTTTTCCCTAATCAAGGTAAAACCCACATTTAGAATACTATAGAAACCCACATTTACATACTAAAGACAATTTGGAAAGTTAAAAGAATACTTGTGTGTGTAAGTACAAAAATGTTTACTGCAGTATTCAGTGAAAACTTGAAAAACTGCTGAAAACTGCAACAGGGAAATGGTACATCAATACTACAAACCACTATGCAATCATTAAAAAGTGTAAGGTAGACCTATATGTACCAACATGGACAGCCATCAAGGTATAGAGTTAAATGCAAAAACACTGAAAACAATAGATAGGTTTGATTTATGAACTAGCCATCCCCTGCCCCCAACCCATTTATATAGTTATGTGTGTATGTGTGCATGTAATTCATAGTATTTTCTTAGAGTAAATGTACAAGAGGGAAAAAGTCATACCAGCAGGTATAACTCGAGCTTGCAGTGTTTATTTCTAGAGAGTGGGACTGGGGCAGGAACAGGGAGCTCCTACTTTTTATTTTACATAAAGTTAAGTAAAGAAGTTCTTTACCATCCAAAGTTTTTAAATTAAGAAATTAAAAAATGGGGGGGAGGCGGTGCCTGGGTGGCTCAGTGGGTTAAGCATCCGACTTCGGCTCAGGTCATTATCTCACCATTGGTGAGCTCGAGCCCTGCATCAGGCTCTGTGCTGACAGCTCAGAGCCTGGAGCCTACATCAGATTGTGGATTGTGTGTCTCCCTCTCTCTCTGCCCCTCCCCCGCTCGCACTCTCTCCCCCTTCTCTCTGTCTCAAAAATAAATAAACATTAAAAAAAAAGAAAACTATAGGAAAGAAAATTTGGAGAGAAAAGAGTAAAGAAACAGAAAATAATCACTTACAATCCTGCCTCGGTTGATTGTGGGGCAAATTTAATAAGGATTTGCTGAAATATACACATAAGTATAGTGTCTTATACTGAATGGGCACTCATTTAATATTTTTTGAATAAATGAACAAATAATCTTTCTTGGTAAAACAGTATAAGCTTATTTATAGAGCAGTGGGAAATCTTGTTAAATGACCCCAAAGTAAAGCTGGCTTCAAATCAGTTTTCAGCACCTTCTGTTATTTTATGTAAGAAAAATGCCTACTCTGTAATTTTTACATGTAGTTTTGAAAATGTTTTATTCAAGTGTTGCTGAGCTTTTTTCTTTAATGATATGATCTAAAAGGGCTAACTCATGCTCTAATAGAAGTTGCTCTGAGTAATGGTTGTCAAGAAAGGCAGTTAATAGATAAGGCTCAGACATAGAAGCAAACGGAAGGATGAACCAAAATCCACCGTGCAATGCCCTGAGCCTCGTTTCCTTCCACATCTCCCAGGGGTGGGCATCCCTGGTGAAACAAAGGCCAGTGTGGGGACACTGTTGCTCTCCAGGAGGAAAGCTCTGGTTTGATTTTTCACCTCCCTTCATATAACACAGCTCTAGTAATAGGTTCTACTTGGGAAAGTTACCATCCAATCTTTCTGAAAGATATTACTTTAGCTACACTTTACTTTAGAACTAATCCCAGTGGAAATTACATTTCCTTTAGAAGGCTTTTTGAGATATTTTTTTCATAGAAGTCATTTCACAGCTAAACATTTGTTTCCTTGTTTGTTTTGGCTTAGCTTTTGCTCATCTTTCTAATCTCAGTTGCTTCATTCCAGTAGGATTGAGATGTTTCTCCCAAGGAAACCCCGTTTCTCTTTAAATGCCAACCATGCAGAGAAACATAAGCTACGAGTAGAGTTAAAAAGTACACCACAAGGGGCGCCTGGGTGGCGCAGTTGGTTAAGCGTCCGACTTCAGCCAGGTCACGATCTCGCGGTCTGTGAGTTCGAGCCCCGCGTCAGGCTCTGGGCTGATGGCTCGGAGCCTGGAGCCTGTTTCTGATTCTGTGTCTCCCTCTCTCTCTGCCCCTCCCCCGTTCATGCTCTGTCTCTCTCTGTCCCAAAAATAAATAAAAAACGTTGAAAAAAAAATTTTTTTTAAAAAAAAAGTACACCACAAGTAATTATTTCTCTTTACTCCTGTGTAATTATAAATACAGTGAATTGCACGCCTTAAGATTTTAAATACCATTTTAAAAATTACACTCAATCAAAGGAATCAGGAGAAATTTGAATGAAGTTTCTGCAACAAAAATAGGTCATCCCTACCATTTCATTAGCAAAATTACATTAATTTAAAATTTAGCTTAAAAATTTGCTGGATGATTACCAACTGGTAATCTGTATCTCCTGATATCTGAGAAGGAAGGTCTATCTGTTTTTGGAAGAGCAGTCTTGTGTTGCAAATGTGGGCTTTGGCTTCTCACCAGAACCAAGTGTGAATCGATGCACTTTTATTCCTAAAGAGCTCTGAGCGATGTGAATGAGACACCTTGCCCAGGCACAGAGTGCAATTACTGTTAATGCTTTCAAATGGTGCAGATTTTCTGCTTCACTTAAAAAGGCTGAAAATCAAGCTATAAAGGGAGAGTCAAAGTCTTTAACCACAAGAATATTATCTGTAGCTAGGAAATTGCAGTTGGTACAGTTATATCAGGAAAAAAAAAAAAAGGCAAATTGAGTGAGCGGGGGTTGCTATTTATACAAACAGTCCAGAGCAGACATCAACACAGAGAACGCAATAAAACTCCAACTTTGATTAGAAAATTAATGTGGCTTTGGTTCTGGCAAGACGGCAATATAAACTAACCTGAAAACCCTCCTTCTGTAAGCAGATTAAAATGCTATAATAAATGTAACAAAATATGGTTTTATCTGAAGTAGAAAGAAGGGAAATCCCTACCTGCCAGACATAAGAAAAAAATGAGAAAGGAGAGGCAGCCTTTGACACAGAGGCCTGGGAGGAAGACATAACTATGCCAGTGACCCTGGGTTGGGTTCTGAGGACCCCTGTCCTGTGTGTTTGGGGGGAGAGGCCACAAAGGAACAACAAACGGAGAGCTGATACTTGTATGATAATAACAGCTTCCTATATTTGAAAGTTAGAGTACCCTGGGGCTCAGTTCTTAGTCTTCCACTAATTTCTAACTATACTCAATCCCTTGGTGATCTCATTCAGTTTCTTCTTTTAAGTACCATCATGTAAACACCGAAGAGTCCAAAATTCACATTCAGTCAGACCGGAGCTCTCTCCTGAACTTTGCGTTCACAGATCAAACTGCATAGTCAACATCTTTGCATGTATACTTAAAGACATAGCACACTTGGTCCTCCTGCTCCCTCATGTAATCCTCTTTGCTTTTTTCTGATAGCTTGGGCCAATAATCTAGATGTCATCCTCTACTCATCTCTTTCCCACACCCACACACATCGTATCTGCCTATAGACAAAATTTATCTCTACCTTCAAAATTCATCCAGAATCTGACCACTTCGCATCACATCCATTTTTGCCATTCTTGTCCACACCACACTGCTCTCTCACAGGATCGCTGCTAAGGCCTCCAAACTCCTTTCCTTGCTTCTGCCCTTCTCCTCTTTAGTTTAGTCAGCAGCCAAAATGATCCTACTAAAATATAAATCAGGGGCGCCTAAACAACATGCTACAAACCACCAATGAGTCAACAAAGAAATCAAAGAAATAAATGAATCAATACATGGAGACAAATGAAACTGGAAACATAATGGTCCAGAAATCTTTGGGACACAGCAAAAGCAGCTCTGTGAGAAAAACTCATAGCAATACAGGCCTACCACAAGAAACAAGAAAAATCTCAAGCAAGCAAACCTTACACCTAAAGGAATTAGAAAAAAAAACAAACAAAACCCAAAGTTAATAAAAAGGTAGGAAATAATAAAGATCTGAGTGGACATAAGTGAAACAGAGACTTTAAAAAAGCAATAGAAAAGATCAATGAAACCAAGAGCTGGTTCTTGGCAAAGATAAGCCAAATTGATAAAATTGTAGCCAGACTCATCAAGAAAAAAAAGAGAAAGGACCCAAGTAAATAAATCAGAAATGAAAGAGAAATAACAACCAACACCACAGAAATATAAAGGATTGTAAGAGACTTCTCTGAAAAATTATATACCAACAAATTAGACAACCTAGAAGAAATGGTTAAATTCTTAAAAAAAGATAATCTTCCAAAATTGAATCAGGACAAGATCTGAACAGAATGATTACTAGTAACAAAATTAAGTCAGTAATCCAAAAAACTCCCCCAAAGCAAAAGTCCAGGACCAGACAGATATACAGAATTCCTCTTAAACTATTCCAAAATATAGAAGAGGAAGGAAAGCTTTCACATACATTCTATAAGGCCAGCATTACCCTGATACCAAAACCAGACAAAGACACCACAAGAAAATAAAAAACCCACAAGCCAATATCCCTGATGAACATAGATGCGAAAATCCTCAACAAAATATCAGCAAACCACACTCAACATGTTAAAAGGATTATTCACCACCACCAAGTGGGATTTATTCCAGGGGTGCAAGAATGGTTCAATATTCACAAATCAATCAATGTAATACACTATATCAAACAAAATGAAGGATAAAAATCATGATCATTTCAGATGCAGAGAAAGCATTTGACAAAATTCAACATCCATTCGTGATAAAAACTCTCAACAAAGTGAGGTTAGAGAAAACATATCTCAATATAATAAAGGCCATATATGAAAACACACAGCTGACACCATACTCAATGGTAAAAGACTGAGAGCTTTTCCCCTTATATCAGGAGCAAGACAAGCATATCCACTCTTACCACTTCTTGTAACATAGTACTGGAAGACCTAGTCACAGCAATCAGACAAGAAAAAGAAATAAAAGGCATACAAATTGGTCAGAAAGAAGTTAAACTGTCATTATTTACAGATGACATGATACTATATGCATAGAAGACTTTATAGACTCCACCAAAAAACTATCATAATAATTGGATTCAGTAAAGTTGCAGGGGATAGAATTAATATACAGAGATTGGTTGCATTCCTATACACTTAACAAAGTAGTAGAAAGAGAAATTAAGAAAACAATTCATTTACAACTGCACCAAAGGAAATAAAATGCCTATGAATAAACTTAGCCAAACAGGTGAAAGATCTGATCTCTGAAAATTATAAAACACTGATAAAATAAACTGAAGACAACACAAACAAATGGAAAGACATGCCACAATCATGGATTGGAATAACATTCAAAGTAATCTATACATTCACTGCAACTCCTATCAAAATACCAGGCACTGTTGACAGAACTGTAACAAATGATCCTAAAATTTGTACGAAACCACAGAAGACCCTGAACAGTCAAAGCAATCTTGAGAAAGAAGAACAAAGCTGGAAACATCACCGTTTCAGATTTCAAGATATACTACAAAGCTATAGTATAAAAAAAGTATGCTACTGGCACAAAAACAGACTCATAGATTAATGTAATGGAATAGAGAATCCAGAAATAAACTTATGCTTATACGGTCAGTTAATCTATTGACAAGGGAGGAAAGAATATACAGTGAGGTGCTGGAAAATGGTGCTGGAAAAATTGAACAGCTATATGCAAAACAACGAAACTAGACCACTTTCTAACACCATACCTTAAAAAAAAAAAAAAACAAAACCAAAAAACTTAAAATGAATTAAAGGTGAGACAGGAAACCATAATACTCCTAGAATAAAGCACCGGCAATAATTTCTTGGATATCTGCCATAGAAACATTTTTCTAGATATGCTTCCTAAGGCAAGGGAAACGAAAGCAAAAATAAAATATTGGGATTACATAAAAATAACAAGTTTTTGCACAGCAAAGGAAACCATCAACAAAACAAAAGGCAACCAAATGAATGGGAGAAGATATATGTAAATGATATATTCAATGGAAGGTTAATATTCCACATATATAAAGAGCTTATACAACTCAACACCAAAAAAACAAATAACCTGATTAAAAATGGACAAAAGACCTGAACAGACGTTTTTCCAAATAAGACATGCAGATAGCCAATATATACATGAAAAGATGTTCAACATCACTAATTATCAGAGAAATGCAAATCAAAGCCACAATGAAATATCTCCTTATCCCTGTCAGAATGCCTTGAATCAAAAAGGTAAGGAATAACAATGGTTGGTGAAGATGTGGAGAAAAGGGAACTCTTGTGCACTGTTGGTGGGAATGTAAATTGGCGCAGCAACTGTGGAAAACTATATGACGATTCCTCAAAATATTATAAATAGAAATACCATATGATTCAATGATTCCACTCTTGGGAATTTGCCCAAAGAAAACAAAAACACTAATTCAAAAAGATATATGCACCCCTATGTTTATCGCAGCATTATTTACAATAACCAAGATATGGAAGTAACCCAGTGTCCACTGACAGATTAATGGGTAAAGAAGATTTATACACATGGATTATCAACTATAAAAAGGAGGAGATCTTGCCATTTGTGGCAACATGCACGGACCTAGAGAGTATTATGCTAAGTGAAATGAGTTTCTTTTTCTTTTTCTTTTTTTTGAAGAGAGTCAATCTTTTATATATTTGTTTAATTTTAAGTGAGCAAAGATCTTTATAGCATTGGACAAAAAGGAAATTCAGTTCTTTACTAGAATGGCACTACAAACTCCCTTTTGCATCATAATAATCAAAGAACAGTTGCTTTTTTTTTTTAATTTTAATGTTTATTTATTTTTGACAGAGAGAGAGACAGAGCATGAGCGGCGGAGGGGCAGAGAGAGAGGGAGACACAGAATCCGAAGCAGGCTCTAGGCTCCGAGCTGTCAGCACAGAGCCTGACGCGGGGCTCGAACTCACAGACCGTGAGATCATGACCCGAGATGAAGTCGGACACTCAACCGACTGAGCCACCCAGGCACCCCAAAGTGCGGTTGCTTTTTAAATTTTGTAGAACATGGGGCGCCTGGGTGGCTCAGTCGGTTAAGCGGCCGACTTTGGCTCAGGTCATGATCTCACAGTCCGTGAGTTCGAGCCCCGCGTCGGGCTCTGTGCTGACAGCTCAGAGCCTGGAGCCTGTTTCAGATTCTGTGTCTCCCTCTCTCTAACCCTCCCCCGTTCATTCTCTGTCTCTCTCTGTCTCAAAAATAAATAAACGTTAAAAAAAAATTAAATTTTGTAGAACTTGTCTATAAAAATACCTAGCCCTGGTGTGTGGGGCTATGATTTCCCTTACATGTGGAATCTAAAAACAAACGAATAAACAAAAACAGAAACAGACCAATAAACAGAGAACAAACTGACGGTTGCCAGAGGGAGGGAACACAGCTGGGAGGATGGGCAAAATAGGTGAAAGCCAGTGGGAGATACAGGCTTTCAGTTATGGAATGAATAAGTCACTGGAATAAAAGGTACAGTACAGGGAATATAGTCAATAGTACTATAAAAACGTTTTATTGTAACAGATGGCAGCTACACTTGTGGTGAATGCAGCATAACATACAACCTTGTCAAATAACTATGCTGTACACCTGAAAGTAATGTAACATTGTGTGTCAACTACACTTCAATTAAAGAAAAAGTAAAAATAATAACAATAAAAATAAAATTAAAAGATCACATCGCTCCTCTACCTAAAGCTTCCCAATTGCTCCCCATTTCACACACAGGGAAAAAACTTCTAAGACTAAAAACAGACAACATGGCCTTAAAACAATCTGATCCCAACATGCCCACCTTGATGTCTATGGGCTCATAATCTGTTCAGCTCTTCCTCACTTACTTTGCTTTGGCCAATTTGACCTCTTCGTTATTTCAAGAACATGCCAGGCATAACCCCACCTCAAGATCTTCTTTGCAGTTATTGTTTTCTCCAAGAATTCTCTTTCCCCAGATGGCTTTATACTTCACCTCCCTCAGGTCTTTGTTCAAATGCCACCTTTCATGGCCACTCTAACCTAAAATTGCAACCTCCCTTTAACCCCCCAATATTCCCTATTTCTTTGCCTTGCTTTATTTTTCTCCTTAGCATTTATCACTAACACATTACAAATTTTACTTGATTATCTTGTTTATTGTTTCCCCATTGGAATGCAGCCACCATGAGGGCAGAGATTCTTGCATGTTTTATTTACTACTATATCACTAGCACGCAGTAGGTGTTCAATAAGAATCTGTTAAATAAATGAATGAATGCTAAATATATATTTATGAAGGAAAAAATTCAACCTAGAATTCCAAATGCAGTATGCAATCAAAGGAAGATCAAAACCAAAACATATTCTCAGGAAAACAAAAAACACGGAAAGAATAAATCACTTAACAGACCTTCCATTGAAAGAACTAATAAAAGACATACTCTGGAAAAAAGACATTTGATCCAAAAGGAAGGCGTAGAAAGAATAAGCAAAGAAAATGCTATATAAATCTAAATAAGCACTGACTGTATAAAATAATAGTAATAAGTAATTTGGGCGGTATAAAAACAAGGTAGAACCAAAACACTAAACAATAGTATGTAAGATGGGAAGGGGTGCTCACACTTAAAACATTCTAGGGGCGCCTCAGTCAGTTAAGCGTCTGATTTCGGCTCAGGTCATGATCTTGCTATCTGTGAGTTCGAGACCCACGTCAGGCTCTGTGCTGACAGCTCAGAGCCTGGGGTCTGCTTTGGATTCTGTGTCTCCCTCTCTCTCTCTCTGCAACTCCCCCGCTCACACTCTGTCTCTCTCTCTCTCTCTCTCTCTCTCTCAAAAATAAACATTAAAAAAAATTTGTTTTAATTCTAAAAGCCTTGTTTTTCAGGAGGAGGATGGAGATATTCAGTTTTTGACTTTGAGTTAGGTATCCATGTAGACATTTAAGAATAATGTCTTGGGAGAATAGAATAATTTCCATTCTAGGGGAAGGAAAAAAGGGAATATAAAGAAAGCTAATTAATCCAAACAGAAGATAGGAAGGGAGGATGAAAAGAGTCAAAAATCTTTCGGTAAGTAGAAAGAATCAAATAAAATAGTAGAAATAAATTTAATACATTAATAATCACAATAAATGTACAGGTACCAAACAAGCTACTTCAAAACCAAAAATCATTGTCTTTTACTTTTAAAAAGTGTTATATGTCTTTTATAAAAGACACACCTAAAACACAACATATCAAAAAGTAAAAATAAAGAGATGGATAAAGATATACCATGTGAACACTGTAGCACAGATTACAAAAGTGGCAGGAGAATATTATGAAAATAATTATGTTAACACATTTGTAAACTCATAAAAAATGGACATATTCCTAGAAAAATATCTTAGCAACATTGTCTTAAGAACAAACAGAAAGTCTGAAGAGTCTATAGCTACAACAAAAACAACACATCAGGGCTAGGTATTTTTATAGACAAGTTCTACAAAATTTAAAAAGCAACTGCGCTTTGATTATTATGATGCAAAAATGAGTTTGTAGTGCCATTCTAGTAAAGAACTGAATTTCTTTTTTGTTCAATGCTATAAAGATCTTTACTCGGGGCGCCTGGGTGGCTCAGTTGGTTAAGCATCCGACTTCAGCTCAGGTCACGATCTTACAGTCTGTGAGTTCGAGCCCCGTGTCGGGCTCTGTGCTGACAGCTCAGAGCCTGGAGCCTGCTTCAGATTCTGTGTCTCCCTCTCTCTCTGCCCCCTCCCCACTCATGCTCTGTCTCTGTCTCAAAAATAAATAAAAACATTAAAAAAAAAAGATCTTTGCTCACTTAAAATAAGCAAATATATAAAAGATTGACTCTGTTCAAAAAAAAAAAAAAAAAAAAAAAAGAGCAACTGATATTTACCCAAATTTCTTCACAGAACAAAAAGCTGTATACTCACATAATGAGATTAGTTTAACCTTGATACTTAGGAACAGCACAAGAAAGGACAAGTACAGGGGAATCCTATTCATGAACATTAATGAAAAAACCCTACAAATATATTTGTAAACAAAATCCAGCAATGTGTTAAAATATAACTCGCTATGAACAAACTGGGTTTATTCCAAGAATACCACAATAGTTTATACCATGTAACTGCCCATGAAAACAGATAAAATGGGAAAAACAATATGATTATCTGAGACGAAGAAAAGACATTTGATAAAAATCAACTAAATATGATTTAAAAGTAAACTCTTGGAAAATTTTTAAAATCAGAAAGAATATAAGGATGACCAGTACATTGCTTCTATTAGTTATTGTTCTGGAGAGTCTGACAACAAAATGAGAAAAAGAAAGAAAAGGTGTAAAGATTAGAAAGAATCACAATTGTTACTATTTGCAGATGATATTATTTTGATAACATAAAAGTGTACATAACATAATATGATATCTTGATAACATAAAAGTGTACAAATTATTGGAATTAATTAGAGTGTAGCAAGGTGGTTCTTACAAGATCACTATACTCCAATCAATTATATTTCTATATACTGAAACACAGGAAAGATCATTAAAAGGTATATCACTTACAATGATAAGGACACAATACAAGGTACGTAGAAATAAAAACAACAAAAAATATGCAAAACTCTTGTGACGAAAATTAAAAACGTTACTGAAAAGCATTAAAGGAAACCTAAATAATGGAGAGATGGATGATGTCCTGGGACAGGAAGATACCATCACGTAGATTTAAGTTCTCTTCAAACTGATGCATGGATTCAATTCAATTCATACAAAACTTTTAGTATGTTTCTTTGTGAACTTGCCAAAGCTAACTCAAAAACTCATGTGAAAAAGAAAGAACACCTAAAATGCTCCTGAAGAGTAAGACTATGGGAGCTTGATATTAGCAGCAGACAAACCTGTTAACAAAGAAGAAAACTCATACACAGATCTATACATACGCAGAAACTTGATATAACAGGGGTAGCACTGCACATTAGTGAAAAAAGGAGCATTCAGTAAATGGTGCTGAGCCAGTACTCACAACTACTGTACTAGACAGTGCAGATCTAGACTGTTCAGTATTCTTGGCTAATAAGGGCTCTGCCAGCAAATGTATTGATCACTACTGATTTCGTCACCAAGACTCCCTCTTCCCAGTCTTGTGAGCCCCATGGAAGATACACAATGGATAGCTGTCTGTGGGGGAGGTGGGGGTTGCAGGTATATCCCCCCCTTAATCTGTAGTGAAAACAAGAGAAGAGGAAGTGGATTCCTCCCCTTATCAAGTCTTGGTGGGAAGGTGTCTCTCCACCTGCCCTCTCCTCTAAGTGTGGCACATGGGGTGGCCAGCAGAAAGGACAACAGGCATGTTCATGCTATCACCCTCAGTGGCTCTCCTCTGCATTTTTGCAGAAACTCTTCCCAGCTTCAGATTCATAAGTATAAAACCTTTTAGGAATGAGACAGTATTTCTTTTCTAAGGAGACTTACATTGCCCCAGCAGTAAATTAACTGATGGAAGGAAGTAGTCTAACAGAAATGCTTAGTCCTACAGTGGTGGTACCACTTTGATAGTAAGAAAAAATAACGGCACTTAAAAATTCAAAATCTTTGGCTTTTGTATTAAGGTGAATCAAATCTTGTTTGGACCTAGATGATATTATGTTAAGTAAAATAAGTCAGACAGAGAGAGACAAGTGCCATACGATTTCACTTAGAATGGAATCTAAAAAGCAAAAGAAACAAAGCAGAAACAGACCCATATAAACAGAGAACAAACTGGTGGCTGCCAGAGGTGAAAGGGCGAGGGAATGGGCAAAATGCATGAAGGAGAATGGGAAGTACAGGCTTCCAGTTATGGAATGAGTAAGTCACAGGGATGAAAGGCGCAGCATAGGGAATAGAGTCAGTGGTACTGTGACAGTTTTGCATGGTGACAGATGGTAGCTATACTTGTGGTGAGCACAGCATAACATGTAGAGTTATCAAATCACTATGTTTACACCTGAAACTAACGTTAACACTGTGTGCCAACTAGACTTCAATTAAAAAATAAATAAAGTGAATGACACCCAACTTATTGGGCTCTAAAGTGTCGACAACAACGTTCCAAATGTTTCATTAAACCATGAAATTCAGCAAATAAACAATCCATATGCTGATGGACCTGGAGGGAAATATTCAGTATATATACTGAATTAAAACTGGAGCCTCCGATTGGATGCAACTTTAGAAAGAAGAAAATAATATATACGCTAATAATTGAGTAAAAAGCTACCTGTTCCTTATGTTGAAAACAAGAATTTGTAATTTTTTAAATTTTATATTTTTAAGTAAACTTTATCACTGCTGTAACATAATACTATATTCCTCTTGTGCAAAAAATCACCATCATATTCTCCAAATTCTCTACCAATTCTAACATACACTATGATTCAATGACATTTTTAAGTCTCTGATGCCGCGAATAAACCCTGAAGCATTCTTTTCTAACTTAGTTTTTTGGGTTGGAAAAGAGTACACAAAAGAGGCCTATGAAGAAAAAGTTTCAGAGAAGACACGTTTAAGTAAGCGACACGTATTAAGCAGGACCTTACTTATACTTCTCGGTCTCAATTTTCTCATTTGTGAAATAAGGATATCGTTATCTGTCTCACACATTATTAAGAGGGCCAATAACTAGCACACAGGGATGAGTAGTGTCCCCCCTCAAATTCCTGTCCAGCTGGGATCTGTCAACGTGACCTTATTTGGAAACAGGTCTTGTAGATGGATCAAGTTAAGATGAGGTCATAGCGAATTGGGGTGGGCCATACATCCAATGACTGGTGTCTTTATGAGAAGGGAATGTGAAGACAGAGACACAGAAATGGCCCTGTGACAATGGAGGCAGAGATTAAAATGATGCTGCTACAAGCCAAGGAACACCAAGGACTGCTGGCAACCATGAGAAGTGAGGAAGATTCTCTCCCCTTCAGAGAGAACACGGCCCAGCAGACTCCTTGACTGCAGACTTGTAGCCTGAACACTCAGAATATGGTACTCTGTTATAGCAGACCACAAGAAACAAATACAGCATTGATGCCTAAAACAGAAATGAAGCATTTGGCTCATCTCCCACATAGAAAAAACATACCATACATTTTGTTAGGGCTCAATTCACGGCAGGCAGATTCTAATGTTGTTTGACATGGACTCTCCAAGAACACATTTCCATAGTGTTTTAGTTAGGGATCATGTTTACAAGTGACTAAAACTCAACTGGAGTTTAAAAGGCCTGGGAATGGAGTGGAGTGGGGTGGGGAGGTGAGAGAGGGAATTGAGGGGGAGTGACAGAGGGGTGATATTAGTGGATCCTGATTTTCCCATGCAGATGCAGCTGGGCGTCTGGAGTTACTAAAGGCAGGACTCACCATCTGGTTTCTTATTTTATTCTTCCTGTGCATTAATTTCCTTCTTTTCTCCAACTGTAGTCTGTCTTTACCCACCACATGAAAACATGACTGCCAGCAGCTCCCAAGTCTTAGCTTTCACAGAGTTTGCCCCCAAAGAAAGACTGTCTCCATTTTCTGGGTCCCCAAGTCCAAAATGCCCAGTGAAACACTTTGAGGGGCCTGAGCGGGGTCAGCTTCCACTCCTGACCCACCTGCTGCCACCCCATGGCTGGGAAGGCACCAGAGGAGGGATGGATGGAGACAATCTACACAAGCACTAGCTCCGGTTCCCTTCATGATAAAGCACAGTTTCACATGGGTTCTTTTACCCCAAATTCTCACTAAAATGCTAAAGCGAGCAGCGAGAGGTACAGAAGTAATTATAAAGGCAGATACAAAGACAATTTGAAGACAAAGAAGTTGTCATAGATAAATCATCGAGAAATGCAGGACCTTGATAAAGAACTTTTAGTGAAGAGCCAATAAGCACATCAACTGGATGTCTTATGTAAGTTTAAATAAAACAATTTTCACAGTTGGACTTAACTGAAAAATAATTTCCTTCCTTTACAAGAATAAAAAAGAATGTAACAAATTAAGCTACCACTCGAAGATACACTTTAAAGGAAGTCTTATCTTTCGGTAGTAGAGGAAATACATTTCATCAGCAATAAACATTTGACTGCCCTGTAAGGGCAGGGCACTGAGGTGCCACAAGATTGTTTCTAGAGATAATTAAACTCAATATATGACTTTTAACTTTCTTAGAAATAGAAATGATCACTTACCATAGTACTGGGGTCTCTATCAGCTCGATTTCGTTCAAAAGAATTTATTTTATGGGCACTCATTTCATCAGTATCAGCAATGATATAATGTCTGGGAGAGTAAGCATTGGACAGGTGCTCAAGCAGCCTCAGGATCTCAGTGGTGTGCCCACCTGGAAAAAATATTGAAAGGCCTAAGATTAAAAATCCCACAATGTGGGGGCACCTGGGTGGCTCAGTTAGTTAAGCGTCTGACTTTGGCTCAGGTCATGATCTCCCCGTTCATGGGTTCCAGCCCCGCATCGGGCTCTGTGTTGACAGCTCAGAGCCTGGAGCCTACTTCAGATTCTGTGTCTCCCCTTCTCTCTACCCCTCCCCTGCTTGCACTCTGTCTCTCTGTGTCTCTCTCTCTCTTTCAAAAATAAATTTAAAAAATTTTTTTAAAAATTAAAAATGCCACAATGTGGTTATTAGAGGGGAGGCAGGTGGGGGGATGAATTAATTAGGTGATGGGGATTAAGCAGTGTACTTGTTGTGATGAGCACTGGATGAGCACTGGAAGTGTTGAATGTGCATTGTACTTTACACCTGAAACTGATATTACGCTGTGTTAACTAACTGGAATTGAAATAAACACTGAAAAGAAAAAAGAAATGCCCAACGGACATATCCATTTGGCTCTGCTATACTAATGGTATGTTTTATGTATTCCTCAAAAGACAAAAGCAACATCTGGAAACAATAATCGATGCCCTTGTATAAATACTACTTTTATATGGGGGAAGAGGATAATAAAAGTAAAACAATAAAATTGGCACTAGCAGTAGGTGCTAAGGAGGCACAAAGAAGTAGAAGACACAATTCCTGTTACCAAGAAGCCTGGTACGAGGGGAAAGAATGCACACAGACATGTAAAGAGTGATGCAAGACAGCATAAAAAATTTAAATGAGGGCAGAGGGGAGGCAAGCAAATGGTTATGAAAACAACCTTGTAAGAGTAGGGGAGATCCCTGATAAAGCTGAAGCCGAAGCTAATGGACACAGAGCAGTAGGGAGGCCACTGGGTGGGATTATTAGGACATGAGATGGCAAAATCTGAGATGTGGGCTCAAGGAATGGGGGAAATACTGGGAAGAAGGACGAGAGTGAAAGCAGATCAGGAAAGTAGGTTGAAAAATGGAAAAACTGTCACTGAAGGTTTCTGGGCTGCGAAGTAATGTCAGGGGGGCATGAGCACTGACCCGCAGGGCTCGGGGATTCTTAAGGAAGACTTTTGTTCATCACTGTAACCCCAGCTCCTAAGAGAAGTCTCAGCACACTGCAGGCCATCAAATATTTACCAGTTTCACCAAACAATGGTTCAAAGTTTGAAACTGTACAATCTCCAACATTTTAATGCTTTAATTTCAAAACCATGAATTCAAAAATCGACTGTGTACATTGAGGTTTCCTTCATGGAAAAAAAACCACAAAAGCACATCAATCTATCGCATTAACTATGCAGCATTTTTAAGCAAAGCAATCAAACTCCTTCTCAACGAGCCCTATCATACCCATTTAGTTTCATTTCACAATCTCTCAGCCTCAGCCAGGTTGATGTCCTTAACATTCTCTCTATTCATCTTGTTATCTCCTCCTTGTCTCTGGTCACACTGTTCCCCCCACCTACTAAACTCTCCTCCACTGCTACTGTTGCAAGAAAGTGCTTTCGATAGTGAAACAGTGAACATATAGAACAAATTAAGCATGTGGTTTCTCCCCATACACATATTTTATTATAGTAGAAAGGGAAGGATTACTCTCTACATTGCAGAAGGGACTAGATGTAGAAATAAAATTGGCATAGATTATGTGTGAGTTTCAGGAATTAGAATCATACTTTAGCTTTGTAACTTGTCACCCATCTTTGTGTCTGGGGCATGTAATTTACACATCTGATTTATGCTCATTTTTGTATTTTTGTTTTTAGCCTTGAGAAAGTGTGGTGGTTTGCAAAGTAGGTACTTGCTTTCACAGCTGGACCAATTAAGGATAAAAAGGATAATTTCCACATTTTCCACTGCAATTAAAACTTCATTATACCTGCTTTAACAGTCTTTTCTTTTCTTAAAAGGAAACACTTACTGAATACATTCTTTGAAGATTTAACCTTGCCACCAACTGAAGTCATTACAATGATGGGTCTTGTCTTCCATTTTACTCTTTTATTAAGATATATTCTTTGGGAACAAAATCTTCTCAGTTCTACCTTACATAATGCTCAATGTCACTCATCATCAGGGAAATAAAAATCAAAGCCACACTGAGATACCAGCTCACACTGGTCAGAATGGCTAAAATGAACAAATCAGGAAACTACAGATGCTGGTAAGGATGTGGAGAAACGGGAACCCCCTTGCAGTGTTGGTGGGAATGCAAACTGGTGAGGCCACTCTGGAAAACAGTGTGGAGGTTCCTCAAAAAAATTAAAAATAGATCTACCCTGTGACCCAGCAATAGCACTACTAGGAATTTACCCAAAGGGTACAGGAGTGCTGATGCATAGGGGCACATGTACTCCAATGTTTATAGCAGCACTTTCAACAATAGCCAAATTATGGAAAGAGCCCAAATGTCCATCAATTGACGAATGGATAAAGAAGATGTGGTTTATATATATAATGGAATACTACCTGGCAATGAGAAAGAATGAAATCTGGCCATTTGCAGCAATGTGGATGACACTAGAAGGTATTATGCTGAGTGAAATAAGTCAGAGAAGGACAGGTATCATATGTTTTCACTCATATGTGGATCTTAAGAAACTTAACAGAAGGCCATGGGGGAAGGGAAGGGGAGAAAATAGTTACAGAGAGGGAGGAAGGCAAACCACAAGAGACTCTGAAATACAGAGAACAAACTGAGGGTGGACACGGGGGTGGGAGAGAGGGGAAAATGAGTGACGGGCATTGAGGAGGGCACTCGTTGGGATGAGCACTGGGTGTTGTATGTCAGCCAATTTGACAATAAATTGTATTTAAAAAAATACACCCAGAACCCAATCTCTTCTCTCCATCTCCTTTGCTCCTACCCAGCTCCAAGCCATATTACTCACATTGATTATGACCATAGCTTCCTGGTCTGCTCCCCCAGCTCCATTTGTCTATTCAAGTGTCTACGTCCATCTATTCTCAACACAGCATCCACTGTGACCCTATTAGAAAGAGTTGATAAAATGATTTACCTCTGCTCAAAACCCTCCTGTGGCTTCCCTTCTCACATGGAATAAAAGTCATCTTGTAATCTAACCCCTTAATTTGTTACCTTATGGGCCTCATCTGCTTCTACCCAGTTTTAAGTCTACTCCAGCCACTGTGGCCTCCCTGCTGTTGGACATCCTGTCATTCCCCCAAGGAGGCTTTCCCTTACAATTCTAAAACGCAATCCCCCTCCCTACCCCCTAGTATTTATCACCATATAATTTAATATGAAATCTATTTATTTCTTTTGTTTTTGTCTCCCCCTACCCTTGCTCAACCATGACATGACGGCAGGGACTTCTGTTCATTTTATTACTACTGTATCTCCAGTGCTTAGAAAACAGTAGGCACTCCTATTATCGATGAATGGGTAGATGAGCATTTGATATTAAATCTAAAATTTGGAGATCATATGTTGTTTCAAGGAAAAGTAGTAATTTCGATTGATGTTCTTTGAATGTAAGTGGTTGATTAATATCGTTTTATGGTATCTAAAGACTACTTTTTTGGTAGTCAAGGTAAACACTGAAAATGCCTTCCCCCTCCTCCAACATTTTGGGCATGTAGTGTTAAACTGTTCATCTGAATATAAGTCTTTCTTTGACTTGGATGATTCTTTGAGGGCCTTGACCTCTCCCTACCCTGAATGGTTTGAATGACAAGGAGCATTTGCCAGAGTAATTATCAGTCTTAATTCTGGTTCTCAGTCCACCAAATCTAATACTGTCAAATGAATGGCTGTAACATCCATTCATTCAAGACAGACACCTGGACATCATTCCTGAACCTTTCCTTTCCTTACTTCCTACTTTCAAACCACAAGATCTGTGATTTTTTTATCTCCTAAATCTTATTTAAATGCATATACTTCTCTCCATCCCCAAACCCATCACCCTAGTTAGGCTGTCACCATTTGTCATCTGAATTATTCAAAATGTTCCTACTTGTCTCCCTACTTCAATCTTTGTCAAAACATTCCCTTGACAATGCAGGCTGAATGATCTACGTAAAAGCTTAGATTTAATTGGGTCACTCTCCACTCAAAAGTGTTTTAAAAGATCCTTTGCTACCAGGATTAACAACAGTCACCATTTACTAAATGGGGTGCCTAGGTGGCTCAGTCGGTTAAGCATCTGACTCTTGATTTGGGCTCAGGTCATGATCTCACAGTCCTGAGATTGAGCTCTGATTTGGGCCCTGCGCTGAGCATGGAGGCTGCTTGAGATTCTCCTTCTCCCTCTGCCCTGCCCTGACATGCACACTTGCTCTCTCTCTAAATTTTTTTTTAAATGCTTATTATATGCCAAGCACTTTGCTAAACCCTTCTAATACTTCCATACTTAATCTCTCTTCACCTCTTCTCATCCCATATTTTTTAAGGTGGAAACAGAAGGCTCAGTGAGGTTAAATAATTTGCCCAAGATCACCAAGTCAGTAAGTGGCAAAGATGTGACTCCACCCCAGGATTATGTCAATCTAGAACCTGTGTTCCTAACCCCTACATGGAAGGAAGCAGTGGAGTAGTGCCAATAGCTTTATAGAGCATGGTTTACAATGCTCTTAAGGATCTGTGCCTCGTTTACCTCTCCATGTTGAACTCAAAGCAACAGTGCCCTCCCACCGCCAGCCCTTACAAGTGCTATCAACTTCTTTTGACACCCTTCCAGTTCTCAAAGCCCCAGCTCCCCTTTCCTGGTCATCTTTCAAGTCTCAGTTTAGACAGCACTTCTTCCCAGAATTTTCCGGTCTCACATTCAGATAAAGCGGTGCCCTTCCTGAAGACTTCCATAGCAGTCTGTACGTCCCAGATTACAGCAATTACCTTTTTTGTTTTTTTGTTTTAGTTTTATCTAATCTCCATTCCCTTCACTGCCGTACCCTTGCACCTTTCACACTGCTTGGGACACAGTCACTACTCCACTGTAAGTAGTAGTATTAGTTCTGTTATTTCCAGAGTTTAGCATAATGCCTGGTCTCTCCTAAATCTCCACATGATTAAGTGAATAAAGTAATGAATTATACTTGAACATAAGTTTACAACATTTGCTCATACTAAAATTATTATTGTGTCTGGATGCAATCTCCTAGCATTTCTAAATATACACAATATATGTGTCTCTGTCAGAACTAGACCATCAAATTGTAAGCGCCTACAGAGCTGGTAATCTCTGTTTTGACTGTATTACCCGATAGGACAGCTTGTTGTTCATACTGTGACACAATATTCTGAAACGTGTATTGTTCTATGGTCAGGAGATAGTTGTTTCTATCCTCATGGATTTTGTGTATTTATAAATGTGGCAATTCACTTTGCTTCATTTATCATGCAGTGTTCGTGATTTCTAAACTAAACACAACATGCCTAGATTAACAACGCAAAACAGCTTTTACTGCTCAGGAAAATTGCAAGCTGGCATCATAAAGCTGCTGCGTCCCCTCCGTTCAATATACATAATATAGTAATATAATAATTTGTTAGAAAAATATACGCTACAGGGAAGCTCAATTATAGACAAGCGTAAGTTACTCATTTGTCATTAAAAGATGCCTGGGCCGCGTCAGCAAACCAGCATTTCGCCCTGGCTGGGCTGACCGGTTCCGGTAACGCAGGGAAACTACAAACTGCAGCATGCAATGCTCCAAAAGTGCTAAGGAGACCAGAGAAGAGCGTCGCGGTGCACTCTGGGGTTTGTAGTCACCGACCCACGCCCCACTACTTACCGGACCCAGCCACCACCAAGAGACTGAGAGACTGACGGGGCACAAGGACCCGAGAATGGAGCACTACCCACAGCCGCAGGGCCAGAAGAAGCACGGCCACCGCAGCTCCCGCCGCGGCTAGAATAAGGACGCTAACCATGCGTAGCTACGACACATGCGTACAGCCCCCACCCGTGCGGCCTCTGAGACAAGGTCAAAGTTCAACAAGTACGGGCGCTGTGGAGACTCAACCGGGGCGTGGCGACCCTCTTGATGGGCGGGGCTTGTCTACGCTGGGAGGAGTTCGGGGCGAGACGCGGAAGCCCCAGCCCCGAGGACTTTGATGGCTTGCCTCCCGGATTCTGCGCTGCTGCCGTCCAAGCACAAAGTGAAATTCGGCAAGTAAAGCGCAAAAGTGTGATTTCCCCCCGTGACGAAGTCAGGCCGCCTGTGCGCCCTAAAGGCCCCAGAGCTCCCAAGTTAGGAGGTGTTCCAGCGCCACTAACTCTGAATTCCACCTGAGGCCAATAGCACATACAGCCTTTTTTTCTTCTCTTTTCTCTCCTCTCCCCTTTCCTTCTTCCTCTTTTTTTTTTTTTTTTTTTTTTTTTGTCTTCCTTGCTCTCTCTCTCTCTCTCTCTCTCTCTCTGCCAAGGAAAATGTTTCTGTTGCACATGCAGACATTACTGTGCTTGCCTATAAAAGGTACCTTGGTACAAAAAGTTGAATTGAGGGCCCTCATCTGAATCTCTTTCCGAACACTCGTGTATTTAACTTTTTCTAGGCATTTTCTCAGATCTCAGTGTGATCAGAGTGGCAGAGGGTGATCACCTCCAGTTATGCCATGGTCCTGAGAGGAGTGGAAGCTCAGTGGCTCAAGGTAGCAGAATAGAGAAGGCAGCGTCCTACAATTAGTATTCAGTTACTACAAAGCCAAAACTTCCCCCAGCTCCAATTTTGCTCATTTTTGTTGTCTATTTAATCCACATGGCAGCAATATAAAAATATGGAGATTACAGAAGTCCCTTCACCCCAAGTGTAATTTGCCTTCAGTCCAGTACAGACCTATAGGTTAGATAGGACAAGTGTACAGATAAACAGGTCCTGAAAGATGAAACAGACTGCTCAAGTGAAATAGTGGCAAATCTAGGTTTAGAAACCAGAAATCCTAACTCCTGCTTCATAGGAGTGTTACATTGTGTATTCCTTTGCTAAGCTCAGACTTGCTCGATTATCACATTTGCCTAGAGCCTAGCATGTGTCTTCCCTTTTTAAAAATTTTTAAAAAATGTTTATTTACTTATTTTGAGAGCGAGAGCAAATGAGCAAATGGGGGAAGGGCAGAGAGAGAGAATCCTTAGCAGCTTCCGTGCTGTCGGCACTCGATCATAGGAACCATGAGATCATAACGTGAGCCAAAATCAAGAGTCGGATGCATAACCAACTGAGCCACTCAGGCACCCCTAAAATGTGTCTTTTAATGTTTAGTTATTTTTGAGACAGAGGGAGATGGAGCATGAGCAGAGAAGGGGCAGAGAGAGAGGGAGACACAGAATCTGAAGCAGGCTCCAGGCTCTGAACTCTCAGCACAGAGCCTCATGTGGGGCTTGAACTCGTCAACCATGAGATCATGATCTGAGCTGAAGTCAGACACTCAACCAACTGAGCCGCTCAGGTGCCCCTAGAATGTGTCTTCTAAAATGCAGTCTTTTAAGAGAGGCCTGGGATCAGGTTATTTAACCAGTGTGTCAATTTCCCTTAGGCAAGTGTGGAAAACATTTAGGGATGTGAAAGCATCATTTTCTGGCTAATGGACCTCACAGCACGGAATATTCAGTCTTCCATCAAATCGTCTTAACCCTACATCCTTACAATAAGACCAAAAAGTGATTATTATTTCCCTCTTTACAGATAAAGACGCGCATTCTATAACAATTAAATAGTTTGGGGCACGTGGGTGGCTCAGTCGGCCAAGTGTCTTGCTTTTGATTTCGGCTCAGGTCATGATCTCATGATTCCTGACATTGAGACCTGCGTCAGGCTCTGTGCTCTTGGGATTCTCTCTCTCCCTCTCTCTCTTCCCCTCCCCAACTCGTGCTTTCTCTCTCTCAAAGTAAATTAATAAATAAACATTAAAAAAAGTTAAATAGTTTGCCTAAGATTTCTCAGCTAGTAATAATTGTGGGCTTAGAATTCAGTGCATCAAATTTTGATGAATTCAGAATCCCTTGGGCTTATAAATACATAGTTCAAAGTCCAGAGGTAGGACCTCTGGCACGGTATAAAAAACAACTTAAGTATATTACAAAGGATATAGTTTTCTTTCATCTGCCCACTCTACTATTCCCAACAAGCGTTTCAACCTAAGACTCTCCCCTCATACTTAAAAGAAGATGTTAAGGTCTTAGAAATTACATCCAGATGGGGAAATCTCTGGAGCCAAAAAAAAAAAAGAGGTTATCTTGTCATTGGGTCTCTTTTTTAAGGGCGAGGAAACCTTTTCTGGAACCCCTCACAGCAGACTTTCTTTCACTCTGTCTGGCCGTGTTTATATCACTTGATTATTCATAAAAGGAATGACACCTCAGAGCTGGCTGGGGTCGGGTGGAGGATGGCGTACAGTTACCTGTTGTATCTGGCTATTTGATGGAGGGTGGGTACTGAACACAATGGTCATTCTCTTGGAGAGAAGAAGTTGGAAGAGGGTAGAGGAGAGATGATTGTTGGTTAGGCAAATAATAGTGTTTGGATTGCTGTGAGACTGTTGTGTCCCAGACAGCTTTGTAACCCGACACAGGCAACGTAGATGTCAAGCATATTAATAATTACTAGACTGCAGGTCTCAGAAGACATCCATGCATTCTCCTTTACCCCATCTCCTCACTTGTGTAGTTACCTGTATCTGTAGGAAATATCAGCTTGACCACATTGGCATGCAGCTGGAATGAATGGAGATGATCAAGCATTTAGGGGCTGCCAATAAATGGAGCGAATGGAGGTAGAGTAGCAGACATTGTTTAGAGTTATTGGTTGAGTTATTCTGAATTAAGGCTAGGGTCAAACTGTTCAGTGTTCCTGACAAGAAAGCTGAGGAATGCAGAGAGGAGCTAGGTGGCAGGCAGGGACAGGAACAAAGTTGGGAACTCCTGAGCAAAATCAATGTCTATTGGGCTGTGACAGGCACAAAATGTATAGATAATCACAAGGTCAAGGAGCTGTCCTGGATTAATCAGGAAAGGCAAGGCTTAGTGGCAAGAGGCAGTAACTAAAATTTCTCTTGGGCAGGTAAGTTGCACTGACAATGCAAATTACAGATAGATGAAAGTAAATTGTATGCTGTGAAAGCACGAAAAATGTATTAATAATTGACGAAATGAATAATAATTTTGAGCCATAACTAATTTTAAGTAAAGTCTGTGGGAAGTGATTTTTATTATCTTCTTAACTCTATTTTCTTAAGTTTCTTTGGCAAATATCTATAATTCATGAATATTTTAAAAGTTAGGATTATTTTGCACTATTCAGTAGGATTATACTGAATACTCAGAACCTGCTATGTGCTAGATTTAGTTACAGAGGATCTCATATGAATAGGACAGGACAATAGCCCAGACAAGAAACTTAGATTAGAAAGATGACAGCGGAAATAGAAGAGGATAGATTTGAGATATATTTTATGGATAGAGTCATTAAGACTTGTTGATGGATTAGATATTGGGGATCAAGATGGCTTCTAGAGTTTTCACCTCAAAACTGGTTGGATGGTGTCATTTGCTAAGAATAGATAGACAGGAAGAGAAACAAGCTTTTGTGGGTAGAGAAAGGGGAGGAGAGGATGAAAATGAAGTGTTCTGGTTTGGATGTTACTTTGAATAACCTGTTAGGCATCCAAGTGGTTATGTCAAATAGGTAGTTTCATGTACAAATCTGAAGCTTGGGTCAGAGCTAGAGGTATAAATTTAGAACTCAGCATAAACATGGTGCTGAAAGCCATGGGAATGAGTGAGATCACCTAGGGAGGGAGTATAGGTCAGACCTGCGCAATAGAACTTTCTGCTTTCATGGAAAGGTTTTACGTCCATGTTGTCCACTATCTACATGCACCTACTGAGCACTTGAAATGTGGTTAGTACAATTGAGGAACTGGATTTTAATTTTATTTCATTTAAATTATTTTAATTTTAAATAGACACATGTGGCTAGGTGCTACTATATTGGACAGCTCAGGATTGAGAAGAGTATGGGGTCATCAACATTTTGAGGTCTAATAAAGGAGATTTAGCCAGCAAGGAAGATAGAGAAGGGAAATCCAGGGAGAGAGAGAAAATCAGGAAAGGGTGGTGTCCACAAAAACCAAGAGAGGAAAATGATTCAAGAATGGGAATGCAGGGGCACCTGGGTGGCTCAGTTGGTTAAGCGTCTGACTTTCACTCAGGTCATGATCTCACAGTTTGTGAGTTTGAGCCCCACTTTGGGCTCTGTGCTGACAGCTTGGAGCCTGGAGCCTGCTTTGGATTCTGTGTCTCCTTCTCTCTCTGTTCCTCCCCCACTTGTTTTCTGTCTCTCCCTGTTTCTCAAAAATAAATACATTTTTAAAAATTTTATAAAAAAAAGAATGGGAATGCAGTCAGCTATGTCACATGCTGTTCATAGGTAGGACACAATGACTTGAAAACAAGCTAGTCACTGAGGATCTAAACAGGAGTAGCATTTCCATGAAATGGTGGTTATAGAAAGCAGTTGGAAATGGGCAGAAGAGTCAATGGAAGATGAAGAAAATCAATGTCTGTAGACAATTACTTCAAGTTTTTCTTCGAAAGGTAATGGATAAATTGGATGGGAAATGAAAGAGAATTTGGAATTGAGGAAACTTATTTTTTAAGATGGGAGTTACTGGACATACTCATTTGCTTTTTAAAATGATCCAGTGGAGGGGCACCTGGGTGGCTCAGTAGGTTAAGCATCCAACTTCGGCTCAGGTCATGATCTCACAGTTCGTGAGTTCAAGCCCTGAGTTGGGCTCTTACTGACAGCCTGGAGCCTGCTGCTGATTCTGTGTCTCCCTCTCTCTCTGTTCCTCCCCCACTTGCACTCTATCTCTGTCTCTCTCAAAAATAAATAAAGATTAAAAAAAAATGATCCAGTGGAGGAAAGTTGATGCAGGAGAGAAAGGGAATGAGAATAGGAACAAAATTCTTCAAAAGATGAAAAGCGTTGGAATGTACAGCACAAGTGCAGGTGGTTGGGCTTTGATAGAAGGAGGGACCCTTGTCATATCCTGCAGGGACATAATGCAGGTACTGAGAGGTTTATAGAATTGGTGGTGAATAGATGAGGGTGTTGAGATGGGTACAGAGTATGAGAGGCTTGAGGAGAAAGAAGATATGAAATAATTGTCTTGAAAAGTAATTGGCATATTCATTAGGATCAGCGTAGGATTTCTGGGCAGATTGGAATGTCCATTTGAAGCTTGTGATAACAAATTTAAAGAGAAACCAGTCAGCCTAATTTTATGTCTTTTTCCCCCTACTGGAAAAGGCAGATTGTTGGCTTTAACCAAAGTTAGATTTTTGGCAGGTGAATATTTTAGCGAGATAAGGTTCTTCTCAAGGGGGTGAGGTCCATGGAACTTTCTCTGCAAGTAGTGGGAAGTGAAGACAGGAGAATAAAGGGACGAGAGTGGAGTAATAGTGGCAGACTGTAAGGTCAGGGGGTTGGAGGCCAAAAGAAGGTTGAAAATTGCAATGAAAGAACTAGAGCCAGTGAACTGTAGAGACAAGTGGTGGTGGTCAGAGAGTGGGATGCTTGAAGTCACTGTTGTGTTATTATTGGTAGTAGTTTTTAGGGTATGACTATAAAAATGGATGAAAAAGATATGGGGGGGCCACACACATGGATGCTGAAGTCACTAAGGGGTGGAGAGGACGATAATGAGCTCAAGTCATCAAAAAGTAAGAGTTTGGAAGATGAGAGCAACCAAAAAGAACTTTGGGTATAAGCTGGATTATCTTCCATTTGTCCCTCAAGATTCACGCTTCTCCACCCCACTCAGAGCCATGGGAGCTGAAACCTATGGATTCAATCAACAGTTTTCCTTGCTCTCTGGTTCTAGTTGGGTTTGGCCAATGGAGAGCCTCAGCAGATCTGATGCAGGGAGGCCGTGTCCCTGAATGGGAGATTTTCTGCTCTTCAACATGACTTCTACACACCTCTCTCCTTCTGGGCCCCAGATCTTCCTTTCCTTGTTCCTTCAGGCCAAGGGGTGGTAAGAGTTCCACTGTTACCAGCCCTGAATCCCTGCACTATTCCTCGTGCTTTCTTTACCTCATTCACACCTCTGTAAATAGTCCCTTTGTTAAATCATCTTCAGCTTAATACAAATGTACCATCTCTGTCCTGTTGGGGAAGTACAACTGCATGAGAAGAACTTCAGAGGAGCTAGAGCTTTTGAAGGAAAGAGACCAGTGGCTTGGAGGCAGCGATGTGAATTGAGTTTCCCCGCCTTCTGTGGAGGTGTGAGAAACAAATGGCCTCTATTTGAGAGACGTATTGAAGAAATGTGGGAGAGCAAGTCTTCATCTTCTGCCGGGAAGTGGAGAAGTCATTCAGAAAGAAGTTGAAGGTGTAGGAGGGGTTTGCAGGTTACAGATTAGGAGGTTTCAAAGAATTCGGTGAAAGGGTTTGAAGGGTGGTGAGGAATGCGAGTTGGTTCAGATTGGGGGAATTTACAAATAACCGTGGAGGTAAGAATCAGGATGATAATGGTTAATCTGGAAGGCTTCTGGGCATTGAAGTAAATAGGGATGAGGGCAGGCTGTCAATTCATTTCAGTTCAGTTCTACTAGTACCTAGTATGTGCAACTTGTTGGGGGTACAGTGGTAAGGCAGTAAGAGTTAATACCCAAGCAGTGACTTAACAATGAGCCTGACTATGTGAACTGCACACCTCTTGACAGGGCCTCCTAGAGAAAAGCCACCCAACCCATGCTTTCATGGACTGCTTGGAGTATGGGCCACTAGGGACCCTGGCAGGTAGGCCCCTTCCCACCAGAGTTCAACAATCTTCGATCCTAATGAGGGTAGTAAAGTGCGGGATAAAGAAGACTGAAGCTCTTCTGCAAGAGCCAGAAAGACCGCTTTGGTCAGCATTATGTTTGCCCATGACATGGTAGGGTAAAGCTGGAAGGGAGTTCTTAGTGTGGGCCACAGACAGAACTGTGAACACCAGGACTGATGGTAGTATGCCTTACCATTAAAGATGTTCTGCAAGGTTGGGTAGGATAGGTGATAGAAATTGTCCCCGTACAACCCAAATGATCTGCATGACAGCCAAGTCCTTGTGAGATATGCTAATATATGTTTACATTGCAGTCTTTCCTGGATAAAGCCACTTGCTAGGATTCCTTGAATGCTAACCCTTGAAGGCTAAGGCAATTGTTAATACGTAATTGGCATTTATTTTGTGCTTACTGTATGCAGGCACTTGGAGCATGAATTAACTAATTCTCACAATAACCCTACAAGGTAGGCATTATAATGATACCATTTTACAAATGAAGACATTAAGGTATAGAGAGATCATTCGCTCTGGGTCACACAGCCAGGAATTGGCAGTCAGAATTCCAAAAGGCTCACACTCTTCCCTTCTACAGTATCATTAAAAGTATTCATCATATATTTACACCAGCTGTTGTGCTATATATACCAAAGGAAGGAAGATAGAAATATAATGCTATTTACTATGACTAACTTTTCCTTTATAAAATTAGAACTAAATAGCAGGCAAAGGATTTTTAAAATGTGGCTTTTTCAGGGGTACTTGGCAGATTCAGTTGGTGAAACTGAACTCTTGATCTAGGAGTTGTGAGTTCAAGATCCATGTCGGGCATAGAGCCTACCAAAAAAAAATTTTTTTCAGTGGTTCTTTCATATTCCAGTAAAGAGTTGCTTCTCTGTTTTCTAGATTTTTGTCCAACTGCATTCCAAAATGATACCAGGTTAAATAGATATATATCTGTCTGTCTGTCTCTCTGTGTATAATCACTCTTGATTCATGCCTTTTTAAGATAAATTTGCAGTGGAGGCACCTGGGTGGCTTAGTCGGTTAAGCGGCCAACTTCGGCTCAGGTCATGATCTCGCGGTCCGTGAGTTCGAGCCCCGTGTCGGGCTCTGTGCTGACAGCTCAGAGCCTGGAGCCTGTTTCAGATTCTGTGTCTCCCTCTCTCTCTGACCCTCCCCCGTTCATGCTCTGTCTCTTTCTGTGTCAAAAATAAATAAACGTTAAAAAAAAAATTTTAAAAAAAAGATAAATTTGCAGTGAAATTACTAGACACACTAATTTTATTGCCTTACCTTATGTTCACTTATCTCAGATACATCTTTCCAGATATCTTTATAAATTCCTTGCCCTAGCCCTATACACACAAAATGCCTTATCAGTTCCAAATTTAACTAGACATTAAAATCTCATTTAAAAATACATTTCCAGACAATCATGGTATCACACCATGTCGTACTGTTTATTAATGACAACCACAGCAGTAATAGCTCTTTTCAGTTACCATATTTCCAGTTTTAGACCTATAAATAAAATCAGAAACAACTCTGTTTCTGCACTAAACACTGTTTGTCTTTGAAATCTTGCGAATTAGTTTTCTTCTCATCCAAACCCTCCTTCCCTGCAAAGCCTCTGCCTGGCACGTCTATCAAGTCTGTCTTGTCTTCTTCATTGTACATCTGCCCTTTTTACAATATCATTCCCAAATTATTTTTTTTAACTTTATTTACAGACCCTGAAACTTGATTGCCATATGCTTTTTTTCAATGTCTATTTGAGAGAGGGAAGAGAGAGTGCATGTGTGAGCATGAGTGGGGGAGGGGCAGAGAGAGGGAGCCCAAAAATTTCAGGTCCCGTCTTGAACTCATGCACCATGAGATCATGACCTAAGCTGAAACCAAGAGTCGGATGCTTAACTGACTGAGCCACCCAGCACCGCCCAACCCCAAATTCTTTTTTTGCTGCGGCAGTGCTCTTTGTCCTTGTTAGAAACACACAAATTTATATCTTCTCTCTTATCTGACTATATATTATTCCTTAACTTTCTATGAAGAGAAAACATGGTCAACGTGTGAAATTCACATGCATGATAAAAACATGCAGGCTACCATTTTGTAGGCATTTATGTACTTTCCCAACTACCCCTCATTACCTCCTATGAACTTAAGCACTGTTATTATCCCTATTTTGTAGGTGAGGAAGTTGAGGCTTTACCACGCTAAATCATCACTGCTGCTGCTTTGATTTGATTTCCTGTGGATATACTGTGGCCATCTAGTGGCTTCAGGAATATGGTGATGTTACCTAGGGAAGGTACTTAATGCAGAAAACATGTTACGTTAGAAGAAGGGGATAAGAAGAATGAAATATACAGATGTGCTTCTTAAAGGTTAGTGTTATTTTCTCTTGGAAGTGTTGTGTAAATAATATGTGAATACACTTTACAACAGCAGGTAAATAGCTCTTGCTGTGCCCTTTAACCTTGTTTGTTCCCAGCGTCTCCATGATTTATTTAATATCCTGTTCATATTTCCTCAACATTAGGTACCCTCTTCATTGGGAATCCCTTCTCAATTTGTTACAGACAGGCTTGTTAATTTACCAACAACAGCTTTTGATAGAAATCTCAGATGACTTAGCTGTTTCCCAAACTTAAGTTTCCCTTCGCCACACTACTACTCCGATGGGACTTTGCTGGTTGTATTTGTTTTGGAGTAAGTTAAAAGACAACTTAAATGAACCTGAGAAAGTCTTACCACTTTGTAATACTTAATTAGTATTTACCTAGGGAATTGTGGGATAACTGCATCTTAACTTGGAAATTTAAAAGAATCTTTAATAAAATTTCCCTTTCTGAACAAATGCTATAAACTAAATAAAACCTTTTATGGTCAGTGTCCTCCATCAATTATGCCCTGTCTTTCCTGAATGTAACCACTGACTCGCTGTGTCTTTATCCTTAGCCTATAAAGCTCAAGTCTCTCCCATTAAAAAAATAAAAGCAAAATCAATAAAACCCTCCCTCAATCAGTCTGGCTCAGCATAACTCCTTGAAACTACCAGCCAAGCACAGCCCAACCACATGAAAATGGCACTCCAGTCTTTAACCACACCTTTTACACTTTTGCCAGAGTGTTTTTCCACTCCCAGTCTATTTCTATGCAATTGGGCTATTTCATGGAACTGAAGCCTTCTGGTGAGCACAGAGCAGTTTTATTTCAGTTTTTGAGAGGCAGTCATCCTCATCATGTAGCCAGGCAGCCTATTCTGTGGACTCCTAGCATGTGGAGGGTTCCTCTCAGCATATGGAGGAAGCATGGCCCTCTCAATGCTACAGAAATAGGTATTGATTGACACAGGCCTTGCCCTAGAATGACACTGTCCTATGCATAATGGATCCCTCTATGGTGTACTGACCCAAAGAGTGTCTGAGTGTCTAAGAGCTTGGTTGAATTTGAGCAGACGTGATTTGCTCCTACAAAAAGAAACAGAGCCTTTCTCTGATAAAACAAGTAAATGGGGTATGTCAGATTTGCCCTATCTTAGCCTGTCTGTGTTCCCTAGCAGCCACCACCATAACTTTCTGAAAATACTTGACAAACCACCCAAGAAAGGGATTTTCAGATGCTTCCTCTCCATTTTTTTTACATTTCTTTCTTCTAAGTCTCTCATTCTGGCGGTCTCTCTCATCCTTCAGAAATATTCAACCACTTTCCATCAAAGGAGGCTTTATTTCTTGGTTTCTTTTTCCATATCCCAATACCTCAGACTTTATCAGAATGAGCATTCTTTTTTTTTTCTTTTTAACTCAGTCATTTGGGGCTCCAGAGGATAATGGGCTTAAGTCTCATGACTGAGGGTGAAGGTGAATCTTCCGATAGTTGGTTAGTCTCCCACCAAAGTGATCTCTGTGCCTTCTGAAATGTAAGCACACATTGCAACAAGAAGCACTTCTTTTCCTCAGAGACAATACACTCTTCTCCTTTATTCATGAAATATTCTTTTTTTTTTTTAAAGAATTTTGGCCTTATAGTATAAGAACAAGAGATTGCTACTTTCTCTTCCACTTTGCAGAAACAGCAGCAACTTTAAGTAGAATTTGTTGATTCTGGGTCTCTTATGGGAGTTTGGGGTAGAAGTGAGTTATTTTTAGTTTGGTCTGCCAAATGAAAGTACCTAATGTTTATATTTTACTATTGCTGATTCTTATTCCTCTGGTTCATTCATATCTATTGATTTATTGCCCCCCTCCACTCCCCACAATTGATATTCTGAAGAGGAAGTGTTTTGCCCAAAGTCCACCTGTGGCTGAGATGTTTTGGGTCCTTCATTTCCACGCGAGCTTAGATCCCTGATTGTCCAGGGAACAAGCCATCTATCTCATGCAGACATGGCAACTGAGAGTGGAGTAGATGGAGGCACTGTCTCTGGAGGCCCCAGGACCCCATTACTGTGGGATTCAACCATTGTATCCAAGAGTAGTTCTGAACTTGGGGAAAACTTTACCAGCCTAAGATGCAGAGCACTTTGCTTTCCAGCTGTTCAGGGCACACATTATGTATATGCTGGGCAGCTGGAATTGGAGGTCACCCTCATCTCCAGAACCTGATACCCCAACTTAGTCCCTGGGGGCTGGTTCTCATCTTAGTCCACACGTAAGTGAAACTAGTCATAACTAGTTACCATTTTATCTCTCTCTCTCTCTCTCTTTTTTTTTTTTTTTCCAAAAACTCTGTTTTTAAAAGAGACAAGTCCATGTTTGCTGCCTCATTTTTCTTTGTTCATTTTCATTCTGTATTTCGCAGCAATCTAGCTTCTGCCACAGTGATTCACCAGGAACCTCTAGATTTTTGAGTCCAGAAGAGCATTTCCTTTTCTAGCCTTTTCTTCTCTTCTCTCAGGCAATTGCATTTTTTTTTCCTCCCATTGACTTTCATTACTATATTTTCTTCTGATTCTCCTCACATCACTATTGTTCTATCTTGATATTCTTCTTTAGTTTTTCTTTTATCTACTTCCCTTAAAATAAAAAAAAAAACTTAAAAACATATTTGGAAGATACTAGAAATAATAAAATGGAAACTTGCGTAGCCACCAGCTGGATTTTCCCTTTCTTTTATTCTTTGTCACACTGCTGTTCTCTTTCCTTCTAAGAAATAAATTCCTACTTACCACATTTTGGTCTTTGAATTTCTAAGGATTCTTAACTTTGGTAATCCTTTCTTCTTCTGTGGCAGATGAATGGCTGCCACCATAACATCTGTTCTTTCTGGTGCATGTTCGCTTAGCTGGAGACTCCTTCTTGTCCTCTTTTACAGGTAAGTATGGTTTTGTGGGGACGTTCTTGCCAATGGACTATAACTAGAAGTGGAGAGTACAACTTTGTCCTTACCTTTTTGAAAGAAGGCGGCTTGCCTTGCATTGTTTGCTGTCTCCTCCATGGATGGGTCTATGACCAGTTGCATCCATCAAGATGAGGAAGACATCCTAGGAGAGACTGGAACAACAAGATAGAAGGAATCTGGGTCCTGAATGACCTCACAGAACAGAGTGCCCTTTCAGTCTAGGCCCGACTATTAGGTGAGAAGGGAAGAAATTATTTTCATTTTTCATTTCTTTACTTTCATTTTTCACTGCTTTCTGGGGTTTCTGTGACAGCAACTTAGCCTTTAATACAAAAATTGATACCTGGAAATGGGGAACCTCTAACAAAATCTTAAAACATATAGTATTACCTAAATGGTCAGAGAATTGTCAGTGAAGAAACAGATCTTACAAGCTGGAAAACTGGTGATTCTTGTAGTGCCATTGCAAAACATTTGGTAAAAATCTTACTCAATTTGGAAGACTGACCATGTTTCTCATATGGCTGCATTTTAGAGGAAGCATTTG